>NC_086448.1:731121676-731721676 GCF_028390025.1 Pseudophryne corroboree | reverse complement strand
AAGAAAAAAAAGAGGCGCAAGATGGAATTGTCCTTTGGCCTTCCCACCCACCCTTATGTTGTATAAACAGGACACGCACACTTTAACAAACCAATCATTTCAGCGCCAGGGTCTGCCACACGACTGTGGGTAAAAGAGAGCCAGTTTGCACAGGGGCCTCCAAATTGCCCCTTTTTCCTGCCAGTACAGATACGGACTATCTGACATGTCTACTTGGATGCTGTCACCGATGTAATCCTCCACCATTCTTTCAATGGTCACAGCATCATATCCAGTGACAGTAGAAATGTCAGAAATTGTTGGCAGGTCCTTCAGTCCAGACCAGAGACCAGATGTCCAAAGTTGGCCCTGCCTGCCCTGCATCACCACCAGCGGGTTGGTTAGGAATCGGATATCTAAGTTGTTTCCTAGCATCCCCAGTTATGGGAGAAAATGAAGAAGGAGCTGTTGCCGTATCACGTTCTGCTTCAGCAGACAGTGTTTTCACCAGCAGGTTTTGCACCTCTGCAGGCTTGTGTCCGCCGAAAAGAGAGACACCACGTAGGGTTTAAACCTAGGATCGAGCACGGTGGCCAAAATGTAGTGCTCTGATTTCAACAGATTGACCACCCTCGAATCCTGGCAGAGTGAATGAAGGGCTTCATCCACAAGTCCCACATATCGAGCGAAATCGTTCCATCTTAGCTCCTTCACTTTCTCCAGCTGTTTCTGCAAAAGCCTGGTGAGGGGAATGACCTGACTCAAGCTGGCAGTGTCTGAACTGATTTCACGTATAGCAAGTTCGAAGGGTTGGAGAACCTTGCACAACACGGATATCAATCTCCACTGCGCTTGAGTCAGGTGCATTCCCCCTCCTTTGCCTATGTCATAGGTGGATGTATAGGCTTTAATGTCCTTTTGCTGCTCCTCCATCCTCTGAAGCATATAGAGGGTTGAGTTTCACCGCATTACAACCTCTTGCTTCAGGTGATAGCAGGGCAGGTTCAAGAGTGTTTGCTGGCGTTCCATTCTTCGGCATGCAGTCGCTGAATGGCGAAAATGTCCTGACATTTTTCTGGCCACTGAAAACGTCTCCAGCACGGCCCTGTCGTTTCTCAAAAAATGCTGCACCACCAAATTTATTGTGTGAGCAAAACATGGGACAAGCTGGAATTTGCCCTGATTTAATGCCCGCACAATGGGGGTCATTCCGAGTTGATCGTAGCTGTGCTAAATATAGCACAGCTACGATCATTTACACTGACATGCGGACATGCGGGGGGACGCCCAGCACAGGTCTAGTCCGCCCCGCATGTCAGTGCCAGCCCCCCCCGCAAAAGTGCAAAGGCATCGCACTGTGGCGATGCCTTTGCACTTCAAGAGTAGCTACTGACCAGCGCAGCTTTAGCGTGCTGGCCAGGAGCTACTCATCGCTCCCCGGCCCGCAGTGGCTGCATGTGACGTCACTCAGCCGCCACGTCCCGCCCCTCAACAGTCCAGCCACGCCTGCGTTTGCCGGATCGCGCCCCCTCAGAGGCGATCGCTAGGCATCGATGGCTGGCATGCGCCAGCGCACTGTGGCACCGGCGCATGCGCAGTTCCGATCTGATCACTGTGCTGCAAGAAACTGCAGCGAGCGATCGGGTCAGAGTGACCGCCAATATTGGTGGCGTTGTCTGATATCACAAATCCCCAGGAGAGTTTAAGTGGGATAAGCCGTTGGGCGATGATGTCCCTCAATTTCTCTAAGAGGTTGTCGGCGGTGTGCCTCTTACTGAAACCTGTGATACACAGCATAGCCTGCCTTGGAACGAGCTGGCGTTTCTGAGATGCTGCTACTGATGCCGCTGCTGTTGTTGCTGCGCAAGGTGATACATCTACCATCACAGTCATATAGTCCTTAGTCTGCTGTGTTCCGCTTGTCCACATGTCTGTGGTTAAGTAGACAGTGGGTACAACCGCATTTTTTAGGACACTAATGACACTTTTTCTGACGTCTCTGTACATTCTCTGTATCGCCTGCCTAGTGAAGTGGAATTTAGATGGGATTTGGTACCAGGGACACACTACCTCCATCAATTGTCTAAATCCCACTGCAATAATGGCAGGTACCCAACGCAAGTCTAAGACCAACATAGCTGTCAAAGCCTCAGTTATCCGCTTTGCAACAGGATGATCATCCTCCTCGCAAAAGACTATTGGACGGTCAATTGCTTAGTGAAAGAAGTAGTGGTGTTCCAACTTCCTCTCCAGGATGATGAACAACTCCCAGCAGCAACAGCAGCAACGGCAGCAGCAGGCGTAGCAATGCAGGATCCTCCGGAGGAATCCCGGATAGGAGAGGAGTCCGTCATGCCAGTAACATGGCCTGCAGGACTACTTCCGATCCTGATTGAGGAGGAAATTGATGAGGAAGGAGTTGCTGGTGTGGTTTACAGTTGCTTGGATACAACAGGACAAAGGGATTTAAGTGTCCCTGGACTGCTTACAGTTTTAGCCACAGTTTCTGAACTTGACAGTGACTTTTTATGAATGCGCTGCAGGTGACATATAAGGGAGGATGTTCCTAGGTGGTTAGCATTCTTACCCCTACTTATTACACCTTTACATAAGGTACATATGGCAAGACAGTAGTTGTCCGGATTTGGATAGAAATAATTCCATACCGAAGAGGTGGATTTTTTTGTCTTCTGCCCAGACATGACGATTGGCTTATTCATCCCATGGACAACAACTGTCTCCCCCGGTGCATGATTTAAACAAACCACATCACCATCAGAATCCTCCTCGTCAGCTTCCTCCTCAGCGCCAGCTACAGTCATAACCTCATCCTGGTGTACTTCAACAGTGACATCTTCAATTTGAATATCAGAAACTGGACTGTGGGTGCTCCTTCCAGCACTTGCAGAGGGCCTGCAAATGGTGGAAGGAGCCACCTCTTCCCGTCGAGTGTTTGGAAGGTCAGGCATCGCAACCGCCGACACACTTGGACTCTCCGTGGGGATTTGTGATACCATCTTAGAACTCACAGTTCTTTGCTGTGCTTTTGCCAGCTTAACTGGACTTGTACGTCAGTACCGCTGGACTTATATGGCTGTGCTGCTGGACTTATAGGACAGTACCACTGGACTTGTACGTCAGCACCACTGGACTTGTACAGCTTTACCGCTGGACTTATACGGCAGTACCGCTGGATGTATACGGCAGTATTGCTGGACTTATACGGCTGTACCACTGGACTTATACGGCAGTACCGCTGGACTTATACGGCAGTACCGTGGACTTATACGGCAATACAACTGGACTTATACGGCAGCACCACTGGACTTGTACGGCAGTACCGCTGGACTTGTACAGCTGTGCCGCTGGACTTATACCGCTGTGCCGCTGAATTTATATGGCAGTACCACCGGTCCTGTATGCCAGTACCGCTGGACTTATATGGCTGTACTGCTGGATTATACGGCAGCACCACTGGACTTGTACGTCAATACCGTTGGATTTATACGGCTGTGCCGCTGGACTTATACGGCAGTACCACTGGACTTATACGGCAGCACCGCTGGACTTATATGGCAGTACCGCTGGACTTATACGGCTGTACTGCTGGAATTATACGCTGGACTTATACGGCAGTACCACTGGACTTACATGGCAGTACCACTGGACTGGACTTATAAGGCAGCACCACTGGACTGGACTTATACGGCAGTACCACTGGACTCGACTTATACAGCAGCACAACTGGACTTATGGAAGCACAGTACACCACCACTGGATTGATGCAGCACAAGACAGCACCATTGGACTGATGCAGCACAATACAGCACCACTGGACTGGACTTATACAGCAGCAGCACCACTGGAGTTATGGCAGCATAGGACACCACCACTGTGACTGGAGTGATGCAGCACAAGACACCACCACTGGACTGATGCAGCACAAGACAGCACCACTGGAATGATACAAAAGAGCAGGTCGCCACGTCAGTAGCACTAGACTTATACGGCAGCACCACTGGACTTGTACGGCAATACTGCTGGACTTATATGGCTGTACCGCTGGACTTATACGGCTGTACCACTGGACTTATACGAAGTACCACTGGACTTATACGAAGTACCACTGGACTTATATGGCAGTACCGCTGGACTTATATGGCTGTACCGCTGGACTTATACGGCAGTGCCGCTGGACTTATATGGCAGTACCGCTGGACTTATATGGCAGTACCGCTGGACTTATACGCTGTACCGCTGCATTTATATGGCAGTACCACTGTACTTACATTGGACTTATACGGCAGCACCACTGGACTCAACTTATACAGCAGCATCACTGGACTTATGGCAGCACAGGACACCACCACTGGACTGATGCAGCACAAGACACCACCACTGGACTGATGCAGCACAAGACAGCACCACTGGACTGGACTTATACAGCAGCACCACTGGAGTTCTGGCAGCACAGGACACCACCACTGTGACTAGAGTGATGCAGCACAAGCCACCACCACTGGACTGATGCAGCACAAGACAGCACCACTGGAATGATACAAAAGAGCAGTTCGCCACCCCACGCCACTTTCCCGCACAGACACTGGGGAGACACATCCTCTTGCTACACTCTCCAGGACTGGAGTGAAGATGGCGGGGTGGGAGGCGCAAATATACAGAGTCCGGATCTCGTAACAATCCGACACCAAGATGATGACGTTTTGCCTCGTTCTGGGAACTGAGTCTGGCGGGAAGACCTGAGCCTGACTCGGTTCGGGGGTGTTCGGTGGGGTTCGGATTTCATAAATCTGAACCTGCTCATCTCTAATAGATACATATACATGTATATACATATTAGTGTCAATGATGTGCCTTATCATCCAGAAGCACTCTTAAGGGTAGCAACCAATCAGATTCCAGGTATTATCTTCTAGAAGGTGCTAGATAAATGAAAAGTAGAAGCTGATTGGTTACTATGGGCAACATCCCATCTTAAATAGCACTCCCATCTTAGTAAATTAACCCCACAGTCTATAGAGAGCGGAGTTGGGGCTGCTGGCAGCTGCTGTCTTGGATAGCCTCTGATATGGGCGGGCTGCATGGCTCCTCAGCGGTGACAGAGACAGACGGAGTGAAGACTCGGCGTGAGGCATACTGCATATGTACGTCACGCCGCCGTCAACGTAACACAGGCCAGATCATGTTACGGGCGGGTCCAGCGTGTTCAGGGGAGTTTTATTGCGTCTGTTACCGCCTTTGTATGTAATTTACAGTCTCATTAGTGTTATAAGGAGATGAGGTCCCAGTTTTTGTGGTAAATTCTCGGGGCCCCTCTGAGCCTTGGGGCCCGGTACGGTTGTACCCTTTGACCCCCCCTGTCACCGGGCCTGATTACACAGCTTTTTTGCAGAGAATATTTAGTCACTCTCCTCAGTCCCTGTATCAATAGCAGTTACATCTATGGGGTAATTCAGAATTGATCGTAGATGTGCTAAATTTAGCATATCTACGATCAGTTACTCTGACATGCGGGGGGGACGCCCAGCACAGTGCTAGTCCGCCCCGCATGTCAGGCCCTACCCCTATCCCCCGCACAGGTACAAAAGCATTGCACGGCGGCGGTTCTTTTGTACCTGACGAGTAGCTTCCTGCCAGCGCAGCTCCTGCGCGCTGGCAGGGAGCTACTGGCCACATACCAGGTCACAGTGGCTGTGTGTGACATTGCGCAGCTGCCGTGGCCGGCCCTTTCTTCAACGGTTTGTTGTCCGGACCGTGCCCCGCCAACGTCTTCCTAATGCCGTTGGCACGCCCCCTCCTGCCCCGCGACAGCCTCTGCCTGTCAATCAGGCTGAGGCGATCGCAGCCAGTGAGATGCTGATATCCCGGGGTGCGCACGCGCAGTGCGGCCGCTGCGCACACGCACTACACACAGTAATTCAGACTGCGATCGCTGCCGCTGCAGCAATCCAGTTTGAATTACCCCCTATATTCCATAACATACAGATAAACACAAATTAGGGTTCATTTCTTTGTCAGAAGCAATGTAACCTGGCAGTATGTCTTTGGAGGGTATCCGGTCTCTAGGTCGACACAACTTAGGTCGATGCAAACAGAGGGAAGGCCATACAAACTCCACACAGATAGTGCCCTAAAAGAAATGAACCTATTACTCCAGTGCATGTAGTGGTATTATTGAGTATATACACAAACTGTAGTCATAGGAACAGAACCGTAAAAACGGGGCAGTAATCAATGTCAACCTTTTCAAAATTGGGCTTTAGAAAACAAAAATGAATACACTACCATGATCAATAGAAGAGCAATAAATATGTGTCAACATTTTGCACACAAGATTAAAAACTGTATTATTATTGGGCTCTGTCAGAGTATTTAGGGGGCCCAGCTGTGGCATATCTTTATTGCCAATGACATCTGGTCCCTTGGCATAATCGACAGACATTATGTAGAGTGTTCCAAAATGTATTCCAATTTCAGCTTGTTTTCTTACGTGGACTTATCTCTCAATGTATACTGTACCTGTAATCATCTACTCTGTTGTGAAACAAAGGTGCATTTTAAAAGCATGCTTTCAAAAGCTTTTGAAGTAATGTACTCGGATCCCACTTTGAAGCCGAACGTCGCCCTCCCAGAGTCGGATTCTTATGGGAATTGGATTCTATATAAGGCAACGCGGCCGGGACTCGGTGCCATTTCACTCTAACGCATGCTGCTGTATGCTGCGCTGTACTCTGCTGTATTGGCTGTACTGTGTCCAGACTCACAAGTGGCTTTGTTCTCTAAAGTTACTGTGTATAGGGGCACGCTGCATGCTGTGATGTACTCTGCTGTATCGGCTGTGCTGTGTCCACACTCACAAGTGGCTGTGCTCTGTAAAGTGACTGTGTATAGTGGCATGATGCTCACTGCTCCATGCTGTGCTGTAATCTGCTGTATTGGCTATGCTGTGTCTAGACTCACAAGTAGCTATGCTCTCTAAAGTGACTGTGTATAAGGGCATGCTGAACGCTGCTGCACTCTACTCTGAAGTATTGGCTGTGCTGTGTCCAGACTCACAAGTGGCTATGCTCTGTATATGTATAGTCAAGTCACGGACCCCGGCCGCCTCACTCTTCGGATACACCAATCCGAGAGTTGCGCCAGCGCCGTGCGAATCTCCGCTGCCACCAGCAAAGACTTTTCAACGTATTACGGACGTTGCAGGTGTCTTTAGCTTCACCTGTAACCACCAATCTCAATATCTCATGAAAACAATAGGTAACGTACTTCACTTGGCTTGACTTGGGTTCAAGAACACAGCAGTCAGATCTAATTAAATTTTTATTATAATTAAGAAATATCTTCGGGTTTACAATGGTAAAAAGATTACAAAGAATATAAGGAGTTTAGAAAATATATACAGGTTACTAGCAGTCTCAATAAACAAAAAGAATAATTTCAGAAGCCTAAAACTTACTCAACCTCAGTTAGCCTTCTGTGTGGAGGGATCTCACAATGGAAGATATATATGGTGCATTCCCAGCTCCTGGCTGCTTCCCTCAGAGAATGAACAACACAGTGTGTGTGTGAGGGGCAGATATAGCCCTCTCATAGCTGCAGGCCCCCCACCCTTTCTTTAACTCTCTCAATGCTGTGTACCTGGGCAGTAACAACCAGACTTCATTTGGTTTCACTTTCAACAACTGTCTTCCTATTAAGTTTAAAGAGGTCAGGTTTCTTGGCCTGGCCTGGCTTGTGGTAATGTGGTTTATAGCTTCTTAGATAAGGTAAGAGCCATAAACTAACCTCTGACTCTCCCACTATACATCAGTGTCCTCTACTCCCATATCTATGTAACTATATGGGTTCATTTAAAGGACAGGTTGGAAACCATTTTGTGTCACAGACTCCATTACAATATATACGTAGACATTACATACAATTCTTATATCGCTGGATACAAATTAATGTCCTATTCGCCACATTCCCGCCAGTGAATTGAAGCATAAGGGGACTAGTGACACTTGTCAGTCTTACTTGTGCGCCACTGACCACCTGCTCATTTTGGAGTGAAAGACCATCAGCATGACTGTGTTCTGCACCTTCCCTGTGCTTAATGGCAAAATTGTAAAGCTGCAGCATCAGGCACCATTTTATGAGGTTTCCCTTGTCTCCAGAGACTCTACTCAGCTCAGTCTGACAGATTCCTCCTGTCCCTAGCCATTCAGTGCTTCGGTCCCCTGTGACCACTATGGAACCACTGCTGATTCCTCCAGGGGTCAATGTGCAGCCCTTCTGCCTTGCCCTCTGCTGGGTACCTATAGCGAGGCCACCCGTCACATCAGGCACATCTTTATACAGTGTGCCCACATCATTCCCAAGTGTCTGTAACTCGGTGGGTCTAGAGGTACTATAATGGGGAGAAATTTCATCATTAACACATACTGGGTAAAATACACCTAGACACTTTTCCCAAACAAACTCTTCCTGCCCTTGTGCTCTTTCCTGATGTGGTTGCCTGCCCCTCACCCACACGGGCCCGGAGGTGGGGGCGCCTTGCTCCATGGGACGCCCTTGACAGGTTTCACTGCACATAATTTGGGGTATACCTAGGACATTGGGATCATCACCTAAATGTCTCTTTCTAAAATAAATTCTTCCTGATTTATCTCCCCAGCCTGTCTGACTGATCTGTGTCCTTACAGATGCTAAGTCAGGCTCAGCTGGTTGTCCTGCTTGGAATTCCTCACCTCTGATGAGCTGATCAGTGTGAGGGAACAAAGCAGGGAGCAGCTCTTCCTCTGTCAGAACAGGGTCTGAGTCCACAGGGAGGAAGGGGGGAGGAGGGGGGTTGGTTTGCTGGGAGTCACCTTCTCGACCTGCAGGGAATCCTGTCAGCTCATCATCGCTGATACCACAGACATTTTCAGACCTATTAATGATACCAGTATTCAACACAGTGTTATCATCAGGAGCATGTTTCCCCACAGAAACTTCACGCTGAGTGGACATTTCGATCCATCTTTTACCTGGCTCCTGCTTATTTATCGAACTGACCCCAGACAGCTCATTATTATCACAGATGCTGGAAAAAATAGGGTTATCACATCTCGTTACATCAGTAATGACATCACCGTCATTCATGCATTTAATGGGCAGACTAGATGGGCCAAGTGGTTCTTATTTGCCGTCAAATTCTATGTTTCTATGTATAGTGACTGTGTATGGGGCCACGCTGCACACTTCTGCGCTGTACTCTGCTGTATTGGCTGTGCTGTGTGCAAACTCACAAGTGGCTGTGCTCTAAAATGACTGTGTGGGGTGAAAGCTGTACTCTGTTGTATTGGCTGTGCTCTGTTCAGACTCACAAGTGGCAGTGCATCATGAATGTATATAGGGGCACAATGCATGCTGTTGTATGCTATGCTGTACTCTGCTGTATTGGCTGTGCTGTATCCAAACTTACAAGTGGCTGTGCTCTGTATAATGACTGTGAGGGTCATTACAAGTTGATCGCTCGCTAGCTATTTTTTGCAGCACTGCGATCAGATAGTCGCCACCTATAGGTGAGTGTATTTTAGTTTTGCAAGTGTGCAAACGCCTGTGCAGCAGATCTCTGCAAAAACATTTTGTGCAGTTTCTGAGTAGGTCTGAACTTACTCAGCTCTTGCGATCACTTCAGCCTGTCTGGTCCTGGAATTGACGTCAGACACCCGCCCTGTAAACGCTTGGACACGCCTGCGTTTTTCCAACCACTCCCTGAAAACGGTCAGTTAACACCCATAAATGCCTTCTTCCTGTCAATCTTCTTGCGATCGGCTGTGCGAATGAATTCTTCATTAAATCCATCGCCCAGCACCGATCCGCTTTGTACCCGTACGACGTGCCTGCGCATTGCGGTGCATACGCATGTGCAGTTTTGCAGAGTTTTGACCTCATCGCAGTGCTGCAAAAAATAGCTAGCGTGCGATCAGGTCGGAATGACCCCCAGTGTGTATAGAGGCATGCTGCACACTGCTGTAAATTGTACTGTTTGGTGCTTTGTTCATGTACTGTATTTCTATAAGCCCTGCGGTTCCATGAAGTTTGAACCGAGCTGCAAGTTCAAAAACAGAAAAATAAAAAATGATATACAATACTGTGCAAAGGTTTTAGGCAGGTGTAGACAAAATGCTGCAAATTAAGAATGCTTTAAAAAATAGAAGTGTTAATAGACGTGTTCATAGTTTATTTTACACATGCACACAGTTTTTGAAGGAACTCGGCAGGGATGTTGTTCCAAACATCTTGGAGAATTAACCAAAGATCTTCTGTGGATGTAGACTTGCTCATAGCCTTCTGTCTCTTCAAGTAATCCCAGACAGACTTGATTAAAGAGTGTCCTGTCGACACCAGGAGTGTGAGTAGTTCCATCTAACTACCCCAACTGCTTTTTGTATATATTTTTTGATGTGGACTTTTCTTGTATTGTGATCCTCATGGATGTTTGTGTAATCCAATAAATCTGTTACATTTTTTGGGTAAGTCGTGGACACAAGTTTAATTGGATTCCCCGCAAAGGCATGTAAAGATACCTTCATAGGAGCCGCATTGCACCGCTGATTGTGAGTTGGAGAACACTGTGGACAAAATCCACTATACCCTAAAAGATACCCAGATGTGTTTACCACCCATTTCCATTCTGTGAGTTTTGGGTATACTTCCAGATTGTAAGCAATCCTTTGCCTATCTGCACCGTCTATCTCTTCCTTAGACCCTGGGGCTGACTGATACCTCACCGGGTTCTTGATAGTATGGGAAGGCATTGGTAAAAGATGTGCACATAACTGAATCAATCTGTGTTAACGGGGTACGCCTCAAGCCTTTACCGAAATACCTGTATTGTCACCCCATTATTCCACCAACTACATAGAACATACTGCACATTGGTTGTTGTTTATGTTTATTTTCCATGTTGGAGTTATCCCATGGACATTCACCAGTAGAAGGAGATCTGGACCAAGGGATACTTCACACAAACTCTACGGGACATATCTGTACCATTATTGTCTAGCGCTCAGTGTGTATATTAGGCCTCTATCTGTTGTATTTTATTTTATGTTGTAAATGTGGTGGCATTTGTTGTGGAGTCCTAAAACACCCGGGCTGCTTGCGCCACTTTGGTATATTTTCCATAAACCTTTTTTTACTTTAAGGGGGTAATTCAGACCTGGTTGCACGCAGGCTATTTTTTGCACTGCTGCGACCAGGTAATCGCCGACTACAGGGGGAGGGGGTAAGGGCTGTGCAGGGGTGCGATTAGCTGTGCAGTGAGATGCACAAACAAAAGTTTGTGCAGTTTCTGCACAGCCCAGGACTTACTCACTCGTTTCAATGATCCAGGAAGCAGCTGACGTCAGGTACCCTCCTCTGCAATGGCCGGACACGCCTGCGTTTCTTCCGACACTCCCAGAAAACGGTAAGGTGCCGCCCAGGAACGCCTTCTGCCTGTCAATCTTCTTGCGATCGCCCCTGCGATCGCCTTCTTCGTAGAAGCTGTCGCTCTCTGGCAACCCCCGGCCCGCAAGCATGTGCAGTTCAGACCCATTCGCTCGGCTGCGAGAAACTGCAGCGTGCGAACGGGTCTGAATGACCCCCTAAGTCTCAATTGCCTTGAGAACTTATGCAAGTTGATTTCCACTTGTGCTCATCATGTTTGTTAGTTGGCACAAAGCAGGCCATTATGAAGAACATAGGTCTGTTTCAGAGCCGAAACTAGACTTTTTGGTGAACTGTGCCAGAAAGAGAATTATATATTTATTTATTTATTTATTTATTTATTTATTTATTTATCTACTCATTATTTATATATTATTTATTTATTTATTTATTTATTATACAGACACATTTATAGAATACTGCAAGAAAATGGATTTGGACACAAATCCTCTTTATACCACATTCATGCACTTAACTTGAGAGCAAGGACAGATGCCTCAATGAACAGAGTGTATGACTGCAATGCCACAGGCAATGGGTTCGAATCACAAGTATGTCAGCATCTTGAAATGTAATAAAGGACAGTGTGACTCATTAACAAAGAGCTCTCAAGCTACGGTCATGAATGTTGTATAGGTAGTAGCGACGGAAGGGGTGGGGGTAGGAGACAGCCTGTCTCAGACAGTGGCGGTCAGGAGTTGCTGGGCTTCAAAAAGGGGGGAAGCTGCAAGTGAAAGTAATTAAATTAGAACACTGGACAATGGACAGGCGCATCAGCAGCACTGAAGCGGATGGACACTGGACAGCCATTTTTGGATGGACAAAGCACAGCCACTTTAGATGGACACAGCACAGCCACTTGTATGGAGTATGGACACAGCACTGTCAATTGTATGGATGGTATGTGGTTAACATATAAACAGTCGGGATCCCGGCGGTCACAATACAGATGCTGAGTTCCCGACAGGGGCACCATACCTCTACCGGTATACCGGCGAGGTAGGTGATTCCCCCTTGGGCACCCATAGAGAGAGAATAGAACCTGTGGCGAATAGAACGCTTGGGATGCCGATTTCAGGATAGTGACATTCGGCATCCCAGGCGGCAGTATTACATACCGAACCCGTATGGACACAGCACAGCCACTTGAACTTGCAGCACGCAGCAATGTGCCTCAGAACAGAATGAAATGGCACAGAGTCACTACCGCGGATCCCTTATATAGGATCCAAAACCCAGGAGAATCCAACACCGGGAGTATGACGTTTTGCCACGATCTGTAATCCGAGTCTGGCAGGAACACCGGAGCCCTGGCACAGGTAAACTCGGACCCCGGATTTCAGACGCGTTCGGATTTTCGAAAATCCAAACCGCTCATCTCTACTTAAAATTGAATACAACATTGTACTTTAATAAATGTAGCTCTTAATATGAATATGAGGTGTATTAACAGTTTGAGCATACTCCAATATACCAATGAAATTAACATTTTAAGTGCGTTAGTGTGTGATTTTGTGAAATCAGGAATTTACTATTGGTTAACGTGCATTGATATCGCATGTCAAACAAGACTTCGCAAACCAAGTCGCGGCATCTCACCATCGAACCAAACATCATCAAAATAACATTGGCAGCAATGCAAATCCAAATTTACTAAAAGTCGTGAGGCTTGTTCAGATGTGGCTGTTCTTGTTGCTGCCATTGCTGTCTTTTGCCGTATGCAATTGCGATTATATGCTAATATGGGCAGAAGATAACCGGAGCATAGGGACGCACACTGTCATCACATCATTCCTGTCCAACGGTGTCAAATTTCTGATACATATATACCATCGTCGCAAATCGGGTCATGTGGCAGAATCTGATTGCCTCTGAAGACGCGCAGGTTGAGCTTCTCTCCCAGGACTCTGAGGGCTCTGCAGTAGCAAATAAGATCGCAACTGCTAATTTATATACATACAGAAAATACATACACTTACTGTGCATGCACACTGTGGCTCAGACGCATGTGCAGGAAGAAAACATTGAGCAATGTAGGTACAATAGCTGCTTTGTGACGGCACCTGAATGAGCCTCCGTGTTTACAAAATCGCAACACAATGCACAAAATGAATGCATTTGTTTTATAAATCATGTTTGCATTTGTAAACCATTCTGAGTAGCACAATCTCAGTCAGGATGCTTATAAAAGGCCACCAATCAGCTGTAGCACTCTCTTTCTGATGACCAGCATGGCTGTGGCAGGATATTGAGTCCTGTAGACTGAACAAACGCCACCAATGCACATCTTTTGGGGGTTTTGGGGAATTTTTATAAAGCATGGCATATGCGGAATCAGACATTTTGGAATATGTTTGTGATTTTCACAGATTTACTCAGATTATTTCATCATTTTGTCCTTAATTGAGGTTATCACTGATACACTGCAACAGTAAAAAACAACGTAACAGTGGTAAATGGGGGCCTAATTCAGATCTGATCGCAGCAGCAAATTTGTTAGCAAATGGGCAAAACCATGGGGGTCGTTCCGACCCGCTCGCACGCAGCGGTTCTTCGCTGCGGTGCAAACGGGTCGGAAATGCGCATGCGCGGCGGCCACAATGCACACTTGCGTCGTTGCCTGCAACGACTAAAAGAGGGAAGAAAGTGATTGCTAGCGCGATCGCAAGAAAATTGAGAGCGGGGAGGCATTCCGGGGTGTCTGCTCACCGTTTTCCGGACGTGGAGATACGAACGCAGGCGTGTCCAGGTGTTTGGAGGGCGGATGTCTAACGTCAATCCCGGGACCTTCGTCGCTGGATCCATCGCACAGGGTAAGTAGGTCTGACCCTGGTCGGGTTTTGCAAGAAACTTTTTTAGCATAGCAGGGCTGCACACGCGATCTCAGCCCTGCTATGCTAAAATACACTCCCCCATAGGCGGTGTCAAGTGGATCGCACAAGCAGCAAAACGTTGCTACGTGCCATCAACTCGGAATGACCACCTATGTGCACTGCTGGGGGGGTGGGGGGGTGGCAGATGTAACATGTGCAGAGAGAGTTAGATTTGGGTAGGGTGTGTTCAATTTGAAATCTTAATTGCAGTGTAAAAATAAGGCAGCCGGTATTTACACTGCACACAAACAATATAACCCACCCAAATCTAACTCTCTTTGCACATGTTACATCTGCCCCCCTGCAGTGCACATGGGGGGTCATTCCAACCTGTTCGCACGCTGCCGTTTTTCACAGCGCAATGTTCAGGTCACTATTGCGCATGCGTATGCACCGCAATGCGCAGGCGCGTCGTATGGGTACAAAGCGGATTGTTGCTGAGCGATGGATTTAATGAAGAATCCATACACACAGCCGATCGCAAGGAGATTGACAGGAAGAAGGCGGTTATGGGTGTCAACTGACCGTTTTCTGGGAGTGTTTGGAAAAACGCAGGTATTTCCAAGCATTTGCAGGGCGGGTGTCTGACATCAATTCCGGGACCAGACAGGCTGAAGTGATCGTAAGGGCTGAGTAAGTTCAGAAAAAAGAACCAAATAACTGCTTGTAAAAGCGCCTATATAATAGACTTGATAATAAAGTTCAGACCTACTCAGAAACTGGACAAAATGTTTTTGCAGAGCTTGGCTGCACAGGCGTTCGCACACTTGCAAAGCGAAAATACACTCCCCCATGGGCGGCGGCTATCTGATCACAGTGCTGCAAAAAGTAATTAGCGAGCGATCAACTCGGAATGACCCCCATGGTTTTGTCCATTTGCGAACAAATTTGCTGCTGCGATCAGATCTGAAAAAGGCCCTGGGTTCATTCAAAGCCTAACACCCCAAAGATCAATAAGGAAACCCTACAATAAAAATCTATACATATAATAAAACTATAAGGGTTGTGTCTGTACATACACTTTTTTTTTTTTCTTTTTTGAGAATTATACTTCTAGGGACTGTTTATAGATCACCGAGACAGTTTTATGTGTCTGTTTGTCTGTACATTCTGGCATCACACAAAAACTACTGTATGAATTTGGATCGCGTTTGCACTATTGTATAGCTTAGTGATGAGACTGAAGTATGTACAGGTATGATCTTGATCTGACATCAGGGAGAGGAGCAATAGAGGAAAGAACAGATGCTTGACACACGGCGAGTGCAGTGTGCAGTCTCCTCAAGTCCAAAATGACTATACAGTATGTGTGGAATTTTTAAACTCACTTAGTGCAGCTGGACTGTCAGCGTACAGCACTGCACTGACAGTTGGTGTTCCGGTCATGCTTCTGCAGAACTTGACTCTGCCAAAGTTATACAACAGAACCCGACTTAAAGTGACTGCTCATCAGAGGAACCTAATTAAGGCCGAGATTCTAAAAGGATGTGGTGCAGGTGGGACTGTATTTATACAATGTATACCCCTTATGCCCATCTATGTTTCTTTTCAGTCCAAGCCCCTGCAGGTCCTGTAAGCATCTGCTTCGTTATGACGATCAACAAGTCACATGGGCAAACACTCAGGGCTGAAGATGTAGATCTTAGGACTAGCAGCTACACCCATGGGAAGCTTTACGTGGCTTGCTTATGTGTTAGTAGCCTCAAGCATCTTTTTGTGTTAGTCCCTGAAGAAAAACTGCAAATATTGTTTACAAATAAATTTTGTGATCAATGTATACAATATAAAATATATATATCACAATATTAGATGCCAATACTGTCTCTGTAAAATTTGTTCCGCTGAGCAATAACAGACATCCACGCCAGCAAATAATATTCTGATCTGAATATAGTTTTAAATAAGAAGTAAAATCACATTTTCCTTAGGTCAGTCATGTAAAAGACAACAGGGGCCTCAAACCAGAAATAACCAGTCTTGGCCGGTCTGGTGGGGTGTGTGAGGTCATGCTGTGATGTCATAATGACAACTGCTTATGTCAGGGCTGTGCTGTTGCTGTCTCTTGCATATGCCACCAGAGGCCTGGGATGGCATAGCACACCGGCAGAAGGTTAGTGACTGGACAAAGATAAGGGCAGCTTAGTTCGAATTGTCGGCAGACCATTAGCATGACTACTATAAAATATGACTTATGATCTTGAGGATAGCATAGTATTGGATAAAAACAAATAATGTCTATAATGTTGCAAATGAAATCCTTTACTCTCTCTCTGCCTTCCTAAATCCCAGTGTGTCAGTATTGCAGGCAATGCCATTTTTATTAATGTGCAGAGGTGTAAGACAATTATATTGTACTTTTGTTTTTATTCAATACTATATAGAGATGTAGCTACGCTGATCATGGCTACATCTGAGGTAAACGTGCACCCTCGATGCGGCTATGCGTGCCTGCGCCTAGCCGTGCTGAGTTGCGGCATTTGCCGCTCCCATTCATGAGAAATGGGCACACAGACGTACTAGACGTCCAGACGTACACGGCGCGGTCTGGCCTAACAAGGCGCAATATCGGTATGATGTAGCCACGACGAGAGTGGCTACATTTGTGCAGTTGTAACTCCCTGGTAGCATCAGAGAAGAGTGCTATGGTGGTTATGACTGCCCCCCTCCCCCTCTATCCATATCTTGCTCTCTTCTTTCACTCTCTCACCATCGACTGTAGGTGAGTTCTTCACCGGCCAGGTGAAAGGTCAAAATAGCAGATTTTAGGCTACAGAAGGGATGACTGGGTTATGAAAGGTTAGTGGGTGGGCGGGTGCTCTGGGAAAACTCTGCATAGTCTCTTAATGCCTAGAGGGACGGGCAGTCCTTCAGCCATGGGTCCCCAGGGGTTTCCTCCACAAGGGGGTTTTTCCTCTCCTGAGTGCTGAAGGATGACTCTTCATGCGTCATGAGGCTTCCACCATCTTGTTCCTCTTATAGGACAAGATTGTAAGATTCCTGGACCAATCTTAGTCCAAAATTCCCTATTTATAATGCAGAGTAAATAATAGTAATAATAATAATAATAATAATAATAATAAGAAGAAGAAGAAGAAGAAGAAAAATAGGCTAAATTTTACTTAAAATAAAAATTGACAATTCATTTTTAAATATATTTTGCTTGAAGTTGTCTTTATATTTTTTAAGAAATCCTTTCAAAAGGTGAAAAAATTACACATATTTGGGGAGACAAAAATATTAGGAGAGTTCAGAACCATGTATTGTATATTCTACACAAGAGAGTAGCAGGCGAGGCAGCCATGTTGGGCGCACTACATAGGTTACACTGTGCGATTAGCAAAACATGGCAGTAAGGCATACAAAGGTAAAATGAAAAGCAACTAACAGGACACCTAGTTCTGCAGCTTACACAGTAAGGAAAATGGTCTCACTCTGCAATTGCTTTTAGACACTTTTCTCCTTTATAGCAATTTTCAAGTGAGCTGACGGGAAACTATTTTACAAAAATAAAATTATCTGACCAAATAATAATAATAATAATTTAAAAAAAAAGTTATATTAATTCTCTAACACTCTGAAGATAGTAAGGTCATATTGTGAATTACATAAAGTATTTATATGAAGCCCACATGGATTACTGACACCTCAAGAGGGATGTGATAACTTTGGGCTGCAGTAAGGGTTACAATGGGGTATATTCAATTCAATTGAAGTCGAAAGCTGCAGTCTGTCGAAAAGACGTCAGTTTTTGACTTTTTTAGGTCGAAAGGGGTTCTGACCTATTCAATCTAACACCAAATTATTCGACACGTCAAGGAATTCGACTTGTTGAAAAGCACGTGGATTGGCGGAATAGCTGCCGATCCGCGTGCTTGTGTCGAAAACGGGGCCAAAACCGTTTTTGACACAAGCACGTGGGCAGATGGGGGAGAGCAGCGCCGGAGGATGTATCACAGCCGCTGCTCACACAGCGTCCACCTGGCTCCAGCAAGCGAGATCTCGCTTGCTGGAGCCTGGTGGACGCTGCCGTGAGCGGTGGCTGTGGCACATCCTCCGGCAACACTGCTGTAGTGCTGCTCTCCACCGTCTGCCCACGGCTCGCCCCCGTCTCATCTCCCGCATCTCAATTCGACTTTTTTTAAAGTCGAATTGAGATTGCATTGAATAGCCAAGGTCAGATCCATTTCGACAAATGAATGTTTGTTTCAGTGCAAAATAGACAAATACAAGTGCTATGAGACCACCTAAACATATGTTTATTACATTCTAAACAACTAGAGTGGAGATAATATCATACAGTTTTAATCTAATTTTCACTTTAAAACCAATATCAATAAAAAAAAAAATGCTGAACCAGTGCTGGATGTGATCTGCGGTACAAAATATCTGACCAGCTTCCTAGGACTTGTCCAATGACTGACCGGTAGAGTCCTGAGAGCTGCGGCACATGACTGGACCAAAAAAGAAAACAGCGCTAAAGTCCTGGAACAGCAGAGGGCTTATTGCAAAATGAGCTTCATACAAACATCTATTCACTAAGTCAGTGGTTCCCAAACTGGGTTGCCTCTAGGCACTTACAGGGGTGCCCTGGGTTGGTGGTCCAGGACCAATTCAAATTATTTATGGTCAATATAATAGGCAAAACCAGTGTCTGTGGCTTCCCAAGCCTTACTGAAGGAGCCCGTATAGGAAAACACATTGGCTAGTTTCAAAGAGCAGAAACTTCTCTTTCTATAAAAGTGTTTTACCAAGGTCATTCTAAGAGAACTCCTATTTCAAATTATTATAACACAAAATAAAACTAACATATATCTGTAACCTTGATATAGACCTTACTGCACCTCCTAAATCTGAATTTACTTAGTATTTTTTAACTGTAGACCTATCATTCGCCATTATGGTGGCCCATTAAAATAACCATGCTGATATCCTATAGCTACAAAGATGTGTATTACACATTGTCCTTTTGATTTTTTAGTATGTGATGCTCTGCTTCAAGAAATAGCTGATGTGAATGTAGAAAAAAATTACTATTTTATATGTCTTGTTTGCTTCCTCACAGACTCAGTTTTTTGATATTACTTTCACCACAAACTGGAAGGGTGACATGCATGGAGCGATCACCTTGCAAGTCATTACATTTCATATACTTAACTTGAGAGCTTGTTATTCAGTTACAATATCCTTTATTAAATAACACATTTCAATATACTGCCATACCAAGGATTCAAACCTATAACCTGTTGCATTCCAGTCATGCTCCCCACTCATTGATCTATTTGATCCTGCATAAAACAATGAGATCTCTAACAATATGAAGCTATTTGTACTTTGTAAAAATATAATCAGCATTGCAATTGAGCAGATCTATGCAATGGGACACATATCCAATCCCTTGCTGCCACACACTACACAGATCTGCTCAGCTGCAATGCTGTTCATTTTATACAGAGTACAAGGTAAGCTACAAATAGTTAGAATTATCTAGCTTTGAATTCTCTAGCCTTCTATGCAAGGGCAGATAGCTCAATGAATAGAGTGTATGACTGAATGGGTTCAAATCCTGAGTATGTCAGCATCTTGAAATGTAATTAAGGACAGTGTGACTGAATAACAAAGAGCCCTCAAGTTAAGTTAATGAATGTTGTATAGGTAGTAGTGACAGAAGGGGTAGGGGTAGGAGACAGGGGCAGCCAGGAGTTGCTGGACTTCAAAAAGGGGGGAAGCTGCAAGTGAAAGTAATTAAAACAGATAAATGACAAGTCCCGCCAATGGTGCCCCCTACCGTGAACATTCCGCACACACCTAGTTACAGCTCTGGTCTGTTTTTACACATGCAAACAAAAAGATCAAATCCTTCAGTAAAAGAGGGGGAAGAGGAGGGACGGGTGAAAGGAGGGGAATGAAAGGTGGAGATTGAATAGGAGAGTCACTGATGGAACAATATAAGGAAGGCTTTAGAGAGTAATACTAAAAATAACAGGAACACCCAGAAAAAAACTCAATGATGCTCGAACAAAAGGTCCGACAGCCCAGAGGAAGAGGTGGGACGAGGTACACAGTTGTGGAAAGAATACCATAGACTCCAAACCTATAGGAACTTAGGCAATCTATTATTTAGGTACTATATGCTGTGATTTTTTTCCATTGCAGGCAGGACATGACTGTATGCAAGGAAGGAGCTTTGAGGCGCTTCCAGTGGGTAGCAATCATCTAGCTGTGTTGATGATTTAAGCAGAGCCGGCCCTAACCAATATGATGCCCTAGGCAAGATTTTGGCTGGTGCCCCCTAGCACCACCGCTGGTTCCGCCTCTGACCTTGTAAACAGTTCGCACATTTGGCGCACAACCCAAAAAAGGGGTGTGTTTTTGCTGACAAGGGGCATGGCCACACAATAACCCCATTTCCAATTATGCCACACAGTACTGCAACTTTATTCACATATGATCATGCGATAGTGTCCATAATTCATATTACATCCCACAGTAGTATCACTTTACCTTATAAACATTACTCCTCACAGTAGAGCCCCTTATTCACATTACATCACACTGAATTGCTCCTTATTCACATTACACCACACCCTATTGCTCTTTATTCACATTAGACGACACAGTAGTGCCCTTTCTATACGCAACGCCACATAGTAGAGTACCTTATACACATAATGCCACACATTAGTAATGCATTTACACACATTCCACAGAGTAATGCCCCTTACACGAGACACCTTATTAATGTCCTTATAAACATAATGCACCTTACACATTATGACAACCTTTATTAATGCCCTTTTACACATAATGTCCCTTACACATATGCCGCACATTATTAATGCACTTATACACATAATAACACACATAGTGCCCCCTACACATTTGCTGCACATTATTAGTGCCCCTATACACATAATGACACACATACAGTAGTACCCTGTTACACATATGCTGCACATTATTAATGCCCTTATACACATAATGACACACATAGTGCCCCTTACACATATGTTGCACATTATTAATGCATTTTTACATGACACACATAATGCTCCTTACACATATTCCAAACACTACTGCACAACCAACCCACTCACATGCACACAGCACTCACACTGCCACTAACACTGTGACCTCTGCTTCTGCTTGGATACAGATGTGTCCTCATAAATATTGCCTCAATGCTAACGTCGGGGATATCTTTTTTTAATGAAAATGTATCTTATTTGCATTGCTATATGGTTAGGATACACAAGCAGCTTCTGCTGATTAAAAGGATATGCAGCATGCCTATATACTGTGTGAGACTGTGGCTGTATCTGCATATGAAATGCTACACACAGAATATAGGCATGCCGCATATCATTTTAATCAGCAGAAGCTGCTGATGCCCCTAGGCATATCAAATGCCATAGGCAATTGCCTAGTTTGCCTATGCCTATGGCCGGCTCTAGATTTAAGACGCAAGTCTATCTGTGAATTGATAAAGCCCCTCAATTAGGACCCCCAGAAGACAGGACCAAATGTTTCTAACAGTAGGGACTTTTACTACTTTGCTGATAAACTTGGTAGTTGTATGCACCCTTAAGTTATAGATGCTGTCTCATCTCTGTAGTGGTGCATCTATAATGGGCGCAGTGTGCACAGGCCCCTGAGTTAATGGACTGCCAAGAGGGTGAGGAGATTGTACTAATTACCTTGGGCTCAGGCTTGTTGGAGGGCCTGGGTCTGCTCCCATCCCCCCTCTTAGCTCTTGCCTGTCTGCTGCGGAAGGACAGCATGTGCTGCTGTGTGATAGGCTGCAGTGTGGCCAGTAAGGCTGCTGAGTCTCAGGTAACCTTGCCGTGCGGATGGGGGAGCAATCATTCTGCTCACCCTCCCCCTGTATTTGCCCATGGCTGGGGCTCTCACTGCCCCACCCAACCACACCCACCCTGTTTTCAGCGAATCAGCGCTTGAAATATATATATTTTTTCTAAGTCAGCATGATCAAGCCTCCAGCGATCAGGTCACACACCCCAAAAGTACTTGTGCCTGCACAGCTCTCTTCAGCCATGGGAGGGCCCACTACAACCACACAGTCCTCTTAAATTTACTTGCCATGTGTGGGTGCAATTTTTCCAGTTCTTTCTTCTGAAAGGGCAGGCACCATATTTCTGAA
Organism: Pseudophryne corroboree; assembly: GCF_028390025.1. Lineage (NCBI taxonomy): Eukaryota > Metazoa > Chordata > Amphibia > Anura > Myobatrachidae > Pseudophryne > Pseudophryne corroboree. The sequence continues at coordinate 731,699,191 of NC_086448.1, read as the reverse complement.
GAAATCACCTCAAAATTGGTACCAGCACCGTTTTTTATAGTATATTGAACCACAATTTCTTCAAGAGAAGGGGGCCCACAGAAATTGCACACGGACCACCGCTTGTGTTAAAACCCACCTGCATATATCATTTCTTACACGCTTTGTAATAGTATATTTGTTAGTAACAATGCTCTCAGTCAATCTTATTATAGGCAGTACGGATGGTGTAATGGTTAGCATTGCTGCCTCACAGCACTGAGGTCATAGGTTCAATTCCCAGCATGGCCCTAACTGTGTGGAGTTTGTATAGTCTCCCCATACTTATGTGGGTTTCCTTACGTCTGCTCCGGTTTCCTCCCACAATCAAAAAATATACTGGTACGTTAATTGGCTCTCAACAAAAATTACATGAATGTATATGTGGTAGGGAATATAGACTGTAAGCTCCACTGGGGCAGGGACTGATGTGAATTGCCAAATATTCTCTGTAAAGTACTGTGGAATATGTGTGTGCTATATAAATAACTGGTAATAAATAAATAAAATATATATTTACATTGCTCTGATATTAAGTGCATCTGAAATGCTTTAGATAATGTTAGTCTTGTTATTCAGATTTTTTACTGACATACTTCTATATTAACACTTATTTTCTGCATAAGATAAATGTGCTATTGCTTAGCAAGACTGTTATTCTAGTGACATTGTCTCTTCAGTCTTAGTGACATTGTGCAGCAAAATACAACCAGTCCTATATCTGGTAGTAGAGATGCATTATGGAATTAAATTAGGCTAAACCCTAAAGTGAAGTACTTAACAGGCTGCTTAGCCTGCCAGGTCAAAGCTACGAAGGAAGTCAAACAGCCGACATAAGCAGCTGACGTAAGCATTCAGCCATCAGCACATCACAAGACAAGCTTCAAGCCAGAGACTAGCCTGTACAGACGCTAAGGTACAGTATGCATTGACTTATTTCTATAGATGTTCATCAGAATGCAATGTTCTACTTTATTGTTTACATTTTAAGAAAAGTTTCATTATCATTATCAAATATTGAAACCCAGTTTAATAATAAGAAAATAATTAAAAAAAATAGTTTTTCTTTAATAATAGCTGTATAGCTAAGGGCAATGCAGGAACAGTATTTTAAGTTAGTTTAGAAACCATGACTATGATATATCCTTTAACATTTTTAACTTCAATCCAGGAATTACAGGGGGAATTTCGGGTATACTGAGATTATGTATAGTGAATACATGTACAGCTACTGTATATATAAGCAGATACAGAACATTTAACAGAAGATAAATCAATGTACTACAAGGGAATATTCTGACCCTCTTTTCATCTATCTTAAATTGCACTTGCAAGGGCATTAATATGAACAAGAAAATCTGCTGCCTTTGCATTATTAAGGCTTCCATATGCCAGTTGCTCCCCTGTGACTATATAGCTTGGAATGCTTATTTTCTCAGCCTTCCGACTCTTGATAGACTTGGATTAATGGGGATTAATGAAAATCAATTCCAATCCAAAAACTGGCAACAATTGCCTGACCAGAGCACATGCTAAAAAGTTTAATATTGTAAATAAAAGTGAACCACTAAGGATTAGTTACAAATTGCAAAGTCTGTGGATCCGTAATGCTTCTCTTTGTGGGAGAGCCTAGTAGTCTGCAATGCGCATTCCAAACTGTGCGCCCATTTCACGGTTTGGAACCAGCTCTGTATAATCTACTTTTAGTTTTGCACACTGAAGGATGGTCCTGAAAATCAAAAAATAAAAAATACCATCCCGTCAATTTAATCCAGTCTATTGTACCTTACATACCCACTAGGCGCTATCGCTGAAGAGTATAAGCATTCGCTCTGTGGTTTATTCTTGCTCAGCTGGTAAATTCTCTGTTTTATATACATGCTTTTTTCCCCCAGAAAGTATATTATTTCACTTCCATATGAAAAACTTTTTAGGAAACTGCATTCACAAAGAAGCACCGTAAATACAGTAATTCCATGTACAACATCCATTGGCTACGGTGCATATCATATTAGTGGGTGGTCTTAAGTTTGCCGGCTGTCGGGATCTCGGCGCACAGTTTACCAGTGCCGGAATCCCGACAGCCGGCATACCAACACCTTTTCTCCCTCTTGGGGGTCCACGACACCCCTGTAGGGAGAATAGATAGCACCGTGCCCGCAGCGTGGCGAGCACAGCAAGCCCGCAAGGGGCTCATTTGCGCTCGCCCAGCAGTCGGTATGCCGGCGCCGGTATGCTGGCCGACGGGAGCCCGGCCGACGGCATACCCTACTACACCCCATATTAGTTAATTATAGCACAACAGGTACAGGATTTTTATATTAATTACGGAAATCACAAATTAATGAGTATATTGTTATAATCTATAATAGTGACTCACGTTACCTTACTAGTACTGCATTATAATACAGAATCCAGAAGTTGTGTGTGATTGCTTAAAGTTTGTTTTTATATACTAGTTTAAAACTCTATATTGTTAGTATGATAATTGAATGTCCTCTGTCATTAGACTAAAGCATCACTTCTGCATGGAAGATAGCTAATAAAATATTTTTGCATGATAATCTGATATATTGGATGGGATGTAATGCTGCTGGAGTTCAATGGCCGTGCGGGATGCTGACCAAAGTTGGACCATTTTTTAAAGGGGCAATCACTTACAAGGCAAAACCATGCCTTGTAAGTGATTGCCCCTTTAAAAAGCCCGCGTACGGCCGGCAACCCACACAGCCATTGCATCTGGCCCATTATGGTGGTCATTCCGAGTTGTTCGCTCGTTATTTTTTTCTCGCAACGGAGCGATTAGTCGCTAATGCGCATGCGCAATGTCCAAGTAAATTTGCTATGCAGTTAGGTATCTTAATCACGGCATTACAAGGTTTTTTCTTCGTTCTGGTGATCGTAATGTGATTGACAGGAAGTGGGTGTTTCTGGGCGGAAACAGGCCGTTTTATGGGAGTGTGTGAAAAAACGCTGCAGGTTCTGGGAAAAACGCGGGAGTGGCTGGAGAAACGGAGGAGTGTCTGGGCGAACGCTGGGTGTGTTTGTGACGTCAAACCAGGAACGACAAGCACTGAACTGATCGCACTGGCAGAGTAAGTCTCGAGCTACTCAGAAACTGCACAGAGAAGTCTTTTCGCAATATTGCGAATCTTTCGTTCGCTATTTTGATAAGCTAAGATTCACTCCCAGTAGGCGGCGGCTTAGCGTGTGCAAAGCTGCTAAAAGCAGCTTGCGAGCGAACAACTCGGAATGAGGGCCTATATTCAACTGGTAGTGAGATTATTGATGACTTGTAATATCCTCACAATGTATATTGGAACATATATAGTCCCATACATATTATCTATTTGAATATAATGAAAGTAAAGCGCCACATGTGATGGTGAAAAGTCCTAGACTAAAGTCAGAGCTCGACAGATAAACACTCCCTAATAGAGGGTGTCAGCCAAACCCTAGAGTTTTAGCATTGGTAAGATGCTATGAGGTTTTGGATATAGTATAAGGTGCCAGGGGTTCGGCAACCACTGGTGTTTGAAACATATGCTTTCGGAAGACTCAATAACCTTAAAAATATATGTATATATTAACGGAGCAAAAATATTTTTTTAGGATTTTAAAACAATTTTTCAACAGATTTATTTTCAAAACAAACTTTGACATTTATATATATATATAGAGAGAGAGAGAGAGAGAGAGAGAGAGAGAGGTAAAAAAAAAAGGTACACTTTACATGAATGTGCATAATATCATGTAGAATTTATAGGGTGGGACTATGCAGTAGAAGTATAAAGATTAAATTAAAAGACTAAAAAATGTGTATACCTACATAAAACATAAAAAAGAGGGGACATTTTTTATAAAAATATGTAGCACCAAAAAAAAAAAAAAATAGAGTGCAGGTGGATTATAAACTGTCAAATATGTTTATAGAATATAAAAAAATCTATGAGAATAGCTTATCTTAGTATGGAGGGTCAAGACAGGAGTACCCAACGCGTTTCATCAGTCTGACTTCATCATTTATGTTTTATGTAGGTATACACATTTTTTAGTCTTTTATATTAATCCTTATACTTCTACTGAATAGTCCCACCCTATAAATTCTACATGATACCTGTATTATGCACATTCATGTGAAGTGTACCTTTTTTTTTTAACCTCTATATATATGTCAAAATTTGTTTTGAAAATAAATCTGTTGAAAAATTCTTTTAAAACCCTAAAAAAATCTCTTTTTGCTCCGTTACTATATACATAAAATATATACATATATTTTTAAGGTTATTGAGTCTTCCTAAAGCATATGTTTTAAACACCAGTGGTCGCCTAACCCCTATCACCTTATACCATATTATCTATTTGATTTAAATATTAATACTACCTGGAATATGATAAATATATTAAGTTGTCAATATAATTAACATGTTTTAGTGTTATTCGCAAATTGTAAGTAAATTAAACACAAAATAGCAAATAAATGGTTTCCATTATGTCGATAGCGCCAATCTAATTACAGTCTCTAATAAGCATTAACACACTGGAGGAATGTAAATGAATATAACCCTTATTGCTGAGAACATTCCCAATGTAAGCAATGTGTGAGCCACTAAGAGACAGCCAATTAAACAAGGCATAGAACAGCTATTGCGCTTAAAATCCTCAATATTTGTAAATTGCTGGTAATATATGAAAATTGATTAAATTGTTTAAAATTCATTTTAATATTGAGAAACCACTTTGCAATCAATATAACATATGTTTAATCTATAGTACTTTCTTTCTTATATAGCTATATGCATGCAGAGATAAGAAAGGCCAATCAGGATGTGATGAGAAACATAACATATTGTTATAAATGTGAATCACATTAGAATTAGAGATGTGCACTTGAAATTTTTCGGGTTTTGTGTTTTGGTTTTGGGTTCGGTTCCGCGGCCGTGTTTTGGGTTCGACCGCGTTTTGGCAAAACCTCACCGAATTTTTTTTGTCGGATTCGGGTGTGTTTTGGATTCGGGTGTTTTTTTCAAAAAACACTAAAAAACAGCTTAAATCATAGAATTTGGGGGTCATTTTGATCCCAAAGTATTATTAACCTCAAAAACCATAATTTCCACTCATTTTCAGTCTATTCTGAATACCTCACACCTCACAATATTATTTTTAGTCCTAAAATTTGCACCGAGGTCGCTTGATGACTAAGCTAAGCGACCCTAGTGGCCGACACAAACACCTGGCCCATCTTGGAGTGGCACTGCAGTGTCACGCAGGATGGCCCTTCCAAAAAACACTCCCCAAACAGCACATGACGCAAAGAAAAAAAGAGGCGCAATGAGGTAGCTGTGTGAGTAAGATAAGCGACCCTAGTGGCCGACACAAACACCTGGCCCATCTAGGAGTGGCACTGCAGTGTCACGCAGGATGGCCCTTCCAAAAAACACTCCCCAAACAGCACATGACGCAAAGAAGAAAAAAAGAGGCGCAATGAGGTAGCTGTGTGAGTAAGCTAAGCGACCCTAGTGGCCGACACAAACACCTGGCCCATCTAGGAGTGGCACTGCAGTGTCACGCAGGATGGCCCTTCCAAAAAACACTCCCCAAACAGCACATGACGCAAAGAAGAAAAAAAGAGGCGCAATGAGGTAGCTGTGTGAGTAAGCTAAGCGACCCTAGTGGCCGACACAAACACCTGGCCCATCTAGGAGTGGCACTGCAGTGTCACGCAGGATGGCCCTTCCAAAAAACACTCCCCAAACAGCACATGACGCAAAGAAGAAAAAAAGAGGCGCAATGAGGTAGCTGTGTGAGTAAGCTAAGCGACCCTAGTGGCCGACACAAACACCTGGCCCATCTCGGAGTGGCACTGCAGTGTCACGCAGGATGGCCCTTCCAAAAAACACTCCCCAAACAGCACATGACGCAAAGAAGAAAAAAAGAGGCGCAATGAGGTAGCTGTGTGAGTAAGCTAAGCGACCCTAGTGGCCGACACAAACACCTGGCCCATCTAGGAGTGGCACTGCAGTGTCACGCAGGATGGCCCTTCCAAAAAACACTCCCCAAACAGCACATGACGCAAAGAAAAATTAAAGAAAAAAGAGGTGCAAGATGGAATTGTCCTTGGGCCCTCCCACCCACCCTTATGTTGTATAAACAGGACATGCACACTTTAACCAACCCATCATTTCAGTGACAGGGTCTGCCACACGACTGTGACTGAAATGACGGGTTGGTTTGGACCCCCACCAAAAAAGAAGCAATTAATCTCTCCTTGCACAAACTGGCTCTACAGAGGCAAGATGTCCACCTCATCATCATCCTCCGATATATCACCGTGTACATCCCGCTCCTCACAGATTATCAATTCGTCCCCACTGGAATCCACCATCTCAGCTCCCTGTGTACTTTGTGGAGGCAATTGCTGCTGGTCAATGTCTCCACGGAGGAATTGATTATAATTCATTTTAATGAACATCATCTTCTCCACATTTTCTGGAAGTAACCTCGTACGCCGATTGCTGACAAGGTGAGCGGCGGCACTAAACACTCTTTCGGCGTACACACTTGTGGGAGGGCAACTTAGGTAGAATAAAGCCAGTTTGTGCAAGGGCCTCCAAATTGCCTCTTTTTTCTGCCAGTATAAGTACGGACTGTCTGACGTGCCTACTTGGATGCGGTCACTCATATAATCCTCCACCATTCTTTCAATGGTGAGAGAATCATATGCAGTGACAGTAGACGACATGTCCATAATCGTTGTCAGGTCCTTCAGTCCGGACCAGATGTCAGCATCAGCAGTCGCTCCAGACTGCCCTGCATCACCGCCAGCGGGTGGGCTCGGAATTCTGAGCCTTTTCCTCGCACCCCCAGTTGCGGGAGAATGTGAAGGAGGAGATGTTGACAGGTCGCGTTCCGCTTGACTTGACAATTTTGTCACCAGCAGGTCTTTGAACCCCAGCAGACTTGTGTGTGCCGGAAAGAGAGATCCAAGGTAGGTTTTAAATCTAGGATCGAGCACGGTGGCCAAAATGTAGTGCTCTGATTTCAACAGATTGACCACCCGTGAATCCTTGTTAAGCGAATTAAGGGCTCCATCCACAAGTCCCACATGCCTAGCGGAATCGCTCCCTTTTAGCTCCTCCTTCAATGCCTCCAGCTTCTTCTGCAAAAGCCTGATGAGGGGAATGACCTGACTCAGGCTGGCAGTGTTTGAACTGACTTCACGTGTGGCAAGTTCAAAAGGTTGCAGAACCTTGCACAATGTTGAAATCATTCTCCACTGCGCTTGAGACAGGTACATTCCACCTCCTATATCGTGCTCAATTGTATAGGCTTGAATGGCCTTTTGCTGCTCCTCCAACCTCTGAAGCATATATAGGGTTGAATTCCACCTCGTTACCACTTCTTGCTTCAGATGATGGCAGGGCAGGTTCAGGCGTTTTTGGTGGTGCTCCAGTCTTCTGTACGTGGTGCCTGTACGCCGAAAGTGTCCCGCAATTCTTCTGGCCACCGACAGCATCTCTTGCACGCCCCTGTCGTTTTTTAAAAAATTCTGCACCACCAAATTCAAGGTATGTGCAAAACATGGGACGTGCTGGAATTTGCCCATATTTAATGCACACACAATATTGCTGGCGTTGTCCGATGCCACAAATCCACAGGAGAGTCCAATTGGGGTAAGCCATTCCGCGATGATCTTCCTCAGTTGCCGTAAGAGGTTTTCAGCTGTGTGCGTATTCTGGAAACCGGTGATACAAAGCGTAGCCTGCCTAGGAAAGAGTTGGCGTTTGCGAGATGCTGCTACTGGTGCCGCCGCTGCTGTTCTTGCGGCGGGAGTCCATACATCTACCCAGTGGGCTGTCACAGTCATATAGTCCTGACCCTGCCCTGCTCCACTTGTCCACATGTCCGTGGTTAAGTGGACATTGGGTACAACTGCATTTTTTAGGACACTGGTGAGTCTTTTTCTGACGTCCGTGTACATTCTCGGTATCGCCTGCCTAGAGAAGTGGAACCTAGATGGTATTTGGTAACGGGGGCACACTACCTCAAGAAATTGTCTAGTTCCCTGTGAACTAACGGCGGATACCGGACGCACGTCTAACACCAACATAGTTGTCAAGGCCTCAGTTATCCGCTTTGCAACAGGATGACTGCTGTGATATTTCATCTTCCTCGCAAAGGACTGTTGGACAGTCAATTGCTTGGTGGAAGTAGTAAAAGTGGGCTTACGACTTCCCCTCTGGGATGACCATCGACTCCCAGCAGCAACAACAGCAGCGCCAGCAGCAGTAGGCGTTACACGCAAGGATGCATTGGAGGAATCCCAGGCAGGAGAGGACTCGTCAGAATTGCCAGTGACATGGCCTGCAGGACTATTGGCATTCCTGGGGAAGGAGGAAATTGACACTGAGGGAGTTGGTGGGGTGGTTTGCGTGAGCTTGGTTACAAGAGGAAGGGATTTACTGGTCAGTGGACTGCTTCCGCTGTCGCCCAAAGTTTTTGAACTTGTCACTGACTTATTATGAATGCGCTGCAGGTGACGTATAAGGGAGGATGTTCCGAGGTGGTTAACGTCCTTACCCCTACTTATTACAGCTTGACAAAGGCAACACACGGCTTGACAAATGTTGTCCGCATTTCTGGTGAAATACTTCCACACCGAAGAGCTGATTTTTTTTGGTATTTTCACCAGGCATGTCAACGGCCATATTCCTCCCACGGACAACAGGTGTCTCCCCGGGTGCCTGACTTAAACAAACCACCTCACCATCAGAATCCTCCTTGTCAATTTCCTCCCCAGCGCCAGCAACACCCATATCCTCCTCATCCTGGTGTACTTCAACACTGACATCTTCAATCTGACTATCAGGAACTGGACTGCGGGTGCTCCTTCCAGCACTTGCAGGGGGCGTGCAAATGGTGGAAGGCGCATGCTCTTCACGTCCAGTGTTGGGAAGGTCAGGCATCGCAACCGACACAATTGGACTCTCCTTGTGGATTTGGGATTTCGAAGAACGCACAGTTCTTTGCGGTGCTTTTGCCAGCTTGAGTCTTTTCATTTTTCTAGCGAGAGGCTGAGTGCTTCCATCCTCATGTGAAGCTGAACCACTAGCCATGAACATAGGCCAGGGCCTCAGCCGTTCCTTGCCACTCCGTGTGGTAAATGGCATATTGGCAAGTTTACGCTTCTCCTCCGACAATTTTATTTTAGATTTTGGAGTCCTTTTTTTACTGATATTTGGTGTTTTGGATTTTACATGCTCTGTACTAAGACATTGGGCATCGGCCTTGGCAGACGACGTTGATGGCATTTCATCGTCTCGGCCATGACTAGTGGCAGCAGCTTCAGCACGAGGTGGAAGTGGATCTTGATCTTTCCCTATTTTTGGAACCTCAACATTTTTGTTCTCCATATTTTAATAGGCACAACTAAAAGGCACCTCAGGTAAACAATGGAGATGGATGGATACTAGTATACAATTATGGATGGACGAGCGACTGCCGACACAGAGGTAGCTACAGCCGTGGACTACCGTACTGTGTCTGCTGCTAATATAGACTGGATGATAATGAGATGAAATTAATATATATATATATATATATAATATCACTAGTACTGCAGCCGGACAGGTATATATATTTATTATGTAATGACGGACCTGCTGGACACTGTCAGCTCAGCACCGCAGACTGCTACAGTAAGCTACTATAGTAGTATGTATCAAGAAGAAAGAAAAAAAAAACCACGGGTAGGTGGTATACAATTATGGATGGACGAGCGACTGCCGACACAGAGGTAGCTACAGCCGTGGACTACCGTACTGTGTCTGCTGCTAATATAGACTGGATGATAATGAGATGAAATTAATATATATATATATAATATCACTAGTACTGCAGCCGGACAGGTATATATATTTATTATGTAATGACGGACCTGCTGGACACTGTCAGCTCAGCACCGCAGACTGCTACAGTAAGCTACTATAGTAGTATGTATCAAGAAGAAAGAAAAAAAAAAACACGGGTAGGTGGTATACAATTATGGATGGACGAGCGACTGCCGACACAGAGGTAGCTACAGCCGTGGACTACCGTACTGTGTCTGCTGCTAATATAGACTGGATGATGAGATGAAATTAATATATATATATATAATATCACTAGTACTGCAGCCGGACAGGTATATATATTTATTATGTAATGATGGACCTGCTGGACACTGTCAGCTCAGCACCGCAGACTGCTACAGTAAGCTACTATAGTAGTATGTATCAAGAAGAAAGAAAAAAAAAAAACCACGGGTAGGTGGTATACAATTATGGATGGACGAGCGACTGCCGACACAGAGGTAGCTACAGCCGTGGACTACCGTACTGTGTCTGCTGCTAATATAGACTGGATGATAATGAGATGAAATTAATATATATATAATAAGAATTTACTTACCGATAATTCTATTTCTCGTAGTCCGTAGTGGATGCTGGGAACTCCGTAAGGACCATGGGGAATAGCGGCTCCGCAGGAGACAGGGCACATCTAAAGAAAGCTTTAGGATCACCTGGTGTGCACTGGCTCCTCCCCCTATGACCCTCCTCCAAGCCTCAGTTAGGATACTGTGCCCGGACGAGCGTACACAATAAGGAAGGATTTTGAATCCCGGGTAAGACTCATACCAGCCACACCAATCACACTGTACAACTTGTGATCTGAATCCAGTTAACAGCATGATAATAGAGAAGCCTCTATAAAAGATGGCTCACTACAACAATAACCCGAATTTTTTGGTAACAATAATTATGTATCAGTATTGCAGACAATCCGCACTTGGGATGGGCGCCCAGCATCCACTACGGACTACGAGAAATAGAATTATCGGTAAGTAAATTCTTATTTTCTCTGACGTCCTAGTGGATGCTGGGAACTCCGTAAGGACCATGGGGATTATACCAAAGCTCCCAAACGGGCGGGAGAGTGCGGATGACTCTGCAGCACCGAATGAGAGAACTCCAGGTCCTCCTCAGCCAGGGTATCAAATTTGTAGAAGTTTACAAACGTATTTGCTCCTGACCGAGTAACTGCTCGGCAAAGTTGTAAAGCCAAGACCCCTCGGGCAGCTGCCCAAGATGAGCCCACCTTCCTTGTGGAGTGGGCATTTTAAGATTTTTGGCTGTGGCAGGCCTGCCACAGAATGTGCAAGCTGAATTGTACTACAAATCCAACGAGCAATCGTCTGCTTAGAAGCAGGAGCACCCAGTTTGTTGGGTGCATACAGGATAAACAGCGAGTCAGATTTTCTGACTCCAGCCGTCCTGGAAACATATATTTTCAGGGCCCCGACCACGTCAAGCAACTTGGAATCCTCCAAGTCCTTAGTAGCCGCAGGTACCACAATAGGTTGCTTCATGTGAAATGCAGAAACCACCTTAGGTAGAAATTGAGGACAAGTCCTCAATTCTGCCCTGTCAGAATGAAATATTAAATAAGGGCTTTTATATGATAAAGCCGCCAGTTCTGACACACGCCTGGCTGAAGCCAGGGCTAACAGCATCGTCACCTTCCATGTGAGATATTTTAAGTCCACAGTGGTGAGTGGTTCAAACCAATGTGACTTTAGGAAACTCAACACAACATTGAGATCCCAAGGTGCCACTGGAGGCACAAAAGGAGGCTGTATATGCAGTACCCCTTTTACAAATGTCTGAACTTCAGGCACTGAAGCCAGTTCCTTTTGGAAGAAAATCGACAGGGCCGAAATTTGAACCTTAATGGGCCCTAATTTTAGGCCCATAGACAGTCCTGTTTGCAGGAAATGGAGGAAACGACCCAGTTGAAATTCCTCTGTAGGGGCCTTCTTGGCCTCCCACCACGCAACATATTTTCGCCAAATGCGGTGATAATGTTTTGCGGTTACGTCCTTCCTGGCCTTGACCAGGGTAGGGATGACTTCATCTGGAATGCCTTTTTCCTTCAGGATCCGGCGTTCAACCGCCAAGCCGTCAAACGCAGCCGCGGTAAGTCTTGGAACAGACAAGGCCCCTGCTGGAGCAGGTCCTTTCTTAGAGGTAGAGGCCACGGTTCGTCCGTGAGCATCTCTTGAAGTTCCGGATACCAAGTCCTTCTTGGCCAATCCGGAACCACGAGTATAGTTCTTACTCCTCTCCTTCTTATGATTCTCAGTACTTTTGGTATGAGAGGCAGAGGAGGGAACACATACACTGACTGGTACACCCACGGTGTTACCAGAGCGTCCACCGCTATTGCCTGAGGGTCCCCTGACCTGGCGCAATATCTGTCTAGTTTTTTGTTTAGACGGGACGCCATTATGTCCACCTTTGGTTTTTCCCAACGGTTTACAATCAGGTGGAAGACTTCTGGGTGAAGTGCCCACTCTCCCGGGTGAAGGTCGTGTCTGCTGAGGAAGTCTGCTTCCCAGTTGTCCACTCCCGGAATGAACACTGCTGACAGTGCTATCACATGATTTTCCGCCCAGCGAAGAATCCTTGCAGCTTCTGCCATTGCCCCCCTGCTTCCCGTGCCGCCCTGTCTGTTTACGTGGGCGACTGACGTGATGTTGTCCGATTGGATCAATACCGCCTGACCCTGAAGCAGGGGTTTCGCTTGACTTAGGGCATTGTAAATGGCCCTTAGTTCCAGAATGTTTATATGAAGAGATGTCTCCAGGCTTGACCATAAGCCCTGGAAATTCCTTCCCTGTGTGACTGCTCCCCAGCCTCGCAGGCTGGCATCCGTGGCCACCAGGACCCAGTCCCGAATGCCGAATCTGCGGCCCTCTAGAAGATGAGCACTCTGCAACCACCACAGGAGGGATACCCTTGTCCCCGGTGACAGGGTTATCCGCTGAAGCATCTGAAGATGCGACCCGGACCATTTGTCCAGTAGGTTCCACTGGAAAGTCTTGCGTGGAATCTGCCAAATGGGATTGCTTCGTAGGAAGCCACCATTTTTACCCAGAACCCTTGTGCATTGATGCACTGAGACTTGGTTCGGTTTTAGGAGGTTCCTGACTAGCTCGGATAACTCCCTGGCTTTCTCCTCCGGGAGAAACACCTTCTTTCTGGACTGTGTCCAGGATCATCCCTAGGAACAGAAGACAAGTCGTCGGAACCAGCTGCGATTTTGGAATATTGAGAATCCAATCGTGCTGCCGCAACACTACCTGATATAGTGTTACACCGATCTCCAACTGTTCCCTGGATCTTACCCTTATCAGGGAATCGTCCAAGTAACGGATAACTAAAATTCCCTTCCTTCGAAGGAATATCATCATTACGGTCATTACTTCAGTAAAGACCCGGGGTGCCGTGGACCATCCCTACGGCAGCGTCCGAACTGATAGTGACAGTTCTGTACCATAACCTGAAATACCCTTGGTGAGAAGGGTAAATTTTGACATGAAGGTAAGCATCCTTGATGTCCCGAGACATCATGTAGTCCCCTTCTTCCAGGTTTGCAATCACTGCTCTGAGTGACTCAATTTTGAATTTGAACCTCTGTATGCAAGTGTTCAAAGATTTTAGATTTTAGATTTTAAAATCGGTCTCCCCGAGCCGTCTGGCTTCGGTACCACAATAGTGTGGAATAATACCCCGTTCCCTGTTGCAGGAGGGGTACCTTGATTATCACCTGCTGGGAATACAGCTTGTGAATGGTTTCCAAAACTGCCTCCCTGTCAGCGGGAGACGTCGGTAAAACAGACCTTTGGAAACGGCGAGGGGGATACGTCTCGAATTCCAATTTGTACCCCTGAAATATTACCAGAAGGATCCAGGGGTCTACTTGCGAGTGAGCCCACTGCGCACTGAAATTCATTGAGAACGGGACCCCACCGTGCCTGAACTTGTAAAGCCCTAGCGTCATACTGAGGGCTTGGCAGAGGCGGAAAAGAGTTTCTGTTCCTTGGAACTGGCTGATCTCTGCAGCCATTTTCCTCTCCCTCTGTCACGAGCAGAAAAGAGGAACCCTTTTGTCCGCTTGCCAACCAGGCCTGCGCCTGATAATACGGCGTCTTATTTTGAGAGGCGACCTGGGGTACATCCCCTCTTTTAAGGCAATACTTCCAAATGCCGTTTGGAATCCGCATCACCTGACCACTTTACTGGTATAATTGGACAACGCACTTATACTTGATGCCAGTCGGCAAATATTCCGCTGTGCATCATGCATATATAGAAATGCATCTTTTAATTGCTCTATAGGCAATAATATACTGTCCTTATCTAGGATATCATATTTCCAGTCAGGGAATCCGACCACGCCAACCCAGCACTGCACATCCAGGCTGAGGCGATTGCTGGTCGCAGTATAACACCAGTATGTGTGTAAATACATTTTAGGATACCCTCCTGCTTTCTATCAGCAGGATCCTTAAGGGCGGCCATCTCAAGAGAGGGTAGAGCCCTTGTTCTTACAAGCGTGTGAGCGCCTTATCCCCCCTAGGGGGTGTTTCCCAACGCACCCTAACCTCTGGCGGGAAAAGGTATACTGCCAATAACTTTTTAGAAATTATCAATTGTTATCGGGGGGAAACCCACGCATTTTATTTCTCAGATTCAGGAAAACTACAGGAAGTTTTTCCTCACCAACATAATACCCCTTTTTTTTTGGTGGTATTCATATTATCAGAAAAGTGTAAACTTTTTTCATTGCCTCAATCATGCAATGTGTGGCCCTATTTGGAAATCACGGTTGTCTCTTCACCGTCGACACAGGAATCAGTATCCGTGTCGGCGTCTGTATCTGAGGTAACGGGCGCTTTAGAGCCCCTATATGAGACGTCTGGACATGCACAAGCTGAGTAGCCGGCTGTCTCATGTCAACCACTGTCTTTTATACAAAGCTGACACTGTCACGCAATTTCCACAGTACATCCACTCAGGTGTCGACCCCCCAGGGGGTGACAACACTATTACAGACACTCTACTCCGTCTCCTCATCATTTTTCTCCTCATACATGTCGACACAAACGTACCGACACACAGCACACACACAGGGAATGCTCTGATAGAGGACAGGACCCCACTAGCCCTTTGGGGAGACAGAGGGAGAGTTTGCCAGCACACACCAGAGCGCTATATATATACAGGGATAACCTTATATAAGTGTTTTTCCCTTTATAGCTGCTGTATTGTTTATACTGCGCCTAATTTGTGCCCCCCTCTCTTTTTTAACCCCTTTCTGTAGTGTAGTGACTGCAGGGGAGAGCCAGGGAGCTTCCCTCCAACTGAGCTGTGAGGGAAAATGGCGCCAGTGTGCTGAGGAGATAGGCTCCGCCCCTTTCTCGGCGTCCTTATCATCCGTTTTCTTGTATGTTTTGGCAGGGGTTAAATGCATCCATATAGCCCAGGAGTTATATGTGATGCATTTATTTTAGCCATAAAAGGTTTTCTAACGATTTATTGCGTCTCAGGGCGCTGCCCCCCCAGCGCCCTGCACCCTCAGTGACCGGAGTGTGAAGTGTGCTGAGAGCAATGGCGCACAGCTGCGGTGCTGTGCGCCTACCTTTATCTGAAGACAGGAAAGTCTTCTGCCGCCGATTTTTCCGGACCTCTTCACTCTTCTGGCTCTGTAAGGGGGCCGGCGGCGCGGCTCCGGTGACCCATCCAGGCTGAACCTGTGATCGTCCCTCTGGAGCTAATGTCCAGTAGCCTAAGAAGCCCAATCCACTCTGCACGCAGGTGAGTTCGCTTCTTCTCCCCTTAGTCCCTCGATGCAGTGAGCCTGTTGCCAGCAGGTCTCACTGAAAATAATAAACATAAACTAAAACTTTCACAAAGAGCTCAGGAGAGCCCCTAGTGTGCACCCTTCTCGTCGGGCACAGAAATCTAACTGAGGCTTGGAGGAGGGTCATAGGGGGAGGAGCCAGTGCACACCAGGTGATCCTAAAGCTTTCTTTAGATGTGCCCTGTCTCCTGCGGAGCCGCTATTCCCCATGGTCCTTACGGAGTTCCCAGCATCCACTAGGACGTCAGAGAAATATATAATATCACTAGTACTGCAGCCGGACAGGTATATATATTTATTATGTAATGACGGACCTGCTGGACACTGTCAGCTCAGCACCGCAGACTGCTACAGTAAGCTACTATAGTAGTATGTATCAAGAAGAAAGAAAAAAAAACAAACCACGGGTAGGTGGTATACAATTATGGATGGACGAGCGACTGCCGACACAGAGGTAGCTACAGCCGTGGACTACCGTACTGTGTCTGCTGCTAATATAGACTGGATGATAATGAGATGAAATTAATGTATATATATATAATATCACTAGTACTGCAGCCGGACAGGTATATATATTTATTATGTAATGACGGACCTGCTGGACACTGTCAGCTCAGCACCGCAGACTGCTACAGTAAGCTACTATAGTAGTATGTATCAAGAAGAAAGAAAAAAAAAAACCACGGGTAGGTGGTATACAATTATGGATGGACGAGCGACTGCCGACACAGAGGTAGCTACAGCCGTGGACTACCGCACTGTGTCTGCTGCTAATATAGACTGGATGATAATGAGATGAAATTAATATATATATATATAATATCACTAGTACTGCAGCCGGACAGGTATATATATTTATTATGTAATGACGGACCTGCTGGACACTGTCAGCTCAGCACCGCAGACTGCTACAGTAAGCTACTATAGTAGTATGTATCAAGAAGAAAGAAAAAAAAAAACATGGGTAGGTGGTATACAATTATGGATGGACGAGCGACTGCCGACACAGAGGTAGCTACAGCCGTGGACTACCGTACTGTGTCTGCTACTAATATAGACTGGATGATAATGAGATGAAATTAATATATATATATATATATATATAATATCACTAGTACTGCAGCCGGACAGGTATATATATTTATTATGTAATGACGGACCTGCTGGACACTGTCAGCTCAGCACCGCAGACTGCTACAGTAAGCTACTATAGTAGTATGTATCAAGAAGAATGAAAAAAAAAAAAAACACGGGTAGGTGGTATACAATTATGGATGGACGAGCGACTGCCGACACAGAGGTAGCTACAGCCGTGGACTACCGTACTGTGTCTGCTGCTTATATAGACTGGATGATAATGAGATGAAATTAATATATATGTATATATAATATCACTAGTACTGCAGCCGGACAGGTATATATATTTATTATGTAATGACTGATGACGGACCTGATGGACACTGTCAGCTCAGCACCGCAGACTGCTACAGTAAGCTACTATAGTATGTATCAAGAAGAAAGAAAAAAAAAAACACGGGTAGGTGGTATACAATTATATATATATACAATTATATATATATATATTAAACTGGTGGTGATTAATTAAACTGGTGGTCAGGTCACTGGTCACACTATCTGCAACTTGCAAGTAGTACTCCTAAGCAGACAATCACAATATACTGGTGGTCAGTGTGGTCACAATGGCAGTGTGGCTGGCACTCTGGCAGCAAAAGTGTGCACTGTACGTTAAAATATGTACTCCTGCTCTCAGACTCTAACTGCTCCCCACTGTCTCCTCCACAAGTCAGATATACATATACAGTCACACTACACTTCAGCAAGTAGTAGTACTCCTAAAAATGCTCCCCAAAATTACTAAATACTGTGTCTCTCTCTACTCTAGTCTCTTCTCTATAAACGGAGAGGACGCCAGCCACGTCCTCTCCCTATCAATCTCAATGCACGTGTGAAAATGGCGGCGACGCGCGGCTCCTTATATAGAATCCGAGTCTCGCGAGAATCCGACAGCGGGATGATGACGTTCGGGCGCGCTCGGGTTAACCAAGCAAGGCGGGAGGATCCGAGTCACTCGGACCCGTGAGAAAAAAGCTGAAGTTCGGGCGGGTTCGGATTCCGAGGAACCGAACCCGCTCATCTCTAATTAGAATCAATTTAATTGTCAACCAAATGTATTCAATCACACTGAAATGTTTCAATTACATTACGCATTACATATAAGAAGTGTGTTTGGATTGTTTCTACAGCTAAAACCAACCGACTGTATTACAATTGTACAGTTTAAATCCTTTGAAATATCAAAACTCCCTTTGACCTAATTATTTAAATAATATATGTTTTCAAAATTTGGATATAACAACATCAAAGCAACTTGTATTAATAACAGAAGGTATACAATGATGTATATTTGGCCATGTGAATGGACAAATATTCTCTGTTAAGTGACACAGAATATATACAGTATGTACTATAGAAATAATTGGTGATATGTCTGCCCACTTTCCATTAAATTCTGTTTCTATGTAAATTTCCCAACCCTGGAGGGAATTTATTTTTAAATAAGGAACATCATAAGGAGGATGGTGAGTTGGTCCTACCTTGGTGGAGGGGAAGAGCTGCCGCTGGCCATGCTGCGGGGTCTCTGCCATCTTGCCACCGTTTGCCTGGTCACTGCCGCCTGGGTCCCGGCACCTGAACTATGCAGTTGATAGACGCCGGGGACTGGTGCATGCACAGTAGCTGCAACAGTACTGTGCATATGTAAAACAGAGGCTTCTACGGACTGCAATGGCTGAAGTCCATAGAAGCCAAATAGGTCTGACGAAGCAGGGAGTGTCTTCCGACAGGAAGCCATCTTTCTGCTAATCACAGACCAGTCTGGCAGTCCCGAAGGGAGGTATCATCTCCCAATGGGACTGACCTGTGTGTCTGTGACTGACAAATAGGACTTTTACCAGGGAGAAGGGGTGGCTGGGGGGCTGCGGTCTTGCAGCCCATACGTAAAACCCCCCATGGGTTGTTTGATGTTTTTTTTAATGATATCTGAAAGTCACTGCATTTTTAATAATTTAATTTATTTTTATAATGCAGTAATCAAAGCACCACGGTGATCAAGAAGAGCCCCTACCTCAAAAAGCGTTAAACCAGACAAAAGCTAGCTATAACAATGGTTTTGTTATACAGTATAGTGTCATGTAGTTTACAAGTGAGCTAAGTGAATTTAATTTTATTTGTTTTTAACTGGAATTGTTCCTGGTATCAAAGCAGCATCAAAACCCACGGGAAATAATTACTTGCAGCCTGTAACACTGACAGTGTCTCTCTGTGGTGCCCCAGCGATGTACTTTACATATGGACAGCTCAGTGAGTTACTGCAGAAGAACCAGGAGGAGAGTACTAATTGCAGGATTATTTTTTCAATGCTGTGTATTAAGAAGCATCCATACGGTTTATACTACATAAACCACTGCATCTTAATTGTGTATGAATACACATAAATGTACTAAACTACAACATATTTCAAATCGTTGTTGTACCTAAAGAACTGCTTTCGTTTGGCTGTACAGGTTAAAAGCTGTGTGTGTGATCTAATTATTTATTTTTCATTTATATTGCCACAAATACCAATGAAATGTAACTGCACTGTGTCAATGAAATTTATTTACATAGTCCAGTGATTTTCAAACTGTGTGCGTGGCACCCTGGGGTGCCTTGGGGCACTTGCAGGCATGCCCTGAGTTGGTGGTCCAGGATCAAATTATTTACATTCAATATAATAGACAAAACCAGTGCTAGTGGGTGGCTTCCCATCATGAAATATATGGACAAATAGAAGCGAATCCTGTCCCTCACCACATTATTGATCCTAAGGATGACATACTGTATAAATACAATTTACTTAGTTTCATATTTTTTTCTGAATTTCTCAATAAGAAATTTTTGGCCTAGGGGTGGCGTGAAAAAAAAATCAGATTTTCTAGGGCGTATTGACTCACAAAAGTTTGGGAACCACTGACATAGTCTCATTTAACTTTATTTATTTTGTTTTCTACTCAAAGGAAAAACAAGCACATTGGGAAGCAGTGGTTTGGCCATGAGAAAATTTAACTTCAAAAAGCAAGGTAGGTTTTATACTGTACAGTAACTAGTAAACTCTCTATCGGATGAGGGGTGTTATGGGTGCAAATCACTTAACTTTAAACTCTAAAGTAAATAAATACACCGAGACCTAGATTTCGTCAGAGAAACTAACAGCTATTTATTGAATGCAAATGATTATTATTTACAGATGTATGGTGGCAAAGAAAGGACAACCAAAAATCAGTCATTCTGCAATATCCAAACATAACCAACAACTGACATTGCAGGCAGAACACAAATATAAAACCCCTATAAACCACAAAAGGTATCCACTCAACTTCTACCTTGACTGTCCACCCATTTAGGTGATGACACTGCCCCCGTTGGGGTGGTACAGCCAGCTACCAGTTGACGAAGGAAGCAAATCTCAACTAAACAGTGGCACCTGTACTGGTGGCCTGCCGTTCTTTCCTGACACAACACAGCCAACACCAAAACCACAACAAACTTCAAAAGTGGGGTTGGAAGCCTGGAAACCAAGAGGCTTTGGCCTGTATCAACAATGGGTGTGGTTCGTTTTATCGACAGTATCTAGGTCGACAATGTTTAGGTCGACCACTATAGGTCGACAGTCACTAGGTCGACATGGATGGAAGGTCGACAGGGTTTCTAGGTCGACAGGTCTAAAGGTCGACATGAGGATTTTTAAAAAATTTTGGTGTCGTTTTCTTCGTAGAGTGACCGGGATCCCAAATTAGTGCACCGCGTCCCCTCGCATGGCTCGCTTCGCTCGCCATGCTTCGGGCATGGTGCCTTCGCTCCGCTACCGCTTCGCTCGGCACACTTTACCGTTCCAGTCGTAGTCCACGTGGATCGTTAAGTATGAAAAAATCCCCCCCCAAAATTTTTTTTTTAAAAACTCATGACGACCTTTAGACCTGTCGACCTAGCACATGTCGACCTAGAAACCCTGTCGACCTTCCATCCATGTCGACCTAGTGACTGTCGACCTATAGTGGTCGACCTAAACATTGTCGACCTAGACACTGTCGATCTTCAGACCGGATCCCATCAACAATACCTTAAACAAAAAAACAAACAACCACGCCCCTACACTGCTATCAGCTACTAAAACATTGAGATCAGCACCCATGCCAGACCCCATCCTAGAGGATTACACAACTTCTTTTCTTATTTCAAACATTAGGTTTCTTTTAGTTTGTTAAACATTAACAATGCCAGTGGAGACAGAGCCTAATCATGACACTAGTAAGTGTAAATATACAGTATACTGTATATAAAAATAGATTAGTCTTGTATTGCAGCTACTGTACCAAACCACAATGTATCCACTGCTTTACTTGGGTGTATAAGTGGAGGCCACAGGTCATAAACAGGACATAACTACTGTTTAACACATGTATGAATCCTTACAATAATAACAGCACTGCGATAAGCAGCCTTTTGCACAGCTTTCTCTGTCCCATGGAGAGAAAACTGGAGGGAGGCAGAGAAAGCTGTGCAAAAGGCTGCTTATCACAGTGCTGCCCTGTGATTACACCAGCTGGAGCTGGTGTTATGGGTATGACACTCAGGATCGACAGTGTCTAGGTCGGCACACATTCGGTTGACACCTATTGGTCGACAGTGACTAGGTCGACACAGGAAATAGGTTGTCACGGCCAAAGGTCAATATGAGTTTTTTATGTTTTTTTGGTGTCGTTTCCTTCATAAAGTGACGGGGAACCCAAATTAGTGTCATTTGCCATTATAAGTATGGGAAATGCAATGTGGGTTACTAAAAAAGTGACAATTAAAGGGTTTGGAGTAGTTTTTCACAAAAACTGTTCCAACAGCCCTTTAATAAATTTGAGTGATACTAAAATAATGTCAAAGAGGTAAATAAACACCCTTTTTCAAAAAAAAATTGTAAAAATAATGTTAATAATTAGGCCCCTAAGTCATCCCGGGTAAGTTTTATGCTGTAGGCCATGAACCATTTTCCTTGTCCTTCTTTGTACAGGCACTAAATGTAACACTTCTACACACAATACCCCATAATGACACTGTCAAAAAAGTTTTTTTTTTGGTGATTTTTGCAAATTTATTAGAAATTAAAAACTAAGAAATCACAAGCACATAAGTATTCACAGCCTTTGCCATGAAGCTCAAAATTGAGCTCAGGTACATCCTGTTTCCACTGATCATCCTTGATATGTTCCTACAGCTTAATTGGAGTCCACCTGTGGTAAATTCAGTTGCCTGGACATGATTTGGAAAGGCACACATCTGCCTATATAAGGTCCCACACTTGACAGTGCATGTCTGAACACAAACCAAACATGAAGTCAAAGGAATTGTCTGTAGACCTCCGAGACAGGATTGTCTTGAGGCACAAATCTGGGGAAGAGTACAGAAAAATATCTGCTACTTTGAAAGTCCCAATGAGCAAAGTGGCCTCCATCATCCATAAATGGAAGAAGTTCAGAACCACCAGGACTCTCAGACCATGAGAAACAAAATTCTCTGGTCTGATAAGACAAAGATTGAACTCTTTGGAGTGAATGCCAGGTGTCGTGTTTGGAGGAAACCAGGCACCGCTCATCACCAAGCCAATACCATCCCTACAGTGAAGCATGGTGGTGGCAGCATCATGCTGTGGGGATGTTTTTCAGTGGCAGGAACTGGGAGACTAGTCAGGATAGAGGGAAAGATGAATGCAGCAATCTACAGAGACATCCTGGATGAAAACCTGCTCCAGAGCGCTCTTGACATCAGACTTGGGAGACAGTTCATCTTTCGACAGGACACCCACCCAAAGCACACAGCCAAGATATGAAAGGAGTGGCTTCAGGACAACTCTGCAAATGTCCTTGAGTGGCCCAGCCAGAGCCCAGACTTGAATCCGATTGAACATCTCTAGAGTAGTGATGTGCACCGGACATTTTTCGGGTTTTGTGTTTTGGTTTTGGATTCGGTTCCGCGGCCGTGTTTTGGATTCGGACACGTTTTGGCAAAACCTCACCGAACATTTTTTGTCGGATTCGGTTGTGTTTTGGATTCAGGTGTTTTATTCAAAAAACCCTAAAAAAACAGCTTAAATCATAGAATTTGGGGGTCATTTTGATCCCATAGTATTATTAACCTCAATAACCATAATTTCCACTCATTTCCAGAACACCTCACAATATTATTTTTAGTCCTAAAATTTGCACCAAGGTCGCTGGATGGCTAAGCTAAGCGACACAAGTGGCCGACACAAACACCTGGCCCATCTAGGAGTGGCACTGCAGTGTCAGACAGGATGGCACTTCACAAAATAGTCACCAAACAGCACATGATGCAAAGAAAAAAAGAGGTGCACCAAGGTCGCTGTGTGACTAAGATAAGCGACACAAGTGGCCGACACAAACACCTGGCCCATCTAGGAGTGGCACTGCAGTGTCAGGCAGGATGGCACTTCAAAAAAATTGTCCCCAAACAGCACATGATGCAAAGAAAAATGAAAGAAAAAAGAGGTGCAAGATGGAATTGTCCTTGGGACCTCCCACCCACCCTTATGTTGTATAAACAGGACATGCACACTTTAACGAACCCATCATTTCAGCGACAGGGTCTGCCACACGACTGTGACTGAAATGACTGGTTGGTTTGGGCCCCCACCAAAAAAAGAAGCAATCAATCTCTCCTTGCACAAACTGGCTCTACAGAGGCAAGATGTCCACCTCATCATCATCCTCCGATTCCTCACCCCTTTCACTGTGTACATCCCCCTCCTCACAGATTATTAATTCGTCCCCACTGGAATCCACCATCTCAGATCCCTGTGTACTTTCTGGAGGCAATTGCTGCTGGTGAATGTCTCCACGGAGGAATTGATTATAATTAATTTTGATGAACATCATCTTCTCCACATTTTCTGGAAGTAACCTCTTACGCCGATTGCTGACAAGGTGAGCGGCTGCACTAAACTCTCTTTCAGAGTACACACTGGAGCGAGGGCAACTTAGGTAGAATAAAGCCAGTTTGTGCAAGGGCCTCCAAATTGCCTCTTTTTCCTGCCAGTATACGTACGGACTGTCTGACATGCCTACTTGGATGCGGTCACTCATATAATCCTCCACCATTCTTTCAATGGTGAGAGAATCATATGCAGTGACAGTAGACGACATGTCAGTAATCGTTGGCAGGTCCTTCAGTCCAGACCAGATGTCAGCACTCGCTCCAGACTGCCCTGCATCACCGCCAGCGGGTGGGCTCGGAATTCTTAGCCTTTTCCTCGCACCCCCAGTTGCGGGAGAATGTGAAGGAGGAGATGTTGACGGGTCACGTTCCGCTTGACTTGACAATTTTCTCACCAGCAGGTCTTTGAACCTCTGCAGACTAGTGTCTGCCGGAAAGAGAGATACAACGTAGCTTTTAAATCTAGGATCGAGCACGGTGGCCAAAATGTAGTGCTCTGATTTCAACAGATTGACCACACGTGAATCCTGGTTAAGCGAATTAAGGGCTCCATCCACAAGTCCCACATGCCTAGCGGAATCGCTCTGTTTTAGCTCCTCCTTCAATGTCTCCAGCTTCTTCTGCAAAAGCCTGATGAGGGGAATGACCTGACTCAGGCTGGCAGTGTCTGAACTGACTTCACGTGTGGCAAGTTCAAAGGGTTGCAGAACCTTGCACAACGTTGAAATCATTCTCCACTGCGCTTGAGTCAGGTGCATTCCCCCTCCTTTGCCTATATCGTGGGCAGATGTATAGGCTTGAATGGCCTTTTGCTGCTCCTCCATCCTCTGAAGCATATAGAGGGTTGAATTCCACCTCGTTACCACCTCTTGCTTCAGATGATGGCAGGGCAGGTTCAGGAATGTTTGGTGGTGCTCCAGTCTTCGGCACGCGGTGGCTGAATGCCGAAAGTGGCCCGCAATTCTTCGGGCCACCGACAGCATCTCTTGCATGCCCCTGTCGTTTTTTAAATAATTCTGCACCACCAAATTCAATGTATGTGCAAAACATGGGACGTGCTGGAATTTGCCCAGATGTAATGCACGCACAATATTGGTGGCGTTGTCCGATGTCACAAATCCCCAGGAGAGTCCAATTGGGGTAAGCCACTCTGCGATGATGTTCCTCAGTTTCCGTAAGAGTTTGTCAGCTGTGTGCCTCTTCTGGAAAGCGGTGATACAAAGCGTAACCTGCCTAGGAACGAGTTGGCGTTTGCGAGATGCTGCTACTGGTGCCGCCGCTGCTGTTCTTGCTGCGGGAGGCAATACATCTACCCAGTGGGCTGTCACAGTCATATAGTCCTGAGTCTGCCCTGCTCCACTTGTCCACATGTCCGTGGTTAAGTGGACATTGGCATAGGCGTGCGCAGCGCATTTTATTAGGGGGTGCACCATCGAAGGGGTGTGTCTAGCACCGCCTTTTGGGTATGTCTAGCACCATCTATTGACGGTCAACGCAATATAAAATATTCACTCTTGTACCAATCCTAATAAAGCAGATACATTGTCAGATGTTCTGGTGTGCACCAAACAAACACCCCTGATTGCACTCACTGCAATTACAGTGCTCCTCCTCAGCCTGGTCTGGCTCCTCCTCTCTTTCCCCTGCAAGCTGCAGCAACTTACTTACAAGTCAGTCACTCACTGACACTGACAGTCGCAGACTAGTACTGCTGCTGCCGGAAAAACAAGAGATGTGTCAATGCTGCTGCGGACCGCCTGCCAGTATTGAATTTGTCTTCCTAAGAGGAACGCTGGCTGCATGCTGCTCTTCATCAGTGGCTGACGTTGGCATAACATAGAAGGAGAGAGGTGGGCGTGTGATGGGTGGGCGTGCAAGCAGCATGACGTAATCACATCACATTACGCTGTTTTTGTACATGGAGGTGGAGTCGGGAGATTGAAAGCCGGTGTCAGTGGCACCCTTGATTAACCCAGGCGTCCGGTCAGTAATGCAGTCCTGACAGGGTGCAGCGAAGAGGGGACAGTAATCAGCCTGCTCGGTGATCGGTGCATCAGGCATGTGAGATCGGGGTGCCAGACATTAGGGGGTGCCTGTGCGCACCAGGCACCCCCCCTGCGCACACCTATGGACATTGGGTACAACTGCATTTTTTAGGACACTGATGACTCTTTTTCTGAGGTCTGTGTACATTTTCGGTATCGCTTGCCTAGAGAAATGGAACCTAGATGGTATTTGGTACCGGGGACACAGTACCTCAATCAAGTCTCTAGTTGCCTCTGAATTAACGGTGGATACCGGAACCACGTTTCTCACCGCCCAGGCTGCAAAGACCTGAGTTATCCGCTTTGCAGCAGGATGACTGCTTTGATATTTCATCTTTTACGCAAAGGACTGTTGGACAGTCAATTGCTTACTGGAAGTAGTACAAGTGGTCTTCCGACTTCCCCTCTGGGATGATGATCGACTCCCAGCAGCAACAACAGCAGCGCCAGCAGCAGTAGGCGTTACACTCAAGGATGCATCGGAGGAATCCCAGGCAGGAGAGGACTCGTCAGACTTGCCAGTGACATGGCCTGCAGGACTATTGGCTTTCCTGTGTAAGGAGGAAATTGACACTGAGGTAGTTGGTGGTGTGGTTTGCAGGAGCTTGGTTACAAGAGGAAGGGATTTAGTGGTCAGTAGACTCTTTCCGCTGTCACCCAAAGTTTTTGAACTTGTCACTGACTTCTGATGAATGCGGTCCAGGTGACGTATAAGGGAGGATGTTCCTAGGTGGTTAACATCCTTACCCCTACTTATTACAGCTTGAGAAAGGCAACACACGGCTTGACACCTGTTGTCCGCATTTGTGTTGAAATAATTCCACACCGAAGAGCTGATTTTTTTTTGTATTTTGACCAGGCATGTCAATGGCCATATTCGTCCCACGGACAACAGGTGTCTCCCCGGGTGCCTGACTTAAACAAACCACCTCACCATCAGAATCCTCCTTGTCAATTTCCTCCCCAGCGCCAGCAACACCCATATCCTCATCCTGGTGTACTTCAACACTGACATCTTCAATTTGACTATCAGGAACTGGACTGTGGGTGCTCCTTCCAGCACTTGCAGGGGGTGTGCAAATGGTGGAAGGCGCAAGCTTTTCCCGTCCAGTGTTGGGAAGGTCAGGCATCGCAACCGACACAATTGGACTCTCCTTGGGGATTTGTGATTTAGAAGAACGCACAGTTCTTTGCTGTGCTTTTGCCAGCTTAAGTCTTTTCATTTTTCTAGCGGGAGGATGAGTGCTTCCATCCTCATGTGAATCTGAACCACTAGCCATGAACATAGGCCAGGGCCTCAGCAGTTCCTTGCCACTTCGTGTCGTAAATGGCATATTGGCAAGTTTACGCTTCTCCTCAGACGTTTTTAATTTTGCTTTTTGGGTCATTTTACTGAACTTTTGTTTTTTGGATTTTACATGTTCTCTACTATGACATTGGGCATCGGCCTTGGCAGACGACGTTGATGGCATTTCATAGTCTCGGCCATGACTAGTGGCAGCAGCTTCAGCACGAGGTGGAAGTGGATCTTGATCTTTCCCTATTTTACCCTCCACATTTTTGTTCTCCATTTTTTAATGTGTGGAATTATATGCCAGTATCAATAGCAATGGCCTACTACTATATATACTGCGCACAACTGAAATGCACCACAGGTATAGAATGTAGATGGATAGTATACTTGACGACACAGAGGTAGGTACAGCAGTGGCCTTCCGTACCGTACTGCTATATATACTGGTGGTCACTGTGTCAGCAAACTGCACAACTGAAATGCACCACAGGTTTAGAATCTAGATGTATAGTATACTTGACTACACAGAGGTAGGTACAGCAGTGGCCTTCCGTACCGTACTGCTATATATACTGGTGGTCACTGTCAGCAAACTGCAAAACTAAAATGCACCACAGGTATAGAATGTAGATGGATAGTATACTTGACGACACAGAGGTAGGTACAGCAGTGGCCTTCCGTACCGTACTGCTATATATACTGGTGGTCACTGTGTCAGCAAACTGCACAACTGAAATGCACCACAGGTATAGAATCTAGATGGATAGTATACTTGACGACACAGAGGTAGGTACAGCAGTGGCCTTCCGTACCGTACTGCTATATATACTGGTGGTCACTGTCAGCAAACTGCAAAACTAAAATGCACCATAGGTATAGAATGTAGATGGATTGTATACTTGACCACACAGAGGTAGGTACAGCAGTGGCCTTCTGTACCGTACTGCTATATATACTGGTGGTCACTGTGTCAGCAAACTGCACAACTGAAATGCACCACAGGTATAGAATCTAGATGGATAGTATACTTGACGACACAGAGGTAGGTACAGCAGTGGCCTTCCGTACCGTACTGCTATATATACTGGTGGTCACTGTCAGCAAACTGCAAAACTAAAATGCACCACAGATATAGAATGTAGATGGATAGTATACTTGACAACACAGAGGTAGGTACAGCAGTGGCCTTCCGTACCGTACTGCTATATATACTGGTGGTCACTGTGTCAGCAAACTGCACAACTGAAATGCACTACAGGTATCGAATGTAGATGGATAGTATACTTGACGACACAGAGGTAGGTACAGCAGTGGCCTTCCGTACCGTACTGCTATATATACTGGTGGTCACTGTCAGCAAACTGCAAAACTAAAATGCACCACAGGTATAGAATGTAGATGGATAGTATACTTGACGACACAGAGGTAGGTACAGCAGTGGCCTTCTGTACCGTACTGCTATATATACTGGTGGTCACTGTGTCAGCAAAGTGCACAACTGAAATGCACCACAGGTATAGAATCTAGATGGATAGTATACTTGACGACACAGAGGTAGGTACAGCAGTGGCCTTCCGTACCATACTGCTATATATACTGGTGGTCACTGTGTCAGCAAACTGCACAACTGAAATGCACCACAGGTATAGAATGTAGATGGATAGTATACTTGACGACACAGAGGTAGGTACAGCAGTGGCCTTCCGTACCGTACTGCTATATATACTGGTGGTCACTGTGTCAGAAAACTGCAAAACTAAAATGCACCACAGGTATAGAATGTAGATGGATAGTATACTTGACGACACAGAGGTAGGTACAGCAGTGGCCTTCCGTACCGTGCTGCTATATATACTGGTGGTCACTGTGTCAGCAAACTGCACAACTGAAATGCACCACAGGTATAGAATCTAGATGGATAGTATACTTGACAACACAGAGGTAGGTGCAGCAGTGGCCTACCGTACCGTACTGCTATATATACTGGTGGTCACTGTCAGCAAACTGCAAAACTAAAATGCACCACAGGTATAGAATGTAGATGGATAGTATACTTGACGACACAGAGGTAGGTACAGCAGTGGCCTTCCGTACCGTACTGCTATATATACTGGTGGTCACTGTGTCAGCAAACTGCACAACTGAAATGCACCACAGGTATAGAATCTAGATGGATAGTATACTTGACGACACAGGTAGGTACAGCAGTGGCCTACTGTACCGTAATGCTATATATTATATACTGGTGGTCAGCAAACTGTGCAAAACTGAAATGCACCACAGGTATGGATGGATAGTATACTTGACGACACAGAGGTAGGTAGAGCAGTGGCCTACTGTACCGTAATGCTATATATTATATACTGGTGGTCAGCAAACTGTGCAAAACTTAAATGCACCACAGGTATGGATGGATAGTATACTTGACGACACAGAGGTAGGTACAGCAGTGGCCTTCTGTACCGTACTCCTATATATTATATACTGGTGGTCAGCAAAATTATGCACTGTACTACTATATACTACACAATGCAGCACAGATATGGAGTGTTTTTCAGGCAAACAACGTATACTGGTGGTCACTGGTCAGCAAAACTCTGCGCTGTACTCCTCCTATATAATATTATACTGGTGGTCCGCAGTCCCCACAATAAAGCAGTGTGAGCACAGATATATGCAGCACACTGAGCACAGATATGGAGTGTTTTTCAGGCAGACAACGTATACTGGTGGTCACTGTCAGCAAAACTCTGCACTGTACTCCTCCTATATAATACAGCTGCTCCCCAGTCCCCACAATTAAGCAGCGTGAGCACAGATATATGCAGCACACTGAGCCCAGATAAGGAGCGTTATTTTCAGGCAGAGAACGGATAAAACTGGTGGTCACTGATCAGCAAAACTCTGCACTGTACTCCTCCTATATTAATATAAAGCTGCTCCCCAGTCCCCACAATGATATAAGCAAGCACAAATATTTGCATCAACTCAACAATGAATAAACGGAGAGGACACCAGCCACGTCCTCTCCCTAACATTTCCAATGCACGAGTGAAAATGGCGGCGACGCGCGGCTGCTTATATAGAATCCGAATCTCGCGAGAATCCGACAGCGGGGTGATGATGTTCGGGCGCGCTCGGGTTAACCGAGCCATACAGGAGAATCCGAGTATGCCTCGGACCCGTGTAAAATGGGTGAAGTTCGGGGGGGTTCGGTTTCCGAGGAACCGAACCCGCTCATCACTACTCTAGAGAGATCTGAAAATGGCTGTGTACCGACGCTACCCATCCAACCTGATGGAGCTTGAGAGGTGCTGCAAAGAGGAATGGGCGACACTGTCCAAAAGTGTGCCAAGCTTGTGGCATCATATTCAAAAAGACTTGAGGCTGTAATTGCTTCCAAAGGTGCATCAACAAAGTATTGAGCAAAGGATGTGAATACTTATGTACATGTGATTTCTTAGTTTTTTATTTTTAATAAATTTGCAAAAATCTCAAAAAAAAACTTTTTTCATGTTGTTAGTATGTGGTATTGTGTGTAGAATTTTTAGGGAAAAAATTAATTTATTCCATTTTGGAATAAGGTTGTAGCATGGCAAAATGTGGAAAAAGTGAAGGTCCGTGAATACTTTCCGGATGCACTGTATACAGTATAACTAGTGTGGGGAACTGACTTGCCTCATACTGGCTATGGCATCCACAGGTGAAGGGTTTTGCTGGTCGTGCTCCTGCAGATAATTGCTCCTGCTAGTCAGGGCTCCCAATGACAAGGCCTCCTGCTTGTGGCACCTGCTGATAACTCACACTAGCTGGGGCTATCGCAGGCCAGGGACCTGATGGTGGCTCCATTAGGTCGCTGCTCATGCTGGCTGAGGCTCCTGCTGGCCAGTGCTCCTAGTGCTCACAGCACTAGTGGCCATACCAACCTCCACTCCATCCTCGATGGTCACAGTACTGGTACCAACCCCCCTGATGTCACCACACCAAAGTTGCGCCTTGAGCCTGGGAGTATTGTACACAGCATCATCAGTCCCCAGGATGGACCCACACCACCCGGGTATGGTTTCAACCATCTATGGTCATCCCTGTAATTTCACTGATTGGCCCATGGCCCAATTGTGATACTACCAAGGCAAGGTAAGTACAGTAGGTGGTAGCAGGGCTGCCATCAGAAATTATGGGGCCCGGGACTGACAAAATAGACAGCCCCCCCCCCCCCCCCCAAAAAAAAAAAAAAGTTATGCGGCACTGTTCCACCCCATTGTGATGTCATACGTTGTGACGTTACATAAAGATGGAGTGTTGCGGACCTACAGGAACGGTTTACAGAGAGCTGATACGCAGATAAGGCTTGTTTTAAGAAGTCCTCCTTGTACATCAGACTGCTGTTCATTCACAGACTGGTGCAGCTCTACAGGTATTGGCGGTAGGACACAGGGGTGGGCCCCCCTCTCTGTAAGGGCCCGGGACACCAGTCCCCACAGTCCCCCCGTGATGGCTGCCCTGGGCAGTAGTGAAGTGTTGGTGCTGATGTCGGCCGTACCTGATCGCTGATAATATCGGCTTCTTCCGGATCCCAACTACAGGCTTTAGGCAGAAGGATCAGGACCTCCAGAGAACCTCAAAAAATACCACACGTTAGGATAGTGACTGAATATTTATTTGACGGGCAGAATAACTGGTCACCGCTGTGAATGTAACTTGGTTAAACTTTGCAAGAATTTGTGATAGAACATCGATGTCTCTCGTAAATAAAGTCTGCTGCCAAAAAATAAGAATTTACTCACCGGTAATTCTATTTCTCGTAGTCCGTAGTGGATGCTGGGAACTCCGTAAGGACCATGGGGAATAGGCGGGCTCCGCAGGAGACTGGGCACTCTAAAAGAAAGATTAGGTACTATCTGGTGTGCACTGGCTCCTTCCTCTATGCCCCTCCTCCAGACCTCAGTTAGGGAAACTGTGCCCGGAAGAGCTGACACAACAAGGAAAGGATTTGGAATCCAGGGTAAGACTCATACCAGCCACACCAATCACACTGTACAACTTGTGATAACCATACCCAGTTAACAGTATGAACAACAACTGAGCCTCCTTTTACGGATGGCTCATAACAATAACCCTTTAGTGAAGCAATAACTATATACATGTATTGCAGAGAGTCCGCACTTGGGACGGGCGCCCAGCATCCACTACGGACTACGAGAAATAGAATTACCGGTGAGTAAATTCTTATTTTCTCTGACGTCCTAGTGGATGCTGGGAACTCCGTAAGGACCATGGGGATTATACCAAAGCTCCCAAACGGGAGGGAGAGTGCGGATGACTCTGCAGCACCGAATGAGCAAACTCAAGGTCCTCCTCAGCCAGGATATCAAACTTGTAGAATTTAGCAAATGTGTTTGAACCCGACCAAGTAGCAGCTCGGCAAAGCTGTAAAGCCGAGACCCCTCGGGCAGCCGCCCAAGAAGAGCCCACCTTCCTTGTGGAATGGGCTTTTACTGATTTAGGATGCGGCAGTCCAGCCGCAGAATATGCCAGCTGAATCGTGCAACAGATCAAGCGAGCAATAGTTTGCTTTGAAGCAGGAGCACCCAGCTTGTTGGGTGCATGCAGGATAAATAGCGAGTCAGTTTTCCTGAATCCAGCCATCCTGGAAACAGAATTTTCAAAGCCCGGACTACGTCCAGCAACTTGGAATCCTTCAAGTCCCGAGTAGCCGCGGGCACCACAATAGGTTGGTTCAAATGAAACCTTTGGGAGAAATTGGGGACGAGTCCTCAATTCTGCCCTGTCCATATGGAAGATCAGATACGGGCTTTTACATGACAAAGACGCCAATTCTGACACACGCCTAGCTGAAGCTAAGGCCAACAGCATGACCACCTTCCACGTGAGATACTTTAGCTCCACGGTCCTAAGTGGCTCAAACCAGTGTGATTTCAGGAAATCCAACACAACGTTAAGATCCCAAGGTGCCACTGGAGGCACAAAAGGGGGCTGAATATGCAGCACTCCCTTTACAAACGTCTGAACTTCAGGCAGTGAAGCCAGTTCTTTTTGAAAGAAAATAGATAGGGCCGAAATCTGGACCTTTATGGACCCCAATTTTAGGCCCATAGTCACCCCTAACTGTAGGAAGTGCAGAAATCGACCCAGATGGAATTCCTCTGTTGGGGCCTTCCTGGCCTCACACCAAGCGACATATTTCCGCCATATGCGGTGATAATGCTTTGCTGTCACATCCTTCCTAGCTTTTATCAGCGTAGGAATCACTTCATCTGGAATGCCCTTTTCCGTTAGGATCCGGCGTTCAACCGCCATGCCGTCAAACGCAGCCGCGGTAAGTCTTGGAACAGACAGGGCCCTTGCTGTAACAGGTCCTGTCTGAGAGGCAGAGGCCATGGGTCCTCTGAGATCATTTCTTGTAGTTCTGGGTACCAAGTTCTTCTTGGCCAATCCGGAACGATGAGTATAGTTCTTACTCCTCTCTTTCTTACTATCCTCAGTACCTTGGGTATGAGAGGAAGAGGAGGGAACACATAAACCGACTGGTACACCCACGGTGTCACTAGTGCGTCCACAGCTATCGCCTGAGGGTCCCTTGACCTGGCGCAATATTTTTTTTAGCTTTTAGTTGAGGCGGGACGCCATCATGTCCACCCGTGGCAGTTCCCAGCGATTTACAATCTGTGTGAAGACTTCTTGATGAAGTCCCCACTCTCCCGGGTGGAGGTCGCTCTGCAGCCACCACAGCAGAGACACCCTGGCCCTTGGGAACAGGGTGATCAACCGATGCATCTGAAGATGCGATCCGGACCATTTGTCCAACAGATCCCACTGAAAGATCCTTGCATGGAACCTGCCGAAGGGAATTGCTTCGTAAGAAGCCACCATCTTTCCCAGGACTCGCGTGCAGTGATGCACCGACACCTGTTTTGGTTTCAGGAGGTCCCTGACCAGAGATGACAATTCCTGGGCCTTCTCCACCGGGAGAAACACCTTCTTCTGTTCTGTGTCCAGAATCATGCCCAGGAAAAGCAGACGCGTCGCAGGAATCAGCTGCGACTTTGGGATATTCAGAATCCAGCCGTGCTGTTGCAACACTTCCTGAGAGAGTGCTACGCTGACCAACAACTGCTCTCTGGACCTCGCCTTTATGAGATCGTCCAAGTACGGGATAATTATAACTCCCTTCTTCCGAAGGCGTATCATCATTTCGGCCATTACCTTGGTAAATATTCTCGGTGCCGTGGAGAGACCAAACGGCAACGTCTGGAATTGGTTAATGACAGTCCTGTACCACAAACCTGAGGTATTCCTGGTGAGGTGGGTAAATGGGGACATGCAAGTAAGCATCCTTGATGTCCAGCGACACCATAAAATCCCCCTCTTCCAGGCTTGCAATAACCGCCCTGAGCGATTCCATTTTGAACTTGAACTTCTTTATAGAAGTGTTCAAGGATTTTAAATTCAGAATGGGTCTCACCGAACCGTCCGGTTTCGGTACCACAAACATTGTGGAATAGTAACCCCTGCCCTGTTGAAGGAGGGGGACCTTGATTATCACCTGCTGGAGGTACAGCTTGTGAATTGCCGCCAGTACTACCTCCCTTTCCCTGGGAGCAGCTGGCAAGGCTGATTTGAGGTAACGCCTCGAACTCCAGCTTGTATCCCCGAGATACAATTTGTACAGCCCAGAGATCCACTTGTGAACGAACCCACTGGTTGCTGAAGTTTCGGAGACGCGCCCCCACCGCACCTGGCTCCGCCTGTGGAGCCCCAACGTCATGCGGTGGACTTAGTGGAAGCAGGGGAGGATTTTTGTTCCTGGGAACTGGCTGCCTGGTGCAGCTTCTTTCCTCTACCCTTGCCTCTGGCCAGAAAGGATGCTCCTCTGACCCGCTTGCCTTTCTGAGGCCGAAAGGACTGCACTTGATAATACGGTGCTTTCTTAGGCTGTGAGGGAACCTGAGGTAAAAAAGTCGACTTCCCAGCAGTTGCTGTGGATACGAGGTCCGAGAGACCGTCCCCAAACAATTCCTCACCCTTATAAGGCAAAACCTCCATGTGTTTTTTAGAATCAGCATCACCTGTCCACTGCCGAGTCCATAATACTCTCCTGGCAGAAATGGACATTGCATTAATTCTAGATGCCAGCAGGCAAATGTCCCTCTGGGCATCCCGCATATATAAGACGACGTCTTTTATATGTTCGATGGTTAACAAAACAGTATCCCTGTCGAGGGAATCAATGTTGTCTGACAGGGTATCAGTCCATGCTGCTGCAGCACTACACATCCAGGCTGAAGCAATAGCAGGTCTCAGTAGAGTACCAGAGTGTGTATACACAGACTTCAGGATAGCTTCCTGCTTTCTATCCGCAGGCTCCTTTAGGGCGGCCGTATCCTGAGACGGCAGTGCCACCCTTTTAGATAAGCGCGTTAGCGCCTTGTCCACCCTACGGGATGTTTCCCAACGTAACCTATCCGTTGGCGGGAAAGGGTACGCCATCAGTAACCTCTTAGAAATCACTAGTTTCTTATCAGGGGAACTCCACGCTTCTTCACACAAATCATTTAATTCATCAGATGGGGGAAAAGTCACTGGCTGCTTTTTCTCCCCAAACATAATACCCCTCTTGGTGGTAACCGGGTTAATATCAGAAATGTGCAATACATCTTTCATTGCAGTAATCATGCATCGGATGGCTTTTGTAGACTGTACATTTGTCTCATCCTCATCTACACTGGAGTCAGACTCCGTGTCGACATCTGTGTCTACCATCTGAGCTAGCGGGCGTTTATGAGCCCCTGACGGCTTCTGAGTCGCCTGGGCAGGCGCGGGCTGAGACCCCGGCTGTCCCAAGGCTGCTGCGTCATCGAACCTTTTACGTAAGGAGTTGACACTGTCGGTTAAGACCTTCCACATATCCATCCAATCAGGTGTCGGCCCCATCGGGGGCGACACCACACTTATCTGCCCCTGCTCCGCCTCCACGTAACCCTCCTCATCAAACATGTCGACACAGCCGTACCGACACACCGCACACACACAGGGAATGCTCAGACTGAGGACAGGACCCCACAAAGTCCTTTGGGGAGACAAGAGAGAGAGTATGCCAGCACACACCACAGCGCTATATAACACAGGGATTTACACTATAAAAAGTGATTTACCCAATAGCTGCTTAAATATCTTATTTGCGCCTAAATTTATGTGCCCCCCCTCTCTTTTTTACCCTTCTTGTAGCAGGATACTGCAGGGGAGAGCCTGGGGAGCTGCTTCCAGAGGAGCTGTGAAGGGAAAATGGCGCTGGTGTGCTGAGGAAGAAGGCCCCGCCCCCTCAGCGGCGGGCTTCTGTCCCGCGTTTTATGTAACTTAATGGCGGGGGTTTTTACACATATACAGTTTTCAGACTGTATTATGTGTATTTTAAGTGCCAAAAGGTATTATAATTGCTGCCCAGGGCCCCCCCCCCCAGTGCCCTGCACCCTACAGTGACCGGAGTGTGTGGTGTGCTGTGGGAGCAATGGCGCACAGCTGCGGTGCGCTACCTTAATGAAGACAGGAGTCTTCTGCCGCCGATTTCATCGCTTCTCTTCTGTCTTCTGGCTCTGCAAGGGGGACGGCGGCGCGGCTCCGGGAACGGACGATCGAGGTCAGGCCCTGTGTTCGAACCCTCTGGAGCTAATGGTGTCCAGTAGCTTAAGAAGCACAAGCTAGCTGCAAGCAGGTAGGTTTGCTTCTCTCCCCTCAGTCCCACGTAGCAGTGAGTCTGTTGCCAGCAGATCTCACTGAAAATAAAAAACCTAACAAATACTTTCTTTTCTAGCGAGCTCAGGAGAGCCCACTAGGAGCACCCAGCTCTGGCCGGGCACAGATTCTAACTGAGGTCTGGAGGAGGGGCATAGAGGGAGGAGCCAGTGCACACCAGATAGTACCTAATCTTTCTTTTAGAGTGCCCAGTCTCCTGCGGAGACCGTCTATTCCCCATGGTCCTTACGGAGTTCCCAGCATCCACTAGGACGTCAGAGAAATATATATATATATATATATATATATATACACACATACAGCATAGTCATTTTGGTAAGTATTGAGTAGCCAGCACACAGCACGAGCTATATATATGATATATATATTTTTATATATATATATATATATATATATAGATATATACCCACACACAGAGCAAATCTGTACATAGACATACTGTACAGTAGAACACTTGCAAACACAGCAGACAGTACATATAACTACATGCTAGCAGTGTACATGCACACACAGTATACATGCACACAGCATCCATACACACGCCATCCATACATACACAATATACACACACACACACACACACACACACACACCATACATACATACATACATAGTATACATGCACACAGTATACATACATAGTATACAAACATACAGTATACATGCACACAGCATACATACATATATACATAGTATACATGCACACAGTATACATACATAGTATACATACATACAGTATACATGCACACAGCATACATAAATACATACATACATACACAGTATACATGCACACAACATACATGCATGCATACATACAGTATACATACACACAGCATACATAAATACATACATACATACACACACAGTATACCTGCACACACCCATTAACAGGAAGCACAGACCCCACCCCTGCACCTATACACATGCTACTCACAAACTGATGCTGTAATTGGTACAGCATTTAATGTACCTCACCTGGCCAGCCAATTTATTATAAACTACACCTCCTTCGCCAGGTTGCTGCATAATCACTGTGAGAGCCGAAGACAGCAGCCACTGCTTCCCCTGGCTCTGTCTCAAAGCCCGATGTACTGCCTGTGAGGAGCTGCTTGCTGCCGCTGCAGCTCCCCCTACAGGCACCAGCAGCCAGCTTCTCACTCACCACTGTCATTCGGACACGGACAGTGTAAGGAGGACGGAGCTGCTGCAGCCTGAATAGCTTCTCCTTCTAAAAATGAATTAACTCGGACAGCAGCGCAGATGGATCGGCGGCCAGGGGGGGTTTCTAGGTACTCAGAATCCCCCCCTGCGTGCGCGCATGGATAGCATGTATTGTAGGTTAAAGTAGTTTTAAAATCAGTAAGTAGGATTAAGCAGTATGGTTCCTTGGTATTATAGGCAAGCAAATGAGAGCTGACAGTTATCAGTGAGTCACAACAGGTGATGCAGTTCAGGTAATGAGCTGGAGAAGCAATACAGCCTCAAGGTTAATTGTGCTCAGGAGAAGAGAACTAGGCTTGTACAGACACCTGCTGGCTAAAGGGCCCTACACACTGGCCGATTTTTTGAAAGATATGAACGATCTCGTTCATATCTTTCAGTGTGGAGACTCCTGCGATGAACGATGCGCGGCCCCGCGCTCGTTCATCGCTGGTCTCCCGTCGGCTGTGCATGCAGGCCAATATGGACGATCTCGTCCATATTTGCCTGCACTTCAATGCAGCCGCGTGACGGGGGGAGTGAAAAAACTTCACTCCCCCCGTCACTGCCCCCCCGCCGCCGGGTCGCTCGTCGGCCGTATCCGCCGTCGGGCAGCTCGGCGGCGGGTCGGCCAGTGAGTAGGGCCCATAAGTCTATTCATTCAGGGGTAATGAGTCCAAATAGATGTCGGGGTCTCCCTGTGATTGCTGCAGCTACAACAAGTCTCTCTTTGCGTGGCAGGGTCCTAAGGGTAGGATTTACTAAAGGAAAAATGCTGTAAAATCCCCATTTTGGGGGGTTTTACCGCATTTTCAAATGTACTAAGACCCATCCGTCCTCTTATCGCTGCAGAGGGTATCGCCACCTTTTTATGGTGATACCCTATAGAAGCCTTTGGGCTTCTTACCGCATCCCTGCTCCCTCCGCCACCCAGCGCTGCTCACGCCGACCCCCGCATACCTGACTGCAGGCTTTTCTCCCCGTCACAGTCCCGGATCTCAGCCTCCTCCTGCCCCAGGAAGACAGCCGGCTGTACTTCCGGCTGCAGGGAGGAGGAGGAGGAGCCCGGGACTGACTACAGACGTCACTTCCCAGGGTTGGGAGGTGACAGAGCCACCTGCAAACCCTCTCACTCGACAGCACAGGTAACTCAGGGAGTAGCTCTTAACACATTGTGATACTTATCACATATGTTAGTACATATGTGACAAGTATCAATGTGGAATGTGGTGGAATGTTACTTCCGTATTAGTACATCCTGCCCTAAGAATAATATAGACTTCTCTGCTCAATGGGAACAACGGGCTGAGGCTAGCTGGCTTGGCTCTTCACTGGCAGTTTGCTCTCTCTCCAGGGCCAGATTAACAATGGGGCGGATGGAGCTACAGCTCCAGGCCTCCACATAAAAATAGGCCCATTATCATGGCAGCATGATGATGACCAGCCATATAGTTGGCAATAAATATAAAGATTATATTTCTATTTTTCCCACAAAATTATGCAATTTGAAATTATTTTACATAATTAGGGAGACATTGAGGCTTATATTGTAGGAGAGTACACACCCATATTGCCCTGGCCACACCCACACAGCACTTGTAACACTTCCCCGATTCTCACAGTAGGCCCCTGTATATCTTCAGCTCCAGGCCCATGTGGCCCTTAATCCGGCCCTGTCTCTCTCTCTCTCTCTCTCTCTCTCTCTCTCTCTCTCCTGCAGCCTTCTATAAATATAACCTCACTGTCCTCAGTTAATGCAGTATTATGCGGGTATACGTCTCTTGCTGGCTGGGAATGTCTGTTTGGCTGAGGAGCTGTTAACTATTAGCTGGCTATTACTAGGAATGACAGATACTGAATTCCTGTGTCTGACAGGAGAAGTGTCGCTGACTCCCTACTTTGCTCCTTTAAGATCACGGAAGGTCTCACAACACTGCTCCCTCAGCTCACGTGCATGCTCAGTGTGTGTGGTGGAGATCACCTGCTGCTCCGATCACTTCCCCTGCGCACAGCTCTGTGCCACACGGTCGGCACTGCTCCATCTGTGACAGCTCTCTCACTCGGTCACACATCAGCGGCTTCCCGGCAGCGCTACTCAGCGGAACCCCCTTCTCCTAACAACACTCGGCGTGGCTCTTTTCGAAGCGTGCGTTCTTCCCTCAGAGTGATAACTCTGCCTTCTTTCTGTTCACGCTCTCTAGGCCACGCCCCCCCAGTGTTCAGGAGTCAACCAACTGCCACACAGCTGGACTCCACACCTGCTCTCCTCTGGGTCCTAAAGCCCTTTGCGCTACTGCTGCAGTCATCAGTTATGGGGGGAATTTGTTAAGCCTGACAGCGCCAGTGGTTCGCATAGTCGGCAGCAGATAGTTCAAGTAGGGGGGATAAGAGCCTCATAAACAGTTGCTTGGGGCTCTGTAGTGGGGTACCACACCATCACAGCCTGGGAATGGGGCTTTGCAGGTGTTTGGGGGGGGGGCGGAGCTATGCTCCATGTCCCTGCACTGCTAGAACATAAGCATCACGTGGTTCTATATCAAGACCAGACAGGCGCGGGGAAGGGGGGGGGGGACACCTGGCAGACACCATCACCCAGAGGACTTGGTATCTGCAGAAGGGGGATCCCAGGCAGTGTCTGTAAATCTCACAGTCACAGTGCAGTCAGCACTCCCATTCGCCGGGAATGCAGGACACCAGGCAGAGGTAATGTGGGACATTATTAGTATATTCCGGCCCATCCGGAATTCGGAATGGCTGAGAGGTATGTATGTATGAGCAGAGTCAGCGAAACTTACAACAAAAGAATCAGAACTCGGATGAGAAGAGCCTTTCTTATGGCTCCCATACATTATGCAGCCCTGATTCCCTCGATCTACCGGCATCGCCAATCCGCTGACCGGATCCGCCATCTGTCAGAGAATCTGTATTTTTAAACATTTTTTATATTTTGCATACCCCATTGGGGGATCGGGACATTGCTCCAATATAACTGTAATGTATGGGGGCCATTACATAGTCACAGTTCATGGAGGACATACTCATGCGATTGGCCATGTAAACCAGTATGTAAGTGCACATACACTGGTTCGGAGGAGTACGTCTGGCACCTAGTATAGGGTAGGTGGGAGTGTACAATGATGATGATGACTAGTAATAAACCAGGTGCATTTATGCTGCACATGCAGAAGCCGCTGCACATCGAGATGCATACACGTCTGCATATGGGCAGAACTGCGCTATTTATCCATGCGCGTTTCTTTTGGTTGTCTGATAAACAGCCCTTAAAACTACATGGCTACAGTATATGGCATCTGCCTTTCTAAGTTAACAAAATGAAATAATAAATAACAAAATAATGAATTTATATAATCATATATGTAAATTATAATATATCGTCTACAGTACTTAATGTATCTGTGTTTCTTAAATTGTTTGGGGCTTTAATATATAGTATTTAGATTTTAGATTTGACTATTCATTTTAGGTGTGGGTTGGAATATGCAGATATTTGTCAGATTATAGGAATCTCAGCAGCAATGCATGAAGGACATGAAACTGCAGTCCTGATTCTTTACAGTCAGAATTCCCAGCTTAATATTTCCACATTGCAGAAAGAAATGATTATAGTACTCATTCGCTGGCTTTGGCACAATTTTGTTGTTCGCCCAAGGGAACAGGCTAGCTCTGAAATGCTGTGATGAGGTTCGTCATAGTACGCTGGGCAGAAATGTGAATCACTTTCATCCCGCATATACCCATGAAATTATTATTTAAACTAAAATAAAAAATATAAACACCAAAAATGAACGTTTGTCCCACTTTCTAAAATTATTTTAGAACACTAAACAAATATTATAAAAAAAAAAGAATGCATTTATTATAGTAAAAATGATATATCATTTTTAACTTTAATGTCACTGCAGTAAAATATTCTGGGGGTGCACAGTCTGCAGCCCCTAAAAGTACATTTTGACCTGCGATTTCCATAGCATGGATATCGGAATATGATGTTTATTAACCATTGATGTTTTTGTTCCGATGGTAGTGGTTTTTCCATTTGATTGTGGCCCTCCGATGTTTGCCACCATCGAATAGTAATCATTCGATTGTGTTCTGATGGTGGCTTGTTTTTCTTAACTCCTGTTAGCTATGCCTCCCCTGGCTCCTTCCTGACTGCTTTGTCAGGAAATCTTTATGGGTTTGTTGTAGGCTGTCTTTGACTCTCTGCCTGCCCCAGACGTGGCCCTGCTCAGTCCCCTCACTCCCTCCCCTCTCTAGGCTGCTGCTAGGCAACAGGGCACATTGCTAGCTCTGATTGTCCTAGAGACCCAATCAGAGCGCAGCCTTTGCCCTGCAGCAGTCACTCACATGGCACAGTAGGGATGGCCATTGGTGTGTTCGCCATCAATGGTAGTCATCGATGGTGAAACTGGGAGTGGCCATCAATGGTCACCAACTATGCTATTGGAGATCATTGATGGTTTCACTCATTAATGGTCATCCCTGTTATTTCGGTGAATGACCAGCAGGCCAGTCACAGCCCGGGTGTGGGGCTTTGCAGGTGTCAGGGGCGGAGCTATGTTCCAAGTCCCGGCACCTTGCAAAAAAAAAAAATTTATTTATGCTGTGCCATTGATGGCGGAAAAGCATCTGGTTCTGTCCCATTGATAGCAAAAGCATTCGACATTGGTCAGAAACCATCGATTATTAGGGATCATCGATGGTCGATGGCCAAACCTAATGCACAGAGACACACTCTCACACTGTCAGTAGTGCAGTCATGGCAGGGTCTCTCCTCCTCACTGCCTGGCTGCAACACACTGGACTCTCTTCAGGAGCCTCCCCACCTGTGCCCGGCATACTGTATGTTGCTATGGGCCCTGCCCCGATCATGCCCCTAGTCAGGCCCTTGATCCCACCCTCTGCCAACCATTCTCCAGGGGGTTTTGCACATGCGCAAGTCATATAAATAGTTTTTACCATCAAATTATTTTAGAAAGTTTTAATGGTGGAAGCCCAGCCATCATTTGATGGTGGGCCCCTGATGTCCATCCCTACCGGAAGCTCATACTCCTAATAGTACCCCGGACTGTCAGTCCCACACAGGAGGAGGCATTTCCCCCCTGTGACTGCTGTGTGCACTATAGTAAGCTACTGTACAGCCAGCTCCTCCTCATGCAGAGCAGGTCTACACAAGGAACAGGACTGTGTCTGTCTCCTGCTCACTTCTGTGCCTGCCCTGTAAGAACTCGTGATCGCGGTTACAATCGCACACCTGGCGGCAGTGGTTGCGAGTTTACTGGGGTGACGGCCAGTGGCAGATTTTTACTGAGGTGGATGCAGTCCTGCAGCACTTAGGTTATATCCGCCACTGATGTCAAGGGAGGCATGGGAGGGTGCATAGCGGGAGAAAGCAGGGAGAGAACCGTCTTTACCCTGCTTTATTACAGGGTGGTTAGATATAATGCCATATACAGATGGTTTCTTATGTCTTCTTTAAATTACATTCCATTATGTGTGAGGCATTTGAGCTTTTCATAGATGGTATGAACGTATTTCTCCAGATGACAGCCCTTTAGTGCCTTTATAAATAGACCTCTTAATCCTGTACTTTTGTTCGAGAAATAAGTGCCACCCTACCTTTGTAGTCGCCACTAGAAATAACCATTAGTTATTGTTGTAATCATGCAGATCTAATGTAACACAATCTATTTCCTAGCATGTTTTCTCCTTAGTGAATTCAGATG
The DNA here is from genome assembly GCF_028390025.1 of Pseudophryne corroboree. NCBI lineage: Eukaryota > Metazoa > Chordata > Amphibia > Anura > Myobatrachidae > Pseudophryne > Pseudophryne corroboree. Next base: position 731,655,308 of record NC_086448.1, on the reverse strand, counting down.
AAAACAATATTAAAAGTTCAGGGTTCATATTTATTAAAGGCATTCTTGGGGAAATCCCTTAATTTGGGGGGTTCACAGGGATTTAAGAAGGGTGGACTGCAGAAGATATCTTCTCAGTGATCACAAATACCGTTGAGTCCACACTAGCGAATTTGTAAGGAATAACTGAAGACATAAAAATGAACCAATATGAGGGCTTGTCAGATGCTAAGATTGCTAGACCGCACAGGATTGGTGGTGCTCCCAGAGTGTTGTAGGACAGAACTACACACTTTTTGCAAAGGCACACAGACAAAAAAAACTGTTCCTGGGGCACGCTTTACATAAATATCAAAAGAAAAATGGTTTAACATTTATTTTTTATAAATTATACCCTGAAAATTATACTCACAGGTGTGCTTAATAGTTAATTTAAAAGAAGAAAAATTATTTTCCCAATGGTATACAGTGATAATCAGAGTCAAAAGTGCTAATTGTGTAAGGAAAAAATGTATATATTTTTAAATCCCTTAATATGTATTACAGTTAAAAATAACATATATCACTCAGGGAGTGTATGCTGTCACAGGAGCTACTGTATTGTTCCCTTATTAACATACTTCCAAAAGTCTGGTCCCAATTGAGAATTATCATCTAGTTAGATAGCAGTACACTGTAACATGCAGCAGCATATCTAGTTAGTAAGCAGCACACTAACTTGCAGCAGCACATCTAGTTAGTAAGCGGTACAGTGTAACATGCAGCAGCACATCTACAGTAGTTAGTAAGCAGTACACTGTACCATGCAGCAGCACATCTACAGTAGTTAGTAAGCAGTACACTGTAACATGCAGCAGCATATCTACAGTAGTTAGTAAGCAGTACACTGTAACATGCACAGCACATCTACAGTAGTTAGTAAGCAGTACACTGTAACATGCAGCAGCACATCTACAGTAGTTAGTAAGCGGTACAGTGTAACATGCAGCAGCATATCTACAGCAGTTAGTAAGCAGTACACTGTAACATGCAACAGCACATCTACAGTAGTTAGTAAGCAGTACAGTGTAACATGCAGCAGCACATCTACAGCAGTTAGTAAGCAGTACACTGTAACATGCAACAGCACATCTACAGTAGTTAGTAAGTAGTACACTGTAACATGCAGCAGCATATCTACAGTAGTTAGTAAGCAGTACACTGTAACATGCAGCAGCATATCTACAGTAGTTAGTAAGCAGTACACTGTAACATGCAGCAGCACATCTACAGTAGTTAGTAAGCGGTACAGTGTAACATGCAGCAGCACATCTACAGTAGTTAGTAAGCAGTACACTGTAACATGCAGCAGCACATCTACAGTAGTTAGTAAGCAGTACACTGTAACATGCAGCAGCACATCTACAGTAGTTAGTAAGCAGTACACTGTAACATGCAGCAGCACATCTACAGTAGTTAGTAAGCGGTACACTGTAACATGCAGCAGCACATCTACAGTAGTTAGTAAGCGGTACAGTGTAACATGCAGCAGCATATCTACAGCAGTTAGTAAGCAGTACACTGTAACATGCAACAGCACATCTACAGTAGTTAGTAAGCAGTACAGTGTAACATGCAGCAGCACATCTACAGCAGTTAGTAAGCAGTACACTGTAACATGCAACAGCACATCTACAGTAGTTAGTAAGTAGTACACTGTAACATGCAGCAGCATATCTACAGTAGTTAGTAAGCAGTACACTGTAACATGCAGCAGCACATCTACAGTAGTTAGTAAGCGGTACAGTGTAACATGCAGCAGCACATCTACAGTAGTTAGTAAGCAGTACACTGTAACATGCAGCAGCACATCTACAGTAGTTAGTAAGCAGTACACTGTAACATGCAGCAGCACATCTACAGTAGTTAGTAAGCGGTACAGTGTAACATGCAGCAGCACATCTACAGTAGTTAGTAAGCAGTACACTGTAACATGCAGCAGCACATCTACAGTAGTTAGTAAGCAGTACAGTGTAACATGCAATATTTTATATCACACAATTTGAATAGTAATGTGATTCGCCCAACACAATTTAAATGATACAGATGGTGTAATAGTTAGCATTACTGTCTCACAGCACTGAGGTTGTGGGTTCAAGGCCCACCATGGCACTAGCTGTGAGGATAACCATGATTTGGACTATAAGAGAGATACCTCTAGGAATCAATATAGAATGGGAAGAAATATACCAAGAACATACACAAATCGTTATGGAGACAATTATGAAAGATCTCAAAGATGGAATAATAACAAAATGGGAAGGAATAAATATGAAAATTACAGGTCAAAAGATTACATTGTGATGGACGAATACACAGCAGGGGAGAAATTACCATCCCCTTTTGTCACTAGGAATAGGAATAGGTATGAACTATTGGACCAGGAGTCTTTTTTAGACAGGAACAGAGGAAGAATGAACAGAAGATAGACCCCAAACATAAATGCAAAAAGAAAAAGAGAGGAACAAGGGGAAATGGAAATAAAAATAAAAGTATAGAGATTTGGATACTCCTGTAACCGCTATTCAAGAGAACATCACTACTCACAATTCAAAGGAACCAGACAATCGAGTCTTTAACCTCAGTGATTACTCCTTAAAAAAGGATAAATTATCGGTTCTACAGAAGGGCTTAAAATATGCCCTGGATAATAAAATGGACAAATTTAATACTTATGTAGACCTTCAAAAATTTACCAGAAATTTAACCCTCAAACGCTTTTTTGTCACGCAAAGAGAAGCAGGTTCAGAAATCAGAAATATCTTCAAACCGAAATCATCCTTTTTTCCCTCACATATGAAAGGTTGCTATGTGGAAATCTTTAGTAAGTTGGTAGGAGAAGATTTGGGGAAAACATTACTGAAAAAGAACCATCATCCAAACATCACCAAAAATGAGAGAGAAGCTCTTATATCCTTAGAAAAAAATGAGGAAATTATTATTAAACCTGCTGACAAGGGGGGCAGTATCATTGTAATGAATAAGACAGATTACAAGCAAGAGGCTTTGAGGCAATTGGGTGACAAAACAACTTATACAATTCTTAGAGGGGACCCAAGTATAAGAATACAAAAATAAATGGAAACCCTCATAGGAAAATACAAACACTTCATATCATTAATGATAAAGAGGCTGGTTTTATCATCAACCAAAACCCCAGTTTACCTGTATTTTATTTATTGCCCAAAGTTCACAAAAATATGGAAAAACCTCCGGACGACCCATTGTCGCAGGCACAGATTCCATAACAGCCAATCTTTCTGAGTACGTTGACCATCATCTTCAACCCGAGGTGGTTAAAATTAAATCTTATTTAAAAGACACTATTAATGTACTTACAATATTGAAAGACACCATATGGGAAGAAGGGGATGTCCTCGTCACAGTTGATGTAGGATCTCTATATTCCATCATTAATCACAATAGAGGAATAAGTGCAGTGGAATACCATTTAAAAATAACAACATGGAGAGCACTAAAATTGATTTTTTGAAGGAATCCATAGAGTTCATTCTTAAAAACAATTTTTTTCTGGTTCAAAAATCATTATTACCAATAAGTGCAGGGCACTGAGATGGGCACAAAATTTGCCCCGGCCTATGCTAACATGTTCATGGGATACTGGGAGGACCAATGCATTTGGAATAATAACCTCTATATTAATAACATTATAATGTGGAAACGTTATATAGATGATATTTTTTTCATTTGGTGGGGTGAGGAAAAGGATCTGAGAATTTTTTGTGATATATTGAATAACAATTCCTACAATATACAACTTACCTTTGAGATCAGTACTAAAGAAGTACATTTCTTGGATCTATGTATATATATATAGAGAACAATCTAATAGAAACTAAGAATTACATCAAACCCACTGACAACAACTCTTATATACCAAGAAAGAGCAATCATCATCCCACATGGCTTAAAGGAATTCCGAAAAGTCAAATACAAAGGATTAGAAGAAATTGTTCCAATGTCGAAGTATATGATGAACAAGCTTCTGCTATGAAGACAAGATTTGAAGACAAGGGATATAATGGAGAAGCTATAACAGAAACCATAAGAACAGTACGAAATACAGAGAGACAAACACTATTGAAATATAAGGAAAAAACTGCCCTGAACACCATCTAAATTCCATTTATTACTCAATATAATACTCAATATCGGGAAATTGAGAAAACGATTAAACGTCATTACCATATTCTTAAAAGCGATCCACTTCTAAAAGAAATCATACTGGAAAAACCCAAATTTGTCTACAAGAAAGCCAGAAATTTAAGATCATGTTTGGTAAAAAGTGCCCTACCAGAAAAGAAATTGGGCAGAATCAAAACGACAGGTTTCCACAGATGCGGCGATTGCATTATGTGTTAACATCACACAAATACACCAAAAAAGGTAACGGAATTCACTGCAACAGGTAGTGGGCAAAAATACCCAATAAAAGAATTCATTACGTGCAGTACGAAAAATTGCATATATGTAATACAATGCAGCTGCAATTTACAATACATTGGACGAACATCCCGCAAACTTCAAGAAAGATGGGCTGAACATACCCGCAACATTAAAAAAGGATTTGAGAAACATAATTTATCCAATCATTTCAAAGAAAAACACACATGTCCATTGGATTCAATATCACTGGTCATTGGTATCAAGAAAGTATTCGGTAATTGGAGGAAAAAATAAGAATTTACTTACCGATAATTCTATTTCTCGGAGTCCGAAGTGGATGCTGGGGTTCCTGAAAGGACCATGGGGAATAGCGGCTCCGCAGGAGACAGGGCACAAAAAGTAAAGCTTTCCGATCAGGTGGTGTGCACTGGCTCCTCCCCCTATGACCCTCCTCCAGACTCCAGTTAGGTACTGTGCCCGGACGAGCGTACACAATAAGGGAGGAATTTTGAATCCCGGGTAAGACTCATACCAGCCACACCAATCACACTGTACAACCTGTGATCTGAACCCAGTTAACAGTATGATAACAGCGGAGCCTCTGAAAAGATGGCTCACAACAACAATAACCCGATTTAGTTAGCAATAACTATGTACAAGTATTGCAGATAATCCGCACTTGGGATGGGCGCCCAGCATCCACTACGGACTCCGAGAAATAGAATTATCGGTAAGTAAATTCTTATTTTCTCTATCGTCCTTGTGGATGCTGGGGTTCCTGAAAGGACCATGGGGATTATACCAAAGCTCCCAAACGGGCGGGAGAGTGCGGATGACTCTGCAGCACCGAATGAGAGAACTCCAGGTCCTCTTTTGCCAGGGTATCAAATTTGTAGAATTTTACAAACGTGTTCTCCCCCGACCACGTAGCTGCTCGGCAAAGTTGTAATGCCGAGACCCCTCGGGCAGCCGCCCAAGATGAGCCCACCTTCCTTGTGGAATGGGCCTTAACAGATTTAGACTGTGGCAGGCCTGCCACAGAATGTGCAAGTTGAATTGTGTTACCAATCCCACGAGCAATCGACTGCTTAGAAGCAGAAGCACCCAGCATTGTTGGGTGCATACAGGATAAACAGCAAGTCAGATTTCCTGACTCCAGCCAACCTGGAAACTATATTTTCAGGGCCCTGATAACATCCAGCAACTTGGAGTCCTCCAAGTCCCTAGTAGCCGCAGGTACCACAATAAGCTGGTTCAGGTGAAACGCTGACACCACCTTAAGGAGAAACTGGGGACGAGTCCGCAGCTTTGCTCTGTCCGAATAGACAATCAGATATGGCTTTGTGAGATAAAGCCGCCAATTCTGACACTCGCCTGGCCGAGGCCAGGACCAACAGCATGGTCATTTTCCATGTGAGATATATCAAATCCACAGATTTGAGTTGTTTAAACCAATGTGATTTTTTTTTTAGGAATCCCAAAACTACGTTGAGATCGCCCAGTGCCACTGGAGACATCAAAGGGGCTGTATATGCAGTACTCCCTTAACAACTGCTGGACTTCAGGAACTGAAGCCAATTTCTTTCTGGAAGAAAATCAACAGGCCGAAATTTGAACCTTAATGGACCCAATTTGAGACCCATAGACACTCCTGTTTGCAGGAAATGTAGAAATCAACCTAGTTGAAATTCTTCCGTGGAGCCTTCCTGGACTCACACCCTGGCACATATTTTCACCTAAGTGGTGATAATGTTGTGCGGTCACCTCCTTCCTGGCTCTGACCAGGGTAGGGATGACCTCTTCCGGAATGCCTCTTTCCCTTAGGATCCAGCGTTCACCCGCCTTGGCGTCAACGCAGCTGCGGTAAGTCCCGGAACAGACACGGTTCTTGCCGAATCAAGACCCTTCTTAGTATCTCTTGAAGTTCCGGGAACCAAGTCCTTCTTGGCCAAACCGGAGCCACGAGTATAGTTCTTACTCCTCTCCTTCCTATCATTTTCAATACATTGGGTATGAAAAGCAGAGGATGGAACACATACACCGACTGGTACACCGACGGTGTTACCAGAGCGTCCCAGCTATTGCCTGAGTGTCTCTTGACCTGGCGCTTCAGGTGGGACGCCATCATAACCACCTTTGGTCTTTCCCAACGGTTTACAATCATGTGGAAACTTCCAGATTAAGTTTCCACTTTTCCGGGTGGAATTCATTTATGCTGAGGAAATCTTCCCAGTTGCCCACTCCCGGAATGAACACTGCTGACAGTGTTATCACATGATTTTCCGCCCAGCGAAGAATCCTTGCTGTCATTGCCCTCCTGCTTCTTGTGTCGCCCCGTCTGATAACGTGGGCGACCGCCATGATGATGTCCTACTGGATCAGCACCGGTTGACTTTGAAGCAGGAGTCTTCCTAGGCTCAGAGCATTGTAAATTGCCCTTAGCTCCAGTATATTCATGTGGAGAGAAGTCTCCAGACTTGACCACACTTCCTTGGAAATTTTTTCCCTGTGTGACTACTCCCCAGCCTCTCAGGCTGGTATCCGTGGTCCCCAGAACACAGTCCTGAATGCTGAGTGTGCTGCCCTCTAAAAGATGAGCACTCTGCAGCCCCCACAGAAGAGACACCCTTGTCCTTGGAGACAGGATTATCCGCTGATGCATCTGAAATTGCGATCCGGACCATTCGTCCAGCAAATCCCCTGAGATCTGCCGAATGGAATCGCTTCGTAAGAAGCCACCATTTTTCCCAGGACTCCTGTGCATTGATGCACTGATACTTGGCCTGGTTTTAGGAGGTTTCTGACTAGGTCGAATAACTCCTTGGCTTTTTCCTCCCGGAGGAACACCTTTTTCTGGACTATGCCCAGAATCATTCCTAGGAACAGCAGACGTATCGTCGGAAAACAGCTGCGATTCTTGGAATATTTAGAATCCAGTCGTGCTGTCGTAGAACTACTTTAGATAGTGCTCTTCCGACCTCCAACTGTTCTCTGGAACTTGCCCTTTTCAGGATATCGTCCAAGTAAGGGATAATTTAGATGCCTTTTTTCTTTGAAGAAACATCTTTTCGGCCATTACCTTGGTAAAAGGCCCGGGGTGCCGTGGATAATTCAAACGGCATCGTCTGAAACTGATATTGACAGTTCTGTACCACGAACCAGAGGTACCCTTGTTGAGAAGGGCAAATTTGGACATGGAGGTAATCCTTGATGTCCAGGGACACCATATAGTCCCCTTTTTTCCGGTTCGCTATCACTGCTCTGAGTGACTCCATCTCGATTTGAACCTTTTATGTAAGTGTTCAAAGATTTCAGTTTAGACTATGTCTCACCAAGCCGTCTGGCGTCAGTACCACAATATAGTGTGGAAAAATAATACCCTTTTCCTTGTTGTAGGAGGGGTACTTTGATTATCACCTGCTGGATATACAGCTTGTGAATTTTTTCCAATGCTGCCTCCCTGTCGGAGGGAGCCGTTGGTAAAGCAGACTTCAGAAACCTGCGAGGAGAAGATGTCTCGACTCTCCAATCTGTACCCCTGGGATAATACTTGTACTATCTAGGGGTCAACCTGCGAGTGATCCCACTGCGCGCTGAGACTCTTGAGACTACCCCCCCACCTTGAGTCCGCATGCATGGCCCCAGCGTCATGCTGAGGACTTGGCAGACGCGGTGGAGGGCTTCTTTTCCTGGGAAGGGGCTGCCTGCTGCAGTCTACTTCCCTTACCTCTATGTCTGGGCAGATATGACTGGCCTTTTGCCTGCATGCCCTCATGGGAAAGGAAGGATTGAGGCTGAAAAGACGGTGTCTTTTTCAGCTGAGATGTAACTTGGGGTAAAAAGGTTGGATTTCCCAGCTGTTGCCGTGGTCCCCAGGTCCGATGGACCGACCCCAACTAACTCCTTCCCTTTATACGGCAATACTTCCATGTGCCGTATGGGATCTGTATCACCTGACCACTGTCGTGTCCATGACATCTTCTGGGTGATATGGACAACGTACTTATCTTGATGCCAGAGAGCAAATATCCCTCTGTGCATCTCACGTACATATATATAGAATGCATCCTATTAAATGCTCTATATGAATAAAATATTTTCAGTCAGGGAATCCGACCAAGCCAACCCAGCACTGCATCTCCAGGCTGATGGCGATCGCTGGTCGCAGTATAACCACCGTATGTGTGTATATACTTTTTAGGATATCTTTCCAGCTTCCTATCAGCTGGCTCCTTGAGGGCGGCCGTATCTGGAGACGGTAACGCCACTTGATAAGCGTGTGAGCGCCTTATCACCCTAAGGGGTGTTTCCCAACGCGCCCTAATTTCTGGCGGGAAAGGGTATAACGCCAATATTTGCTATCGGGGTAACCCCACGCATCATCACACACTTCATTTTATTTTATCTGATTCAGGAAAAACTACAGGTAGTTTTTTCACTCCCACATAATACCCTTTTTTGTGGTACTTGTAGTATCAGAAATATGCAACACCTCCTTCATTGCCCTTAACGTGTGGCCCTAATGAGAAATACGTTTGTTTATTCACCGTCGACACTGGATTCAGTGTCCGTGTCTGTGTCTGTGTCGACCGACTGAGGTAAATGGGCGTTTTTAACGCCCCTGACGGTGTTTCTGAGACGCCTGGACCGGTACTAATAGTTTGTCGGCCGTCTCACGTCGTCAACCGACCTTGCAGCGTGTTGACATTCTCACGTAATTCCCTAAATAAGCCATCCATTCCGGTGTCGACTCCCTAGAGAGTGACATCACCATTACAGGCAATTTCTCCGCCTCCTCACCAACATCGTCCTCATACATGTCGACACACACGTACCGACACACAGCACACACACCGGGAATGCTCTGACAGAGGACAGGACCCACTAGCCCTTTGGGGAGACAGAGGGAGAGTTTGCCAGCACACACCAAAACGCTATAATTATATAGGGACAACCTTATATAAGTGTTTTCCCTTATAGCATCTTTATATATATCTCAATATCGCCAAAATCAGTGCCCCCCCTCTCTGTTTTAACCCTGTTTCTGTAGTGCAGTGCAGGGGAGAGCCTGGGAGCCTTCTCTCCAGGCTTTCTGTGAGAGAAAATGGCGCTGTGTGCTGAGGAGATAGGCCCCGCCCCTTTTTCGGCGGGCTCGTCTCCCGCTATTTAGTGAATCTTGGCAGGGGTTAAATATCTCCATATAGCCTCTGGGGGCTATATGTGAGGTATTTTTCGCCAAAAAAGGTTTTCATTTGCCTCCCAGGGCGCCCCCCTCCCAGCGCCCTGCACCCTCAGTGACTGCCGTGTGAAGTGTGCTGAGAGGAAAATGGCGCACAGCTGCAGTGCTGTGCGCTACCTTTAGAAGACTGCAGGAGTCTTCAGCCGCCGATTCTGGACCTCTTCTTACTTCAGCATCTGCAAGGGGGCCGGCGGCGCGGCTCCGGTGACCATCCAGGCTGTACCTGTGATCGTCCCTCTGGAGCTGATGTCCAGTAGCCAAGAAGCCAATCCATCCTGCACGCAGGTGAGTTCACTCCTTCTCCCCTAAGTCCCTCGTTGCAGTGATCCTGTTGCCAGCAGGACTCACTGTAAAATAAAAAACCTAAGCTAAACTTTCTCTAAGCAGCTCTTTAGGAGAGCCACCTAGATTGCACCCTTCTCGGCCGGGCACAAAAATCTAACTGGAGTCTGGAGGAGGGTCATAGGGGGAGGAGCCAGTGCACACCACCTGATCGGAAAGCTTTACTTTTTGTGCCCTGTCTCCTGCGGAGCCGCTATTCCCCATGGTCCTTTCAGGAACCCCAGCATCCACAAGGACGATAGAGAAAAGATGTGAATATTTTGCTGGCACAAACAGAGATGAAGTTTATTTATAATATGAAAACCGGGGGGCCTCAATGCAGAATTTGAACTGAAATGGTTCTTATAAAGAAGAAAACCCTTTCATTTTATTTTATCTTATTTTTCTCTCATTGGGAACCACAGATACAAATCAATAGGTGACTTTTTAATTAATATATATATTTTTATACCTCATATTACCTTTGTGCCTAAAACTGAGGGTTTCCAAAAATCTATGAAATGGACACATTCTATGTTCTTTGTTTTTTAGAGGTTGAACAGTTTTTTTTTATTCTTTGTTTAATTTGCTCCTTATTGGCTCCCAATAGCGGAGATCTGTGGAATGCACATCTCCATATTTTGGAACCAGTGAGACGCACCAAACGGAAGGATGTCATAGACACTTCCGGGTTTGAGGTGGAACGCATCTTGCGCTTCAAACCAATAGGACCTAACGCCACGGACACTTCCGGGATTTGAAGTGGAACGCACTGTGCGCTCCAAATGGGATGGAACAGACGCATGAGTATGCCGTCTGTTTCCTCCATCATTTTACCCCTTTTTGATTGGTCCCTTCACACCCAGAGGTTGCTCTGACACCACACCATTGCAGGCTATTTGGTGTCAATTAGGGGAGTCTTCGTTCATTGGTTAAGTGGCAGTTACCATGGAAACCCGTTTCTAAGGGAAATTATACATATATATATATGTGTGTATTAAGAATTTATTTTGTTTTGTTTATTTTATTCTGTACATGTATGAATTTAAAGTACGTCCACACTCACTATCCAGTTAAAATATGTAATTACATGTTGCATTCACCCCATATCTTTGTAATAAGGGGGCGGGAGCCGACAGAGCTTAAATTGATTGCTCTGGGATCCCACAGTACACCCTGAGGAAGACAGTAATAGTCGAAACGCGTTGGTGGTTTCTTCACGTTGCTCAGATCTGTACCTGAGGGATTCAGCTCTTGTGGGAGTGGTAATTTGGGCCCATTGTATTATCCATCTGCCCCATTGTGCTGACATTGTTACATCTTCCCTGAAACAAGTGACTGTATCTGTGTAAAAGCAACATTTTTATTTGTTTTATTTATTAAAGTCCGTTTTTTACACATAAACGTTTTTTTCCCACTTCCACACACATGGGGATGGAGATTAAAAAGAAACCGCTATAGGAGTGGACAACACATATTTCAAGTAAGCATACATGTACGATTTTATGCCGGATGACTAGATGATAAAGAATGTTTAAAGATAACTTTATATGTATGGATCCATCTCTTTAATGTAAGCGTTAAAGTGAGCATCATTTAGCATTGCGACACACTTTTTGGGTGACCCTTATCTATTAACGTCACGGATTGAAGGTTATAATATCCTCCATTTCCAAGAGATTATTTATTCATTACTGTATTACACATTGGAGCACTTTTCTGTTCCCGTTTTCCATGTATATCCTGTGGAGGGGTTTGCATAACATCTATTAGAGGAAGCCACCCCAGGACTCATTTAAAGATACCTTTATATGTATGGACCAGACTTTTTGAAAGTAAGCTTTGAAGTGAGCACCATCTTTCCTGATTATTGCACCTATTGGGTGATCCCATTACGCCTTTTCTTCACCACAGAGCGGAGGATCTAATCATCTTCTTTTATTCCTTTACCCTTTGACTGTTACTATTAAGACAGTACTACACATTGGGACATTTTGTTTGTGTTTTCTCTTTACATGAACATTCCTATTGATGAGTCAATATACCTGTGAAGACGGATGAATTATCCATAGTAAGAATTTGATAACAGAAATTTTCCCATCTACCACAAAAAATTGGCGCAAATCAGTATCACCATTTGCATTGTATATTTGTTTTTTCTGGTTTTGATAACACTAGAAGGTATTGGTTGCTGCCTTTTGTTGTCCAGCGCAGAGTTGTATTCTCCCCTTGGTTTGCTTTACCTAACTGTGAAGAGTTTGTATTATTCTTCTCATACTTGCGTGGGTTTCCCCCGGGCACTCTGGTTTCCTGCCACAATCCAGGGTTAGGTTAATTGGCTCCAGACAAAAAATGAACCTAAGGTACAGTATGTGTGTGTGCATGTACGTGTGGTAGGGAACATAGATTTTTAGCTCCACTGGGGCAGGCACTGATGTGAATGAGCAAATATTCTCTGTAAAGTGCTGCGGAATATGTGTGCACTATATAAATAACAGGTAATAAATAATAATAGTACTAATAATAATAAATGATAGCATGGTTGATGTTTCTATATATAGATAATTGCATGTTGATAGAATAGAGACAGCCAGCAACAAATGCCTTATCAGTTCTGCTTAGAGCAGCAGGGAATAGATGCTGTGTGCATGTGCACAGTGTCTATTTGCCGGGTGAGAGCGGCTGGGGGCATGGACAGCCGTTCACAGAGCGCTGGGCATGCTCCCACAGTGACGAAAACGAGGGCATGGCTTGCGACTGAAGGAATTCCCTGTGAAGCCACGCCCCCTTCGCATGAGACCACGCCCCCTTTTCGAGTGCATCACAAAAAAGAGTCCCGATTCAGGGGACAAGAATGCTGGGAGGTATGGTCAGATTGACAGTCAACCGGGCCTGGGAAGTTTGTGTCCGACGCAGAGTTTGGGCTTGGCGCATCTATTAAACAGGGCTGACACTCCCCGTTTTGTAAAACTGACCCGTTTGCTGTCCCCCAGATGCAGCAGCATGCCAAACATGCTGCGGTTGATGGGGGCTGTGAGTGATCATGCAGAACTCGTTCTGCACATGTGCAGAATGTGTCTTGTGCCTGCGCAGACCCACAAACATTGGCTTTAATACATAAACCATTGGGTTTACATTCTAATCTGAATTATGCCCCTAGTGCAATATTATCTTTAAACAGTAACTAGTTGTTCTACCTGTTCTTCGAACGGGAGTTTCTGACTTTAACGGTTGTAAATATAAATGAGTGTTAAAATGTGGTAAATCTATAGAGATGTAAATTTGAAACGTCTTAATGTAAGTAAATATTAATCCATGGTTCTTGGCATTACCCGAGGAGCACCCGTCGCAGATACAGTAAAAAGTGACAGGACCATTTTTGTAGTTTATTAAATTCTACACACTGGAGGTGCAATGCAAATTTAGATCTGATTTTCCATTTGAGCGTTATTGTTCACGCAACGCAAGACACGCATCGGTAATGCCGTCATTATGTACAGGGCCATAACTACGTGTGTGCCAGGTGTGCCTGTCACACAGCGCAGTCGCCCTGAGGGCGCAACTGGCCGCATCCCCGTTCCAAGGGGACTTTAGTCAGCGGTATTGTAATGAATCAAACTGACTCATTACAAGCCGCCTGAGCGAGGAGAGGAGCTGCAGCTCCGGAGGTAGGGGAAAAGAAGGAGGAGGGAGGGGGACTCGGGAGCTGCAGCATAGCACTGTAATGTGTGGCGGCGCCGCTGCAGCTGTCCCTCTCCTTCCACATAGGCTTGCCGCTGCCGCTGTGAATGCTGGGATGCGCTTCCCTTACAGTGCGCTGCTGTGGCTCCCGAATCCCACCCCCCCCCCCTCCTTCTCCTCCTCCCCTGCCCAGGATCTGCCAGCAGCTTAGCAGCTGCACCTAGGAGCCTGACTGCCTGAGCGAGGGGGGAGAGAGTATCTATCATCTATTCTGTCTATCTATCTATCTATCTATCTATCTGTCTGTCTGTCTGTCTATCTATCTATTCTGTCTACCTATCTATCTACCTATCTGTGTATTTATCCAGGGCCATAACTAGGTGGCAGACAACACATATGTCTGAATTGGACTCTGTCTGCCATAATGTGTAAAAAAGGGACTCGGCCTGTCGTAATGTGTAAAAAGGGGCACTATGTCTGCCGTAATGTGTAAAAAGGGGGACTCTGTCTGCTGTAATGTGTAAAAGGTGGACGTTGTCTTCCGTAATGTGTAAAAAGGGGATGCTGTCTGCCGTAATGTGTAAAAAGGGGACTCTGCCTGTCGTAATGTGTAAAAAGGGGGACTCTGTCTGCCGTAATGTGAAAAAAGGGGGACTCTGTCTGCCGTAATGTGTAAAAGGTGGATGCTGCCTGCCGTAAATGTGTAAAAAGGGGACGCTGTCTGCCGTAATGTGTAAAAAGTGACTCTGCCTGCCGTAATGTGTAAAAAGGGGGACTGTCTGCCGTAATATGTAAAAGGGGGACTCTGTCTGTCGTAATCTGTAAAAAGGTGGACTCTGTCTGCTGTAATGTGTAAAAAGGGGACGCTGTCAGTCGTAATGTGTAAAAAGAGAACGCTGTCTGCTGTAATGTGAAAAAAGGGCACGCTGTCTGCTGTAATGTGTAAAAAGGGGATGCTATCTGCCGTCATGTGTAAAAAGGGGACGCTGTCTGCTGTAATGTGTAAAAAGGGGACTCTTCCTGCCGTAATGTGTAAAAGGGGCTCTACCTGGTGTAGTGGCGCAACTGTACGGTGTAATTTGAATAGTGGAGACTACTATGCACCGTAATATAAATTGGTGTTAGTTTGTGGCCACACGCCTTCCCCATGAAGCCATGCCCCTATATTTTTGACGTGCACCTAATGCACACACAGCCCCTATTTTACATAGGGGCGGAAGGGGGGGGCGCCAATGCCGTTTCTTGCATACAGCGCTAAAATGTCTAGTTATGGCACTGATTATGTCAACCCCTTTTTCATCCCCTTAAGGGAGGTTTATTAAAATTCTAATTGCTTAGTTTTCCTATTTCCCACCTGAAGAATCCCAATGTTAAATTTCATCTACCTAATATATCCGGAAGTAAGAGTGAGTCAGGGCTTTCGCATTTATACACTGCCCAAAAAAATAAAGGGAACACTAAAATAACACATCCTAGATCTGAATGAATTAAATATTCTTATTAAATACTTTGTTCTTTACATAGCTGAATGTGCTGACAACAAAATCACACAAAAATTATCAATGGAAATCAAATTTATTAACCCATGGAGGTCTGGATTTGGAGTCACACTGAAAATTAAAGTGAAAAAAAAAACTACAGGCTGATCCAACTTTGATGTAATGTCCTTAAAACAAGTCAAAATGAGGCTCAGTAGTGTGTGTGGCCTCCACGTGCCTGTATGACCTCCTTACAACGCCTGGGCATGCTCTTGATGAGGTAGCGAATGGTCTCCTGAGGGATCTCCTCCCAGACCTGGACTAAAGCATCCGCCAACTCCTGGACAGTCTGTGGTGCAACGTGGCGTTGGTGGATGGAGCGAGACATGATGTCCCAGATGTGCTCAACTGGATTCAGGTCTGGGGAACGGGCGGGCCAGTCCATAGCATCAATGCCTTAATCTTGCAGGAACTGCTGACACACTCCAGCCACATGAGGTCTAGCATTGTCTTGCATTAGGAGGAACCCAGGGCCAACCGCACCAGCATATGGTCTCACAAGGGGTCTGAGGATCTAATCTCGGTACCTAATGGCAGTCAGGCTACCTCTGGCGAGCACATGGAGGGCTGTTTGGCCCCCCAAAGAAATGCTACCCCACACCATTACTGACCCACTGCCAAACCGGTCATGCTGGAGGATGTTGCAGGCAGCAGAACGTTCTCCTTGGCGTCTCCAGACTCTGTCACGTCTGTCACATGTGAGAACCTGCTTTCATCTGTGAAGAGCACAGGGCGCCAGTGGCGAATTTGCCAATCTTGGTGTTCTCTGGCAAATGCCAAACGTCCTCCACGGTGTTGGGCTGTAAGCACAACCCCCACCTGTGGATGTCGGGCCCTCACACCACCCGCATGGAGTCTGTTTCTGATTGTTTCAGTAGACACATGCACATTTATGGCTTGCTGGAGGTCATTTTGCAGGGCTCTGGCAGTGCTCCTCCTGTTCCTGCTTGCACAAAGGTGGAGGTAGCGGTCCTGCTGCTGGCTAGTTGCCCTCCTCCGGCCTCCTCCACGTCTCCTGATGTACTGGCCTGTCTCCTGGTAGCGCCTCCATGCTCTGGACACTACGCTGACAGACACAGCAAACCTTCTTGCCACAGCTCGCATTGATGTGCCATCCTGGATGACCTGCACTACCTGAGCCACTTGTGTGGGTTGTAGACTCCGTCTCATGCTACCACTAGAGTGAAAGCACCGCCAGCTTTCAAAAGTGACCAAAATATCAGCCAGAAAGCATAGGAGCTGAGAAGTGGTCTGTGGTCACCACCTGCAGAACAACATTTGCACAACAGCATGTGAAATTGATTGTCAATCAGTGTTGCTTCCTAAGTGGACAGTTTGATTTCACAGAAGTGTGATTGACTTGGAGTTACATTGTGTTGTTTAAGTGTTCCCTTTATTGTTTTGAGCAGTGTATATGTAGATTAATGACGCAGCATAAAAATAGGCCCATCATCATGGCAGCATGATAATAACTAGCCACCAGCTGGCCACATAGTTGGCCATAAATCATAATTATTAAAATTATATTTCTATTTTTCTCACAAAATGATGCAATTTGTATATTTTTACACAATTAGAGCCCATTTGGCTCTGGCCATACCCACACAACACTTGTCACACCTCTCCGATTCTCACAATAGGCCCTTGAATATTTGTGACCTTTAATCCGGCCATGTGAATATTTGTTAAAACGAGAAAATGGCTGTGATTTCAGCACTTATCTTACATTATATAGCTGAGTATCAGCTCTGACAGGAGCATACCTCCCAACTGTCCCGATTTCAGCGGGACAGTCCCGCTAATTGGACACTGTCCCTCCCGCGGGTCGGAGTGTCCCGCGGGTGTGGGGGGGCAGTTGGGAGAGGTAGTGATCACCGCTGCTCTGCTATGCAAAGCAGCCGGTGATCACAGTGAATAGATGCCGTGCACCTGCATCTATCATCACAAGGAGGGGAGCCGGGGGCTGTCCAGCAGCTCATGGAGCGCAAGACACGCCCCCAAAATGACAAAAATGGGGGTCACTGCAATAGGCCACGTCCCCTTACCGTGAGACTCCGCCCCTCCACCCAAAGCTCCGCCCTTTTTAGCAGCCGCACCTCTGGCGCGGCGTGTCCCGATTTCCGATTCCATAGGGACACAAGTTGGTAGGTATGCAGAAGAGTTACAACAAAATAAACTGTTTTCATTTTGTATTTTTTCCCAATATGCACAGATACTGTACCACAACATTTGTGAATGTGAATTTATAAAACACTTGTCTAACACATCTACCTGTCTGTAACAAAAGCAGGCGTCCCCTCCTCAATGTCTTATTACAACATTGACACTTTCCTGCTTCTTTTCATCTTTCTGGCTTCATGTTCCTCACAGCTTGTTTTTTATTCTTTCATGTCATTATTGGATGTTCATAAAGTAAAGCCACATACACAAAGCTGTAAACCATTTTTAATTGGTTCCCATGACAATATGGTGCATTCTAAAATATTAAAAAGGTTTTATAAAATATTTAATAGCATTCTTTGAATCTGTAAAGATCACAGCGTCATTATGGCTTCTTTTAGATACAAATTATTTTTTTTAAAGGATAATGTTGGTGATAAAGCAAGCCGTACGTTTCCAGCTGGCAATAAGGCGCTCATAACTTTATTGTGATTACATAAACCTTTTCTTTAAGCTAGCTTATCACTAAAATAAACAACACCACACACTGAAATAAAGACACGGTAGCTGGAGTTAAAGGTCAGACGATGTTTATTGATCGCTGACCAACTCTTTAAACTATAATTGTGATCGAATTAGAATTGATTTTGAATATAGATTTAAATTTAGCTTGGAGGATGGCAAACAGAAAGTCGCTACCAAACACCAGCACCAGTCACCTAGATGAAAACCACCAAACCAAGGAGGGGAGTACACATACCCCGCCTCCTTCCCGCATAACCCGCATTGTGCTGGCCTCACCCCTCTTTCTCTGGCAAACGTTCGGTTCCCACAGGGGAACGTCTAAATGTCCAACCGCAAGAAAAGGACACACCTGCCGTCCTTCTAAAGAGGGAGCCCCACAATGACCACTTATGCCTGTGTGACAGCTGGTTGGTAGCGACTTCCCGCCAATCTGGCTCTCAATAGCCAACTGCAATAGCAAAAAACCGTAGCTGAAATCCGGGAGGGCGGGCGGGCATACAATGAATGGCAAGAGGAAGTCTAGGAAAATGGCCCCAAACTATATACTATCCTAAGACCCTGCTATTAAACTTGATGTACAACCTTCTAATCCAATAGGAAAAAACCAACAGGGAAAACTGATCTGCCTAGCAACTGCTTAGTCATTAAACAACCAATCACAAAAAGTTGATCTCTTATATGGCCTCAGGCTTATGCAGCCTTCAGCTTATCTAAGGTGCTCATAACTTTATTGTGATTACATAAACCTTTTCTTTAAGCTAGCTTATCACTAAAATAAACAACACCACACACTGAAATAAAGACACGGACACGGTAGCTGGAGTTAAAGGTCAGACGATGTTTATTGATCGCTGACCAACTCTTTAAACTATAATTGTGATCGAATTAGAATTGATTTTGAATATAAATTTAAATTTAGCTTGGAGGATGGCAAACAGAAAGTCGCTACCAAACACCAGCACCAGTCACCTAGATGAAAACCACCAAACCAAGGAGGGGAGTACACATACCCCGCCTCCTTCCCGCATAACCCGCATTGTGCTGGCCTCACCCCTCTTTCTCTGGCAAACGTTCGGTTCCCGCAGGGGAACGTCTAAATGTCCAACCGCAAGAAAAGGACACACCTGCCGTCCTTCTAAAGAGGGAGCCCCACAATGACCACTTATGCCTGTGTAGCAGCTGGTTGGTAGCGACTTCCCGCCACCAAGGTTTACCAAACCGCCACCGCCATCCGCAACCAGCAACATTAACCAACTAAGAACAACTAAATAGCCCTACTGAAAAAGACCAAAAATATCCTCCAGGAAAAACTGCACTCCTTCCGGAGAAAGATGAACCCCATCGTCCCTGTAGAACTGCCTGTTCCTTAGCACCAGTAGAGGATGCCTGATCGCCACTCCACCTATGGCCCTGACAAAAAGAGACACCGCCGAATTCACCTTCTTGCGTGCTTTCTCCAGCGCCGAGAAACGCACCGCACCACGCCAATGGAAACGTGGCACCATCTCCGACCAAACAATGCAGACTCCTGGCCAGTGACAACGGACCGCCACCAAATCCGCCTTAACGGACAAAATCAAGTCTATGCCCTTAACTCGACCTAGATCATTACCACCCAAATGAATGACGATACAACTAGGGCGACCCCAGCGGCGCTCCCGAGAAAAAAGGACCCGCAACAAATCACCCCATAACATACCTCGAACACCTAACCATCGCAATTGCCTGGACCCAAAAACCTCAGCTGCCCTAAGTGCCATGGGATGCTTGCTGCCCAAAAAATATAGGAATGATCAACCAGCCATACCTGGTCCCCAAAATTGATGATAGCTGCAAAAGAAAATATCCTAACATCAGATTATGAACATAATACATACATAAAGCACAACGTAACAAAAATAAACCCAAGTGAAGGAGAAAAATCAAAAAACCTCCCGTGGACCTTGATAGAACAGCCAATTGAAATTAGGCCCCCTCGGAGGAAAAATTTTAAAAATTCGCTTCACACCGTCGATTCCTGAACGGTAAGCGTTCAAAAACCGACGAGTAAACACGTTTTTGGGTTAGCGCAACAGGCGCACTTATAACTTATGCAGACGGACATAGGACCTATAGGAGGCCGACTTCCAACGGCCCAACTCCCGAATAGCCGCAGGGGATGACCCTGTAGCCGCTGCATGAGTAGCCGCCCCAATCCGAAAGGAATGGGTACCGAAGTCCGCCCCCTGCAAGCCCAATGCCGACAAACATTTTTTGAACACAGCAGCAAATTGAAATTTTGTCAGAGGGTCAACCCGCGCGTGCACCAGCAACTGGTCGCCCCCCGGAGGCCTCAACCGTACATACTCCTGCGTCAACCGCAGCGGGCAAACCCCCGTTTCCTCCTGAGCCTCCAAAGACAACCAGCGGCCCGACCTGTTTGATCTGTCTTGGATCGCACAATCCTACAGAGCAACAGGCCCTCCTGCAAGCGCACATTTTCGTAAAGTAAACCCGACTCCCGAGACGCCTTGCTGCATGCCACCAACTCGCTCACTCTAAAAGCCCCAAAAAAGGCCAGGGCATACGCACAACTAAACAGCGCCACCTCGAAATCCGATGATGCAATTTGGGGCAGCACACGCAGCAACTCTGCCAGAAGCTGCAACGTCATGGGTCTACGGGAGTCCGCAGGCGCCAGGCGCAACCTAGCCCATCCTTTCAGCGCTCTGGAAAGGACAAAAGACCCCGTGGGGTCCGTCATCCCGTGGAGCCGCGAGTGAAAGGAAATGCCCGCAAGGGCAGATGCCATGGCCGCTTTTGACCTACCGTTGAGGTAATGTTCCCAAACAAAGGTCATCAGGGCGTCGGCCGAGGACTCACCTGCTACCCCGTACCTACGCTGAAAGACCGACCAATCCCGCCAGGCTGCATCATACGCTCTGAGAGTGGAGGGAGCCAGAGCACACCTTGCTAAAGCAGCTAACCCGACTCGACAATCTGCCAGACAGAAGGCAGGCACTGAAACCCCTCCGCTGCCGCTCCCGGAACCAACGCCCTGAATTTGTCAAATTGGAACCGAGACAATGCATCCGCAATTCCATTGTCAATTCCGGGGACGTGGCGGGCCCCGAAATTAATATTGCGCCGCAAGCAAACTAACACTAGATGCCGCAGCAGCCTCAGAGCCTGCGGCGAGGAGGAACGCTGATTGTTAATCGCATGTACAACACCCAAGTTGTCGCAACGAAACGAGATGTGCCTATTTGCGAACTGGCCGGCCCATAATTCAAGCGCCACTATGATCGGGAACAATTCCAGCAAAAGGAGGTTCTTGGTAAACCCACGCGCTACCCAAGAGGCCGGCCAGGCAGCCGCGCACCATGACCCCGCAAAAAACGCGCCAAAACCCTGACTGCCTGAGGCATCCGTGAACAATTGCAGCTGCTTACTGGAACAACGAGGCACCGGCCACAAAACCTCTCTGTTGAAGGACACTAAAAAAGAGGCCCAAATCCGCAAATCATCTCTGATCTCGCGGGAAAGGTACACGGTGTGATTCTGCCGAACCGTCCCCGCCGTGGCCCGTTCAAGTTTGCGACAGAAAACCCTACCCATGGGGATAATCCGGCACGCAAAATTGAAAGACCCCAGCAAAGACTGCACCTGCTTAAGCCGAACCCTGCGTTTGCCTAAACAGTCAGTAATTAAACCCAAAAGCTTACGCACTTTATCCTCGGGTAGGCGACAGCAACCCCCCACCGTGTCAATTTCGATACCTAGATAGCTAAGACAAGTGCAAGGGCCCTCACACTTGCCCTGCGCGACAGGCACCCCTAAATTGTCGAATAATGCTCTAGCCACCGACAGAATATCCCCACAGATCGAACTGTCCCCCGGCCCCACGAAGAGAAAGTCGTCCAGGTAGTGAGCCACCCCCGGTTGGCCGGAGGTGGTCTGGACGCACCAGTGCAAAAATGTGCTAAAACACTCAAAGTAGGCGCAGGAGACAGAACAACCCATGGGGAGACACCGATCCACGTAAAATTCGCCCCCTAGTTTGAAACCAAGAAACCGCAGGGAATCTGGGTGCAGCGGGAGTAGCCGAAAGGCCGACTCCACGTCCAATTTTGCCAACAGACCCCCCGGACCACAATCCCGCACCAAGCGCAGCGCGTCATCAAAAGACTGATAACGTACCCTGCACTCTGCTTCCGGAATAGCGTCGTTGACCGACAAACCCGGAGGGTGCGACAAGTGCTGTATCAAGCGAAACTTGCCCGCGGCCTTCTTGGGCACCACCCCTACTGGGGAAATGCACAAGGAGGGCAGCGGGGGGAAGGCGTAGGGCCCCGCCATGCGCCCCCGGCCAATCTCCCCGCCCACTTTCCGCCGGACCTTCTGCGGGAATTCGCGAGCCGATCTCAAATTCTGGCGCGCCACCACGTGCACCGAATCCGAAATGGGCAAACGAAAACCGTGCCGAAAACCCTCCAAGAGAAACGACGCAGCCGCCTCATCGGGGTACAAGCTAAGCCAGCGCCGCAACTCGGGAACTAGAATCGGGGAGAAGGCCTTACTTGCCAACTCCCCCGGCCTCGGCGGAAGCGGAGGGCTTACCGCTTGCCGCCGAGGTGCAATCCTTGGCCGGGTGACTTGCCCCGCACAACTTACATGAGTGGCGAAAACGACAACTCGCACCTTTGACGCATTTGCCGTCGTTGTAGGCAAAGCACTTCCCTTTCCCTATCAAGCGGGAACCCGTAGCCCCGGCCGCACCGGGCTTCTTGACCGTGACGTCCGGGGTGGGCTTAACCTGCTGCGTGACCTCCAACCACACCTCGACATCCTTAAAACCCGCGGGCAGGATGGGGTTACCATCCTGATTGCGACGGAACTTCTCATCGTAATCCCGCCAAGCGGAACCCTTGGATTTTAAGTACATGTCGTGTACCAAAAACAAATACTTAACTAAGTTGGCATACTCCGAGGGCCGCGATTCCGTGTAGCAAGCAGTAAAAACCAAAAAACCACGCAACCACTGGTGAAAATTGCGAAACGCATTTTCCCCAATGCCACCAGGCATCTTGGCTGCGTCAAAACCCTGTCGCATTTCCTTCGTAAGGGTGAATATGTCTACGTACTTCCCCTTCCGGATTTTTTCTCGCATGCGTTTACGAACCCCCCGCGTAACTGCCGTGTTGGCGCAATGTACCATCTCTTCATAACGGGGGGGGTCAAGAGGGACCGCCGGCGCAGGCGTGGCCACCTTATGCGCCTCCTTCGCCATGCGCCGCGCGATGAGTCTAGCTAATTTACGCGGGCGCCGCGGAGAACCTGACGAAACACTGCTAGAAGATGAGGAACTACAGGTTGAAATGTGCAAAGGAATGGTTAGCTCACCGGCGTTAGAAGGACCCGGAACCGCGTCGTCCGTTGCACCCGCCTCCGTTGGTGGCCGCACCTCCCCCGTCGATGTCGCAGCCGTCTGCGACCGTCGCCTCCTACCGGGCGTAGCCCCGGAACTAGCCAGTACCTGTGAGGGAGAAACAGAGGGGACAACAGGCGTGGAGGAGACCAAAGCATCATTAACAATGGGGTGAACCCGCGGGGGAGGAGGTCCCGCCCAGCCGCTCCGCGGCGGAGGGCCGGTGGGAAGCTGCAGGGGATGACCCCCAACTGAGGTGTACCCGACCGATTGCGTGAAGGCAGCCCCGCCCCCCGCAACGAAACCCACGGGTAAGAAGGCCGCCATGCAGTATGCGGCGTGTAGCCGCTCGCCCCCGCAAAATCGGATGACACCGGGAGGAACTGAGGGGGTGCCGGGAGGGGTGGCCAACTTTGGGCTACATGATTCCCACCGACCAGTGATTGCCCCGGTTGCGAGCCCGCAAAGGCAGGGAGGGGCACCGTGACCCGGGGGCCGCCGACCGACCATGTGGTCTGTACGCCGGCGCCCGAGCCGGCTCCGTGCGGGGAAAATTGTGGACCGGACGCCACCGTTAAGCCCATGGAGGGCATGCTGGCAACTGAGGGGAACGCCGGCGCAAGAGGCCACGGAAAGCCCCCGGGGAAGGACTGGCTCCCTGCGAAGCCTTGCTGAGCTGCGAACGAATGAGCAGGGCCGGGTGAATGGCAAGACGCTGCGACAGACGACTGTGTCGCCACTAGCTGAAATGCCCCCGGCAGGACGGGGGGGGGGGGGTTGAAAACCGACGAACGGGGACGCCGCCACGGGCGGTGGCGCGACTGATGACCTGGGGCCCAGCCAGCAGGCCCCCGATGCAGGATTCCCCTCCGGGAACCCTTGCCACGTAACCGCAGCAGGGGCGGGCGCAGCGGCAGTCACTGCCATGTCCCCCTGCCCCAGCAACACCAGGGGCCGACAGCCCCCCATCTCCAATTCTGTACCTGGGCGCCATAGGCCCCACGCCAGGGAGGGGTGTATGTAGATCATGCACTGTTCTGGGGACAGCGGGCACCTCTCCCTGCTGTCCCAGACTCATAACCCCCACCTGCGCACTGGCCCCCCCCTCACCGCTCGCAGCCCCGCCGCGGCCGCCCGACACCACGTGGGCGCCCGAGCTGCCGCTGAGAGCCGCTTGCGGGGAAGGCGGGAGAGGGAGCCGCCGTTGAAGACTGAGTTGCCGGGGGCGCCGGTGACCGCGGCCCGGCCGGGCCGCGCGTCCCGGCGCCACGTGCAGAGCGGCCGCTGGCCGCCTGCCTCCGGCCTGCAGGGTAGCGGGCCGTCACTGCCCGCCCCCGCCGCATGTCCGCCGCCGTCGAAGGCAGCCTCCGGGGCCCAGTACTAGGGGAGCGGGAGCGGGGGGTGCTCGCAGCCTCCACGAGGCGGCGGGGGGGAGGGGCAGAACGTCGTGGACGCGGCATGACAGGAGGGGGGGAGAAACAGCGGAACTTCACAATAGTAACCACAGCAGAAACTTGACCACAAGCAGGGAGCAAAGGGGTATATAGGAACAAGACAAAATTCAATAGCAAAACAATACTAGTATTGATATACTTAACCTTCCTGGGCCATACAATGAATGGCAAGAGGAAGTCTAGGAAAATGGCCCCAAACTATATACTATCCTAAGACCCTCCTATTAAACTTGATGTACAACCTTCTAATCCAATAGGAAAAAACCAACAGGGAAAACTGATCTGCCTAGCAACTGCTTAGTCATTAAACAACCAATCACAAAAAGTTGATCTCTTATATGGCCTCAGGCTTATGCAGCCTTCAGCTTATCTAATAACAAACTTGTAAAACTGCGCAGCGCGAATCGTGCACACTTAAAATTAAGGGATGAATACACTTGTTTATCTGTTTTAGTGGGTGTGGTATATGTCGACATGCAGCTTCTCAACACTGACATGTCAGCATTTTCAAATGTCACAAGTTCAACAATGATTTTTAAACCAAAGACTAATCCCAGCCATAATTATTATTATTATTAATATTATTATTATTACCAGTTATTTATAATAGCGCATACATATTCCGTAGCGCTTTACAGAAAATATTTGGCCATTCACATCAGCCTAACCTTAACTTTAATTGTAGCCTAACCCTAATTGCATGTGAGGACATTGTGACTGTCAATATGTTCCCACTTACATACAGATGTGGGAACATTGGATGCACATCGGTTGCACCATTGGACCTTGAGCAACCGTATGCGGTATTCAAATGAGTGTCTCACCGAAATTGGCCTCTCCAGCAGTATATGAATTCACATTGGCTGATTAGGGCACACCCTGAGAAACCGGTCCTGACACAGCTGCGCGTTCTAGCCACTTCAAATGCTGTCTACTTGTCAGTTTGCGAATAAGTCCTCCATCGCGATACGCGTCATTTTAACCCTTTCCCCACCCCACGGACCCGCAAATACGGGAGAGTATCTCTCCATCCTGCTCGCATCACTAGGGTGTGAGCAGGATGCGGGAGACCTGCCTACTCTTCCAGGGGTGAGGGGGCTACCTCAAAAAACGGGAGCCTACCACAGCTTCCGGGAGAGTAGGCAAGTATGAGCTAAAGAAAACCTACAGTAGAAATGTGCTGTTCCGTTCTCAAGAAATCCGAACCCACCTGAATTTTGCGAGTCCGAACTAAAACGCAGCCTCGATCTTCCGAGGAGATACAACCCAAACCAAATCTCTGTTCGGATCTTCCTGTGGTACAGACTTTGAATTTGAGATCCAAATTTCAGGTTTTGGATTGTAAAAATTACTTGATTTTAGCTGTTTTTATCCATTTTCCAAAAATCCTAAACTCAAGATTCGGATTTAAATCCGAATTGTGAAACAAAACACGTGAGGGTGGTTTTGCAAAACCAAAACATGACGATGAGATTAGAACTGTAACCAAAACCAAAACACAGGGTTCCACGTCTCTAATGTACAGTATTGCCTATGAACACCGTGGGGGTTATTCAGATCCCGAAGCTAAAGCAGCAGGACGAGCCTAGTACCGGTTATTGGTACTTTGCGCATGCGCAGGAGCCGTTCTGCCTGTGCGTGAATGAGTTATGCAATGTAATTGACAGTCTGATGCAATTTTGGGGGGTGGCACTGGCAACAGCCTCGGTTTGTGAAAATGGAGTTGTTTCACTGCTGTTTGAGGGATAGAAGATGCCAGGGATCTCTGTGGTTGCACAGAGATTTATTTGACTCTGCAACGGGCAGCTTGGACCTACTGTAGGTCAGATCACTGCTGCATCCAAGGAAGTGATAGCAACTCATACTGTACCTCCCAACATGACCCTCTCCAGGAGGGACAGAATGCTCTGCTCCTGGACTTCCCTCTTAATGTATGCTTGCCATCACCCAGAGCCGGCCCTAGGTATAGGCAAACTAGGCAATTGCCTAGGGCATTTGATATGCCTAGGGGCATCAGCAGCTTCTGCTGATTAAAATGATATGCAGCATGCCTATATTCTGTGTGTAGCATTTCATATGCAGATACAGCCACAGTCTAACACAGTATATATATAGGCATGCTGCATATGCTGCATATCATTTTAATCAGCAGATGCTGCTTGTGCATCCTAGCCACATAGCAATGCAAATAAGATGAATTTTCATAAAAAAAGGTGCCTGACGTTAGCATTGAGGCAAGATTTATGAGGACACATCTGTATCCAAGCAGAGGCAGAGGTCACAGTGTTAGTGGCAGTGTGAGTGTTGTGTGCATGTGAGTGGGTTGGTTGTGCAGTAGTGTTTGGAATATGTGTAAGGAGCATTATGTGTGTCATGTAAAAATGCATTAATAATGTGCAACATATGTGTAAGGGGCACTATGTGTGTCATTATGTGTATAAGGGCATTAATAATGTGCGGCATATGTGTAACAGGGTACTTCTGTATGTGTGTCATTATGTGTATAGGGGCACTAATAATGTGCAGCAAATGTGTAGGGGGCACTATGTGTGTCATTATGTGTATAAGGGCATTAATAATGTGCGGCATATGTGTAAGGGACATTATGTGTAAAAGGGCATTAATAAAGGTTGTCATAATGTGTAAGGTGCATTATGTTTATAAGGACATTAATGTGTCTCATATGTGTAAGGGGCATTACTGTGTGGAATTGTGTATAAATGCATTACTAATGTGTGGCATTACGTGTATAATAACATAGTAACATAGTATCTGAGGTTGAAAAAAGACAATTGTCCATCGAGTTCAACCTATTTGTGGTGTCCTATGCATGATGATTTGACTAAAATTTCTGACTGATGCTGCTGTCAGCCATTGCATTTTATCCCTATTTATAGTAACTATAATGCATGACTATGCACCATACCCCTGGATATCCTTTTCCAATAGGAATTTATCTAACCCATTCTTAAAGGTGTTGACAGATTCCGCCATTACAACTCCCTCGGGCAGGGAATTCCAATAATAAGGTGCTCTACTAGGTGGCGTTGCGTATAGAAAGGGCACTACTGTGTCGTCTAATGTGAATAAAGAGCAATAGGGTGTGGTGTAATGTGAATAAGGAGCAATTTAGTGTGATGTAATGTGAATAAGGGGCTCTACTGTGAGGAGTAATGTTTATAAGGTAAAGTAATACTACTGTGGGATGTAATATGAATTATGGACACTATCGCATGATCATATGTGAATAAAGTTGCAGTACTGTGTGGCATAATTGGAATTGGGGTTATTGTGTGGTCATGCCCTTGCAAGCAAAAACACACCCCTTTTTGGGCTGTGCGCCAAATGTGCGAACTGTTCCTATTTAAAATATAGGGGGTACAAGGTCAGAAGCGGAACCAGTGGTGGTGCTAGCGGGCACCAGCCAAAATCTTGCCTAGGGCATCATACTGGTTAGGGCCGGCTCTGCCATCACCTGTGCTAAAACCCTTTCTTATCCATTTAACTGTTCAACACAGGTGATGGCAATCATAAATTAAGAAAAAGTTCAGAAGCAGAGCATTGTGTCCCTCCTGGAGAGGGTCATGTTGGGAGGTATGGCAACTCCATCTACTGTATATCTGAATCAAGCCCAGTGTCAGTGAGATCCTTTCCATATATATTTTTCATGTCTTTGAATATGTTCAGGTGAGTACGTGTCCTACTATAAGAATATACATACTGTAGTCAAATGTATATCTGTTTATATTTGTAGATGGAGCAGCTAACACATCAACAGCACAGAGCAAACTGGAGCAATCGGAGAAGCAGGAAAACGCCTCCTCTAGTGCTCAGAGGAAATGTGACACAGCAGGGAATGAAAATCTTATTTGTGAAGAAAAACAGTTAAATGAGTAAGTAAATGTTTGCGACTGAGCTTTTTTTTCTTTAAACCTATCTAATTATTATTTCTACATATGCAACGCACAACCGTGTTGTGGAACTACAATTCCCACAACCGCTTGCTTAGAACGTTATAGAAAATGATCTGGATCTTTTATTATTTTTTTGCTCGGGCCACATCTCATAGTTTAACTGCATCATCATAGTTGCCTACTTTAAGAGTCTCCTCTCCGGGAGAAACTCGGAGAGGCGACACTGCTTGCAAAGTCGGGGGCGGACCTGGACTGTCAGTCCCTAAAATTATGCGATTCGTGGGTCTGCAAGGAGGGGCAGGGCTAAAGACATACATTTGCATAATTAAGCCCCACCCCCACCTCGCAAACCCTGAATCCCAGGTATAATCTCCACATCTTGCCTGCTTCACTAGGAAGTGGAGGAATGCGGAAGATCTTGCCACTCTTCCGTGAGTGCGGAGGACCACACTAAAAAATCGTGAGTCTCCCGCTACTTTCAGAACAGTAGGCAAGTATGTGCATCAGTTAAACCAATACTAATTGCATTACTACTTTGTATAATCTAGTGAGTTTCACATTGTTTTTGGAAAGCTAGAACTCAGGGGTGTATCTAGGGGTCCGAGCACCCCTGGCAAAGTCAGGGGCAGCCCCCCACACACACACATAAACACATACACATATTTGAAATAAGGGAGGCGTGACAAAAAAGGAATGTGGCCTTGTGGGGAAGGGGCATGGCCGCACAATAGTACTTCCAATTCAAATTATACCACACAGTATCACATTACACTGCACAGTAGTGTCCATTACTCACATTACAACGCACAGTAGTGTCTCTTATTCACGTTACGCCACACAGTCATACCCCTATAGAAAACACAGTCTATAAAGGGCATATGGGGAATGCAAATAGAAAATGGAAATGTGGACCAGTGCTAATAAATATATTCCTAATTTTAAATGGGGAATGCGGTCAAACCACATCTGCCATTAGTATATCTGATCCTGCCCATAGGCACACACATATACACTAATACATACATAGTCACAAACAAAACACATACATATGATATACAGTCCAGTCATACATGCAGTATATACAAATACTGTCACATACATACTGTACATAGTTACACACTTATTCACATACATAGGCCCTCATTCCGAGTTGTTCGCTCGTTCTTTTTCATCGCATCGCAGTGAAAATCCGCTTAGTACGCATGCGCAATGTTCGCACTGCGACTGCGCCAAGTAACTTTACTATGAAGAAAGTATTTTTACTCACGGCTTTTTCTTCGCTCCGGCGATCGTAATGTGATTGACAGGAAATGGGTGTTACTGGGCGGAAACACGGCGTTTCAGGGGCGTGTGGCTGAAAACGCTACCGTTTCCGGAAAAAACGCAGGAGTGGCCGGGGAAACGGTGGGAGTGCCTGGGCGAACGCTGGGTGTGTTTGTGACGTCAACCAGGAACGACAAGCACTGAACTGATCGCACAGGCAGAGTAAGTCTGGAGCTACTCTGAAACTGCTAAGTAGTTAGTAATCGCAAAATTGCGAATACATCGGTCGCAATTTTAAGAAGCTAAGATTCACTCCCAGTAGGCGGCGGCTTAGCGTGTGTAACTCTGCTAAATTCGCCTTGCGACCGATCAACTCGGAATGAGGGCCATAGTCACACACTAAAACACATAAATACAGTAGATACTTATACACACACAAACATACATTCATACATAGTCACACACATACATAAATTCAGTCACAGACACAAATACAGACAGACTATATAGTATCCCCCCCACCCCCCACATTACAGACAGGGTACGCTGACTGCATGTACTTTAGTAGCTCATTGTCCTCTCTCCCTCTCCTCCATGCTGTTGGGCTACCTGGCAGTGAGTGTCGTGTAGTCCCACCCTTGTGCTTCCACTCCGTCCACGGCCCTAGCCAAATGCCGGCGCCAGTACTAGTGATCAATCAGACTCAAAGTAAACTACAGCTTCTAGCAGCCCTTGGTGCCGGAAGCTCCCAGTAACAAGGGCTGCTGGGGGCTGTAGTTTATGTTGAGTCTGACTCTGATTACAAGCTAGTTGCAGTGCGCTGCTACCGGACATTGGCGCCGGCACTAACAGACAGTCACCAAGTCTAACATTACCACTTGGTTCCACCCCCTGGCCATGGATTGCGCCCCCTCCTTGCCTGGCACCCCTGGCGAGTGCCATCCTGGCCAATAGGTAGATACACCCCTGCTAGAACTGTCTCTCAGGACCTCAGTTAAATATAAATATTTCTTTATGTGCTTTAGAAGTGCAGAACAGACAACATAATAAACCAGCATCTATCTTCCATGATTTGTCAGTGATCTTCAATAAAAACTATATTTATAAAGTGGTGAAGAGCGATTTGGTCAGTGTAAAAGTGTTTTCCCAGTATGTAAACCCAAAAATTATTGAGCTGTTGCACCTAAGTATAGGAGTACCAAATTTTTGCACTGTATGTGAAGTATTATAGGCCCTACACACTGGCGGATATGCTGCCGAGGTGCCCAACAGCCGACGGGTGCCCCTGTGGCGCGGGGGGGGGAGGGGAGCGGTGACGAGGGGGAGTGAACATTCTTCACTCTCCCCGTCACCCGGCTCCATAGCCCTGCATGCTTATATGGACGAGATTGCCCATATTGGCCTGCATGTTTAAACGAGCCGGTACAAGCGATGAAAGAGCGCGGGGCCACGCATCGTTCATCGTTGGTGCATACACCCTGAAAGATATGAACGATATCTCGTTCACGTCTTTCAGTGTTATCGCTTAGTGTGTAGGGCCCATTACAGTTATAGATCTTATTTTGCATTAAAAACTTTCTACAGGTTGAGTATCCCATATCCAAATATTCTGAAATACGGAATATTCCGAAATACGGAATTTTTTGAGTGAGATAGTGAAATCTTTGTTTTTTGATGGCTCAATGTACACAAACTTTGTTTAATACACAAAGTTATTAAAAATATTGTATTAAATGACCTTCAGGCTGTGGCCCTCATTCCGAGTTGTTCGCTCGTTAGTGTTTTTCGCAACGGAGCGATTAGTCGCAAACTGCGCATGCGCAATGTTCGCAGTGCGTCTGCGCCAAGTAAATTTGCAAAAAAGTTTGGTATTTTACTCACGGCTTAACGAAGAAATTTCTGCGTAACTGGAGATCGGACTGTGATTGACAGGAAGTGGGTGTTTCTGGGCGGAAACTGGCCGTTTTATGGGTGTGTGCGAAAAAACGCTGCCGTTTCTGGGAAAAACGCGGGAGTGGCTGGAGAAACGGGGGAGTGCCTGGGCGAACGCTGGGTGTGTTTGTGACGTCAAACCAGGAACGAAACTGACTGAACTGATCGCAGTGGCAGAGTAAGTCTCGACCTACTCAGAAACTGCAAAGAAATTTCTTTTCGCAATTCTGCGAATCTTTCGTTCGCAATTCTGCAAAGCTAAAATTCACTCCCAGTAGGCGGCGGCTTAGCGTGTGCAAAGCTGCTAAAAGCAGCTAGCGAGCGAACAACTCAGAATGAGGGCCAGTGTGTATAAGGTGTATATGAAACATATATGAATTGTGTGAATGTACAACCATTTTGTTTAATGCACAAAGTTATAAAAAATATTGGCTAAAATGACCTTCAGGCTGTGTGTATAAGGTGTATATGTAACATAAATGCATTCTGTGCTTAGACTTGGGTCCCATCACCATGATATCTCATTATGGTATGCAATTATTCCAAAATACGGAAATATCCGATATCCAAAATACTTCTGGTCCCAAGCATTTTGGACAAGGGATACTCAACCTGTATTACCTTTATTACTGGTATTAAAATCTTTATGGTTATATATATATATATATATATATATATATACTTTTTTATTAAATAGTTCCTTAACCATGGCAGATGTATCAGACCTTCTCTATTGCCGACATTTGGATTCAGTGTCTTTTCTCCAATCGCGCCAAATGGTCCCATTTGTATCCTAGCCACACCAAGCGTCTTTTTTCTTAAAATGTATTTGCACCACTAATGTTATACAACTAAAATGCTAGCATACACTGACTACTGGGGCTGTACATCTGTGTGCGACTTGGTTGCAAAGCTATGTGTAAAAGGTTCCGATCAAAGTGTACGCGGACATTCATCCCTGTCGCATTTTGTTATTTTTAATCTGTACATATTTTATACCAATTCCTTTGAGATAAAAGTTGTAACCTATCGTCCCTGGTACACTGGGGTAAATTTAGTAAGGTGGGAGTTTTTTTAGAACTGGTGCTGCTCATAACAACCAATCAGATTCTACTTAACATTTATCTAATAATAATAATAATAATTTTATTTATATAGCGCTCTTTCTCCAACAGGACTCAAGGCCATAGGCGTGCGCAGCACATTTTATTAGGGGGTGCACCGTCGGAATGGTGTACATAGCACCGCCTTTTGGGTATGTCTAGCACCATCTATTGACGGTCAACACAATATAAATATCCACCCTTGTACCAATCCTAATAATGCAGATACATTGTCAGATGTTGTGGTGTGCACCAAACAAACACCCCTGAAGGCACTCACTGCAATTACACTGCTCCTCCTCAGCCTAGTCTGGCTCCCCCTCTTTCCGTGTGACGTGTGGGCGTGCGAGCAGCATGACGTAATCACATCACGCTGTTTTTGTACATGGAGGTGGAGCCGGGAGTTTGAAAGCCGGTGGCAGTGGCACCCTTGATTAACCCCGGCGTCCAGTCAGTAATGCAGTCCTGACAGGGTTCAGCGCAAAGGGGACAGTAATCAGCCGCCTTGGCAATCGCTGCATCAGGTATGTGAGATTGGGGTGCCAGACATTAGGGGGTGCCTGTGTGCACCAGGCAACCCCCCTGTGCACGCCTATGCTCAAGGCGCTTTACAGACATCAAAAACAATGCACATTATACATAAGATTTAAGTAATACAGGAATAGATAAGCCACGCAGACATAAAAGAAAACCTTAAGCACACAGAAAGCATAATGCATGATTGGTGTAGGCATTTTGGGTAATAACTTCCAACGGTTGTGTATTCCACCCTCACAAGTTACCAGGTGCGGCAGCCATCTTGAGCGCACAGCGTAGGATTACCCAGGGTGGAATAGTCTAACCCTAGAAGAGATGACACAAAATATGGGTGATTTCAGAGTCCTAAAGTTCAGAGTAGGGTTCCAACAAAACCACCAGGTCCATGTATTTTTCATCCCATCCAGAAGCGTACCAGATGAGGCAGCCATGTTGGGCGCACTTCGAAGATCACACTGTGGGAGGTGAGCCATACAAGGACCCAGTGCATGTATGGGAAAACTGACACTTGTGTAGTAGTATGATGTACCCTGTATGTAGGGCGCAATGGCAGGGTGTGCAATCAGTGGAGATGGAAGAGAAAAAAAACAAGGGGGGGGACGACAATTATAGGTAACCAGCGGCAGAAGGAAAATTGGGATAACATTATTTTGATAAGATCATAGTACGGGTGGGTATGAGAATGTGGGGAGCACACTCAAGTCCCATGGAGATGTCCCCGCTGAACCTGGTCCTGGTGCTCTCCCCCCACAGTTCCCTGCTCATCTTGAGGGTTAGGCCCAGGGGCAGACAGAAATGGACAGCAGATGTTCTCAGCCAGAGAGGTGGTAAGCCTGGTCCTGGAGTTCTCATGGTAGAGATGAGGAGAGGCCACATAATGATCCTGAGTTTTGTGGTAACGCAGTCCTTCTGTTATACTGTTGGTTTGTTTGCCTTCTGTTTTCCTTCGGTTTAACACAAGTATAACACTGCTATTGATTTTAGCTGCCTCTTTGTAACTAGCCACTTCATATACTAGGCACTGCAGCATCCTAAAGGGCTGGCGTCCTGACCTATACTGAATAAATAAGTCTACAAACACATGTTCATCCTGATTTCAACCCCCTCCCCCACACAGCAACCCTCCACCTTCAGCAAAAGGTGTTAATGAAATCTAACAAATGTAAACCCCACTCAATCACTATAAGTTCTTTGCATAGTACAGATATAAATCCACTTAGAACAGCTTTCTAAACTTTTAGCCATGCTATGTAATTTGAAATAGTCTGCAATATTGTTTACCTAATAAAACTTTAGTAAAGGCATTTGAGATAGTCTACAATATTGTTTACCTGTTGATGAGAAGAAGAGAGGAGGAGTCAATTTTGCAATCGATATCAGTTGAAGATGTAACTAATGACATTCAGGTATAACACTGCTATTGATTTTAGCTGCCACTTTATAATTAGCCACTTCATACACTAGGCACTGCAGCATCCTAAAGGCTAGCTGATTCTAAAAGATAATAGAATCTGATTGGTTGCTATGAGCAACATCACCAGTTCTAAAGAATACTCTCACCTTTCTAAAATAACCCCTTTGTGAGTGGCTTTGTATGAGGCTCCAATGTGACTAAGACACAATATTTGGAAAAAGTACACTTCACTACCCATGGTGGAGCGTCTAAGTTGTGCTAAGTGTCTTGCACCATATATGCCATCAGTAATACCAATTTTAGACTAAATATTGCGGGTCTCAGTCGGGGGCTGACATGGATGCTACACGGCTGCAACCCACGTCAGCCCGCTTTCTCACTGCGGTCACCAACCCGGCACATTGCCGGGTTGGTGACATTGGCGGTGATGCGGCGTGGGCGCCGCTTGGAAATCACATGATCTCCTAGTGCCTCCTGTCCATTCACTGTGAATGGGAAGCCGGGTCGATGCGACCTGGCTCCCGTTTACGCAGCACAGTGTGCTGGGTTGAACCTGTGTTCAACTCTGCAAACTACCTGAGTTGGAATACCAGGTCACTCGACCCGGATTATTACAACTAGGGCCTTTTACACCGCACAGCAACACGGGTTATGCACGCTCATGTGCAATAACCCGTATTATATGCTGGAGGTGTAAAAGTAGTATAACTGTTGTCTTATTACACAGAATCTGCTGGTAGACTTGGGATATCTGAGTCACTCACCATAATAATAATGCAAGGAAAAATTGTTAAGCCTTATTTTACTAATAGCACGCCTGATACACTTCTGGGGCTATCTTGGAGGCCCCCTGGCTTTCAAAAGAACCGACCAAACATGGGGCCTAATTCAGACCTGATCGCAGCAGCAAATTTGTTAGCTAATGGGCAAAACCATGTGCACTGCGGCAGGGCCGGATTAAGGGATGCATGGGCCTGGAGATGAAAATTTTCAAGGGCCTATACTGAGATGGAAATGAGCTGTGACCAGTGCTGTGTGGGCGTGGCCTGAGTCACATGTGGGTGTACACCCTGTACACTATGTGCTCCAATGTCTCCCTGAATATATAAACATAGAAAAATTTGATAATTTTGTGCAAAAACTACAAACACAATTTTAATATGATTTATGATTGTATGGCCAGCTGTCATCATCCTGCTGTCAGCATGATGGGCCTATTTTTTTGTGGAGGCCTGGAGCTGGAGCTCCATCCGCCTCATTGTTAATCTGGCCCTGCACTGCAGGGGTGGCAGATATAACATGTGCAGAGAGAGTTAGATTTGGGTGGGTTATATTGTTTCTGTGCAGGGTAAATACTGGCTGTTTTATTTTTACACTGCAATTTAGATTTCAGTTTGAACAAACCCCATCCAAATCTAACTCTCTCTGCACGTTATATCTGCCCTCCCCCTGCAGTGCACATGGGCCCTCATTCCGAGTTGATCGCTCGCTAGCTACTTTTAGCAGCCATGCAAATGCATAATCGCCGCCCACGGGGAAGTGTATTTTCGCTTTGCAAGTGTGCGAACGCCTGTGCAGCTGAGCTGTGCAAAAACATTTTGTGCAGTTTCGGAGTAGGTCTAGAATTACTCAGCCCTTGCGATCACTTCAGTCTTTTTGGTGTCGGAATTGACGTTAGACACCCGCCCTGCAAACGCCTGGACACGCCTGCGTTTTTCCAAACACTCCCAAAAAACGGTCAGTTGCCACCCACAAACGCCCTCTTCCTGTCAATCTCCTTGCGATCGCCTGTGCGAATGGATTCTTCGTTAAATCCATAGCTCAGCAACGATCCGCTGTGTACCCGTACAACGCGCATGTGCATTGCAGTGCATACACATGCGTAGTTTTGCCGAGATTTAACCTGATTGCAGCGCTGCAAAAAGTTGCTAGTGAGCGATCAACTCGGAATGATCCCCATGGTTTTGCCCATTAGCTAACAAATTTGCTACTGTGATCAGATCTGAATTAGGCCCATGACTTTTTGTCTTAGTAATAGGCGAAAACAATACATTTAATCAAACGAAGCGACAGCTGAAGGCTGCCAGCTGATAATCACTTCCTTTACATCTACTGTAGCTCAGCGTATTTAAGGTTTCAAGGTCAATACTATGCAAAAATATATTGCACCATGGGGCTGATTCCGACCCGATCGCACGCTGCACTTCCTCGCAGCGGTGCGATCGGGTCTGGAATGCGCAGGGCAACGATGCTGACTATGAAGAAAGCGGTTGCAGTGGCGACCGCAAGAAGATTGACTGCAGGAAGGCGTTCCGGGGTGGCAACTCACCGTTTGGAGCTGTTTTCGGGGAGTGGTAAGAAAAACGCAGGCGTGTCCAGGCGAACGGAGGGCAGATGTCTGACGTCAAAGCCGTGACCCTCATCGCTGCACACGTCGCACAGGGTAAGTATGTCCAGCCCTGGACTTGTTTTGATTTAAACTTTTTTAGCATAGCAGGGCTGCACAAGCGATCACATTCCTGCTAACCTAAAATACACTCCCCCATAGGTGGAGATTAGTTGATCGCACCAGCAGCAAAAAGTTGCTTGGTGCGATCAACTCGGAATGAGCGCCAATATACAGTATACACTGTTCTAAGAGTTTTTACACCATCAATAACAAGACAAGCATTTTTGGAAACATTTACATGTTTATCGTAGCCTTCCAGATATTTCAGTATCTCGCATGCACAAATACACTGAATTCAGTTTAAAGTTAATTTATTCAACAATTTCCAGTTTTGAAAATTATTTCTAAAATAAAAATTCCAGTTTTTGGGCGGGATGTAATGAAGTCTGAGTTTAGTGGCCGTGTGGCATGTCAGCCGAGCACGGACGCTTGTTTAAAGGGGCAATCATGTATAAGGCATGGTTTAGCCTTGTAAATGATTGCCCCTTTAAAAATAACGACCGAGTTTATCCGCATTTCACACAGCCGCTGAACTCAATGTGTGTCGATTTTGACTGTTTCTTGTTCGTTTTTTGATGTCTTCAAAATCGAACATAAAATCACATATAGAATCGAATATAAAATCTAATGAAAAAGAACAAACACTTCCTTATGTATTTCTATTGGACAAAGTATATCACATGCAAGAAGCTGCAGTGGTTCCTGCATACACTGGGGCATACACTGGTTTATGTACATCTCCAATGGTGGTGCGCCTGCGCTGGTTTCTTACATCTCCAGTGGTGCTCTTGCACAGGACCCATTCTGTGCACGTGAAGAACATGTCCTGGTCATTACATACAGTGCCCCATAAGTCACAGCCTGTCACCATTTGGGGGCGGGAAATCCAAAGATGTAGGAGCGATGTGCACTGCGTCCATCTCTGAATGAGGGCTATACTTCCTACATCCACAGTGAACCACATGTTTGGGCCCTTTTATTAGAGATGTGCGCAAATCCGCAAGAGTTTCTTGACTTCTATTAAAATTGATAAATACATCTAAAATTATGTAATTTGGACCTGTCACATAGTGGGCTAAATGTAATAGACTATGTGTTGCCGGAGATGCAGGACGAGTGAGTCTGCCCATATTGTGTGAGTCTGCCCGTATTTTTAAAGAGCCAATCATTTAACCTATCCTAGCCTTCATCATAGATCAAGAACAATGGCTGCTCTTTTCAAAGGGTCATCTGTTAGCAAGACCAAAATTAATTATGACGTAGTATATCAAACGGGAGGGTGCACTAATTGGATCTAATTACTGGTTTATACAAGGTGAAGACTCATTCCTTATTGACAGTCATGGTATTAACTATTTAGATGTCTTTAATGAATATGTTATTTGACACCCTCTAATCTTGCTTAATATGTCCCAATTTTCATTAGACATAGATATCTTTAAAATATTTATTACAATAAAATATTACAATGAAAAAATCTGTATAAAACTCCATACAGTTTCAGAGCATATTTCATACAATATGTATTTTTGATGAACAACTGCAAATTTGACACTTCTAAGGTAAAAGAGTATTCACCCTTAGCATTGGGGTACAGAGTATTCGTAACAAATCCTCAAAGTGTGTCTCACAGCATTCTTTACCCTAATCATTTCAGTGATTACTCTCATTCTGAAAAAACTAAATTCTGCACCTAACTCTATCTCAAATTACTGTCCCATTTCTCAGCTCCCATGCCCCTCCAAGCTACTTGAGACTTTCCTACACTCGCCTCACACACTTTCTTAACTCACACAGCTTATTGGACAACTTCAGTCAGGCTTTCGTTTCCAACAC
Source organism: Pseudophryne corroboree (assembly GCF_028390025.1). NCBI lineage: Eukaryota > Metazoa > Chordata > Amphibia > Anura > Myobatrachidae > Pseudophryne > Pseudophryne corroboree. The sequence goes on along the minus strand of NC_086448.1, from coordinate 731,616,110 downwards.
TCCACAAAACAGCACTGACTAAGGTATTGAATGATCTGGTCATTGCTAAATCTAAAGGCCATTAGCCACTTCTGATTCTCCTTGATCTTTGCTGGTTTTGACACTGTTGACCACTCTCTTCTCATACAAATACTACAATTCCTAGGTGTCCAGGGCACAGCCTTTCATGGTTCCCAACCTACTTATCTAATTGCTCTTTCAGTGTCCGTTTCTCTGAATCCACCTCCATATAGTTACCTCTATCAGGTTGAGTCTAAGGTCCTCCGGTTTTCTCAATCTATGCCACATCTATTGGCAAACTAATCAGCTATTTTAGATTTCAGTATAATCTGTATGCAGATGGTACTCAAATCTACCTATCCTCTCAAGATTTGTCACAATCTGTATTAGACCGCGTCACTGAATACCTTTCTGCCATTTCATCTTGGATGTCACCTTGCCACCTCAAACATAATATTTCCAAAACATAATTAATTGTATTTTCACCGGCCAATAATACATAGTTAGCAACCAAATATCTCTATCACAGTTGATAACTCAACAATCAACCCTAACCCTAGGTGTTATTCTGAACGATCCTTTGTACCCCACATTCAATCTGTCTCAAAATCATATTACATACATCTAAGAAACATATCCAAAATATGACCATATCTCACACAAGACACTGCAAAAAATATAATCAATGCACTCATTACCTCCCACATTCATTATTATCTAATTCTCCATACTGATCTTCCCAAAAATAGGCTCTCACCACTACAATCCATTTTGAACACAGCTGCGAGGCTGATTTTCCTCACTAGATGTTCGTCTTTGGATCCACTCTGTCAGTCCCTCCATTGGTTACTGGTATTCCACCGTATTCAATATCAAATACTTTTGTTTACATTAAAAGGCAATAAACCACACTGCACCAAAATACATCTCTTCTCTTTTCTCAAAATATCTCCCAAACCGACTTCTCTACTCTGCACAAGATCTGCGTCTCTCATCCACACGCATTACTCGCTTCCACTCAACATTACAGGACTTTTCTAGGCTGCACCCACTCTGTGGAATGCCCTCACGCGCACAATAAGATCCTCCTCTAGTCTCCAAACCTTTGAGCGTTCCCTGAAAACTCTCCTATTCAGACAAGCTTATCAAATTCCGGACCCACGTAACCTTCAATGTCTTCCTATCTAATTACATCCCCTCTGTACAGTCTATGTCACATGCCATAGGCGGCGTTCACCGCGCTTACCCCTGCGTGCCTGCTGGTCTGTGTTGCAGCCTCCGCCTTCGTTGGTCCACGGGCTCCGGCACCTGGCTGGCGCGGCTCCCGGCGGTTCCCCGGGGCAGGGGCGCCGCCATGACACCCGGCATCACGTGGGCGGGGAGCAGGTGACGTCATCGGACTGTTCCGCCAATCCAGCGGAGGCGGGAGATTCAAAGGCAGACGCCGGGCAGCGCCTCAGCGCCTGAGTGTCATCTTTTCCCCTGATGTGGATGCCAGTGCTTCTGTTCTCGGCGGATCTCTCTGCAGCATACCCCAGTGTCTCCGGCATTTCCAGGTGTTAGTTGTTGCACAGCTTCCAGCGTTCCCAGCCGCTGCTGGGTTCCACTGCGCTCTAGTCACCAGTGCTTCTTGGAGTCAGCGTGGGCTGAAGGTTAAACGTCGCTCTCAAGTTATACAAGTCCTCAGTGTCTGTAACCCTCGCTCTCAAGTTATACAAGTCCTCAGTGTCTTTAACCCTCGCTCTCGAGTTATACAAGTCCTCGGTGTCTTTAACCCTCGCTCTCAAGTTATACAAGTCCTCAGTGTCTTTAACCCTCGCTCTCCAGTTATACAAATCATCAGTGTCTTTTAACCACCGCTCACAAGTTCTTCAAATCATCAGTGTCTTTAACCACCGCTCTCAAGTTCTTCAAATCATCAGTGTCTTTAACCACCGCTCTCAAGTTCTTCAAATCATCAGTGTCTTTAACCACCGCTCTCAAGTTCTTCAAATCATCCGTGTCTTTAACCACCGCTCTCAAGTTCTTCAAATCATCAGTGTCTTTAACCACCGCTCTCAAGTTCTTAAAATTATCAGAGTCTTAACCACCGCTCTCAAGTTCTTCAAATCATCAGTGTCTTCTAACCACCGCTCTCAAGTTCATCAGTCACCAGTATCTTTTACCATCACTCACAAGTACTTCCTGGACATTTCTCCATACGCTCCTTCTCTGTCATGTGACATTGTGTTGCTCTCTTCCTGCAATAAAGTCCTTTAATATTTTCACCAAGCTTTACTGTCAGAGTCCTGTATGAGGAAGACCTATATCAAGCCATCCCTGTTCTGACCCAACTGTGGTTCCTCTCCCCTACCATCGGGAGAACCCCCGAGTTCACAACACCCCCAACCTAGGTCAGTGACAGTCTACAGATAACCTCAAATATTTTGTCATTTTTTCACTTTTCACATTCTCCTGACCCATGGCCAACATTGCTGGGTGACAGTATCATGCAGTCCATTAGGAACCTTTGCAATCTAGCAGGACTGTTATGCAATAGATAGCACCTATCCTTGTGTATTTCCCAATAGATTGTAAGGTTGCGAGCAGGGCCTTCCCACCTCTAGATCTGTCTGTTATTACCCAGTTTTATTCTATTACTGTTGTTCCAATTGTAAAGCGCAACGGAATATGCTGTGCTGTATAAGAAACAGTTAATAAATAAATAAGAAATAAATAAATTATATGTGCCCTTTAGTATTGTAAAGAATAAACTGTGCCCTATTATTATAGTTAGTAATACATTCATACAGTATTATGAATAACCAACTGTGCATCCTTTTAGTAACTAATGATTTGTGATCTGAATGTTTTAAAAATAAATATTTTATTGAGCCACATTATTGTTTATTATTTATATAAAGCATTTATTCACATGGCATTAATATTAAAATAATCTAAAGTTTTAATTTAATATTTTGTTTTCTATTTTTAATTTAATTTTTTTTTTTTAAATGAATGCACTGTAAAGCCGGAGTCCAAGTGTTTGGCATCGCAGTATGTAGCTGGGTCAACCATGTGCTTATCCCTGGATAGCAGGGTAACAGGGTGGCAGTGTGACCTGTGCTGGCCCCACCCCCCTGAGGGCATGATGTCACGCAGAGGGGGCGGGGCCACCAGAAACAGGCACTGCCTGAAGCATCCTAAATGTACTTTTTCCACTGACAATGAGCATCTCCAAGTAACGGAATATTTCTCGGCTGCGCTGGCATTATTTGGTTAAAAATATAGGTTTTAGCAGGTTTTTTATTGCTGCAATAAACCCCATCACCTGTTATTAATGATGAAGCCTGTATATCTTATATGAATGACACATCAAAATGCAAGAAAAAACTGAATATTTTGCTGTATACAAAATTAATGGCAGGATGTCCCAATCACGCAAGATTTATGAAACAATGTACATTATTTACACGAGTCACCATAAATTATTTATTAGCAATCAATCATTAACCCATCTAGTCTTTTCAACTATTCCTTTTATTATCATATTGGGGACAGTGTGTAAAGCTCTGTGAGCAACTCGCATAGTTTATTATCTTTCAAGTATAGTTTTGTTTTATTCATTTTTCTTTCCTAGAAGTGGCTGGAAAGATTACTTACTTTTCTGGTTCGATATATCAGCAGCTCTCGGCAGGAAAGCTGGACACTCATTTGAATATTTATGAATTAAGACTTTGTTGTTTGAAAGGACTTTTGCTAACAAGATCAGTTGTTAATGTGAATATTTCCAGCGCTTACAGTTTACAGGGAACAACAGTAACAAATAACACAAGCAAAACCAAAAAAGGAGAAAGCTCTGGGCTGGTATCCGTTTGGATGGTCGACCATGTTATGGTCAACGTCATTAGGTCGACCACTATTGGTCGACATTGACATGGTCAACACATAACAGGTCGACATATGAAAATGTCGACCTGGTTTTTTTTTAAGATTTAGATTTTAAAAATTGTCATACTTTACCATCCACGTGGACTATGATTGGGAATAGTAACCAAGCACAGCGGTAACGGTACACTAATTGGGGTTCCTGGTCATGTTACGGAAAAAATGACACCAAAAACAGTTAAATAATCCATGTCGACCTTTTCATGTGACGACCTGTCACGTGTCAACAATTTTCATGTGTCGACCATTAGTCCATGTTGACCATGTCAATGTCGACCAATAGTGGTCGACCTAATGACTGTCAACCTTAACATGGTCGACCATTCATATCGCAACCCTGCCAGCTGAAGCCTCTCTCCTTAGCCCAGCACACACAGTGACGTGCGGTGAGTTCAATGGCTGGGGAGGCTATGGGGTAACTAAATCCCACCTCCCTTACAAAAACACCCCCCCATCCCCACCCCCCCAAAAAAAATGGTGGGGTTCAGCTATATAACAGTAACCAGCACTAGGCTCCACCAGTGACCAATGGCCAGTTCCAGCAGTTCCATTCCCCTACTGTGTAGTCTGTGGGAGCCAGGTCCACTGTCAGAAGGAGGAGTAGTCAGATGCCAAAGTAGTCAAGTGGCAGCTAAGCAGGCGGGGTGTATGTAAAGTGGCAGCTTGGTGGTCTCCGCTGGCCACCAATAAGAACTCTCGCTGTGAGGATGTGTCTTCAGCAGCCTATGAAGAGGATGCCGACTACTGCATGAAAACGAATTTAGGGGGGGGGGCTCCAAGTCACTGCGTCTCCTGCGGGTGAATGGTCTGTGTGTGAGAGTGCATGCTGTGTGTGGGGGAGTGCGTGCTGAAGATAGCATCAATGAGCCAGTCATTGTTGGCGCCCAAAATCCATTTTTATTTATTTTTATAATATGTCATAGTTTTGTATCTTGAGCTTTGGCGCTTCCGATTTTTCTCTATACGTCAGGGCCTATTTATCAAGTGTTTTTTCATAAAATTATATAGAAACAGCCATTTCTGCACAATTTTATGTACGCCTGTTATTTACTAATAGCCTAATGCAGGATATTTCACAGAAATCTCTTGCAGAAGGCTAAATAGCACTACAGATCGTAGTCCCCTTATTATCAATGGGAACTGCAATCTGACTCCTTTGTACCAAACTGTCTTCAAAATTTAGCTCCTTTAGTTTACACCATCTTCAGGTGGTGTAAACTGCTTAAAGCCTATGTATTTTTTTTTTTTTTTTTCAGGAGAGAGATCTTCCAATCCCTCTCCCGCAGTCTGGAAACTTTGGCTGATAACTTTGCACATGCGCAATATCATATTCCCTGGAGGAGTCTCCAAAATGCTGGTGAAGTAACTCAAGTAACTAGAGACATGCGTGATCCCCCGTGTTTTGGGTTAGATTCTATTCATCGCGTTTTGGTTTAGGCAAAACCACCCTCAAGTGTTTTGGTTCATATTCGGTTTATGGTTTGGGTAAAAATTAATTTTAAAAAATCATTAATAAAAATCGATAGAAAGAGCTAAAACTGTGTATTTTTTGCAATCCAAAACACTAAATTCGGATTAAAAATCCAAATTCCGAACCACAGGAAGATACAAACCAGGACTAAGTTCAGATTGCATCTCCTAAGGAGATCTGGGCTGGGTTTTGGTTTGAATAGGATCCACAAAATTTGGGTGGATTTGGATTTCTGGAGAACCGAACGGCACACCTCTACTTAGTACACAGCTGGAATATTTTCATTAAAAATTGATTGTTAATAACTGTGGCAGTCCAGGTTTGCAGGGTGTTGGTGGACTCCAAGGCTGGTAGCCACCACTATATTGAATAGTATCACAGAGTGGGCATCCTTGTTTTGTGCTTTTAATATCAAACGTACAACTGGCACTTTTGGATCTCCAAGTTCCAGTTTGCTTGGCAAATGTACCATGATGGGACCTATGGTTCACTATAAAAAAAAAACAACACAGCCCAGTTCTATTGATATAAATTAATGTTCATACAAAAATGTATTTTATTTTTGTAAACATTTATTTTATTCAAACCATGTAGACGTAGACACTGCCTGCCTGCTTCTGTGACATTGGAGAGAAGTTAGCTGGTGTGATAAAAAAAAGTTAGTTAGATGTGTGTAGCACTGTTTTAGTTGGACGGACAATTTGGTCGGTTGGGTGGTTGGAGGAAAGTTGGCCTGATGTATGGCCAGCATTACAAGGACAGGTACAAAAGAACCATCTAAAAACATTTACTCTAACGCACATCTCTGCACAGTCCGTAGCGCAGGCGACAGGCCCACAATCAGGGGAGTAGCCAGAACTTTGTGGGCCCCATAGCAACATTTTGAAGGGGCCCCGTCACAATGCCTCTGCAGCAGTTGTTAATTTTATGCCCTATAATAGTGCCCTTGTTCATTTTCTGAACCATAGTAGAGCCTTATTTAATATTATGCCCCATAGTAGTGCCCTAGTTTCTTTTATGAATCGCAGTAGTGCTTAAGTTCACCCTATGTCACATTTCAGAGCTGCCAGTACACATTATGCCGCACAGTACCCTCAATTCACATTATGATATATAGTGCTCCGCATTCATATTGTGCCTCATTCCAGTGCCCTGGTTCATATTATATAACATTAAAATGCCATCCAGTTCATTTTATACCACACTACAATAAGCAGGTCCAGGGGCATACCTAGATATATTGCAGGCCCCAAGGCAAAAGGTTGAAAGGACACCTACATACCACCCAATGGTGAAAATTGTATATAACACATGTAACTTTGACAGGGAAGGTGGGCCCTTCTCAGCTCTGGGCCCCATAGCCTGCCTGCACATATGATAGCGACACCCTTGCCCACATGATAATTGCCAATGTAAAAATGCCTGCTACAGCCCAGTTGTGCCCATAGAGTCGAAACATATAGTAACATAGTAACATAGTAACATAGTATTTGAGGTTGAATAGAGGCAAATTGCCCATCGTGTTCAACCTGTTTTAAGTTTTGATGATTCTACATACTTGCTAAATAATGTTTTATGACTAGTTAGCTACTATAACTCCTGTTACCCCCGGATTAACCACGTTGATATTTTAAGTATTATAACCTTGGATAGCTTTTTCATTCAGAAATGTATCCATTCCTTTTTTAATTCCAATTACTGAGTCCACCATTACCACCTTCCCTGGCAGGGAATTCCACATCCTGATTGCCCTAACAGTGAAGAACCCTTTCCTCCGCTGCGTTCGGAACTTTCACTCCTCCAGTCTCAGCGAGTGCCCATGTGTCCTAATTTCACTGTGTTCTTTTAATAAATATTTCCTCTGATAACTCTTTGTGATGTCCCTTTACATATTTGAAGATATTAATAATATCTCCTCTTAGGCGACTCTTTTCTAGTGTATACATATTCAGCCTAGTAAGTCTTTCCTTATAGTCCAGTCCTTCTAGGCCTTTAATCAATTTAGTAGCTCGCCTTTGAACACTTTCGAGTTCACTGATGTCTTTTTTATACAATGGTGCCCAAAACGGAACATAATATTCCAGGTGCGGATGTACCAATGCCTTATACAGCGGCATGATTACATCCGAGTCCCTTGTCTCAATTCCCCTTTTTATGCACGCTAGCACCTTACTTGCCTTCTTTACTGCGTTTTGACATTGTGTACGGTTATTAAGCCTATTATCAATGAATACCCCCAAATCTTTTTCCAACTCTGTTTCCCCTAGGCGTTCCCCATTTAATATGTAGGATGCAAGTTTGTTTTTAATCCCAAAATGCATAACCTTTCATTTGTCTGTATTGAACCACATTTTCCATTTAGATGCCCAGAGTTCATGTTTAGATAGATCATTCTGCAAGGACTCCACATCCAATTCTGAATTAATTACCTTACACAGTTTAGTATCATCTGCAAAGATTGACACTGCTTTCCAGGCCTATTTCTAGGTCATTGATAAATATGTTGAACAGTAGTGGTCCGAGTACGTACCTTTGTGGTATTCCGCTGACTACTGGGGACCAGGTTGAGGACTTCCCATTGACCACTACTCGCTGTACCCTGCTATCCAACCAGCTGCTTATCCATGTGCAAATAGTTTTTCCTAGGCCAATCTCCTTTAATTTGATCATCAGTTTCCTGTGAGGAACTGTATCGAAGGCTTTTGCAAAATCTAGGAAGACCACATCCACTGCTTTTCCTTGATCAAGATTATTGCTCATTTCCTCGTAGAAGTTAATTAAGTTAGTCTGACATGACCTGTCCCTCACAAACCCATGCTGGTTCTTGCTAATAATCCTAGCGAACTTTAGATACTCCTGTATGACGTCCCTTAGAATTCCTTCCAATATTTTCCCCACTATAGATGTTAAACTAACTGGTCTGTAGTTTCCCAGAAGATTTTTGGATCCCTTTTTAAATAATGGCACTACCTCAGCTTTACGCCAATCCTTCGGTACCATGCCGGATCTAATTGAACTATTGAAAATCAAGTATAGGGGTCGTGCTAGTTGTGAACTAAGCTCCATAAGAACCCTCGGGTGAAGTCCATCAGGACCAGGTGATTTATTAATCTTAATTTTGCTTAGTCTCTCCTGGACTACTTCTTTGCTTAAACAAGTATCTAACCATGAATCATTACTGTCACAATTGTTATGCTCTACTCTCACCATCAGTTCTTCACTGGACCCAAAAGAATTTGTTCAGTATTTCTGCTTTTGTTTCGTCATCATTTATCAATTCTCCTAATTCATCTTTTAATGGACCTATATTCTCCTTTTTTAACCTTTTACCGTTTATGTATTTAAAAAACTTTTTAGGATTGGTTTTACTCTCTATAGCGATTTGCTTTTCATTTTCCATTTTAGCTGCTCTTATTGCTTTTTTTCTTTTCTTATTACACTCCTTGTAATACTTGAAAGACTCCTCCTTTCCATTAGATTTAAATGCTTTGAAAGCCCGCCTTTTTTTTATCCATTTCTGCCTTAACCTTCTTGTTAAGCCACATCGGTTTGAGTTTAATACTCCTGCAGATACTGCCCATGGGAATAAAGTTATGAATATTGCTATCCAGCAACCCTTTTAAAACATCCCACATTTCTGAAGTGTTCTTGTTATTAAGCAGAACCTCCCACTCTATGTCGTTAAGTGCATATCTAAGCATACTGAAATTAGCCTTCCTGAAGTTAAAAGTTTTGGTAGAACCCCTGTAGCTATGTTTCCTGAAACTGATGTCGAATGTGATCATATAGTGATCACTGTTACCCAAAGTCTCCCCAACTTTAGTGTTTGATATAATGTCCACATTATTAGTAATTACTAGATCCAGGGTAGTTTTACCCCTAGTTAGGTCCTCGACTAATTGAGACAAGTAGTGATCCCTAAACATATTTAAGAACCTGCTGCCCCTCGCTTTAGCAAATGAATCGTTACTCCAGTTTATATCCGGGTAATTAAAATCCCCAATGACAAGGATGTCCCCCAATCCCGCAGCCGTTTTGATTTGCTGCAATAGTTGTTCTTCCTCATGTATGCTAATATCCGGCTGTTTGTAGCACGTGCCTATGACTAGTTTTTTTGCATCAATTCCCCCACTTGAGATTTCTACCCATAGTGACTCCACATTATCGCCAGTCTTCTCATAGATAACCTCCTTTAGGTGTGGTTTAAGTGATGGTTTAACATAAAGACATACACCTCCTCCTCTTTTGTTAGCCCTGTCCCTCCTAAAATGAGAATACCCCTCCAAGTTAGCAACCCAGTCGTGAGAGTCGTCCCACCATGTTTCCGTAATACCTATAATGCCATACTCAGCCTTTGATGATAACAATTCCAATTCCCCCATTTTACCTGCTAGACTTCTTGCGTTTGCAAGCATACATTTTAGTTTATCGGTTCCTTTATTTGTTTGTTTTCCTAAAGATTTCCCATCCTGGTTAACTAGTGCATCCGTAGAGTTACTGATACAGACTGTCCTTCTCACTCCCTCTCCAACCCCACCGTACTTAGTATTGCTTACCTTACTTTTCTCTTTGGTCAACCCAATGTTCCCATCTAAAATCACCGCCCTGACAAGTATTTTCCCTTAAGTCCCGTACAACATTTTCTATAGTCTGTAATGATGACACAAAATTATTATTTAATGCTTTAGCAATACCTTTCTTAACACCCTTAATAGAACCCATGTAAATACCCTTACCGGCTACACTTTCCCTCCCCCCTTCTCCACCCCCATTTATCTCACTACCACCATCCCTACTATACTCGCTGCATGACCCATAGTTTCTAGCTAAACCCTCCCCCCAGTCTCCTAGTTTAAAAGCTCCTCCAACCTACTAACCATCCTACCCCACCCCACCCCAGCACCGCAGCCCCTTCCTCATTCAGGTGCAATCCGTCACGAAAAAGAAGATGGCGCCTGACTGAAAAGTCCGCCCAGTGTTCCAAGAACACAAACCCCTCTTTCCTACACCAGTCTCTGAGCCACACATTTACCTCCCTAATCTCCCTCTGTCTCCCTGGGCTAGCACGTGGCACTGGTAATATTTCGGAGAAAATTACCTTAGATGTCCTTTTTTTTAGTTTCTGGCCTAAGTCCCTATAATCTTTCCTAAGGACATCCCACCTACCACTAACTTTGTCGTTGGTGCCAACATGCACCAAGATCGCCGGGTCTTTCCCAGCCCCTCCGAACAATCTATCTAGCCGGTCCGCGATGTGCCGTACCCGAGCACCCGGGAGGCAACAGACCCTACGGTGATCACGGTCCCGGTAGCAGATTGCCCTATCTGCCTTCCTAATGATAGAGTCCCCTACCACCACCATCTGCCTGGGTGCCTCTCTAGCTTTCATCCAATCTGAGCCAGAAGGACCACTCCTCCGGTTGCTAGAGTGAGCAGTCTCCTCCAGCTCCGTCATTTCATCGCTATCATCCATCGAATCTTCGTCCAATCGGGCAAATTTGTTTGGGTTTGATAGATCCGAGATGTCGTGCCTCCCCCTCTTTTTCTCCCTTCTAACAGTGACCCAACTGCCTACCTGATTTTCCTCATCTACCAGTGACCCCTGCTGCAACTCCTCCACCGTTCTATCTAAACTTTGCTTGAGATTGTAAATATCTCTCAGTCGCGTAACGATCTGCTCTAGATCAGTTACCTGGGCTTCCAGGGCAACCGTTCGCTCACATCTCATGCATATGTATTCACCCTGGGTCGGCTGCTCCAGGTGCGCATACATCTTGCACGACACGCACTGAGTGAGACCCTCAATCACGGCCCCTCCCATTGTTTGAGAACTCAACTCCCTATTACCTTTCGAAAGTACAATAAAGAGAATAAAAACCAACTGACCAATACAATCAATACACAATAAGGTAGTAATCAATACTTATCTGAGTGGGACCTCTCCTGCGGCACCGATACTCCACCTAGCAGTTGCAGTTGTTCCAGCTCACTGCACCTCCTTTTTACTCGGCTTCCGGCTCCTTCTGCTGATTCCAACTCACATACACTTACAAATCCAAGCTACACTTAAAAATACAAACAATGAGCAAACATGTACCTGAGATTTGTATAACTTCATCGTTGCATGCTTTGGAACAATGCGTATGCCCACTGCGAAAGTACGCAGCATACAATATGCTCTGCAAACTGGTTTGAGTTGAACTCTACATGTATAGCAATTCTACCAAGTTTACCCTTAATGCCAAACCCATATAGTTAAAATGAACGCTGCTCTACCTGTATTGAAATTCTACCAAGTTTAATCTTAAAACATTGTACTGTAAGTACACCCTTTTACAATCATACTTGATATGAGATTGTTCTTACACGCTAGAAGATATTTTCCAAAGATACTAGCGATAATAACGGTTGTGAACGATTAAATCGTTCAGATCGTTCAAATCGTTCTAGTGTGTACACAGCAAATGATCAATGATGTGCGCACTCTTGGTCATTAGAAGCAGGTTGTCAGTTGCCCATGCATGCAGCTCAATCCCCTCAATCCCAGCAGACATTGGCGTTTCTATAATGGGTGCAATGTGTGCAGTGCACATGGGCCCCTGGGTCCATGGGGGGCCCGCACCCATTTAAATACTTACCTTACCGGAGTCCAGCGGCGGGCGTGCAGCGATCGCGTCTTAAATCACCACCAAAAAGGCCGCCACGCATGCGCAGTAGCCAAATTGGTCTCCGGATCATGGCGGGCGCCATGTTTCCGGAGACCTGCGCATGCGCAGTAGACTCTGGCACAATGCCGGAGTCTGCAATGCCATTCAGAGGAGGGGGCCCACCCTGAGGTGCACACGGGCCCCCTCCTTTGTAGAAACGCTTATGCCAGCAGAGCAGATCGTTCGTCGTTCAGATCGTTCGTAACAAAGCTCAGTGTGTACACTCAATCTCGTTTGTCAGGGAGTTCAAAGGAAATTGCTCATCTTCCACATTCTTCAGGTCTTCTAGTGTATTTAAGCCTCTACAGTTGAAAGTCCATATGAACATGCAAATTCACATGTACACACTATTACAATCTACCTTGCAATCCTCATCTCTCAAAACTATCTGTTGAAAGGACTCTGCAATGACAATACAATGTTATACTAATTTTAGCATATCTAATAGCTACCCTCAATTATAGGGCAAAGGGCCTAATGCAGACCTGATCGCAGCAGCAAAATCTTTCTCTCTCTCTCTGCACATGCTATATCTGCCCCACCTGCACTGCACATGGTTGTGCCCATTAGAGAAAATTTAGCTATTGCAGTCAGGTCTGAATTAGGCCCTAATTCAGATATGGACAGAGTTACTATTGCTGCTGCTTCCTTGGAAGCAAACAGTGGCCTTCGCTGCCCCCTTCCTCACCCTCACAATCACTGACAGTCTGATGCAATACTGCATCCTATATTGCAGGACCCATTCGCGCACATTCAGAACAGGTCGAGTGCATTCGCAAAGTATCAACCATCGGTACTTTGGGGGTCATTCTGAGTTGATCGTAGCTGTGCTAAATTTATCACAGCTACGATCAATCACACTGACATGCGGGGGGACGCCCAGCACAGGGCTAGTCCGCCCCGCTTGTCAGTGCCGCCCCCCCCCCCCCCCGCAGAAGTGCACTTCAAGAGTAGCTCCCGGCCAGCGCAGCTTTAGCGTGCTGGTCAGGAGCTACTCATCGTTCCCCAGCCCGCAGTGCCTGCGTGTGACATCACGCAGCCGCTGCGGCCCACCACCCGTTCAGTCCCTGCGTTGGCCGGACCGCTCCCACGAAACGGCGGCCAAACGCTGCCGTTCCGCCCCCTCCCACCAAGCGACCATCTCTGCCTGTCAATCAGGCAGAGGCGATCGCATCCCTGCTACGGCCTTCGGCCATCTGGCATGCGCCGGCGCACTGTGGCGCTGGCGCATGCACAGTAGGCTCTTTCGCTCGGTGGCGACAAAAAGCAGTGAGCGAACGGGTCAGAATGACCCCCATTGTGGCATGGGGCGCAGTAACAACGGGATCTGAATAAACCCAAGAAAAATCCTGCATATGTTTAAAGTATATACCAATATAGATACAAATAATTCCCAGTGCCCTTGATTAAAATGTAAAATCATTTAACAAATTCATTGTAATACTATGATCATATTAAAATGCTAAAATGCTAGGACTAACTAATGCATTACAGGTTTTGGGGGCTATCCAATGGTACCTAAGTAGTAATTACAACCAAAAAAAAGGACATAAAATTAAGCCTCATTTTAGGATATGTATGAGACTATAATGAAGTCAAATGTATTTTGGAAAAACTGGCTGGAGGCAATATAATTAGCTTATGCCTATGCAAAAGACCAGACTTTCTTTTCGATAAATGATCCTGGTTTCTGAAATGATACCATGTAGCTGAACTATAGTAATCATATTACTAAACTCTGAAATGAACCAGAATTAGCCTGGCCTCTATCACACAAAGCAGATTCTGTGGCCAATTAAAAATTGAACTAAGTGAAATGTTTTCTTGTTCGAAGACCATTTAAAATCAACCTGCTTCTGCAGATAAAGCTACTCTTTTTGTACTATTAAATTAAACTCTTCTGAGTAAAAGAGTGCATATGTGTGTGTGTGTGTGTGTGTGTGTGTATATATATATACTAGGTGTGTATATATATATACTATATATATATACTGAGTAAAAGAGTGCATATGTGTGTGTGTGTATATATATATATATATACTACGGGCGCTCTTCACACCGTCGTTAGGGGCTACGCCCCGTTAACCTCTGCACGGCTTTGAACATACGCAGGGCGGTAGATAACAGAATCAGAAACGCAGGGCAGTATAGAGGGCATACAGAAATGGTGTCCGGTTGAGATAAGATAGAGAGGCGTAGGGGGGGGGAGAAAGGGAATGTACAGACACGCTGTGCGATCGGTAAAGGATAGGGAGAGTCAGGGTGGTAGGGAGAGGATAAAGAGAGGCAAGGGGTTAGAGAGAAAATACCGTTGCAAGAGGCTACGACCCATTATCCCCTGCACGGGCTTCAGCTGTGCTATAATTGTTATTACATGGAGTATTACCTGATTTTTTTTTTATGGCAGTGGGTAAATATTGTAAGGGGGGAGGGAGTGCGATTGTCAAGGGGGCGTAGGCCTTTGTGAGGGCGTGCAGAGTGGCCGCAGGGCACAATGAATAACACAGTGTAGTATATACTGCTAGTGTCTGCATTATGAAGTACCAGATGAGTAACAGCAATGCACTGTAGATAAGATACCAAGGTGCTGTGGCCACAGGTAGCAGAGCCGCTTATACACACAATGGCCACAGGTAGCAGAGCCGCTTATACACACAATACCCACAGGTAGCAGAGCCGCTTATACACACAATACCCACAGGTAGCAGAGGCGCTTATACACACAGTGGCTACAGGTAGCAGAGCCACTTATACACACTATGGCCACAGGTAGCAGAGCCGCTTATACACACAATACCCACAGGTAGCAGAACCGCTTATACACACAATACCCACAGGTAGCAGAGACGCTTATACACACATTACCCACAGGTAGCAGAACCGCTTATACACACAATACCCACAGGGGGCAGAGGCGCTTATACACACAGTGCCCACAGGTAGCAGAGCCGCTTATACCCACAATACCCCAGGTAGCAGAGGCGCTTATACACACAGTGCCCACAGGTAGCAGAGGCGCTTATACACACAATACTCACAGGTAGCAGAGCCACTTATACACACAGTGCCCACAAGTAGCAGAGCCGCTTATACACACAATGGCCACAGGTAGCAGAGCCGCTTATACACTCAATACCCACAGGTAGCAGATCCGCTTATACACACAGTGGCCACAGGTAGCAGAGCCGCTTATACACACAATACCCACAGGTAGCAGAGGCGCTTATACACACAGTGCCCACAGGTAGCAGAGGCGCTTATACACACAATACTCACAGGTAGCAGAGCCACTTATACACACAGTGCCCACAAGTAGCAGAGCCGCTTATACACACAATGGCCACAGGTAGCAGAGCCGCTTATACACACAATGGCCACAGGTAGCAGAGCCGCTTATACACTCAATACCCACAGGTAGCAGATCCGCTTATACACACAGTGGCCACAGGTAGCAGAGCCGCTTATACACACAATACCCACAGGTAGCAGAGCCGCTTATACACACAATGGCCACAGGTAGCAGAGCCGCTTATATACTCAATACCCATAGGTAGCAGAGCCGTTTATACACACAGTGGCCACAGGTAGCAGAGCCGCTTATACCCACAATACCCACAGGGGGCAGAGGCGCTTATACACACAGTGGCCACAGGTAGCAGAGCCGCTTATACACACAATACCCACAGGTAGCAGAACCGCTTATACACACAATACCCACAGGTAGCAGAGCCGCTTATACACACATTACCCACAGGTAGCAGAACCGCTTATACACACAATACCCACAGGGGGCAGAAGCGCTTATACACACAGTGCCCACAGGTAGCAGAGCCGCTTATACACACAATACCACCAGGTAGCAGAGGCGCTTATACACACAGTGCCCACAGGTAGCAGAGGCGCTTATACACACAATGGGCACAGGTAGCAGAGCCACATGTACACACATGACCCACAGGTAGCAGAACCGCTTATACACACAATACCCACAGGGAGCAGAGCCGCTTATACACACAGTGCCCACAGCTAGCAGAGCCGCTTATACACACAATACCCCCAGGTAGCAGAGGCGCTTATACACAGTGCCCACAGGTAGCAGAGGTGCTTATACACACAATGGGCACAGGTAGCAGAGCCACGTGTACACACAATACCCACAGGTAGCAGAGCGGTGTATACACACAATACCCACAGGTAGCAAAGCCGCTTATACACACAGTGCCCACAGGTAGCAGAGCCGCTTATACACACAGTGTGCACAGGTAGCAGCGCCACTTATACACAATGGGCTGGTGCGGGGTTAACGCAGTTGGGGAGGGCCGGCTGTGGTGGTGTTGCGGGTGGTGGAGGGGCAGGTGCGTGGGTGTTGGGGGGGGAGGGGCGGGTGCAGGGGTGCTGTGGGTGTGGGAGGGGGCTATTTGGCGGGGTGAGGGTGCCACGGTTGCGGGGGCGGGTGGTGCTGCAGGAAGGGGAGGGATGGGGGTGGGGGAGCAGGGGTCCCGTGCGTAGGGGAGGGGTGGGGTGCCATGGGTGGAAGGTTGGGAGTAGGGGTGGTATGGGTGTGGGAGGGGTTGTGGAAGAAGCTGGTGTGGGAGTGCCATGGGTGGGGGAGTGGGGGGCTGCGGATGGGAGTGTGGTGCCATGGGTGTCGGGACAGGTGCGGGGGGCAGGTACGGGTGCAGTAGTGCTGCGGTTGGGGTGTGGGAGGCGGCTGCGGGGGTTTCCGAGGGTTGGCGCGGGTGGGGGAGGGGGTGCGGGAGCAGGGGTGTTGCGGATGGGGGAGGGGCGGGTGCAGGAGGGGCAAATGCGGTGGTGGTGGTGCGGGTGGGGTGGAGGGGTGTAGTGGGGGAGAGGTGGGTATGGGGGTGGAGTGGGGGAGGGGCGGGGTACCGCGGGTGGGGGAGGGGGCAGTTAGCCGGGGTGGTGCGGTTGGGGGTGGGTGGGGGTGAGGGTGCTATGGTTGCAGGGGCGGGTGGGGGGGTGCTGCAGGTAGGGGAGGGGTGGGGGTGCGGGAGCAGGGGTGCTGTGCGTAGTGGAGGGTCGGGGTGCCATGGGTGGGGAGTTGGGAGCAGGGGTGATGTGGGTTTGGGAGGGTTGGGGGGGCTGTGGGAGAAGCTGGTGTGGGAGTGCCATGGGTAGGGGAGGGGGGGGTTCTGGGCGTGGGGGCGTTGTGCCATGGGTGGGGGACAGGTGTGGGGGGTGCAGTGGTGGTGCGGAAGGGGGGTGGAAGGCGGCTGCGGGGTTCCGAGGGTTGGGGGTGTGGCGTGGGTGGGGGAGGGGGTGCAGGAGCAGGGGTGTTGCGGATGGGGGAGGGGTGGGTGCAGGAGGGGCAGTTGCGTTGGTGGTGCGGGTGGAGTGGAGGATGCAGGGGTGTAGCGGGGGGAGAGGTGGGTATGGGGGTGGAGTGGGGGGGTGACAAGGGTGGGGGAGAGGGTGGTTTGCTGGTGTGGTGCATTTGGGGGGGTGGTGGGTTTGAGTGTGCCACGGTTGCAGGGGCGGGTGCTACAGGTAGGGGAGGGGTGGGGGTGCGGGAGCAGGAGTGCTGTGCATAGGAGAGGGGGTGCCATGGGTGGGGGGTTGGTAGCAGGGGTGATGTGGATGTGGGAGAAGCTGGTGTGGGAGTGCCGTGGATGGGGGAGGGGGGGGTGCTGGGGGTGGGGGCGTGGTGCTATGGGTGGGGGGACAAGTGCGGTGGGGGGGCAGGGGCTGGAGCAGTGGTGGTGCAGTTGGGTGGTGGGAGGCAGCTGCTGGGATTCCGAGGGTTGGGGGGGGGGGTGCGGGTGGGGGAGGGGGGGTGCAGGAGGGGCAGATGCGGTGGTGGTGCGGGTTGGGTGAAGGGTGCAGCGGGGGGGAGAGGTGGGTATGGGGGAGGGGCAGGGTTGCAGCGGGTGGGGGAGGTGCGGGGGGTGCTGCAGGTGTGGGAGCTACGGGTGGGGGCGGGAATGCAGTGGATGGGAGCGGATGTGGGGGATGCGTTGGGTGCCGCAGGGGGGGGCAGTGGGTGTTGGTGCTGTGGGTGGGGGAGGGGGCAGAGTGCCACGGGTGGTGATGGTGTTGGTGCTGCGGGTGGGGGAGGGGGTGGAGTGCCATGGGTGGTGGGTGGATGCGGTGGGTGCCGCGGGTAGGTGGCGCGGGTGTTGGTGCTGCGAGTGGGGGAGAGGGTGGGAGTGCCGCGGGTGGGGGGCGAATGCGGTTGGTTGCCGCGGGTGTTGGTGCTCTGGGCGGGGGAGGGGGCGGGAGTGCCGCGGATGGTGGGTGGATGCGGCGGGTGTTTGTGCTACGGGTGGGGGAGGGGGCAGGAGCAGTGGCGCCACAACGTGGGTGCGGGCCGCACCCGGGTGTTACCCTCTGAGGGGTGACACCAAAGTGCTGGCTCCTGCTCAGTGACAGGAGCTGGATGCTACAACCCGGCTCCTGTCACAGCACAGAAGCCAGCACTGCAGATTCAGCAGTGTCCGGGTGAAGGCCGTATCCCCCGACCCACAATGTGCCGAAAACGGGGGTCGGGGGGCGTGAATCCACGCCCCCTTCCGCAAAGCCACGCCCCCTTTTCACCCGCGACCGCACCGGGTGCTATAACAGTAAGTGACGCCTCTGAGCGGGAGTGCCGCGGATGTTGGTGCTGCGGGAGGGGGAGAGGGCGGGAGTGCCGCGGGTGGGGGGCAGATGCGGGTGGGTGCCGCGGGTGGGAGGGGGAGCGAGTGCGGCTGTCAGTGTCAGCATGTCCCCCTGAACTCTGCAGCAGCCGCTAGTCTGTGAGGCGGTTAGTATTCCGCTCACAGTCAGCGGCTGCTTTGTCACCAGAGAGTGTACGGGGAGAAGGGAGACAGGGGACTGGGCGGAGATAGGGAGGGGACTGGGCGGAGATGGGGAGGGGACTGTTCCTGGCCAGATCTGTGCCTGTGACTCCGCCCAGCGTTACGGCCAGGCACAGAATCACAGAGTTGGGCAAATATATAGGAGATATATATATATATATATATATTAGAGATGAGCGGGTTCGGTTCGTCAAGATTGGACCCCCCCGAACTTCACGTGTTTTTCACGGGTTCGAGGCAGCCTCGGATCTTCCCTCCTTGCTCGGTTAACCCGAACGAGGCTGCACGTCATCATCCCGCTGTTGGATTCTCGCGAGATTCGTATTCCATATAAAGAGCCGCGCGTCGCCGCCATTTTCACTTGTGCATTGTAGAGAGAGCAGAGAGGACGTGGCTACGTTCTCTGCCTGAAAAGCTCAATATCTGTGCTCAGTGTGCTGCAAATATCTGTGCTCAGTGTGCTGCATTGTGGTGACCATGAGTATATTATAGTAGTACAGTATAGTAGGCCATTGCTGTATCTTGCAGCTCCGTGTCAGACTAAGTTCTAGACAGTATCCTGATGATCAGTGCTCAATATCTGCTGCATTGTTGTGTGACCAGTATATATAGTATACTATATAGTAGTACAGTGCAGCATTTTGGTGACCACCAGTATATACTTAGTACAGTACAGTAGGCCATTGCTGTATCTTGCAGCTCTGTGTCACTTCTAGTATCCATATCTTTGCTGCATTGTTGTGAGCAGTATAGTAGTACAGTGCAGCATTTTGGTGACCACCAGTATATATAGTAGCACAGTACAGTAGGCCATTGCTGTATCTTGCAGCTCCGTGTCACTTCAAGTATCCATATCTGTGCTGCATTGTTGTGAGCAGTATAGTAGTACAGTGCAGCATTTTGGTGACCACCAGTATATATAGTAGTACAGTACAGTAGGCCATTGCTGTATCTTGCAGCTCCGTGTCACTTCAGGTATCCATATCTGTGCTGCATTGTTGTGAGCAGTTTATAGTAGTACAGTGCAGCATTTTGGTGAACACCAGTATATAGTAGTACAGTAGTACAGTAGGCCATGGCTGTATCTTGCAGCTCCGTGTCACTTCAAGTATCCATATCTGTGCTGCATTGTTGTGAGCAGTATAGTAGTACAGTGCAGCATTTTGGTGACCACCAGTATATATAGTAGTACAGTATAGTAGGTCATTGCTGTATCTTGCAGCTCCGTGTCACTTCAAGTATCCATATCTGTGCTGCATTATTGTGAGCAGTATATAGTAGTGCAGTGCAGCATTTTGGTGACCACCAGTATATATAGTAGTACAGTACAGTAGGCCATTGCTGTACCTTGCAGCTCCGTGTCACTTCAAGTATCCATATCTGTGCTGCATTGTTGTGAGCAGGATATAGTAGTACAGTGCAGCATTTTGGTGAACACCAGCATATAGTAGTACAGTACAGTAGGCCATTGCTGTACCTTGCAGCTCTGTGTCACTTCAAGTATCCATATCTGTGCTGCATTGTTGTGAGCAGTATATAGTAGTACAGTGCAGCATTTTGGTGACCACCAGTATATATAGTAGTACAGTACAGTAGGCCATAGCTGTACCTTGCAGCTCCGTGTCACTTCAAGTATCCATATCTGTGCTGCATTGTTGTGAGCAGTTTATAGTAGTACAGTGCAGCAATTTGGTGACCACCAGTATATATAGTAGTACAGTACAGTAGGCCGTTGCTGTACCTTGCAGCTCCATGTCACTTCAAGTATCCATATCTGTGCTGCATTGTTGTGAGCAGTATATAGTAGTACAGTGCAGCATTTTGGTGAACATCAGTATATAGTAGTACAGTACAGTAGGCCATTGCTGTACCTTGCAGCTCCGTGTCACTTCAAGTATCCATATCTGTGCTGCATTGTTGTGAACAGTATATAGTAGTACAGTGCAGCATTTTGGTGACCACCAGTATATATAGTAGTACAGTACAGTAGGCCATTGCTGTACCTTGCAGCTCCGTGTCACTTCAAGTATCCATATCTGTGCTGCATTGTTGTGAGCAGTTTATAGTAGTACAGTGCAGCAATTTGGTGACCACCAGTATATATAGTAGTACAGTACAGTAGGCCGTTGCTGTACCTTGCAGCTCCATGTCACTTCAAGTATCCATATCTGTGCTGCATTGTTGTGAGCAGTATATAGTAGTACAGTGCAGCATTTTGGTGAACATCAGTATATAGTAGTACAGTACAGTAGGCCATTGCTGTACCTTGCAGCTCCGTGTCACTTCAAGTATCCATATCTGTGCTGTATTTTTGTGAGCAGTATAGTAGTACAGTGCAGCATTTTGGTGACCACCAGTATATATATAGTAGTACAGTACAGTAGGCCATTGCTGTACCTTGCAGCTCTGTGTCACTTCAAGTATCCATATCTGTGCTGCATTGTTGTGGGCAGTATAGTAGTACAGTGCAGCATTTTGGTGACCACCAGTATATATAGTAGTACAGTACAGTAGGCCATTGCTGTAACTTGCAGCTCCGTGTCACTTCAAGTATACATATCTGTGCTGCATTGTTGTGAGCAGTATATAGTAGTACAGTGCAGCATTTTGGTGACCACCAGTATATATAGTAGTATAGTACAGTAGGCCATTGCTGTACCTTGCAGCTCCGTGTCACTTCAAGTATCCCGAACAGTGCTCAGTATCACTGGTCAGTGTCATGTCAGAACACAATGTTTTGGAGGTTGTGCAGGTGTCTTCCTCAGAGGAGTCTGTACCAGGTACTCAGGATTGCCTTGAGTGGTTTCATCCCTTTAGGATGGAGACAGAATGGCTGTATAGCCTAGGAAATAAGATTGCTCAGCGTTCATTAGGACATACTCTATTACGTTGCTGGAAAAAAGCTACGAAGAATGCTTTAGATATGGATCATTCCATTTCATCTAGGACCGCCTCAGCTCCTGATATACAGGTCTTGCAGGACAATGCGGACATTGATAGATTGGAATATAAAATTCAGCAATTTATCAATGCCATTAGGGATGTGTTAGAAATACCTATACAAATAGAGGAAAATTCTTGTATGCTAACTGCAAAATCATTAGTGACATTTCCAGTTTTGGAAGACTTGAATACCCTATTTGAATGATCCTGGTTAAACCCAGAAGAGGTTTTTCACATCCCCAATAAAGTACTTAAGACATATCCCTTTCCTGAGGAGTATAGAAGGAGATGGGAGATTCCTCCCATAATGGACATTTCGGTGTCCAGGCCATCAGGGGTAATTACATTACCTGTACCAGGCTCGGCCTCATTAAAGGAGCCGACTGACCGCAAGATAGAGACAACTCTAAAATCCATTTACACGGCTACTGGAGCCGCCTTTAGGTCCACTATTGCATGCACTTGGGAAGCTAGAGCTATGTTAAAATGGTCAGACAATTTAATAGAAGACCTTGATACAATCCATAGGGACGATGTTATCTTGATTCTAGGTCACATAAAGGATTCGGCTAAATTCATGGTGAAAGCCATGAGGGACATTGGGCTGATAAATTCTAGAGCATCCTCCATGGCAGAAGCGGCTCGCAGAGGTCTCTGGATCCGCCAATGGAACGCAGACACCGAATCCAAGAGGTACCTCCCCTTCGCAGGTGAGACACCGCTTGGGGAAACTCTGAATACAAATCCTTCCACAGCACCACCTGTGAGAAGACGTAACTGCTTCTCTGATGCAGTCCCCTTGGGCTGCCAGATCAAGAAAATTCGGGAGGGCCTACGTCTGCACGAGGCTAGGCCATAGAAAGAGCAGAAAGTCTGCACCCTCTACAGGTGCACGGGTTCAGAGGTTGGATTCTACTACCTTAGCATCCTCAGCATAACGCAGAAGGACTCCCATGTGGGGGTCCACTGGGGGGGGGGGGGGGATCTCATCTACATCACTACAGGGGAGCCTTAGTGATTATAATTATATCCTGGGTAATAAAAATTATTACCCAGGGTTACAAACTGGATTCAGGAGTTTCCCCGTGGCTGTTTGTTTAATCAGCCCTGCCAATTGTTAGGACAGTGGGTTTGTCCCTGTCATATAAAAAAAAGTTTTTTTAAAGTGTCATGTCTGACACTGCAGTGCCACTCCTAGATGGGCCAGGTGTTTGTGCCGGCCACTTGGGTCGCTTAGCTCCGCCATCCAGCAACCTTGGTGCACCTCTTTTTTTCTTTGCATCATGTGCTGTTTGGGGACTATTTTTTTAAGTGCCATCCTGTCTGACACTGCAGTGCCACTCTTAGATGGGCCAGCTGTTTGTGCCAGCCACTTGGGTCGCTTAGCTCCGCCATCCAGCGACCTTGGTGCACCTCTTTTTTTCTTTGCCTCATGTGCTGTTTGGGGACTATTTTTTAAGTGCCATCTTGTCTGACACTGCAGTGCCACTCCTAGATGGGCCAGGTGTTTGTGCTGCCCACTTGGGTCCCTTAGCTTAGTCATCCAGTGACCACGGTGCAAATTTTACGACTAAAAATAATATTGTGAGGTGTTAGGTGTTCAGAATAGACTGGAAATGAGTGGAAATTATGGTTATTGATGTTAATAAAACTATGGGATCAAAATGACCCCCAAATTCTATGATTTAAGCTGTTTTTGAGGGGATTTTGAAAAAAAAACACCCGAATCCGACAAAAAAATTTCAGGGAGGTTTTGCCAAAATGCGTCCAAATCCAAAACACAGCCGCGGAACCAAATCCAAAACCCGAAAAATTTCCGGTGCACATCTCTAATATATATATATATATATATATATATATATATATATATATATATATATATATATATATATATCTTAAAAAGGAACGGCAACGGCACTCAGAGTCTCTTTAAATCACAAAAATGCTGTATTGAGCATAGAAATTACTCATTTCTATGCTCAATACAGCATATTTGTGATATAAAGAGACTCTGAGTGCCGTTCCTTTTGGAGAGATATGGTTTCTTTTGAACTAGGACACCGGAGCAGCTGTTTTTTTATATGTGAGTGCCGGCTGAATTGGAGTATTATATGTGTATATATATATATATATATATAAACGACTTTTGGCAGCACTCCCAGGTACAAATAACTCAGTCCCGGTGCCCTCCTAGACCCCGGTCAATACAACAGTCCACTGTAGGCGGCACACTGGTCACAAAAGGTACAAAACAGCAGGTTGCAGCAACAACGTTTCGAAGTTTATTCTTCGTCCTCAGGTTACAAAATAACAGAGAAAGACATACCTTTTTATTCCCCCTACACATGTGCAGTGAGCTCCAGAGTGGTTCTGGCATTCTGACGCCCATTAGTGACATCATCCAGCCTCCCCGCCTACCAGAAGCATCACATTGAGATAGTATCAAAATACTATCAACAAGTAGTATAGTGAAAATGACTCACCTTACATTTAAAAACATTTCAGGACTCACAGTTAAAAACAACACATAAGACAAAGACAGATGCGGTGTATATACAAAACAGCATGTGCAGTCACCATCTAATCTCCACAGCTACCCCCACAGGTGCTGATGATCGTCAAAGACTTGCTCATTAACTCATTCAATGCTGCACATGATGGATACTCACTACATGGGCTATAAGAAACTATGTAAACCCAGAGATTCATTAAGCCCTTTAGGTGCTAGGGTCTGCAACTCATAAATCCATTTAGATTCTTTTTGCAACAAACGTAAAGATCTATTGCCCCCTCTTAATCTAGCTGGTTCATGATCAATAATCATATATTTTAGGCAGGCTATGCTGTGCCTAGCCTGCATAAAATGACGAGCGACCGGCTGGTCACTTGTACCATGTTGAATTGCATTCCTGATGGCCATTTTATGATTAGTCATACGCTCCCTCAATGTACGGTCGGTTTTACCGACATAATGAAGTCCGCAAGGACAACTGATCAGATAGATGATAAATTTAGTAGTACATGTGACTCTATAATTAATACTATATTTCCTACCACTAAACGGATGATTAAAGGTATTGCCAGTCAATTACCGGCAATTAAGTGATACATCTGTGTATAGACCTTTAGAAGGTGACCCCACCACTAGGTATGCCAAGGCGTTACATGATAAATTAGAGATGGCAGTAAAGTCGGGGATTATCTCTAATACACTTATGAAGGCATTGATTGTGGAACATCCGGTAGTCCCAGTGTTATATTCACTACCTAAGATTCATAAACGGCGTGACAATCCACCGGGTCGCCCTATTATTGCTGCCCGCAAGGGCTTATTTCAAAATGTGGCAACTTATTTGGATTCATTGTTGCAACCGTGTATTGTCAACCGTGATAGATATCTTTTAGACACTACTTCATTGATTAATCATCTACAATCCTTGAAGAATATTCCTGTGGGTAGCATTTTATGTAGTGTTGATATTGCTAGTTTATATACGGTAATCCCCAATGAAGCTGGTTTATTGGCAGTTCGCAAATTAATTCAGGATAATTGCTTGTACTCCGTTCCTGATATTGATTTTGTGTTGGATCTTTTAAATATGACCTTGACACACAACTACTTTGTATTTGATGGCAGGTTTTACCTGCAGACTGCTGGTTGTGCGATGGGGTCCCCTGTGGCCCCGTCGTACGCCAATGCATATATGTTTACAGCAGAACAAGAAATTTTCTTTAATGATATAGCTGTATCTGATGCAATTTATATTTTTTTGTACTTACGTTACATAGATGACGTGTTGATTATTTGGTCTCATACAGAGGAGGAATTCTGTTCTTTTGTCAACACTCACAATTTGTCTGAACACCCTATTAAGTTCACCATTAATACCAGCAAGGAAAGTGTGAATTTTTTGGATGTTCAGATTAAGTGTATTGATGGTATATTGACTACGAGTTTATATCATAAAAGCACTGATCGCAACACCTTACTTCATTTTGAGAGTTTTCTCAGTTTTTGAGGGCGGTGTTATGCACACCAGTGCCTGCAGGAAAGTACTGGTGTCAGAACTGTTATGCACTCCAGTGCCTGCAGGAATGTACTGGTGTTTGGACTGTTATGCACACCAGTGCCTGCAGGAATGTACTGGTGTCTGAACGGATAGGTATGCAAAACAAATGGACTCACAGACAGACTGGGGAATATGACATTACGTACACAGAAGGTGATAGGGTAACAAAATACACACAAAGTGAACAGAGAAGCCCAGAGGCTAAGGAACTGGGTGTCTCCTTGTATTAGTAATGCTCAGATGGAAAAAGCAAGATGTTGTGTTTTAATACGTAGAGAACCCGAAATGCTGTTGCTAAGGGCAACAGCAAAACCCTAAAGGGTTACCAACGGGTGTGGCAGTAAACTCCTTGGTCAGAGATGGAATGATAGACACAAGGAGAGTCTCCACAATCCTAATTCTCACTTGCAGTGCACAGGTTCAGCTTACTGCCACTAAACTGACCCCTGACACCTAGCACAGTGAGACAGGATTAGACAGGCAAGTCTTAGAATACAGCCGCAAACTTGCTAAGTTCACAGAGTAGTAACAGAACCCAAGCAAGCTAAACAACTGACTCCAGTCTTACTGCTAGGTCTGGATTGGCAGGGTGTAATACGAAATCCCCAGGCCTATTTGCAGTAAGCAACAAACAAATACAAAGCTACACAGTACTGGCTAACTTTCAGGAACTGACTAACCAACAAAGATTCAGCAGCATCTGCTTAACCTGAGAAGAGGCCTTATAAAGCAGGTGCTGTCCACGCCCCACTCAGACCTCACAGACTGTGAGCACAAAAACCAGCACCGGATCCCCTGCCGTGCACAGAGCCTATAACCACTGCACAGCAAAAGACCCGAACCGGAGTATCAGCTGCGCTCAGGTTACTCCGCTAGCACTTGTCTCCCGGTTGCCATGACGACGTGGCAGCACAGGGCAGGAGACCCTAACAGTATCCCCCCTCTGACGAGGGGTCAAAGAACCCCTACCACCGGGTTTTTCGGGGAACTGCGAGAAGAAAGAGCGTATCAGTCTGGGGGCATGAAGATCACAACTGCGCACCCACGACCGCTCCTCCGGGCCATACCCCTTCCAGTGCACCAAAAATGACAGCCGACCCCGAACCACCTTGGAGTCAAGAATCCTTTCAACAACAAACTCCCTCTGGCCACGTATCAGAAGAGGGGAAGGTCTTCCACTGGAAGAAGAATTACTAATCGCCCGTTTTAAAAGGGAACAATGAAATGTTTTATTGATACCCAAAGAACGGGGCAGATCTAACTGAAATGCCACCGGATTGATAACCCTGGTGATCTTATAAGGGCCGATGAACCGGGGGCCTAACTTATGAGATGGCTGTCTCAACTTCAAATTCTTGGTAGACAACCAGACGAAGTCTCCTAATTTGAAGCTGCAGGGTCTTTTCCGCTTATCAAAAACCCTTTTGGTCACTAATGACACAGACACAAGGGCTTTCTTCACTTTCCGCCAAATACCTCTAAGGACCGAAACCACAGAGGAACCACCAGGCGTGGAGTCCAGGGGGTCAAAAGAATTGGCCTTAGGATGATGCCCATACACACAAAGGAAGGGAGAGATCCCTGTAGCAGAGTGAGCCGCGTTGTTATAGGCAAACTCCGCCATGGACAGATGAGCAACCCAGTCAGTCTGACACTTGGAGACATAACACCTGAGGAACTGCTCCAAGGACTGGTTCACCCTTTCAGTCTGCCCATTAGACTGCGGATGATAGCCTGACGACAAGCTGACAGAAATCTGGAGATCGGAACAAAATGCCCTCCAGAATTTGGCCACAAACTGGGATCCGCGGTCAGAGACCACATCAAGTGGCAACCCGTGGAGACGCACAACATGCAGCATAAATAATTCAGACAGGCGTCTGGCCGATGGCAGCCCAACCAGTGGAACGAAGTGCGCCATCTTCGAAAATCTGTCAACGACAACCCAGATGGCTGTCATCCCCGAGGATTTGGGCAAGTCCACCACAAAATCCATTGAAATGTGGGTCCATGGCTTAGATGGGATAGAGAGTGGATGTAATGGGCCAACAGGAACCCCTCTAGGAGTCTTATTTCGGGCCAGATGTCACATGCCCGAACCCACTGATCCACATCCTTAGCCACCGAGGGCCACCACACCGCCCTAGATAGCAACTCCCGAGTTCTGGCAATACCCGGGTGACCTGCCGACTTCTTGGCATGGAATTCCAGGAACACTCGCTGTCTTAACCTAGGAGGCACAAACAAAAGACCTACCGGAAGGTCTGGAGGAGCCTGCTCCTGTGCTCTAAGGACTAATGATAAGAGGTCCTGGGTAATGCCCACTTTAATACATGATGGGGAAACAATGGGCAACGGCTCCTCGGTGGTCTCCTGGATTGGAGCAAAACTCTGCGAGAGCGCATCAGCCTTGATGTTTTTTGACCCAGGGCGATATGTTATCAAAAAATTAAAGCGAGCAAAAAACAAAGCCCATCGTGCCTGCCTGGCATTGAGACGCTTCGCTGATTCTAAATATGCCAGATTCTTATGGTCAGTGAGAATTGAGACCACAAACTTAGCCCCCTCAAGCCAGTGTCTCCACTCCTCGAGTGCATCCTTAATAGCCAACAATTCCCGGTTACCCACGTCATAATTCATCTCGGCAGGCGAAAATTTACGGGAAAAGTAAGCACAGGGATGAAGGCGATTATCAGACACTCCCATCTGAGAAAGCACTGCCCCAATACCCATCTCAGAGGCATCCACCTCCACCACAAAAGGACGCTCTGGATCTGGGTGTCGCAGCACCTTGGCCGAAACAAATGCCCTTTTGAGACGGGCAAAAGCCGCTTTAGCCTCACAAGACCAGTGAGCAACATCCGCCCCTTTCTTAGTGAGTGCCACCAAGGGCGCCACTATAGACGAAAATCCAGCGATAAATCGTCTATAAAAATTTGCAAAGCCCAGGAAACGCTGAAGCGCCTTCAAACTAGTGGGCTGCACCCAATCCAGGACTGCCTGTACCTTGGAACCCTCCATTTGGAAACCTTCTGGGGAGATAATATATCCTAGAAATGCGATTTGCTTAACTTCAAATTCGCACTTCTCCAGCTTCGCCCCAAGCCGGTGGTCTCTGAGTTTCTGGAGGACTAAGCGTACATGCTTCCGATGTTCCTCCAGGGAATGGGAGAAGATTAGGATGTCATCTAAGTATACAACTAAGAATCTATCCAAATATTCCCTGAGCACATCATTCATGAAATCCTGGAAGACTGCCGGGGCATTACAGAGCCCAAAAGGCATCACCAAATATTCATAATGCCCTGAGTGGGTATTAAAGGCAGTCTTCCATTCATCCCCCTCTCTTATTCGGATTAGATTGTACGCACCGCGTAGGTCAATCTT
Source organism: Pseudophryne corroboree (assembly GCF_028390025.1). Lineage (NCBI taxonomy): Eukaryota > Metazoa > Chordata > Amphibia > Anura > Myobatrachidae > Pseudophryne > Pseudophryne corroboree. The sequence continues at coordinate 731,586,787 of NC_086448.1, read as the reverse complement.
AGAAAAAATGGTGGCAGTACGAAGCTGGTCAAACAAGACCGAAATGAGAGGCAGTGGGTATGAGTTTTTAATCGTGATACGGTTCAATTCCCTGAAGTCGATGCAGGGTCGCAATGAACCGTCCTTTTTACCCACGAAGAAGAATCCCGACCCAACTGGAGACTGTGAAGGTCTGATAAATCCCTTAGCCAAGTTCTCCTGAATGTACTCTGCCATAGCCTGAGTCTCAGGACGTGACAGGGAGTACAACCTGCTCTTGGGAAGCTTAGCATTTGGCAACAAATCAATGGCACAGTCATAGGGGCGATGGGGAGGTAGTACCTCTGCAACTTTTTTGGAGAACACGTTCGCAAAATCTGCATAACACCCTGGCAATCCTGGCAAACTTAGCTGCGAGAGCCTGACTGGAAGGCTCAAGCAACTCCTGAAACAATCAGTACCCCAACTAAGAATCTCCCCAGAGACCCAGTCAAATTGAGGATTGTGGGCCCTTAACCAGGGTAACCCCAACACCAATGGGGCAAAAGTACAGACAGTCACATAAAAGGACAATTTTTCAGAGTGTGTGGCTCCAATAAACAAAGAAATCTGGCTAGTGCAAGAGGTAATTTTACCTTGGGATAATGGTTCCCCGTTTAACCCACAAATCTCAATTTCCGATGCCAAGGGTACTAAGGGAACAGAGTGTTTCAGGGCGAACTGGCGGTCCATAAAAACCCCGTCGGCCCCACTGTCCACAAAGGCCTCAGTCTTGACAGTTTGACCGAGGATCTTCAAGGTCACCGGAATGATAAAAGTCTTCTTGGGAAATTCTGACTTCTGGCCTGACAGGATATTTCCCATCACCCTCAGGCCCTGAAGTTTTCCGGCTTTTCTGGGCATGATACTACCACATGACCTTTATTCCCACAGTACAAACACAACCCCTGCTGTCTCCTCCGCGTCTTCTCACGTGAGGAGAGGCGGGTAGCCCCAATCTGCATAGGCTCCTCGGAAAATTCCTCAGAGTCTGAGGTTCCCTTGGGAAAGAAGGAAATCTCAGTCTCCCTTTCAAGCCTACGCTCTCTCAGCCGTCTATCCACCCGGATGGATAACTGCATGAGCTGATCCAAGCTATCAGGCAAGGGATATTGTACCAGTTGGTCCTTTATCTGGTTAGAAAGACCTCTTCGGTACTGGTGTCTCAGGGCTGGGTTATTCCACTGGGTATCATGGGCCAACCTCCGAAACTCCGTACAGTAAACCTCAACTGGCCTTCGCCCTTGCTTAAGGATCGAAACCTGAGCCTCGGCTGAGGCCGTCTTGTCAGGGTCATCATACAACATGCCCAGTGCCGTAAAAAAAGCATCAACACTTGTAAGCGACGGACAGTCAGGCTGTAACCCATATGCCCAGACCTGTGGGTCTCCTTGTAGCAAGGAAATCACTATGCCCACCCGCTGAATCTCCGACCCAGAAGACTGAGGCCTAAGCCGGAAGTATAGCTTGCAGCTCTCCTTGAAACAAAAGAACTGCGAGCGATCTCCAGAAAAACGATCCGGGAGATTTACTTTCGGCTCCTTAACCCCTGCAGGTGCTGCTGCTGCGGGAGATCCGCCAGCAGCCTGGGAGGTGTGCATTTTAATGGACAAATCATTAAATTGTCGAGTCAGGACCTGCACCTGATCGGCCACCTGTTGCAACGTATTTTGAGGGGTATGCTCCATATTCCCACAAAATTTCAACAGGAGTATTAGGCTGCTGAATATGTTATGCACACCAGTGCCTGCAGGAAAGTACTGGTGTCAGAACTGTTATGCACTCCAGTGCCTGCAGGAATGTACTGGTGTTTGGACTGTTATGCACACCAGTGCCTGCAGGAATGTACTGGTGTCTGAACGGATAGGTGTGCAAAACAAATGGACTCACAGACAGACTGGGGAATATGACATTACGTACACAGAAGGTGATAGGGTAACAAAATACACACAAAGTGAACACAGAAGCCCAGAGGCTAAGGAGCTGGGTGTATCCCTTGTATTAGTAATGCTCAGATGGAAAAAGCAAGATGTTGTGTTTTAATACGTAGAGAACCCGAAATGCTGTTGCTAAGGGCAACAGCAAAACCCTAAAGGGTTACCAACGGGTGTGGCAGTAAACTCCTTGGTCAGAGATGGAATGATAGACACAAGGAGAGTCTCCACAATCCTAATTCTCACTTGCAGTGCACAGGTTCAGCTTACTGCCACTAAACTGACCCCTGACACCTAGCACAGTGAGACAGGATTAGACAGGCAAGTCTTAGAATACAGCCGCAAACTTGCTAAGTTCACAGAGTAGTAACAGAAACCCAGCAAGCTAAACGACTGACTCCAGTCTTACTGCTAGGTCTGGATTGGCAGGGTGTAATACGAAATCCCCAGGCCTATTTGCAGTAAGCAACAAACAAATACAAAGCTACACAGTACTGGCTAACTTTCAGGAACTGACTAACCAACAAAGATTCAGCAGCATCTGCTTAACCTGAGAAGAGGCCTTATAAAGCAGGTGCTGTCCACGCCCCACTCAGACCTCACAGACTGTGAGCACAAAAACCAGCACCGGTTCCCCTGCCGTGCACAGAGCCTATAACCACTGCACAGCAAAAGACCCGAACCGGAGTATCAGCTGCGCTCAGGTTACTCCGCTAGCACTTGTCTCCCGGTTGCCATGACGACGTGGCAGCACAGGGCAGGAGACCCTAACAGGCGGTGAGGATTTGTAGTAACAAACAGGATGCTATCTCTCAAATTGATGATATGATAGTAAAATTTAGACAGAGGGGATATCCTTTGAAAGAATTGGTAGCAGCAAAAGGGAAAGCCCTTATGCAGGATAGACATTCCCTGTTGCTATCTAAGAAAACGAAACCTGTTTCTAAACGCTTACCATGGGTTAATCATTTCAACACTGATAGTACATCAATTGCCCGTACAGCGAAAGCGTTGTGGCCAATTGTACAGACCGACAAAGATCTAAATCTGACGGATATCACTATCATGCCCACTTATACGAGAGGAAGAAATTTAAGGGATTGGGTAGTCAAAACAGATGTAACGGGGTTACAATCCAGTCAAAGTGAACAAAATATGTTTTTGTCCCTGCGCAAGGGTTGTTTTAGATGTTTAAATTGCATCACTTGTAGGTCTCTTCTGACTGGCAATACCTTTAATCATCCGTTTAGTGGTAGGAAATATAGTATTAATTATAGAGTCACATGTACTACTAAATTTATCATCTATCTGATCAGTTGTCCTTGCGGACTTCATTATGTCGGTAAAACCGACCGTACATTGAGGGAGCGTGTGGCTAATCATAAAATGGCCATCAGGAATGCAATTCAACATGGTACAAGTGACCAGCCGGTCGCTCGTCATTTTATGCAGGCTAGGCACAGCATAGCCTGCCTAAAATATATGATTATTGATCATGAACCAGCTAGATTAAGAGGGGGCAATAGATCTTTACATTTGTTGCAAAAAGAATCTAAATGGATTTATGAGTTGCAGACCCTAGCACCTAAAGGGCTTAATGAATCTCTGGGTTTACATAGTTTCTTATAGCCCATGTAGTGAGTATCCATCAGGTGCAGCATTGAATGAGTTAATGAGCAAGTCTTTGACGATCATCAGCACCTGTGGGGGTAGCTATGGAGATTAGATGGTGACTGCACATGCTGTTTTGTATATACACCGCATCTGTCTCTGTCTTATGTGTTGTTTTTAACTGTGAGTCCTGAAATGTTTTTAAATGTAAGGTGAGTCATTTTCACTATACTACTTGTTGATAGTATTTTGATACTATCTCAATGTGATACTTCTGGTAGGCGGGGAGGCTGGATGATGTCACTAATGGGCGTCAGAATGCCAGAACCACTCTAGAGCTCACTGCACATGTGTGGGGGGAATAAAAAGGTATGTCTTTCTCTGTTATTTTGTAACCTGAGGACGAAGAATAAACTTCGAAACGTTGTTGCTGCAACCTGCTGTTTTGTACCTTTTGTGACCAGTGTGCCGCCTACAGTGGACTGTTTGATATATATATATATATGGAAAGGGGATGAGGGATATATAGCGACTATAGTGTTAATAAAATGTAAAATTGGTAATTCTAAAAAGACTATTTATTGACATAAAAATTACACGTAAAAGAAGCACATAGAAAAAATGGGACAATAACACATACACAGCTGGACTAAAAACACTTAAATGAAATCTTAAAAACTACAATAAAAGCAAGTAAAATGGATTATCCTTATCTTAGGTGAGGTAGGTATAGGTATTCCCCAATGCGTTTTGTCTCAAAAGACTTCTCAAGGGAAGTCTTTTGAGACGAAACGCGTTGGTTTGAAATATGCTCTGACAAACCGTATAAATATACTGTATATATTTATGTTGACATACAAAAATTTGTACGTAAATTGACTGTAAAAACATTTTTTGTGAGTCGAGAGGAATAGCGTGGCTGAGACGGAGATGAGGTCCCTCACCCCGTTTTGTCCTAAGTCTATTTTCTTTCCCCAACACATTAAAGGACCATTTATTGAGACCTTCAGTTCACTGGTACTGGAAGATCTCAGCAAAATAAAAGTGGATAAAAGTGGTACGAATCTTACTAACAAAGAAAAAAGAGCAATAAAAGACTTACATGAAAATAAAGGGCTTATAATAAAACCAGCCGATAAAGGGGGGGGGGGGGGGGAAGGGGGATAGTCTTGATGAATATAGAGGACTATGAGACTGTAGTCTATAGACAACTTCAAGATCAAAAAACCTACAAGAAATTACGGGGAGATCCGTCTAAACAAATGCATTTAAAGTAAAGTCAGATGATAGAGAGAGCAACAATAAAGGGTACAATCACAGAGAGGGAGGCTAAATTCATTATCAATCATGATCCAGTGATACCGGTAATTTATATTTTACCCAAGATTCATAAGAACTTAGAATAAAACCCTGGGCGCCCAATTATATTGAGTGTAGATTCAGCTACAGCTAATCTATCTAGTTTCATAGATTATTATTTACAGCCCCTCGTGAATACCAATAGATCACTGTTAGGCGCCGGGGTCCGCATGTCCGCGCGGCCCGGCACCTAGCAACTAGGGACGCCGTGCGCGTTCAGCCGCCGGCTCCCTAGCAACGCTAGACGCCGGGCACGCTGAGCCGCACGGACCCTAGCAACGGGGACGCCACGGGCGGACCGCGTCCCCCGTTGCAGGGCCTAATTAACAAGCACACACACTTGTCCTCTGGCCGTGCAGCAAGGCAGCTGCACGGCATTTATTCCCAATCAGGCTCTAAGCAGCTGATTGGAGGACTCCCTGTTAAATACCTTCCCAGTACTTCTCACAGACGCCGGTAATAGCTTCCTGCATGCTGCTTTGGTTTGCTGAGAGTCTGTTCCAGTCCTGCTGTATCCGGTCATTCCTGTCCTCAGAAGTCCTGTATTCGGGAGTTGTCATCTCATCCCAGGAAGTCGTTTGGTCCCAGTTGTCCTGACTGATCACCTTTATATATCGAGTGGTGTTCCGTGAGTTGCGGCTCTGCCGTGTGTTGCGGCTCAGCCGCTTTATCTTTATATATTCTGTTTTTGGAGCATTTGCGGAGGGTTCCGCTTCCACAAGTCCTCTCTGGAACTCGGCGGTGCTGGGTAGGAGAAGTGGACAAGTGGATATTTTGGTTGTCCTTTTCCCTGGCGGTGTTTCCGCACATATTTTAAGTTAGCTTGTAGCCCCTGGCCTGGTTTTTTAGTCAGAGGGCCCCTTGTTATCACCCTGTCTCGGATTTTACCTTTGTCTCTCATTAAGACCTGGGGGGGCATCGGAGTTGGGCAGACATAATCCGCCCTTCAAACGCGGCTGCCATGGGCTCAAGCAACCATAGTCTCGCAGGGGATTTCCGACAGCACGGGTGAGACAACGGAGTTAGGGCGCCAGGGGCTATTTTCCATTCCCGCTCCCTTCCCCAGCATATTGTTCCAGTGCTCCGGTCCTCGCAAAAAGATCTCCTCAGACCAGAGTGCTGGAATCATAACAATCACACCTTAAGTTTACTACAAGTTTTTTGCAACTATTAGATAATGTGGTCTGGGAGAAATACTCCCTTTTGGTAACAGCAGACGTTAGTTCATTGTATACCATTATAAATTATAATGATGGCCTAGATGCCACCAGGGTTTTTCTTGAATCATCTGAACTATCAGCAAATTTACAAAGTTTTTTATTGGAAGGAATTTAATTTATTTTATATAATAATTTCTTTTTATTCAAGGATGAGTTTTACCTACAAAGAACAGGAACGGCGATGGGCACCAGGTTCGCTCCGAGCTATGTGAACCTCTTTATGGGTGCTTGGGAACTTGATACGCTATGGTCCAGTGCCGAGCTCGGAGTGAACCTGGTGTCCTACGCCAGGTATATAGATGACATCTTTTTTATCTAAAAGGGAAGATAGAGCTAGTCTGGCTCATTTTTGCATGATCTTGAACTCAAATGATAAGAACTTTATATTAACCTTTGATATTCAGGAAAAAACATAAATTTCCTGGATGTGACTGTATATATAGAGGATGGTAAAATATGTACAAAAATTTATACTAAACCAACGGATTCCGGGACATATCTTCCAGCGAATAGTTGCCATCATGACAACTGGATCAGCTCGATACCTAATGACCAGTTAAAAAGCCTTAAAAGAATTTGTACAAATGAGAGAGTCTTTATAGATCAGGCACAAACTATGGGAAGAAAATTTAAAGCATGTGGCTATGATAGAATAAAAGTAGATAAGACCATAGAAACAGTAAAAACTATTGACTGTAAAGAGTTACTATCAAAGAAAGAAGCCCCAAAAGAAGGTGATGATTTTGGTTTAGCTTTTGTTACAAATTATACACAAGAACATAAAATGATTGAAAAAGTTTTTAAAAAGCACTGGCCATTATTAAAGAAAGATAATATACTCGGACCCCTATTGACAGAGAAACCCAAACTCATCTATCATAGGGCACTGAACTTAAAGACCAAGTTGGTGTCTAGTTCTTTACCTCCAACATCGATGGCAGCAAATATCACATCCACCGGTTTTTACCGTTGTGGTTCATGTATGGGGTGTAAAAATATCAAAAGCCAGGTTGGAAGTAAAATTGAACAAGTCACAATTAATGGTTATAAAATTACAATTAAGGAATTTATAACGTGTAATGTAAAAAATGTTTTATATGCCTTAAGATGCACATGTGACAAGATATACATTGGGAGAATGTCACGACCATTGAAGGTCCGTCTTGGTGAACATATACACAATATTAAAAAAGGGTTGGAGACACATGCTGTTCAATTGCAGGTCTAGTGTCTTTTTGTGGAATTAAGGCAATTAAAGGCAATATAAGACACAAAGATTGCTCAAAACTACTTGCAAAAACTGAGATGAACTTTATTTATAAACGCCATACATTGCAGCCAGGGGGTCTTAATAGCGACTTTGTGCTTAAATGGTTTTTGTAAATATATATGTGCTTTGTTACATCATGAGCCTTATTGTCATCCTTCAGTTTTTAGGTATCTGAGCCTTTTGGATGAATTTCCCTTTGAAGAAGAATATATACACCTGGATTTCAGGGTTATCATGACAACCTCATATTGTGACTTTCCGATATAAATTTATAGTTTATGTCCCCCTTTTTTCTGTAATTTTATTGAGATGATAATTTTTTCTATGTTTATTTATGTTTTGAAAAAACCTGTTTTTGACCTTCACAAAATGTCCTCTTATATCTACGGGACATTTGGCTATGACCTCCCTATGATGGCCACCTTACTATTTCCTGTCTATTGACAGGAAGTAGTTATACAGCTGGGAGTGCTTGTAGCAGTGACAGGATATCTATGTCACGTGTGGCTGATGCCGCACTTCCTGTTATTCGAACAGGAAGTTGGAGCCGATACATGCGTTCCAGTTGCGGTCCACTGACTGCTTCCTGTCTTTCGACAGGAAGTGGTCATACAGCAGGGACTCTCTGGTAACCGCACTGTATGGTTGCCATGATGATAGGGCAATGTTGGATCACATGAACGCCGCCGATCAATAACAACACAGTTAGTCACCTTAAGCCCATTTGTTGCTTGGTTTATGGGTCCCCAAACAAACCACGCAAGCGCTTGGTTTGTTAAACTTTGCATGTACTTTTTAATATACAACATATTGGTGGGTGGCAGTGCCCAAGGAGAATTCCATCATGCACCACTTTTATTATCATTATAGTCTGTATTTTTGGGGGGCATTTTGATGGTTATCTGTGTCTCACAACTCAATCATTTACCAGCTCATGCTTCATTCTTATCAAGCATCCCTGTGTGTGCTTGACTGGCAGCGTCTAATAAATTAAATAGAAAGATTAACAACTGTATAATACTGTTGTTTGGGGACCATTGTTGATGGTCTTTTTTGCATAGACAAACATATTTATTGGTTATCACTCTAATACATAACTAATTTGCAACACATTTTTAACTAATGAAGTTTGAAATAATGAAGTGCCTCACAAATGTTTTTTTTAACAGAATTATGGAGCATATTTAGTATTATTCAGTAATGTGCTAATGAGAAATTATTCACAACAGTCAACAGAGATGCCTGCAAGGTTGTAGATCCGGTTGGGTAGAATACGGTGGCGGGCAGAATACTGACCGTGGCGTCCCAATAGTCTGAATCCTGGCAGCAAAGGTAAGTATACTTACCTTCCCCCAATGGCCCCCTAGCTCTTTATACCTGCAGCCTAAACCTAACCCTCCCTCCCCCACAGCCTAACCCTACCACTTCACAGTGGTGCCTAAAGACTAAGCCCCACCCCCGACTAAACCTAACCCTCCCCCTTCAACCTAATTCTAACCCTCTGGGGGAGTGCCTAACCCTAACCCACCCTCTATGCAGCCTAAGCCTAACCCCCCACGACCACTGCCTAACCCTTCCCCGTGCAGCCTAAACCTAAATACCCCCCCTTCCCCCCAATGTCTTACCTCTTCTGGTGGCCGGGGCATGATCATTCATGATCCTGGAGGTCAGTATTCTGGTGCCGGCATGTGACCCTAACCGGGATGCCAGTGTCAGCATTCCAAGTAGTGTCAGGATCCTGCCATCTGCATTTTGACTGACAGGATCCCGACCGCTGGGAACTTGATCAGATCCCTGTAGATGAGGGGTGGGGAACCTCCGGCCCGCGGGCCTTATATGGCCCAGAAAAGCATTTTGTCTGGACCGGGACCCTTCAAAGGCAGCTGCAGAGTGTAGAGCTGTCCTCCAATCACGGCATCATGGGAGATGTCATTTTCTCACACTGTGAAGTGTATACAGTATAAGAAAACTCCATCTCCCATGATGCAATGCGTAGGAGACGGCTGCGGGCAGTGATGTAAGGCGGCTTTGAAGAGAGATCTTAACGGAGGTCTGTTCTGCTGGTTGCGGGCAGGAGGAATGGCTGAGGCTGTGGTGCGGTGTAGAGTGGACCCAGGACCTGGACCAGTGGTATGCAGGGCAGGAGTAATGGCTGTGGCTGTACTGCGGTGCATTATGTTTGATGTGGGCATTAGGTGTAAGGCCACACCTACTTTCCTAAGAAAGCAAGGGCATTTGCGGGGGGAGGTGGCACTTCAAAAATTTGCTCACGGATGATTTTGAACAAATCCAAATGGCCCTTGTCAGAAAAAAGGTTCCCCACCCCTGCTGTAGATCATGGATAAGCACACAATCTCTCTGCCTCTGTTTTTGGGCTAGATTTAGGAGAAAAAATATGGTGTTATCCCTCATACTCAGACTTTCCGGTGCATCTCATGAATGTACTACAGATATGTTTTACACACAATTAGGAAGGCGTGTTTGAGTGTGTGTGTGTGTGTGTGTGTGTGTGTGTGTGTGTGTGTGTGTGTGGGAGGGGGTGGCGTGGGGGGGGGGGTAGTATGGGCAGCAGGTCAGCCTCCTAATATTTGTTAGTGTAAGATAGGCTAATTTAGAGTTTGCAGCTCTACAGTAAAACTATTAATTTTATTTTCTTCTCTTTGAATATTGTTGACGGGATTCCATGACCATCAACTTTGTATTCTATTACCTTACATTTTCTAAATTAATTAATCAATAAATTTCAATAAATTAATCAATCAATCAATCAATCAATCAATCAATCAATGAATGCTTACTTATCTGTCACTACATACTCCACCCTCATTTCCCTATACTTCTCATTAAAAGCAGACAAATTCTGAATAGGAATGAGGCTGTATAAGAATCCTGGGTTATTTCCTGGTTGGTTGAGTATGACAGCCTTGTTGCCGGGAAGAATTATGTGGTCTGGTGATTGTCAGTCAAAAGTTTATTAGCCTATTAGTGATGAAAGGGGGTGGTCTGGCTAAGTTTATTTAGGAGAGGCTGTGTCTGAGTACAACCTCTTTTTTTGCATTTAGAGCCCTGCCCAAAACCTTGTTTGTCACTGCGTGCTTGTTGCTTCTTTTCCTTCCAGGGGAGGCACAGCTTGGCGAGAGAACGCTGCAGTCTCTGTGACCTTCTGTGGAACAAGATGTCGTCGTGGAACACCTACGCTCTGATTACTTGGCGAGTTTGACCTGTTCAGTGCTGAGGGACCTGGGCGCTCTTTGTACGGGAGCGTTCAGTCTTGGCCCCTAGGGCATGATACACTAATAAAGGCTGGAACTGAGATTGAAGTGTCTCCTGGCCACCTTTACCTGATAGGTCAATCACAATTGAAATAAATAGCTGCGACCTTTAAGACAAGCCTTTTTGTGTGTCACCGTCATTTAATGTGTCAGTGTCATTATTTATAGGATTAAGGGCCTAATTCAGACCTGATCATAGCAGCAAAAGTTTTCTCTAATGGGCAAAACCATGTGCACTGCAGGGGGGGGGGGGGGGCAGATATAGCATGCGCAGAGAGAGTTAGATTTGGGTGGGGTGTGTTCAATCTGAAATCTAAATTGCAGTGTAAAAATAAAGCAGCCAGTATTTACCCTGCACAGAAACAACATAACCCACCCAAATCTAGCTCTCTCTGCACATGTTAGCTTATATCTGCTGCCCCCGGCACTGCACATGGTTTTGCCCATTAGGGAAAAATGTTGCTGCTGTGATCAGGTCTGAATTAGGCCCTAAGTCTTATTTTAAATATCTGTGATTAAAGGGGTTAATTGTTGATGGGTGTTATATTAATAATTGGTTACGGTGGGTTAATGACTGTCATAGGGTATAAGGCTTTAATGGTGTTTTAGAAATAAACCAGTGGAGCTCTTTTTAAAATATTCTTGTATGGAGTTGTATAGTATATTACACTGCCATCCTGTATGCCACTGCTGTGCTGCAATGTTGTATAGATGTGCTGTATTCATACTGGCATGTGTTTGTGCCGCTGCTCTGTTGCTTAGTTTAGCCAGCTTCCATTGGTCAATATTCGTCAACAATAGTATGAGCTATGAGGTGGTCAAGATTGATTGGAAACACTTGAATATAATGTTACATGGTTTTAGCTGTTTTTATCAATTTTCATGAAATCAAAACCGAATCTGAACCAAAACACGTTGGAGTGTTTTGCCAAAACCAAAAAACAAAATAAAAACACACAGGGTAGTTTTGCAAAACTAAGACCAGAACACAAGGGTTGGTGCACATGTCTAATAGAGACGTATGGAAAAGAGTAATAAGAAAGAAAAAACATGATGACTGGCCATTTCATGTCGGGACCAGTTTCATTTATGGTTTGGAAAATACTTTTTTTAAGGTGTATTTAACTTGGGCACCTTAGTGTAAGCAAATTGAATCTCTTTATGACCTGGAACGTTCATACTCTTGTGGTCAATTAATTCATCAGACTGTTCCAGGCTGCTCACCCTGCCAATGGCTGCAACTCCAGCAGAATAGGACCCTCTGCTGAGCATGCACTAGTTTGGAACATGTTGAAATCCAAAACATGATTGGACCCAAGCATGCTCAGAAACAGTCCCTACTTAGTTCTTCTGAGAGCAAAGTGGTGACTCAGGGTTGCCAGGCTACTCTCACTTATTGGCCTCATAATTTCTCACCAGTGGCAGCAGTTCCATTACTGTGTGAATCTCCTGAAGTTGTAAGATTTGTGTCAAATAAACTACTCAAGTAAATAATGGGAGAGCCACAAAATAGTACATTGCAGACTAAGGGCCTGATGTTGAGTGAGTACTATGAATGGAAGTTGCTCATAATCCACTTGTTGGTCCATCACAGGTGCATGTAAAGGAGAGAACAAGAAACACTAATTCCCACTGTATATTGCAATGGGCCAGCAATAGAGGCATGCACCCTACATAATAATAACATGCAGAGGACTCAGTTACACATATTTGGCGTTATATGATAAAACACATGAATATATAACCTTTAGTGGGGCTTTATTATGTAGTGTAGGACTACCTGATCAGAGATGCCATGAAGTGGCTGGTGGCTTGTTATGTACAGTATTTGCAAATGGGTATAACTGAGAACTCTGCATTTTATTACTATGTAGGATGTATGTCTCTTTTGCTGGCACATTGCAATGTGATAGACCTGGTACAGTAAGGACGTGTTCCAAACATTCCAAATAGATGAAGACCAGGGGGTTAATTTACTAAGATGGGAGTTCTATTTAAGATGGGATGTTGCCCATAGCAACCAATCAGATTCTGCTTCTCATTTATCTAGCACCTTCTAGAAGATAATACCTGGAATCTGATTGTTTGCTATGGGCAACATCCCATCATAAATAGAACTCCCATCTTAGTAAATTTACCCCCAGGATAAAGAAGTATGTGCACCTGAAAAAGCTGTCTCATTTGTGGATGGTCAGGCACAGGTGGAAATAACTGATGATGATGCTCCATAGTACTAGTGAATCGCTTGTGACTGGCTGCTGTGATGCTGATTGGTGATTGATTTATCAATAGGGCACATGCTGTATTATGCGTATTATTTGTATTTGGGCAAAAAGAAAAAAAAATCCAAATTGTTGCTGCTGTATTAGAGAGTTATTATCAGATTTATTGGCATATAATATTAAACACATTTGTTGCAAATACACTAAGGGGTATATTCAATAACTGTCGGAAGCTGCCGTCTTGTCGGAAAGACAGCAGCTTCGGTCAGAAATAGGTCGGAAGGGGTTCCAACCTATTCAATAGGGGTTGATTTTTTCCAACAAGACGGGAATTCCTGACATGTCAAAAACACGTGGAATGGCGGAATAGACGCCGATCCACGTGCTTCTGTCGGAAATGGGTCCAAATCCGACAGGTTTTTGCCCCCTTTCCGACAAACTCAATCCGACTTGAAAACAAGTCGGATTGAGGTGAGGAGCGGCCAGCGGGGGGAGCTGGATGCGGGGGGACCATGTCTGCGGCGGCGGGGGGAGGTACTGCAGGGAGAGAGGTGCCTGGCCGTTCCCGGCCAGGCACCTCTCTCCCTGCAGCGCCTCCCCCTGCCGCCGCAGACATGGTCCCCCGCAGCCAGCCCCTCCCGCCGATCTCTGCTCCCCCCGCCGCCCACAGCACCTCTCTTTCTGCAGCGCCTTCCCCCGCCGCTCCACACATGTCCCCCCGCAGCCAGCCCCTCACGCTCACGGCCGCGATCTCTGCTCCCCTGGCCGCTGCTGTCAGCACATCCGTAGCTGCTGACAGCAGTGGCCTGATAGAACCCTGTGAACGGCCAAATCCGACAGTCAGATTTGGCCGTCCATTGAATAGGGGTTGTCTGATCCATTCCGACAACTGCATGTTGGACTAGATCCGACTCTTATTGAATATACCCCTAAATGGTTAAATATATGGGTGCAAGTGGGGCATAAGTGTATGTAACATACGCCTGCCCAAAAAAATATGTGCATAAGCTGCTGTTGCTGACCAGTACTTATCTTAACAGTTGCTGATTTCTATATGACCAAAATTATAACTTTTATAATAAATGCAAATTGTGCCTGCAATTTGTGGTCTCTTGAGCCCAAATCTTCATCAGCCCCAAAATGTATTATATTTACCTTGTCTTGAAAGCAACCAATAGTCAACTTAGAAAGTAAGGCAATGTTATGACTTATTCCACCAGAATTGGAATATGTTTCCTTATTTGGTGCGCAGCTCCCCATCCACACTCTGTGCAGTGCACATAACCTCCCCCCAACACACATTCTGTTTGCAGCAATGTCTGAGCAATACATTATCTTACATATCTTAAGAGATTTGGCCCTGGCGCTGGTGAAAGCGGGGTGCCAGAGCCGCCGCTATCATCTGCGAATGTATCATATTCCCCGGAAATATTGACCTATAGTTGGCTCCATCAGCAGTAGACGGGGAGGGGGGTGCTGCACAGAGTTGGGGGTGGGAAACTGCACACCGCCCCCTAGGCATTAATACTTCTCTGCTTGATGACACAATTTATGGCATCATAGAAAATCCCCACCCATTGCTTTTAAGGTATACTCCCTTGAGGAACACCTGCCTACAAGAGTAGAAAACTCATATTCATTTTTACAATTATAGCATGACATACAGTAGGAAGTGAGCACAGTTTCGCCCCTGCTAGTCTAATGCCCCAGATCAGGCACTTTATTTAGCTTCTGATCTGTTTTTCTCTAACGTCCTAGAGGATGCTGGGGACTCCGTAAGGACCATGGGGAATAGACGGGCTCCGCAGGAGATAGGGCACTTTAAGAAAGCTTTGGATTCTGGGTGTGCACTGGCTCCTCCCTCTATGTCCCTCCTCCAGACCTCAGTTTTACACTGTGCCCAGAGGAAGATGGGCGCACTGCAGGGAGCTCTCCTGAGTTCTTTGCATAAGAAAGCATTTTTGTTTGGATTTTTCTATTTTTACAGTGAACACAGCTGGCAACAGGCTCCCTGCATAGAGGGACTGGGGAGAGAGGAGCAGACCTACTTAAATGATAGGATCTGCTTCCTCGGCTACTGGACACCATTAGCTCCAGAGGGGGTGAACACAGGTTTGTCCTGGGCTTCCACCCCCGGAGCCACGCCGCCGTTCTCCTCACAGAGCCAGAAGAACAGAAGCAAGAAGACGTCTCAGGCGGCAGAAGCCTTCAGCGGCTTCACTGAGGTGACGCACAGCACCGCAGCTGTGCGTCATTGCTCCACACACCTCACACACTCCGGTCACTGTATGGGTGCAGGGCGCAGGGGGGGCGCCCTGGGCAGCAATAATAACACCTCAAAACATGGCAAAAAGATATATACATGTACAGCTGGGCACTGTACATGTATATAAAAGAGCCCCCGCCATTTTTACACAAATTTGAGCGGGACCGAAGCCCGCCGCCGAGGGGGCGGGGCTTCTCCCTCAGCACTCACCAGCGCCATTTTTCTCTCCACAGAACGCTGAGAGGAAGCTCCCCGGACTCTCCCCTGCTTACACACGGTGAAGGGGTGTTTAAAAGAGAGGGGGGGGGCACATAATTGGCGGATAAGATATTATACAGCGCTGCTGGGGAAAAACATTTTGTGTTGGTCTCCAGGGTCATTGCGCTGGGGTGTGTGCTGGCATACTCTCTCTCTGTCTCTCCAAAGGGCCTTAAAGGGGATACTGTCTTCAGAAAAGAGTTTCCCTGTGTGTATGAAGTGTGTCGGTACGTGTGTGTCGACATGTTTGACGAGGAAGGCTCGCTTAATGCGGAGGGGGAGTTTTTGAATGTCAGGTCGACGTCGGCAACACCGACACCGGACTGGGTGGATATGCTGAATGTCTTAAATGCAAATGTGAATCTCCTGCATAAAAGGTTAGACAAGGCTGAGGTTAGGGATCAGTCAGGTAGCCAGACCGTGCCTGTCCCTGTGGCGCCAGGACCTTCAGGGTCTCAAAAGCGCCCCATATCCCAGGTCGCTGACACAGATACCGACACAGATACTGACTCTAGTGTCGACTATGTGGATGCAAAATTACAGCCGAAGGTGGCAAAGGGTATTCGATACATGATTATTGCCATAAAAGAGGTTTTGCATATCACTGAGGAACCCCATGTCCCTGACACGAGGGTTCACATGTATAAAGGGAAAAAGCCTGAGGTCACGTTTCCGTCCTCATTTGAGATAAGCGAATTGTGCGAAAAGGCTTGGGAGTCTCCGGATAGGAGACTACATGTTCCCAAAAGGATTCTTATGGCGTATCCTTTTCCACAGAAGGATAGGATACGATGGGAATCTTCGCCTAAAGTAGACAAGGCACTGACACGCTTATCCAAGACGGTGGCACTGCCTTCTCCGGATACTGCTTCCCTCAAGGATCCTGCTGATCGCAAGCAGGAAATTACCATGAAGCACATTTACGCACATTCAGGAACTATCGTTAGACCGGCCATGGCGTCGGCCTGGGTTTGTAGTGCTGTCGTGGCATGGGCAGACTCCTTATCTACGGAAATTGACACCTTAGATAGGGATACCATTCTAATGACCATTGAGCATATCAGAGATGCTGCCTTGTATATGAGGGATGCTCAGAGAAACATTTGTTTACTAAGCTCCAGAATAAATGCTATGTCTATTTCTGCTAGGCGACTCTTGTGGACCCGACAGTGGACGGGAGACGCCGACTCAAAGCGGCATATGGAGTCATTGCCTTACAAGGGGGAGGAGTTGTTTCGAGAAGGCCTCTCGGACCTTGTCTCTACTGCTACGGCCGGTAAATCGAATTTTTTACCTTATGTTCCCCCGCAGCATGCGTCAGATCAAGTGGGGGCACATCTTCGTCTGTTCAGCCACGTCTGGGTTCTCTCACAGGTGGATCCCTGGGCAATACAGATTGTTTCCCAGGGATACAGACTGGAATTCGAAGACATGCCTCCTCGCCGTTTTTTCAAATCGGCTCTGCCGGCTTCCCCGTCGGAGAGGGAGCTGGTGTTAGCTGCAATTCACAAATTGTACATTCAACAGGTGATAGTCAAAGTTCCTCATCTCCAGCAAGGAGAGGGTTATTATTCATCCCTGTTTGTGGTACCGAAACCGGACGGTTCGGTCAGACCCATTTTAAATCTGAAATCAATGAACCTGTACTTGAAGAGGTTCAAGTTCAAAATGGAATCGCTCAGAGCAGTCATCGCCAGCCTGGAGGGAGGGGATTGGATGGTGTTCCTGGACATAAAGGATGCGTACCTTCATGTTCCGATTTTCGCTCCTCACCAGGCGTTCCTGAGATTTGCAGTACAGGACTGTCACTACCAATTTCAGACGTTGCCGTTTGGTCTTTCCACGGCCCCGAGAATTTTCACCAAAGTAATGGCGGAAATGATGGTGCTCCTGCGCAGGCAGGGCGTCACAATTATCCCGTACTGGGACGATCTCCTCATAAAGGCGAGATCTCGGGAGAAGTTGCTGGACAGCGTGTCTCTGTCCGTGAAGACGTTGCAGAGGCACGGCTGGATTCTCAATTTACCGAAATCCCAGCTAGTCCCTGCAACGCGTCTGACCTTTTTGGGCCTGATTCTAGACACAGACCAAAAAAGAGTTTTTCTTCCAGTGGAGAAGGCTCAGGAGCTCGTAGCTCTGGTCAGGAACCTATTGAAGCCAAAAAAGGTTTCAGTGCATCATTGCGCGAGGGTTCTGGGGAAGATGGTGGCTTCATACGAGGCCATCCCCTTCGGCAGGTTCCATGCAAGGACCTTTCAATGGGACCTATTGGACAAATGGTCCGGGTCCCATCTACACATGCAAAAATGGATCACCCTGTCTCCCAGGGCCAGGGTGTCTCTCCTGTGGTGGCTGCGTAGTGCTCACCTCCTGGAGGGTCGCAGGTTCGGCATTCAGGACTGGGTCCCGGTGACCACGGACGCGAGCCTCCGAGGTTGGGGAGCTGTCGCACTAGGAAGAAATTTCCAGGGTCTCTGGTCTAGCCTAGAGACTGGTCTCCACATCAATGCCCTGGAGTTGAGGGCCATATACAACGCCCTACGCCAAGCGGAGGAATGGCTTCGGAACAAACCGGTTCTGATTCAGTTAGACAATGTCACGGCAGTGGCCAAGGCGGCACAAGGAGCAGAGTGGCCATGGCAGAGGCGACCAGGATTCTACGCTGGGCGGAAGGCCATGTAAGTGCACTATCAGCAGTGTTCATCCCGGGGGTGGACAACTGGGAGGCGGACTTTCTCAGCAGGCACGACCTGCATCCGGGAGAGTGGGGACTTCATCAAGAAGTCTTCACACAGATCACGGATCAGTGGGGACTGCCTCAGATAGACATGATGGCGTCCCGCCTCAACAAAAAGCTAAAGAGGTATTGCGCCAGGTCAGGAGACCCTCAGGCGATTGCGGTAGACGCTCTGGTGACACCTTTGGTGTTCAGATTGTTCTATGTGTTTCCTTCTCTACCTCTCATACCCAAGGTGTTGAGGATAATAAGAATAAGAAGGGTCAGAACAATCCTCATTGTTCCAGATTGGCCATGGAGGACTTGGTATCCGGATCTGCAAGAGTTGCTCACAGAAGATCCGTGGCCTCTTCCTCTAAGGCAGGACCTGCTGCAGCAGGGGCCCTGTCTGTTCCAAGACTTACCGCGGCTGCGTTTGACGGCATGGCGGTTGAACGCCGGATCCTAGCGGAAAAAGGGATTCCGGAGGAGGTCATTCCTACCCTGATCAAGGCTAGGAAGGACGTGACGTCGAAACATTATCACCGTATATGGTGAAAATATGTTTCTTGGTGTGAGGCCAGAACTGCTCCTACGGAGGAGTTCCAGTTGGGCCGTCTGCTTCACTTCCTTCAAACGGGAGTGAATTTGGGCCTAAAATTAGGGTCCATAAAGGTTCAAAGTTCGGCCTTATCCATTTTCTTTCAAAGAGAATTGGCTTCTCTTCCTGAAGTACAGACTTTTGTGAAGGGCGTGCTGCATATTCAGCCTCCCTTTGTACCTCCGATGGCGCCTTGGGACCTTAACGTGGTATTAAGTTTCCTCAAGTCACCATGGTTTGAACTACTCAAAACAGTAGAGTTGAAATACCTCACTTGGAAAGTGGTCATGTTGTTGGCCTTAGCTTTTGCAAGGCGGGTTTCGGAATTGGCGGCTTTATCATATAAAAGCCCATACCTGATTTTTCACGTGGATAGGGCAGAGTTGAGGACTCGTCCTCAATTTCTGCCCAAGGTGGTCTCATCTTTTCATATGAACCAACCTATTGTCGTGCCTGTGGCTACACAGGTCTTGGAGGATTCCGAGTCCCTGGATGTGGTCAGGGCTTTGAAGATTTATGTGACCAGAACGGCTAGGATCAGGAAGACCGAAACTCTGTTTGTTCTGTATGCGGCCAACAAGGTTGGCGCTCCTTCTTCAAAGCAGACTATTGCTCGCTGGATCTGTAACACGATTTAGCAGGCGCATTCTTCGGCTGGATTGCCATTGCCTAAATCGGTTAAGGCCCATTCCACTAGGAAGGTGGGCTCTTCTTGGGCGGCTGCCCGAGGGGTCTCGGCACTACAACTGTGCCGAGCTGCTACTTGGTCGGGGTCAAACACCTTTGCAAAGTTCTATAAGTTTGATACCCTGGCTGAGGAGGACCTCCTGTTTGCTCAATCTGTGCTGCAGAGTCATCCGCACTCTCCCGCCCGTTTGGGAGCTTTGGTATAATCCCCATGGTCCTTACGGAGTCCCCAGCATCCTCTAGGACGTTAGAGAAAATAAGATTTTACTTACCGGTAAATCTATTTCTCGTAGTCCGTAGAGGATGCTGGGCGCCCGTCCCAAGTGCGGACTTCTTCTGCAAGACTTGTATATAGTTATTGCTTACATAAGGGTTATGTTATAGTTGATCGGGTTTGAATCGAGGCTATGTTATTGTTCATACTGTTAACTGGGTAGTTTATCACAAGTTATACGGTGTGAGTGGTGTGGCTGGTATGAATCTTGCCCTTAGATTTACTAAAATCCTTTCCTCGTACTGTTCATCTCCTCTGGGCACAGTTTCTCTAACTGAGGTCTGGAGGAGGGACATAGAGGGAGGAGCCAGTGCACACCCAGAATCCAAAGCTTTCTTAAAGTGCCCTATCTCCTGCGGAGCCCGTCTATTCCCCATGGTCCTTACGGAGTCCCCAGCATCCTCTACGGACTACGAGAAATAGATTTACCGGTAAGTAAAATCTTATTTTATTTTATTTTTTACAATACTGAGAAAATGGCATTGTAATGATGTGACTATACGGTAATAAACAAATGAAAGAACATGTACACCGACAGTGTGAAAAGGAAACAGACTTTGTGAAAATGTGTAAAGGAAACTGACTTCCTCTATAACATATTGCAAATTGAGTTTGTTATCTAATTTGTAGCATAGCAATAGATAAGGAGACCCAGGGGATTATATTAATTGATGCTGTGCATGAATATGTTTGTCACAAAGAGTTTAGATATGTACTCAATCACTTAAGCACATAATCATATTTTTCCAGCTTTTAGCTATGGACTCATGCTGTAAATTAAATTAAGTGCTTATATTAGGTAAATCAGATAGCGAGTGCTTCATTTTACATTTTCAAATATTTCTTTAAAGGAAAACATACTCAGTCTATGATTACAATTGTATTTATTTATATACTCTATATACAGTATATGCAAGTAGACTAATTGCCTTCTTACTTAATTGGGATTATTGTGTGTCATACTTGCCTGTTTATATTCTGTACCTCCCAGAGAGTTCTTGGAGGGGGTATGAAGGTGACCAGTGTGGGAGGCAAGGCGATATTGGTAGATGCCTACAAGTTGGTAGGTACGTCGTCGGATGTGAAAAAGGAAGCAGGGGAAAATGCAGGATTTTCTGGAGGGTTTTTTCCAAATGTTTGATTTTAGAGCGTTTATTCCCAGCCCATGAAGGATACGTATTTAGAATGTAACAAACTATAGTTTGCAACTGGAACCCCCCACCCCCACCCCACATTTGTCTATGGGAGGTTAGTTCAAAAAAAGAGGAACATGTTTTGGTGAGTGCAAGTTGTACGATCTGACATTGTGTATTACCATGAGAGAAAACGAAAATCCGCATTTATATGTTATGTGTTTTACTTATGTTGCCAGTAGGTGTAATGAATGTTCTAGGGCTGCTCAAAGTACTGGACTTTTGGCATATGATTACTTTTATTGACAGATGCCTACAAGTTGGTGGTTGCATTGCGAATGTTTGCAAGGAGATTAGTCCACATGTTGATTCCAGACCAGAGTGGGATGTATTGGTACATGTGATAGAAGACAAACAGCTGTCAATACGATTGAGTACAAATCTCTCTTGAGCTAAGTACTGTAACAGTCCAAAAACACAGTGACAGACTTGAGCACATGCAGATACTTTTATAGAGGCATGTAAACAAGCCCTGCACCTGGACTATGTTGTTATTTAGACAGATGAGTCATGCACAGCAACACACAATTAAGATACAGCTCATAACCATTTAACTACATATCAATAGGTGATTTGCAAACAGCCAATCACTAGTACCGGTGACAGTCATCACCTGGTATTTGTAAACATTACATGTCAGTCACAGCATAATCTCTATATTTTATATTTTTCTCAATTTTCTGTTTTTAAGGAGGGCAATGGCTAAACCAAACCTAGGTGTCCTCTTCAGGGTCCCATTGGTGATCAACTGCATGAAGGGGATTCTGAAAGCCCAAAGGCGAATGAAGATAGGTGGCTCTTTGCTAAAGAGGTACAATAATTTCATATTATATATTTTATCATGAAACACTTGGTAAAATACAGAATGAGTGAGAAAAATTACATGTTATTTTTACATGTATTCATGTGTGTTTTACATGTAATCAGATATTGTACTAAAGAGGAAGTATACCCAATGCCATTTGGAAATGCATAATTAAAAGAGAATGTATTAGAAAAAAAAGACTATAATTCTTTGTATATCAAATAAAATATTTCTAGCTTTTCTGAAACCACTGATATGTTGGAGGAGTTATTCTTTTCAACTCAAATACATAAAGTATGATATTACACCCGCTTATATAAAAGCTATCAAGAATGCCTATCACATCGGTACAGACTAAATTTAGAAATTACAGCAACATTCATTAATTTCAAATGTTAATTCATGCTGGTACTTTAGCAATTTGGGCTGCTTCCAGGTATATTCACTCAATAGCAGTAACCATCCGTGTTTCATTGAACCTCAACTTCATCAGGGATATCATTATGGACACCCTGATTGTTGATTATAGATTTAGAGGGCATAACATTTATATGATTTTATTATTTCTAATATGTGCTGTATAGTGGCGCTCAATCAACTTGAAATGGCCCATCTTATTTTAAAACAGCTAAGTACCACTATAGTTTGGTTGGTACCAAGGCCAGTAATGTTGTTCAGAAAACGCCCCTTAAAACAGGTGAAATACATCCCATAGTAATTACAATCACACCAACCTTGACGCATGAAGTGCATAGTGTAACACAGTCAGAAATCCAAACATAAATAGCCTATGAAAGTTAAACACCAACAGCATCAGGTGTGCTCCGCACAATGTAGAGTTAGTGCAGTGAATAAAGAGTATAGTGGATAACAAGTATCCAGATTCATACAACACAGGTCTGCCATTAGCAGTCTTTCATTAGCACATGACTGAGCACATGTGCAGTTAATGATGGATAAGGTACACTAAAGTGTACATTTTACAGTAGATGAGCCAAAAGGCATAACATCAGGAAATAGTACCATATAGAATTTTTTGGGGAAAAAAGACTACTACAGGTGGAAAACGCAATTGATAGCATAGCATAAGTACATGCAATGGTATAAAAGAACAGACTCATTAAGCTTATGTCACACTTGGCTTGAGTTGGGGATCTGACGACTGATAACTGACTGAGAGAGCAGCTATCCGCAAGGGAAGGAATCGAGGTGGCTGAATGTAGTTCTTACTCATGGTTTGAAGACTTAGGCCCAAAGATGTAGAGGGGTAGGTAATGAGGTAATGAGGACAATGAACGAGAACGATACACTTAAGAAAGATTAATTCAGCTTTACTGAGACCTCAATCATACACAACGACTAGGACAGTAGTCAGGGAACAGGGGTAAATTACCCCAAATTGGGTAAAAATGAAATTCCTGTGGGTGGACGGTCGCGCTGCCGAGACACAGCCCCGTCCAGCACCTGCCGGCTCATGATGTGACGAGAGGCCCAGCTTTTGGAGTATACCCTCAGAATAATTCTAAGTCAGATAGAACCTGAGATATCTGGCTGGGAAGAGCAATTAAAAGGCTTGGATGGGGACCACTGCTTTAATTTCATGTATCTCCGGTTCCCCAGGACCGATTTTCAAAAATCTGGTACCCCTGGAAAGAGTGGACCCTCAGCTATGAGCATAGGGCCCTTATACTCTTGGGGCCCTTGGGCAAGAGCCCATTGAGCCCATACGATAAGACGGACCTGCGGAGGACCTCGCTGCTGCAGCTCCTATCCGCCGCAGCCACACCAGCCAGTTAACAGGAAGGCCGCAGGGACCAGAACCGGAGGTAAGACTCTGGATGCTGACAGCTTACATATAGCTATAGGGTTAATAACTAATAGTTAGAATATAGATTACATAATTAGATGTACAGTACATGTCAGGTGATACTTCATCTTCATCTTGTGCCCCGTATCAGAATAATGGAATGTATGTCCAGTCCTGCAAGTGGCACAGATTGTACAACAAAAACTTCTGTATTGTTAGCCACATGGATGCATTCTGAGATGGAGAAATGTCTGGCTGTAGTAGAGGGTCTTTTATGTTTGAACCCATTTTTTTAACTCATAAGTGGTACCTAAGATAGACTCTTTGAAAGGCTGGATCAGTAGCCACAATAAGCCAATGTTATTTAATGGCTTTTCTAAGTGATAGGCTAAGTGAATCATATGAAGTAGTTACTACGAGTGGATCAGCTGGTTTCATGCAGCTCCTCCTGGTGCCCACATTGTGGTATATGTCTCAAGCTTTCTTAACACATCGCGTGATGACTGGGTCACTATATCCCCTCTCATCAAAGTAGTTTGTCATTTCTCCAAGTTGTTCTTCAGCAATGGTAGGGTCTGAGTTATTTCACAAAAGTCTAAGGTACTGTGAGACTGAAGGGTATGTTTTAAAGACTGTGGGACCCATTTATGAAATTATATTAAGTATCCCCCGAATGTACAGTATGTAGGAGGGATCTCTGATACCTTCTGCAATCCCTCCATTCCCGCCAGCAGCAGCATCCCCCATAGTTTTCTTTGGGGGATGTGATGCTGCCAGATTTATCAATTTCTGGAATACAAAGCATTCCCGAAATTGACCCCCGCAGCTACCACAATTTAAAGATCCCTGCAATCCATTGTAGCCTATGGGCTACACACCACATACCAGTACGGCGGAGGGTTATTATTATTATTATTATTATTATTAACAGTTTCTTATATAGTGCAACAAATTTTGTTGAGCTTTATAATTGGAAACATTAATAATAGAACAAAATTGGGTAATAACAAACAGTCATAGAGGTAGGAAGGTCCTGCTCACAAGCTTGCAATCTATAGGGAATTAGGCATTTATACACAAGGATAGGTGCTATCTTATGCATAATGGTCCACCAGATTGCAAAGGTTCTTGGGGGGCTGTATGACACGGTCACACAGCAATGTTGGTCAGTGGTCAAGAGAATATGAAAGTGAAGAAAGAGAAAATATTTGAGTATATGTGTGGCCTGTATAGTGGGGATGTAATTGGACAGGAACGTTTATGAAGGTTTTGTGGGCGTATTTTGAAATTGATAACCTTGCATTAAGAGGTGAGTTTTCAGGGAATGTTTGAACGTTTAGAGACTAGGGGAAAGTCTTACTGTACATGGTAGGGCATTCCACAGAGTTGGTGCAGCCAGATATAAGTTCTGTAATCATGAATGAGAGCAAATAATGCGTTTTTGTACAGTCTGCGATCAGGTCTGAACTGCGCATGCGTATGCACCGCAATGCGCAGGCGCGTCGGTCCGCAGCGACGGGATCAGCAGACAGCAACGGGATGGTGCAAGAAAAGCGATCACACGGGCGATCATAAGGTGACTGACAGGAAGAGGCCATTTGTGAGTGGCAACTGACCGGTTTTAAGGAGTGTCCAGAGAAACGCAGGAGGGACAAGGCGTTTGGAGGGAGGGTTTCTGACGTCAGCTCCGGCCCGATCGTCGCACTGGAAGAGTAAGTCCTGGTCTGTGCAGAGATTGCACAAACTTCAGTTTGTGCAGCTCTTCTGCACATGTGATCGCATCCCTGCACAGCTATTTCCCCCTCCCGCTGTAGCCCTGTAAAAAATGCACCCTAGCGATCAGGCCTGAATTAGGCCCAATGAGAGGATGAGAGACGTAGATCTTATCATGAGTGAAGAGGTTGTGTTGGGAGATATTTTGAGATAAGTAAAGAGATGTACATTGGTGTAGTTTGGTTATTTGCCTTGTGTGTAAGTAAAAGTATTTTATATTGAATACGGTAGAGAACAGGTAACCAATGGAGGGACTGACAGAGTGCCTGCGCAGACAATGAATATCTGGCAAGGAAGATTAGACTCGCAGCTGCATTCAGAATGGATTGTAGTGGTGAGAGTCTGTTTTTAGTAAAACCAATAAGGAGACAATTGCAATAATGCGGGAGATAATGAGATCATGGATTAGAGTTTTTGCTGTGTCTTGTGTAAGATATGATCGTATTTTGGATATGTGTTTTTAGATGCATGTAACATGATTTTGAGACAGATTGAATGTGGGGAACAAAGGACAGTTCAGAGTCAAGGATGACATCTAGGCATTGAGCTTGGGGGTAGGATTGATTGTTGAGTTCTCAACAGTGATAGAAATATCAGGTTGGTAACTACTACTGATTGGCGGAAATATAATTAATTCTGTTTTGGAAATATTATGTTTGAGGTGGCAAGATAACATCCAAGATGAAAAGGCACAAAGACATTCGGTGATATGAACCAATACAGATTGTGACAAAGCTGGTGAGTATAGGTAGATTTGAGATACTAAAATCCAAAAGAGCGGATTAGTTTGCCAAGAGATGTGGTATAGATGGTAGAACATCCCACCCACTTAGAATCCACGAAACCCATAGAGTGGGAATAGAACCTGTGGCGAGCTGCCGGGATCTCCTGACCGCCGGTCACGTATACTCAACCCGTATAGCTTGAGAAAAGCAGAAGGCCTAAGACTGAGCCTTGCAGTACTCCAACTGATAGAGGTAGCAAAGAAGAGGTGTATTCAGAGAAGCGGAAGCTGAAAGAGTGATTATTATAATCACATTTTATTTATAAGGCGCCACAAGTGTTTTGCACTACCGTACACATTAGAAATATACAGGGTACACAGAATTTAACATTACAAAAACAGAAAAACTAGTAAAGAGTACAATTAGCACCACAGTTCTCAGTACACAATACAGATGAGATGTAAGGTAGCAAAGGATTAATTGGCGTACTACAAGGGGCAGGCAGCCGTTGGAAGAGATGAACGGTCACGAGCGAGAGGAAAATCAGGTATAAACAGTCACTGAGTAGGAGAGAGCTGTAATTGAAGTGCAAGAGAAGAGGGCTATGAGAACAGGATTGAAGTGGGCCCTGCTTCAAGGAGCTTACAATCTAGGGGGAGGGGGGAGACAGACAAGTGACATGAGCAGGGCCGAAACTAGGATTTTTGTCACCTGGGGCAAGGCAGAAAATTGGCGCCCCCCTCCCAAAAAAAACAAACAAAAACAAACTCTGTCAGACTAAAATAATCATATTATCAAAAAATGCGAAAAAAGAAGATACTATTGGACAATATTCCCCTATGTGCCTCAAATACCCTATTCATCACATGCCCAGCCAGCGTGTACATGCTCCTTTGTATGTCCCCATACATTGCACTATATCATAACACTTCGTCACTGCACTACATTCCCCTATCCACTGCACTACATCACTATACTACATCCCCTACACGTTGAACTACATCACTACACTACATGCCCCTATGCACTGCACTACATACCCTATATGCTACACTAAATCACTACAGTACATCCCCTTATATGCTACACCACATCAGTGCACTACGTGCCCCTATATACTGCAATACATTACTACAATACATACCCTATAAGCTACATCAAATCCCCCCATCTGGTAGGCAAAGTGGAGGTTGATACTGCTAACTGAAAGCACAGTGCACTTCTATAGCTTGTATGGTGCACCACACGCTAGTCGCAGCACTGCATGGCAAAGAAGAGAGTTTAAGACAGTAGCCGGCATAGGAGAGATCCCAAGTACTGGAGCTCACCTGCACAGCGCCAGAGCCAGCTGTGTGCAGACAGGTGGGTCAGAAACATTGCCCTGGGAGCGGTCTGCTGTCTTACAGGAGCAGCACAGCACTGCCGGTTTAAAAAAGAAAACCTGCTCCTCTGTAAGTCCTTGGCGCCCCCTCAAATCCTGCACCCGGGGCGCATGCCCCCTTAGCCCCCCTCTAGTTACGGCCCTGACATGAGACACAAGCAAATGGAAGGTTGTCTGATGGCAGGAAGTAAGCGAGGTAGAAATGGCCAAGGCATGAGGCAGGGGGTTGGGAAACTGGCCTCGAGTCTAAGTTATGCGGAAGGTTATGCTTTGACAAATAGGTGAGTTTTCAGTGTCCGTGATTAGATAGGTAGCATGAGAGCCAAGAAAGGGCTGTGTCCTAAAGACCTAGGGATTGTAGTATTTGTATTAGAAGAGAGTCTGACTTTGAATTTTCTGGGATTGATGTGTTTGTCCCGCCTGGTGAAGTAGCAGGGCTGTTCAGTCTATTTTACTGCGCATATATTGTTGGTGTGCATCCTTCCTTTTGTATTAGAAGAGAGTGGTCAACAGTGTCAAAAGCAGCAGAGAGATCTAGAAGAATAAGAAGTGAGTAATGGCATTTAGACTTCGCAGTGACCAGATCACATTCACTACTTTAGTCAGTGCTGTCTCTGTGGAGTATTGGGAATAAAAGCCAGACTGAAGTGAGTCCAATACGTTGTGTGAACGTGTGTGAGGTGAGCGTAGGTGAGTCTCTTAAGTAGCTTGGAGGGGCATGGGAGCTGAGAGATAGGACTTTAGTTTGAGAGAGAGTTTTGATCAGGATTTTGTTTTTTCAGAATGGGAGTAATCACTGCATGCTTGAACAGTGAAGGAATGACAGCAGTAGAAAGAGAGATTACAGAATTTAGTTAAGGTTGGGATAAGTACAGGAGATAGAGCTTTACTTATTTGTGAAGCTATACTGTAGGATCAAGAGGAGTGTTGAAATGTCATCTTCGTTTGTGGGATGAAATGAAGAGAAGGTGGCAGAGGGTTCAGGTAGGGAACTGAGCAGGAAATTTAAATTTGGAAATTTCAATCTTGTCTTTGAAGTAGGAAACAAGGTCTTGCACATTGGCAGGAACTGGTGTGTTGGGTGAGGGAGGATTGATATCTCAGTTAAATGTATTAAAAAGTCATTTGGGGTTTGAGGCTTGAGCAGAGATGAGTGTTTGGAAAAATATTTGTTTGGTAGTATCTAGGGCATTACAATAGTAATGGTAGATCGTCTTATACGTGAGGAAGTCGCTTGGAGTACGGGATTTAGACCACTGACGTTGAATAACATTAATATTTCTGCGGATTTGATAAGGATCAGAGGACTTCAGTGACATTGAGTTTGACGTAACGGAGGAGAGCATGCAGGTGATGAGGTTGTGATCTGTGAGAGGGAAAGAAGTGTTAGCAAATTTAGAAACTGAGCATACAGATGAAGCCACGCTAATCGTGGCTTCATCTGCGACTGAGTGTGTCCGGCGAGGCGGACTCCCGGGCACCAATGGGACGCGCGTGCGTCTTAGATGCGCACGTTCCCCATTTAAAGTGTATGGGAGTGTCTCTGTGCACTCAGTGGCGTGCCTAGGCGAAGGTGCACACAAGCACGCCGGGCACCCCCACCTGTGATGTAGCTATGCTCAATGAGTGTGGCTACATATGTAGCCTAGTGAAAACAAGGCAGTGGCACACCTGATGAGTACTGGAGTCAGTCCATTGGAAGAAGCCAATAGAGGAGGTTAGAGAGAGTAATTTGGAGGCATGAGTAGCAGATTTTGGACTAACAGTAGCAAAATTGAATTCACCCATGATGATGGTGAAGATGCCAGAAGATAGGAAGTGAGGTAGCCAGGCAGAAAAACCTCCCAGAAATTGTTTGGGTTGCCCAGGTGGGTGATAGATAGTTGCAACATACAGAGAGAAAAGAGTACAGATCCTGATAGAATGTACTTCCAATGATATAAATGTGAGTGATGGAACCTGTAGTAGAACTATGTATGGGAAAGATTGGATTAGTAATATTCCAACTCCACCTCAATACTGTTACCAGGCCTTCAGGTGTGTTTGAAGTGGAGTCCACTGTGTGTCAGTGATGCAGGGGAAGCCATGTCTGATTATGTGAGCCATGTTTCTGTTACAGCCAGCAGGTTGAAGTTGAACGGATGTTAATTTTTTACAGAGTGTGCATTCCATAGGGCACATTTTAGTGATATGAAGAGTGATAGGAGACGTGATGTTAATGAGGTTACAGTAGCTGGATTTATGTATTGCTCTGAATAGAGGTGAATGTGAGTCTGGCAAGTGGTTGGGGCCCGGATTTGATGAAATGGCACCAACAAATAAAAGCAGAAAAGAGAGATAAATATATTTGAAGGAGGTTTGTGAATGATTTTTATTTTGAATGTTTTTTAATGTGAATGTTTTTATGGAACACTCCCCAGTAGTGGCCGCTGTGCATTTGCAGTCAGCGGGATCACACATGCACAGTAACCCTGGCAGCTCACTGAGCACAATGCAGGGACTGGCTCTTTTTGGAGCTCTTGTCCTTGTGGGTTTTCATTGATACACGCCGCCAATGAGATCACATTCTGCAATGCGATCTTGGGCTCTAATATTGTGCCCAGATTGCATTGCAAATGTGATCAATGATAAATGGGCTCCCGTAGATGGCAAGCAGAGCAGTAGGTTGGTGGATGGGATGAAAAGGAATGGGGGGGGGAGGGGTTGGAATGTAGCAAAGTGGGGTGTAAAGGTGGCGGGACAGGATCAGCAGTAGTCACAGTTTGGGACAGCGGGGAGGGGGGGCATTGTGGAGTGAATGGGGGCAGACTGAGATGACCCAGCATAAGCCAGTCCTTTTACTAGTATTACTAGAATATCAATATTTGTATATTTAGTTAAATTAGAAAAAAATCCAAAATTACATTTGTTGATTTTTATACGTACATAACTTAATTAATTGTTTATAGGGCAATACTTTTACGATACCATTTAATGGATAGAATTTTCCTAGCCCTTTTTCGGGGGAACATAGACATGAAGATAAGACATGTATAGACACTCTCATGATAAGTGGCCTGATTAATCACTGCAATAAAAACATAGCAGAATCAAAATGAACTAAATGGTACAACCCGTCTTGCATCAATTACCCATAAATATTAAACAACTCAGTTAAATTAATTGGTGGAGCTATTGTTTAAGGGGAGAAAAGATGTGGATATTAAGAAGTAACAGCTCAATGCAATGAAATACATTTGCTGTCTATCACACATTAAAAGAAAGTGTTTGAAATGAAAAATTAATTGGCACTTTAGTTGCGCTCTCTTTTCTCTTTCGATGTGTCTGGTGTAAAATTTGTAATTAACTTTTCAATCATTTTCTCATTTATTCTGGTACCTGGGATCGCATTTAATGTGCTGAAAATAGAGCTATATTTTTCCTAAGAGAGTTAAGGGAAGGAGATTAGAGGATTCATCCTGTAGTGACTGACTGATTCCTTGCACTAAGCAGCCACTGCACATCTCACAAAGCATTTAATACAAAGAAAAGGATTCCTTTGTAATGTGACCATCTCAAAAAGCAGAATTGACTTTTAGCGCTCAAGAAGAATCATTTCCCTGGGTCTTTGTGTTGCTGTTTTCTTCTCTTTGTGTAATACATGATTAACTGCTTGAAATTGAAAGTTAATTCTAGTGTGAATTGCTTTTGATTTTCATTATCTTAAAATAGTTCATTTTTAAAAAATAATAACAGCAATCTATCAAAAAGGAAAAAAATATATAGATTTTTTTTACAATCTTCAAGGTACAGGTGAATAAATCACCTATGTTCTAAGCCAGGTGTTGCAGGCATTGTAATAGGACAATTGGTCATATAACGCTAATGTCACACCTCCACTTTCAGTCTTAGGAACGTGGCACACATACTCACTCTGCCTGTGGTGACCACACAGGTTATCCTGAGACAGCAATGGACCTTAGATTTTAGTCTAGTTCCCTCAGAATAAAATATAAAGTCAACAAAAGTTATACCTGTTAGTCAGCCCCCAAATAACATACTTCTCTTACCCTTATGAAAAAAACGTTCTCTATAAAGTCCTTGCATCTTATCCGCTTTTAGCGACTTGACTGCAGCAGTCGCATGGCAAATTAGATTTCCCTGACATGGACTCTCTTCCTCCCATAGCATTTTAAGGGGTCTTTTCATGAAGCAGTGAAAAGTGTGGAGAAATGAGGCATTGGAGAAGTTGCCAATGGCAACCAATCAGCATTGAAGTAACATTTATAATTTGCATACTATACAATTGTACGGAGCAGCTGATTAGTTGCCATTGGCTACTTCTTCACAGGCTCACTTCTCCACTCTTTCTATTGCTTCATGAATAGACCCCTTAAGGAGCAGAAATGCATTGGAATGGCTTAGTCACGAAGTCCATGAAACACCAAATGGGGCTATTTGGCGCGATTTGAGCAAATGTGAATTATAGGGGTCTATTCATGAAGCAGTGAAAAGTGTGGAGAAGTGAGCTAGTGGAGAAGTTGCGCATGGCAACCAATCAGCATTGACGTAACATTTATAATTTGCATACTATACAATTGTACGAAGCAGCTGATTGGTTGCCATGGGCAACTTCTTCACAGGCTCACTTCTCCACTCTTATCACTGCTTCATGAATAGAACCCTCAGTCTCCTTGACATTAACAGGAAATTATTAAACCTCCAATCGTCTGAGGGGTTTCCTGCATACTCACCATATAGGTAACACATACATAAGTGAACAATAAAATAAACAAAGACATGTATTTGGCACAGTAAAATTTGTAAGCTTTTTATTTAAATCACATTATGAATATTCAAATATACTTAAATGAAAGAAAGTATGGTGGCCAAGGATGGCCAGAATCGGCCCGCTCTGACAATGCACTACACAGCTAATGACTTCAGTGCCAACGAATACCGACAGAGGTGCCCACAGACCAAAAGATCAACAACTGCCAACAAAATTCAGCCTTCTAACATGGCTGTCCACCCATCAGGGTGGTCCAGTGAGCAAACAAGTCAACCAAAGTGAGCGCACCCAAAGACTATAATAAGTAAACAACTCCATCAAATTTGCGACCTGCCATTCTTTTCCACTGTAAAACAAACAGATAAAGACAAAAGCACCACCAAAAACAACAAACAAAAATTGGGGAGGGAGGATTGATAGACAGGAAACAAAGAGGCTTTGTTTCGGCCGACAAAGCCTCAAATGCAACATTGAGAACACATCTTTAACAACAATAGGACCAATTTGATCACATTGTGTTTCACGACCCAGCATCCAGACTTGAGGTTTAACCCACTCGGTTCTCATTCAATCACTACATTCCTCTTCCACTTCTTTGAAGAGGCCAGTCTGTGAAATCACATGTTCTTTGTACCTCAGGATGCCTTGCGATCAGCATTCTGGAGGTGGAGCACCAAATGCACAACTGCAGTGCACTCAGAGCGTCTACATATGTGTTCATCAGCCCCGAGTGCTACTTCCAGCTCAGAGGAGACTGATCAGTCCATCTGAGCTGCATGTTATATTCTGTGCTGCGCTCTGCTTATATGAGGTTGAAGCAAATAATGGTATGAGCACTGGGGTGTATGGGCTAATGTCACGTAGAGATTATATATAGATATATGGCCACTGGGGTGTTCAGAGGCTACAAGTGTGATGAAAATATGCAATACAATTGAAGGGATAATCATGGCTGGTGCAAGGTTTTCAGTACCCTAGGCATTCTTTGGCCCCCCACCCTTTTCTCAACAAATGCCCTCTTCTCAGCCCCTCATACACTTCACATTTCTAAAATAAAATTAATAACTTACGGCTTCCTCATGGGCTGTCAAGTTTGCAGCTCAGATGCAGTACACTATCCAGCCTCCACTTCTGCAGGAGGGTTCCAAATCTTAGATTACAATTTAAAAAAAAAAAACCTTGTTGCAATAAGCCGGCAACAATGACACAATACAGGGAGCATTTTAGTGAACACTATACAATACAGGTAGCATGCCAACTTGTGACCGTCATACAATACAGAGAAAATCACAGTGACCGTCACACAGGATCATCCCCCTAATCCTTAATTAATCCTCCCTCAAAAATCATTAATGCATTCAACATCATGGGTACAACCCTATTCAACATTATTAACCCATTTACAATCATTAACTCCATCTTCATTATTAATTTGGTATCTGGTCTTTAGGTCGACAACACTTCGGTTGAGACTCATTAGGTTGACCACTATTGGTTGGCATGCATTAGATTGACATGGTCATTAGGTTGACATGACAAAGGTCGACACATGAAAAGGTTGACATGAGTTTTTCTTTTTTTTCTTTTTTCATTTTTTGAACTTTTTCATGCTTTACGATCCACGTGGACTACGATTGGGAATAATAACCTGAAGCTCGCTCGCCATGCGAGGGGATACGGTGCACTAATTGGGGTCCCAGTCACTTTACGAAGAAACGACAACCTTTTTTTTTTTAAATCCTCATGTCGACCTTTTTCCATGTCAACCTAATGGCCGTGTTGACTTATTTCAGGTGTCGACCTAGTCACTGTCGACCAATAGTGGTTGACCTAATTACTGTCAACCTAGTTACTGTCGACGCAACGATCCATACCCATTAATTTACCCGCTCATCATCAAATGATTCTATTCATATTCATGATTCCCCTAATTACCTCCCTCAGTCTCTTCAAAATAAAACCATTAAAACATTAATCAGCTCATCCTTATACTGAAACCCAATCATCCTAATTATTATTTATTTATTTATTAACAGTTCCTTATATAGTGCAGCATATTCCGTTGTCCTTTACAATTGGAAACAACAATGATAAAACAAAAATGGGTGATAACAAACAGTCATAGAGGTAAGAAGGCCCTGCTCGCAAGCTTACAATCTACAGGGAAATAGGCATGGATACACAAGGATAGGTGCTATCTATTGCATAATTGTCCACCAGATTGTAAAGGTTCTCGGTGGGCTGTATGATATGGTCACACAGTGATGTTGGCCTGGGGTCAGGAGGATGGGAAAGTGAAGAAGAGAAAATATGTGAGATATGTGTGGCCTATACAGTGGGATATAGGGGGTGATTCAGCAGGAGATCAGTACTAACTGCGCATGCATATGCACCGCAGTGCACACGCACATCTGACAACAATAACGGCATCGCCGGTCAGCGAGAGGATGGTGCGAAAAATCCGATCTCACGGGCGTTCGCAAGGTGATTGAAAGGAAAAGCCCGTTTGTGTGTGGTAACTGACCGTTTTCAGGGAGTGTCTGGAAAAACTCAGGCATTCCCAAGCATTTTCAGGGCGGGTGTGTGATGTCAGCCCCGGCCCCGATCAGCCTGTTCTCATCGCACTGTAGGAGTAAGTCCTGGGCTGCGCAGAGACTGCCCACAGTGGATTTTTGCAGCTCGGCGTACACATGGGATCGCACATTTGCACACCGAATTTACACTCCCCCTGGGGTCGGCGACTATCTGAACGCAGGACAGCAAAGTTAGCAGCCCAGCGATCAGTTCTGACTCACCCCCCTAATTAGATAGGAAAGCTTATGAAGGTTGAGTGTGCTGTCCTGGAACGTGATAAGATAGCCTGAACAGGTGAGTTTTCAGTGAACGCTTGAAGGTTTGGAGACTAGGGGTGAGTCTTATTGTACATGGAAGAGCATTCCACAGAGTGGGTGCAGCCTCTGAAAGTCCTGCAATTGTATATGGGAGCAAATAATGAGTGTGGATGAGAGACGTAGATCTTGTGAAGAGTGAAGTGGTTGGGTTGGGAGATATTTTGAGATAAGCAAAGAGATGTATGCTGGTTTAGTATGGTTATTTGCCTTGTGTGTAATTAAAAGTATTTTATATTGAATACGGTAGAATATAGGTAACCATTGGAGGGACTGATAGAGTGGATCTGCAGTCGATGAACATCTAGTGCGGAAGATTGGCCTCACAGCTGCATTCAGAATGGATTATAGTGGTGAGAGTCTCTTTTTGGTAAGACCAGTAAGAAGCAGTGACATGCGGTGGGGTGAGGCAGGTGAGGCAGAGCCTTTCCTGTCATACTAACGTTTGTGCCAGAGATTTGACTGGATAAAGTATATGAAAAATACAAATAATATGTTAAAAATATCTTATTTCTATTATTCTAATCAATTTTATAGTCAAATCTCTGGAGTAAAAAGTCTATGGCAGGCGAGGCAGTACCTCACCTGTATATCTTTTCCGCCAATCTCTGATCAAAACTCACCACATTTCCAGGAGTTTATACTGCTGCACCTGTGTATAATGCCCACATGAACCATTTGGCTCCTATATTGTATGTAAATCTGGCTCTGCTACTAACCAGTGCCTCCTGAGAAATTTACCTCACCGCACGTCCCTGGTAGGAAGACTATTGCAACAGTCAATCTGGGAGATAAGGAGAGCATGGATTAGAGTTTTTGCAGTGTCTTGTGTAAGGCATGGTCACATTTTGGATATGTTTTTTAGAAGCATATAATATGATTTTGAGACATGTTGAATGTGGGGAACAAAGGACAGTCCAGAGTCAAGGATGACATCTAGGCAGCGAGCTTGTGGGGTAGGATTGATTGTCGAGTTCTCAACAGTGATAGAAATGTCAGGTTGGTAACTACTATTGGCTGGTGGAAATATTAAATTTGAGGTGGCGAGATGACATCAAAGATGAAACGGCAGAAAGCATTCAGTGACATGGACCAATACAGATGGTGACAAATCTGGGGAAGATAGGTAGATTTGAGTACTATCTGCATACAGATCATTCTAAAATCCAAAAGAGCTGATTAGTCTGCCGAGAGATATAGTATACATAGAGCAAAAGGATAATCCCGTTAATCTTAATATTATGTTCCCTTCGACCCCACTTACCTGTTTTTGATTGATCTTCGTGAAAGTATAGGGTGAGAGCTGAAGACCCAAGCACTGAGACCTTTTTTGGAGTGAAAATGTGTGTGCCCCCCCCCCCCCCCCAACCCACCTCCACCACCCACCAACGCTTTTTAACTTCAAGTGTAAGTGTAGTCTTATAAGTGATGCACCTTGAAAAAGACTACACTTGAAGTTGAAACACGTTGGTGTGACATACGAGAGCCAGAGAAACGCTCCATACCAAGTGACCCATTACCAAATGGTGAGATTTCCCGAGACTCTTTTTCTCCCAAATGGTTTAGAGTTTATATCTGCACTATTGGCAGGAGTATTTGGCAGACTGAAGAGCATTTGTTTTTAGTTTGATTACTTTTTTATGTTGATTTTATTCAATAAATTGTGTGTGAAAACCTCTTCACCGATTCCCCCATGCTTGTGCTTTATACCGAGCTATACAAGCATAAATGGGAACCGTAGAAGTAACAAAAGGTGACAAAGAAACGCTACATGAACAGAACACCTATTTACATGTAAGCGTTCATGTGAGCATCGATTTGTATTGTATCTACCCACTGAGTGTGCGATTACTCTGATGCTGTCAGATTGAGTCTGATTTTTTAAAGAAACCTTGATAGGTGTGACAATACACGGGTGAATGTAAGCATACATGTGAGCAGGAAATATTGCCTCTTCACAAGGGTGACCCTTAAGGATTAAAGGAACATGTGGATTTTACAATAAGGAATTAAGGCACTGTAGTTTTCCTCTTTTTGTAGTTTTGTTTCATGTTCATGTGCATCATTGAGAACGAAACCTAGTGGGATTCTTCCTTCTAACATTGATGGACTTATATTTTAACATTCATATTAATATCCAAAGATTGCCTAATTTTGTGAGCGCTACAGAGGTTTTTCATCCCAATTTTTTGTATAAATACCAACATTGAGCTTCTCCCTAGTGTCATCAGCCCCGCCCCCATATTGTGATGTCATGTCACATTTCAGGGGCTGGGTCTGACACAGGGTGAATTTTTGCCCTGCTCTGGCCCTTGGTACAATGTTGTAAATTGCGATTATGACCTACAGCCCCCACCCTTCATACATTCCAGCTGAATTCCCCCGCCAGGATTGTGTTGTTCCTCAGATCAAGAACAACAAACAACTGATATATAAACAAGCACAGACAGAAGTGCAATACATATCATTGCATTTAGTAAGATATAGAAAGCCATGGGTAAGTAACAACAATAAGTAATCTGATTATGAGATTTCACATTTGTCTTGATTGTATTCAAAGTTCATCATTTATCATCATTTAATTGTCTTGGAATTGTTCTATGTCTTTTGCATTTTAAACACACTTGGCGTTTCATTTATTTCTCATCTACTTAGAAGTAAAATAAAGTGGATAAAGTTTAAATCTCAAATTTAACTTAGTAGAAATTCAATTCCCATATTCCTCATCTGCTGGATGCTTTCTAATCCATTTACCAGTTGTGGCAGCGAAAACAAACTCTAAGTTCTTTACACAGGAGAATTTCTTTTCTTCTGTTGTCTGTTTGGAGCAAAACAATGAGAGAGCGGATAGCTATGAATATGTGCCAAGCACCTTGGAGTATTGTTCTATTTTCTACTGATCATTGAATTATGTATGAGATTACAACAAGTGTCTTTTCTGATCATACAAGTGCCTGAGAGTTTTATTAGAAAATTATTCCCATACCATCATGTACTCCAAACATTTTCCTAAAGGAGGATCTTGTTTTAGGTTGAGAGCAATTTTGCATTTAATCTTCAATATGTGGCATATGGTGTTTTCATTCATTTTACGCTAGCACTTGAGAGGATGTTAGGGCACTATCAGCTGAATTTAATATAGTTTCTTCACCCCAGTGCAGTCTTATGTGCATGATAGATGAAACTACAACCCCTACAGACAACAGTAAGGCTGAAAATGATTGCTATTTGAGTTGTTGCCATAGGGTTGGCATGGATATGCCGGCGGTTGGGATGCCGGCGGTCAGAATGCTGACAGCAGCATCCCGATGCTCTGAATCACAACAGGGGAAGGTAAGTATATTTACCTTCCCCCAATGGCCCCCTAACCCTAACCCTCCATCTCTGCAGCATAAATCTACCCCCCCCCCTCCCCCTTCTCAAAGCCTAATCCTAATCCTAACCCTCCCCAGTGGGGTCTAAACCTTTATTAGAAGTGAATTTTTTTTCTTTAGCATTGTAAAGTATTGTTTTGATTTCAGGTGCCCTTTCTTAAACTCTCTATGCCCTTGTCCACTGGCTTTAGTTGATGTTGAAGTACTACATATACATACTAATATCACAATCATCATGTTTGGCAGCAGCAACAGAACTAGTACTTAGTTGCTTCTCCTACTCTTCTATCGACTGATCTTGATTAATTAATCTTTTCATATTATTATTATTTTTTCAAGTGTGCCCTGGAAAAGACACA
This sequence comes from Pseudophryne corroboree, assembly GCF_028390025.1. Lineage (NCBI taxonomy): Eukaryota > Metazoa > Chordata > Amphibia > Anura > Myobatrachidae > Pseudophryne > Pseudophryne corroboree. The sequence goes on along the minus strand of NC_086448.1, from coordinate 731,548,003 downwards.
TAGTTGCTCTTGGCCTTTTCTTCTTATAAAAGGTCATATCTTGTTGCCTTACATTGGTACCCTACCATTGCCCACCAGAGATTATATACGTAAAGTGGTCAGACTCACTACGTGGTATAACACGGAGATTATTGCACTGGGTTCTCCACCTTTCTAGTTAGTTATTTAGTGTTATCTACACTGTTTGTTTATGTGTCTTCCTACACCAATTGCCGATCATACCTGTAATTGTCAAACTGTTTATTGGGGATCAGTACTAAATGCCACCGGCCGGTATCCCGGCGGTCGAAATACCGACGCCGGAATCCCGACCACACAATCCCGACAGGGGTGGCGAGCGGAACGCAGCCCCTTGCGGGCTCGCTTCGCTCGCCACGCTGCGGGCACGGTGCCTCGCTACGCTCGGCACACTATTATATTCTCCCTCTATGGGTGTCGTGGACACCCACGGACGAAGAATATGTCAAGATTGTGGCGGTTGGGATTGTGGCGGTCGGGATTCCGGCGTCAATATTTTGACCGCCGGGATTCCGGCCGGCGGCATCTTGACCGCATCCCGTTTATTGTGCCTTTTTCCTTATTATGTATTTTGCTGACACCGTGGTTTTTATGGCTTTCTGTACCATTCCTTCTGTGTATGTTGTAATGTGTGTATACTTTCTTAAAACACACATTTAAAAAAAAAAAAGAAAGTGAATGAACAGAAGCGAAATCTAAATCACATCAATATTTGGCGTGACCACTTTTTCCTTCAAAACAGCATAAATTCTTCTAGGTACACTTGTACAGTTTTTGAAGGAACTCGGCCCCGAGGTTGTTCTAAACATCTTGGAGAACTAACCATAATAATAATAATAATAATAATAAGAATTTACTTACCGATAATTCTATTTCTCGTAGTCCGTAGTGGATGCTGGGGACTCCGTCAGGACCATGGGGAATAGCGGGCTCCGCAGGAGACAGGGCACATCTAAAAAGCTTTTTAGGTCACATGGTGTGTACTGGCTCCTCCCCCCATGACCCTCCTCCAAGCCTCAGTTAGGTACTGTGCCCGGACGAGCGTACACAATAAGGAAGGATCTTGAATCCCGGGTAAGACTCATACCAGCCACACCAATCACACCGTACAACTTGTGATCTGAACCCAGTTAACAGTATGATAACAAAACGAAGTAGCCTCCGAAAAGATGGCTCACAACAATAGTAATAACCCGATTTTTGTAACAATAACTATGTACAAGCATTGCAGACAATCCGCACTTGGGATGGGCGCCCAGCATCCACTACGGACTACGAGAAATAGAATTATCGGTAAGTAAATTCTTATTTTCTCTAACGTCCTAGTGGATGCTGGGGACTCCGTCAGGACCATGGGGATTATACCAAAGCTCCCAAACGGGCGGGAGAGTGCGGATGACTCTGCAGCACCGAATGAGAGAACTCCAGGTCCTCCTTAGCCAGAGTATCAAAATTTGTAAAATTTTACAAACGTGTTCTCCCCTGACCACGTAACTGCTCGGCAAAGTTGTAATGCCGAGACTCCTCGGGCAGCCGCCCAGGATGAGCCCACCTTCCTTGTGGAATGGGCATCTACATATTTCGTCTGTGGCAGGCCTGCCACAGAATGTGCAAGCTGAATTGTACTACAAATCCAGCGTGCAATAGACTGCTTAGAAGCATGAGCACCCAGCTTGTTGGGTGTATACAGTATAAACAGCAAGTCAGACTTTCTGACTCCAGCCGTCCTAACTATATATATATATATATATTTTTAGGGCCCTGACCACGTCTAGTAACTTGGAGTCCTCCAAGTCCCTAGTAGCCGCAGGCACCACAAGAGGTTGTTTCAGGTGAAAACGCTGACACCCCTTTATGAAGAAACTGGAGACGAGTCCCAGTTCTGTCCTGTTCAAATGGAAAATTTTAATATGGGCTTTTGTAAGACAAAGCCGCCCATTCTGACAATCGCCTGGCCGAGGCCAGGGCTAACAACATGGTCACTTCCCATGTGAGATATTTGTCAATAGCATGGTCACTTTCCATGTGAGATATTTCAAATCCACAGATTTGAGCGGTTCAAACCAATATGATTTTAAGAAATCCCAACACTATGTTGAGATCTCACGGTGCCCCTAGGGGCACAAAAAAGCTGTATATGCAATACATCCTTTACAATCTGGACTTCAGGAACTGAAGTCAATTCTTTCTGGAAGAAAATCTACAGGGCCGAAATTTAAATGTTAATGAACCCCAATTTGAGGTCCAAAACACTCCTGTTTTCAGGAAGTGTAGAAATCGACCTAGTTGAATTTTCGTCGTGGAGCCTTCCTGGCCTCACCCACGCAACATATTTTCACCACATGTGGTGATGACGTTGTGCGGTCACCTCCTTCCTGGCTTTGACCAAGGTAGGTATGACCTCTTATGGAATGCCTTTTCCCCTCAGGATCCGGCATTCAACCGCCATGCCGTCAAACGCAGCCGCGGTAAGTCTTGGAATAGACATGGTACTTGCTGAATCAAGTCCCTTCTTAGCTCCCCAGGCCCTTAGTCCTCTGTGAGCATTTCTTGAAGTTCCGGGTACCAAGTCCCTCTTGGCCCATCCGGAGCCACTAGTATAGTTCATACTCCTCTATGTCTTATAATTCTCAATACCCTGGTTATGAGAAACAGAGGAGGGAACACATACACAGACTGGTACACCCACGGTGTTACCAGAACATCCACAGCTATCGCCTGAAGGTCTCATGACCTGGCGGAATACCTGTCCCGTTTTTTGTTCGGGCGGGACGCCATCATGTCCACCTTTGGTCTTTGCCAACGGTCCACAATCATGTTGAAAAACTTCCCTATGAAGTTTCCACTCTCCCGGGTGGAGGTCATGCCTGCTAAGGAAGTCTGCTTCCCAGTCGTCCACTCCCGGAAAGAACACTGCTGACAGTGCTATCACATGATTTTCCGCCTAGCGAAAAATCCTTGCAGTTTTCACTGCCCTCCTGCTTCTTGTGCCGCCCTTCTGTTTACGTGGGCGACTGCCGTGATGTTATCCCACTGGATCAATACCGGCTGACCTTGAAGCAGAGGTCTAGCTAAGTTTAGAGCATTATAAATTTGCTCTAAGCTTATTTATGCGGAGAGAATTCTCCAGACTTAATCACACTTCCCTGGAAATTTTTTCCCTGTGTGACTGTTCCCCAGCCTCTCAGGCTGGCCTCCGTGGTCACCGGCATCCAATCCTGAATGCCGAATCTGCGGCCCTCTAGAAGATGAGCACTCTGTAATCACCACAGGAGAGACACCCTTTTCCTTGGATATAGGGTTATCCGCTGATGCATCTGAGGATGCGATCCGGACCATTTGTCCAGCAGATCCCACTGAAGAGTTCTTGCGGGAAATCTGCCGAATGGAATTGCTTCGTAATAAGCCACCATTTTTACCAGGACTCTTGTGCAATGATGCACTGACACTTTTCCTGGTTTTAGGAGGATCCCGATTAGCTCGGATAACTCCCTGGTTTTCTCCACTGGGAGAAACACGTTTTTCTGGACTGTGTCCAGAATCTTCCCTAGGAACAGTAGACGTGTCGTCGGAAAAAGCTGCGATTTTGGAATATTTAGAATCCACTCGTGCTGTCGTAGAACTACTTAAGATAGTGCTACTCCGACCTCCAACTGTTCTCTGGACCTTGCCCTTATCAGGAAAGCGTCCATGTTTCTTTTAAGAAAAATCCTCATTCCGGCCATTACCTTGGTAAAGACCCGGGGCGCCGTGGACAATCCAAACGGCAGCGTCTGAACTGATAGTGACAGTTCTGTACCAGGAACCTGAAGTACCCTTGGTGAGAAGGGCAAATTTGGACCTGTAGGTAAACGTCCCTGATATCCAGTGACATCATATCGTCCCCTTCTTCCTGGTTCGCTATCACTGCTTCGAGTGACTCCATCTTGATTTGAACGCTTGTATGTAAGTGTTCAAATATTTCAGATCTCACCGAGCCGGTTGGCTTCAGTACCACAATATAGTGTGGAATACTACCCCCTTCCTTGTTGTAAGAAGGGTACTTTGATTATCACCTGCTGGGAATACAGCCTGTGAATTGTGTGAGGGGGAGACGTCTCGAATTTCCAATGTACACCTGGGATATTACATGTAGGATCCCGGAGTTCCCTTGCGAGTGTTGCTGAAACTCTTGAGATGACCCCCTACCGCACCTGAGTCCGCTTGTACGGCCCCAGCGTTATGCTGCGGACTTGGCAGAAGCCGTGAGGAGCTTCTGTTCCTGGGAATGAGCTGCTTGCTGCAGTCTTCTTCCCTTTCCTCTCCCCCTGGGCAGATATGACTGGCCTTCGCCCGCCTGCCCGTATGGGGACGAAAGGACTGAGACTGAAAAGACTGTGTCCTTTTCTGCCAATATGTGACTCGGGGTAACAAAAGGTGGATTTTTCAGCTGTTGCCATGGCCACCAGGTCCAATGGACCGCCCCTTTATACGGCAATACTTCCATATGCCGTCAGGAATCTGCCTCACCTGACCACTGTCGTGTCTTCGTCTGGCAGATATGTACATCACATTTACTCTTGATGCCAGAATGCAAATATGCCTCTGCGCATCACACATATATAGAAATGCATCCTTAAAATGCTCTATAGACAATAAAATCCTGTCCCTGTCAAGGGTATCAAAATTTTCAGTCAGGAAATCCGACCAAGCCCCCTCAGCGCTGCACATCCAGGCTGAGGCGATTGCTGGTCGTAGTATAACACCAGTATGTGTGTATATACTGTTATGATATTTTCCAGCTTCCTATCAGCTGGCTCCTTGAGGGCGGCCGTATCTGGAAACGGTAACGCCATGTTTTTTATAAGCGTGTGAGCGCCTTGTCCACCCTAAGGTGTGTTTTCCAACTCGCCCTTACTACTGGCGGGAAAAAGGGTATACCGCCCATAACTTTCTGTCGGAGGAACCCCACGTATCATCACACACTTCATTTAATTTATCTGATTTAGGCAAAACTACAAGTAGTTTATTCCCACCCTACAAAATACCCTTATTTGTGGTACTTGTGGTATCAGAAATACGTAACACCTCTTTCATTGCCCTTAACATGTAACTTGTGGCCCTAAAGGAAAAATACGTTTGTTTCTTCACCGTCGACACTGGGGTCAGTGTCCGTGTCAGTGTCTGTCGACCGACTGAGGTAAATGGGCGTTTTTACAAGCCCCTGACGGTGTCTGAGACGCCTGGACCGATACTAATTTGTCCGCCGGCTGTCTCATGTCGTCAACCGGCTTGCAGCGTGTTGACATTATCACGTAATTCCATAAGTAAGCCATCTTCTGGTGTCGACTCCCTAGAGAGTGACATCACCATTACAGGCAATTTTCTCCGTCTCCTCACCAACATTTTCCTCATACATGTCGACACACACGTACCGACCTACAGCACACACATACAGGGAATGCTCTGATAGAGGACAGGACCCACTAGCCCTTTGGGGAGACAGAGGGAGAGTTTGCCAGCACACACCAAAAGCGCCATAATGTATATAACAACCCTAGAAGGTGTTGTTTCTATATATGGGCTCTTAATATATAATTATATCGCCAATTTATGCCCCCCTTCTCTTTAACCCTGTTTCTGTAGTGCAGGGGAGAGTGGGAGCCTTCCTCACCAGCGGAGCTGGTCAGGAAAATGGCGCTGAGTGCTGAGGAGAATAAGCTCCGCCCCTTTCACGGCGGGCTTTTCTCCCGGTTATTAGGAAAACTGGCCTGGGTTAAATACATACATATAGCCTTAATGGCTATATGTGATGTATTTATTTGCCAAATAGGTATTTATATTGCTGCCCAGGGCGCCCCCAGCAGCGCCCTGCACCCTCCGTGACCGTGTCAGTGAGCCGTGTAGCAACAATGGCGCACAGCTGCAGTGCTGTGCGCTACCTCTCTGAAGACTGTGAAGTCTTCTGCCGCCTGTTTCCGGACCTCCGTTCCGCCGTCTTTCTTCAGCGTCTGTAAGGGGGATCGGCGGCGCGGCTCCGGGACGAACCCCAGGCTGACCTGTGTTCCGACTCCCTCTGGAGCTCAGTGTCCAGTAGCCTAAGATCCCAATCCATCCTGCACGCAGGTGAGTTGGAGATCTCTCCCCTAAGTCCCTCGTTGCAGTGATCCTGTCGCCAGCAGGAATCACTGATTAGAAACCTAAAAAAAAACTTTACTAAACAGCTCCTTAAGAGAGCCATCCAGTTTGCACCCTTCTCGGACGGGCACAAAAACCTAACTGAGGCTTGGAGGAGGGTCATGGGGGGAGGAGCCAGTACACACCATGTGACCTAAAAAGCTTTTTAGATGTGCCCTGTCTCCTGCGGAGCCCGCTATTCCCCATGGTCCTGACGGAGTCCCCAGCATCCACTAGGACGTTAGAGAAAATAATGTTCATACAGCATGTATCTTTCTCATTCTTTGATATTATAGGCGTAATGAACAAGATGAGGCCTCCAACACCAATGAGCTTGCAGAAGCCAGAATTCATGATCTCATTAAACGCATGCGGGAGAGAACCAGTCATTACAAGGAGAATCTGGCTGACGCAGACATGTCATCAGATGAACTGAGTCCCACAACAAGTAATTATAGTAATGTATTGTATTGGTGAAATATTATTAGTGCCACTGCTACATGTAATAAATTCACTAGAATGACCAAGATAGTTGTGGCCTGCATTGCAAAAAATGTGACTGGACCATCCCTGCTCCCCAATCATATCTAAAACACAGAGCTTTGTTTTCTGCTGTATACAGTATAAATGGCCAGCTGGCCAGTATATACTGCATTCCCTTTCTGGCCAGTATACCATACAGTCCCAGCTGACAAGTACAGAATATACTGTAGAGCCATCTGACCATATGCAACACATTCCCACCTGACGGCAGGGGCGGATCCAGAACAAAATGACAGGGGGGGCACCATGATAGGGGAAGGCAGGGGGGGGGGAGACTTTTGCACACGCTCCTGTGCAGGTGAGTGTGGTTTCATAATAAGGGTTGTGGCATCACAGTGCCATACCAATGAGCCACAACCTCATTTTTATCATGCTGTGGGCATGGAGTATAGGTCTGGTGGGTGACAGGGTGAGTAAACAAAGACAGGTCTGGTAGGGGACAGGCTGAGTGTGCGGGGATAGGGTGAGTGTTCGGGGACAGGTTTGGTAGGGGACAGGGTGTGTGTGCAGGGACAGGTCTGGTAGGGGACAGGTCTGGTAGGGGACAGGGTGAGTGTGCTGGGACAGGTCTGGTAGGGGACAGGGTGAGTGTGCTGGGACAGGTCTGGTAGGGGACAGGCTGAGTGTGCGGGGATAGGGTGAGTGTTCGGGGACAGGTTTGGTAGGGGACAGGGTGAGTGTGCGTGGACAGGTCTGGTAGGGGACGGAGTGAGTGTGCGTAGACAGGCCTGGTAGGGGACAGGTCTGGTAGGGGACAGGGTGAGTGTGCTGGGACAGGTCTGGTAGGGGACAGGCTGAGTGTGCGGGGATAGGGTGAGTGTTCGGGGACAGGTTTGGTAGGGGACAGGGTGAGTGTGCGTGGACAGGTCTGGTAGGGGACGGAGTGAGTGTGCGTAGACAGGCCTGGTAGGGGACAGGTCTGGTAGGGGACAGGGTGAGTGTGCTGGGACAGGTCTGGTAGGGGACAGGCTGAGTGTGCGGGGATAGGGTGAGTGTTCGGGGACAGGTTTGGTAGGGGACAGGGTGAGTGTGCGTGGACAGGTCTGGTAGGGGACGGAGTGAGTGTGCGTAGGCAGGCCTGGTAGGGGACAGGGTGTGTGTGCAGGGACAGGTCTGGTAGGGGACGGAGTGAGTGTGCGTAGGCAGGCCTGGTAGGGGACAGGGTGTGTGTGCAGGGACAGGTCTGGTAGGGGACGGAGTGAGTGTGCGTAGGCAGGCCTGGTAGGGGACAGGGTGTGTGTGCAGGGACAGGTCTGGTAGGGGACAGAGTGAGTGTGCTGGGACAGGTCTGGTAGGGGACAGGATGAGTGTACGGGGACAGGTTTGGTAGGGGACGGAGTGAGTGAGCGTAGACAGGCCTGGCAGGGGACAGGGTGTAAGTGCGGGGACAGGTCTGGTAGAGGACAGGGTGAGTGTGCAGGGACAGGTCTGGTAGAGGACAGGGTGAGTGTGTGGGAACAAGTCTGGTAGGAGACAGGGTGAGTGCGTGGGGACAGCTCTGGTAGGGGATGGAGTGAGTGTCATATATAGGGGGTATCACCTCATACAGGGCAGACGATATATAGGAATAACACTATATATAGGTGTTATCACCTCATACAGTACACATGGTATATAAGAATAACACTAGATAGGTATATAGGGGGTATCACCTCATACAGGGCACACGGTATATAGGAATAGTATGGACAGGTATACAGGGGTTGTCACCCAAGTACACATGGTACAGGATATAGGAGGTATGACATGCAGCACATATGGGCAATGACACTGTAGGTATATAAGGGGGGGTCTTACCCTGGCATAGGAGTCGGACATATCATCCTCATGGTCGTCGTGACCGTGACCCATTGCAGTGGACACGGGCGCCTTGGATGCCAGATCGCGGCTGGTGTGGAGCTTCTGTACGTGGGGAGAGAGGCGCAGCCCCCGCACACACAAGGGCATCGCCATGATCAGGCTGCCCTGACTGACAGCCACTGGAGTGGGTACGGGCAGGGGCGGGACCCAGCCACAGTAGTCCGGGCTGAGGGGAGGTAGAAGGAGTGCCCCCAAATCACTGCCGCCGTCAAGCCACTTAGAGATGGGCAACTCGGCTCTTTTCAGTGAGCGGCTCTGAACGGTTCAGCTCACGGAAAAGAGCCGGTCCTTTTGAACGGCTCACTGGTTCACAGGCAGGAAGTGGAACAGAGCCGGCGCAGTGAGCGGCGGTTCTTCACTGAGTCAGTGTCAGTGAAGAACCGCCGCTCACTGCGCCGGCTCAATAGTGAGCTACCCATCTCTAATTTAGGCAAGGACTATAATGCAACTATAAGCATAGTGTTTTGGCAAACTCCAGATAAGATGTCATAAAAACTGGAGCATTATCTATTCTGTATGTTTATACAGCAGCTGGTACAATGAATCATAGATACTGTGATATTACACAGTGTGATGCCTGGCTGCTGTGCTGTGAGTGCTGAATCTCTGACTGTTCTCCTGCCTGGAGCGAGTGAGATGCCCGAGTGAGCCGTTTCAAGTGAGCGGCGGTTCACTGACAGACTGTGTCTGTGTGATGAGATCATGAGAAGAACTGACTCGCTCCCGGCAGGAAGTGGAACAGAGCCGGTGCAGTGAGCGGCGGTTCTTCACTGACACTGACTTGGTGAAGAACCACCACTCACTGCCCCGGCTCTGTTCCACTTCCTGCCGGGAGCGAGTCAGTTCTTCTCATGATCTCATCACACAGACACAGTCTGTCAGTGAACCGCCACTGAAGAACCGCCGCTCACGCTACTCCACTCCGGCCAGCCCTGCTTCCTGGTGACAAGCTAATGGGGTCAGGGACGCATGCAGCCTGCGGCCCCCACAGCCCATGCAGCTACTGCATTATGAATATATCCTACACGACAGGGGGAGCGCGTGCCTGGGTGCCCCCCCCCCCCCCTGAATCCGCCACTGCCTAACGGTATATACTGCAGGGCCATCTCAAAAGTATACTACACTTTGCCATCTGACCAGTGTACAACACTACTGTAAGACAGTATACTGTACATTGATTAGTGTACATTGTTGCTGTAAGACGGTGTCTCATAGTACCAGTTGTGTAGCAAGGAGCCCCAGAATAGGGAATGTACTGTACATACAGGTTTACAAGTGCTAGGGCCACATAATTCATAATTCCATTCCTCCACAGTAGGGATGAGCGGGTTCGGTTCCTCGGAATCCAAACCCGCCCGAACTTCAGTTTTTTTCACACGGGGTCGAGCGACTCGGATCTTCCCGCCTTGCTCGGTTAACCCGAGCGCGCCCGAACGTCATCATCCCGCTGTCGGATTCTCGCGAGGCTCGGATTCTATCGCGAGACTCGGATTCTATATAAGGAGCCGCGCGTCGCCGCCATTTTCACACGTGCATTGAGATTCATAGGGAGAGGACGTGGCTGGCGTCCTCTCCGTTTATAGAGAAGAGAGTGAGACAGTAGAGAGAGACACAGTAGTAATTTTGGGGAGCATTAGGAGGAGTACTAGTAGTTACTTGCTGAAGTGATAGATAGTGTGACTGTATTATCTGACTTGTGGGGGAGACACTGACAGTGGGGAGCAGTTAGAGTCTGAGAGCAGGACTCAGGAGTACATATAACGTACAGTGCACACTTTTGCTGCCAGAGTGCCACACTGCCATTGTGACCACACTGACCACCAGTATAATATATATTGTGATTGTCTGCTTAGGAGTACTACTTGCAAGTTGCTGATAGTGTGACCACTGACCAGTGACCTGACCACCAGTTTAATAATCACCACCAGTGAGTTTAATATATATATATATATATATATATATATATATATATAAAATTGTATATAATATATATATAATATTGTATACCACCTACCCGTGTTTTTTTTTTTTCTTTCTTCTTTATACATACTACTATAGTAGCTTACTGTAGCAGTCTGCGGTGCTGCTGAGCTGACAGTGTCCAGCAGGTCCGTCATCAGTCATTACATAATAAATATATATACCTGTCCGGCTGCAGTACTAGTGATATTATATATATATATATATATTGATTTCATCTCATTATCATCCAGTCTATATTAGCAGCAGACACAGTACGGTAGTCCACGGCTGTAGCTACCTCTGTGTCGGCAGTCGCTCGTCCATCCATAATTGTATACCACCTAACCGTGGGGTTTTTTTTTTCTTTCTTCTTTATACATACTACTATAGTAGCTTACTGTAGCAGTCTGCGGTGCTGCTGAGCTGACAGTGTCAAGCAGGTCCGTCATCAGTCATTACATAATAAATATATATACCTGTCCGGCTGCAGTACTAGTGATATTATATATATATATATTGATTTCATCTCATTATCATCCAGTCTATATTAGCAGCAGACACAGTACGGTAGTCCACGGCTGTAGCTACCTCTGTGTCTTTTAGTTGTGCCTATTAAAATATGGAGAACAAAAATGTTGAGGTTCCAAAATTAGGGAAAGATCAAGATCCACTTCCACCTCGTGCTGAAGCTGCTGCCACTAGTCATGGCCGAGACGATGAAATGCCAGCAACGTCGTCTGCCAAGGCCGATGCCCAATGTCATAGTACAGAGCATGTTAAATCCAAAACACCAAATATCAGTAAAAAAAGGACTCCAAAATCTAAAATAAAATTGTCGGAGGAGAAACGTAAACTTGCCAATATGCCATTTACCACACGGAGTGGCAAGGAACGGCTGAGGCCCTGGCCTATGTTCATGGCTAGTGGTTCAGCTTCACATGAGGATGGAAGCACTCAGCCTCTCGCTAGAAAACTGAAAAGACTCAAGCTGGCAAAAGCACCGCAAAGAACTGTGCGTTCTTCGAAATCCCAAATCCACAAGGAGAGTCCAATTGTGTCGGTTGCGATGCCTGACCTTCCCAACACTGGACGTGAAGAGCATGCGCCTTCCACCATTTGCACGCCCCCTGCAAGTGCTGGAAGGAGCACCCGCAGTCCAGTTCCTGATAGTCAGATTGAAGATGTCAGTGTTGAAGTACACCAGGATGAGGAGGATATGTGTGTTGCTGGCGCTGGGGAGGAAATTGACAAGGAGGATTCTGATGGTGAGGTGGTTTGTTTAAGTCAGGCACCCGGGGAGACACCTGTTGTCCGTGGGAGGAATAGGGCCGTTGACATGCCTGGTGAAAATACCAAAAAAATCAGCTCTTCGGTGTGGAAGTATTTCACCAGAAATGCGGACAACATTTGTCAAGCCGTGTGTTGCCTTTGTCAAGCTGTAATAAGTAGGGGTAAGGACGTTAACCACATCGGAACATCCTCCCTTATACGTCACCTGCAGCGCATTCATAATAAGTCAGTGACAAGTTCAAAAACTTTGGGCGACAGCGGAAGCAGTCTGTCACAACTGAGGGCCTGAGCTGACGGAAGGCAGCCTCAGTTGTAGGGGCTGAGATGTACCGGAACCTGGGAGGTTGTATCAGACCCCTGGACATGTAAGTAACATGAAGAGAAACCGCCCGAAGGCGTGACCACGACAACTTGAGTAAAAGTCAATGATATTTATTTATGACAAACTCCATGCATCACAGTAGCAGTAAAAAGTAACATAAAAATCAGCAGAGAAATAATAATACAGTTCCTGGGTACTACAGGGTGGCAGGGGCCACAGAGCTCTGGTGGTATGAGACAGTTCTTATTATCTGCAAGTTGGAAAGTCCTTACCAGGCTCAACTGTAGCAATGAGGAAAGCCCAGGGTCGTACCAGCTGGTGTTCCAGGGAAAGCTGGACTGCTGTAGATAAAATGCTGCTGTGGGTACTGGTTGGAACCAGACAGGTGTTGGCACGGAGTGGATACTGGCTGGAACCAGTTAAATAATAAATAAAGCTTGAGAGCGATGCAATGTAGATGAAATGTAGAATTTGAGAGCGGAGAAATAATAATACCGGTGGAGAGTGGTAAACTGCAGAAAGGACACCGGCCCTTTAAGAGAAGCTGTACACTGCTGGAAGCTGAGCTGGAAGCAGGTGATGTTGTAGCTGGAAACAGGTGAGTCCAGTATGGATCGGAGAGTCAGGCTACACCGCAGATGGAATGCTGGTGCGGGTCTCTATAGCAGAAGTCTGGAAACAGGAGCTGGAACCTGGAAGACATTCACAGAAGAGAGACAAACTGGAACTAGGTTTGACAACCAAAGCACTGACGCCTTCCTTGCTCAGGCACAACCTATTTATACCTGCAGCAAGGAAGGCATTGGCTAGGCAATTATGCAAATTAATAATACTGACAACGGATTGGTAGGAATGATCAGCTGACAGAATCCAAGATGGCTGCGCCCATGCAGACACTTGGAGGGAAGTTTGGATTGTAATGCATGTGGTCTGGAAAACAGTAATGGCGGCGCCGGCCACCGGAGACAGGAGACGCCAGGCTGACAGATGCACATCCAACCACGCGGACACAGCGGAGGCCGCGGCTGACGTAATCGCCACTCTGAATGCAGAAGCTCAGGGACGGCGGCGGAGGCCGCGGGAGACGCCATGCCAGATGTATAAGGTGTTACTGTGACTGCGTCCAGAGAGACAGGCGAGGATGCGGGAATGTGCACATCAGGATGACAGATGGGATCCGGTCCTGGAGCGCTGAGCCAGCCTTAGGAGGCATCTGATAGGTAAGAAATGGCGTCCAGATACCCGGATCGTGACAGCACCCCCCCCCCCTTTAGGAGTGGCCCCAGGACACTTCTTTGGCTTTTGAGGAAACTTGGAATGGAATCTCCGGACCAAGGCAGGAGCATGGACATCAGAAGCATTGGTCCATGAACGTTCCTCAGGGCCATAACCCTTCCAGTCAATAAGATACTGAAGTTGACCGTAACGGTGACGTGAGTCCAGGATCTTGGCTACTTCATACTCAACGCCTCGTTGAGTTTGGACTTTCGGAGTTGGAGGAAGTGAGGAATGAAACCGATTCAAGATTAGCGGTTTCAACAGGGAAACATGGAATGTCCTGGGTATCTTTAAGAAGGGAGGCAACTGGAGTCTGTAAGCAACAGGATTGATGACTTGATCAATTTTAAAAGGACCGATGTAGCGAGGTGCAAACTTCATACTGGGAACTCTTAACCTCAAATTCTTCGTGGATAACCATACCCGATCACCCACCTTGAGAGCAGGAACTGCTCGACGCTTCTTATCCGCAAACTTCTTGTACCTGAACGATGCCTTGAGCAGAGCTGATCGTACGCTCTTCCAGATATTGGCAAACTGATGCAAGGTGATATCCACTGCGGGAACAGAAGTTGCTGGAAGCGGTTGGAACTCAGGGACTTTAGGGTGGAATCCAAAGTTGGTGAAGAATGGTGTTGAAGAAGATGAAGAATGATACTGGTTGTTATGACAGAACTCGGCCCAGGGAAGTAATTGAACCCAGTCATCTTGAAAGGAGGACACATAGATGCGGAGGAAGGACTCCAAGTCCTGATTCACCCTCTCAGTTTGACCATTGGTCTGAGGATGGTAAGCCGTGGAAAACTTTAGCTTGACTTGGAGGGCTTGACATAAACTTCGCCAGAATTTGGCTGTGAATTGAACTCCTCGATCTGAGATAATTTCTTCTGGAAGACCGTGGAGTCGAAAGATCTCTTGTATGAATACTTGAGCCAACTTGGAAGCTGACGGAAGACCGGTGAGAGGAATGAAGTGTGCCATCTTGGTGAACCGGTCAACTACCACCCAGATGGTATTAAACTTGTTGCACATGGGCAAATCTGTAATAAAATCCATCGACAAATGGGTCCATGGACGACGGGGAACAGATAGTGGAACCAGTTGCCCCGCAGGCGACTGGCGGGATACTTTATGTTGAGCACACTTTGGGCAAGATGCAATGAACTCCAAAACGTCCTTTTTCAGAGTTGGCCACCAATAGGACCTAGAGATAAACTCCAGGGTTTTTTGGATACCTGTATGTCCGGCAAAGCGGGAAGCATGGGCCCAATGCATGAGCTTCTTCCTTAGTGTCGGCTTCACAAAACTTTTCCCTGATGGGGGCGTAGAGTCCATCCCTACCGTGGAGAATGCCAACGGATTTATAATAGGATGCTTGTCTGAAGACTCTGACTCATTTTCTTGCTCCCATGAGCGGGAAAGGGCATCGGCCTTGCGATTCTGAGAGCCCGGACAGAACTGGAGTTTAAAGTCGAACCTGGAAAAGAAAAGTGCCCATCTGGCCTGACGAGGGTTGAGACATTGTGCGCCTTTCAGATATAGAAGGTTCTTGTGGTCTGTAAGGATGGTGATTGAATGAGAAGCTCCCTCCAACAGATATCTCCACTCCCCTAGAGCGAGCTTGATGGCTAGCAACTCCTGGTCGCCAATGGCATAGTTGCGCTCCGCTGGGGAGAACTTCCGTGAGAAGAAACTGCAAGGATGTAAATGGCCATCTTTAGCCCTCTGAGATAACACCGCTCCTACTCCAACGGAGGAGGCATCCACCTCTAGGATGAAAGGAGAGTCGATGTCAGGCTGTTTCAGGACAGGCGCAGAGATGAACCTCTGTTTTAAAAGATGAAAAGCTTGCATAGCTTCTTCAGACCACTTGGACGGGTTAGCACCCTTCTTGGTGAAAGCAGTAACAGGCGCCACAATGGTGGAAAAGTCTCGTATAAACTTTCGGTAATAATTGGCGAACCCCAAGAACCTCTGGACCCCTTTAAGGGTTAAGGGTACCGGCCAAATCTGGATTGCTTGTAGTTTCTCAGGATCCATCTCTAGTCCGGAACCGGACACAATGTACCCTAGAAACGGAATGGACTTGACTTCAAAGACGCATTTCTCTAATTTGCAATAGAGATGATTGACACGGAGACGGGACAGAACCTCCTTTACCCAAAAACGATGTTCCTCTAAATTGTTGGCAAAAATGAGGATATCATCTAGATAGACCACGACATGACGGTATAGAATGTCTCTGAAGATCTCATTGACGAAATGCTGGAAGACAGCTGGAGCATTGCTCAATCCGAAGGGCATGACGAGGTACTCATAATGTCCGTCACGGGTGTTAAATGCGGTCTTCCACTCGTCACCCTCACGGATCCAGATGAGATTGTATGCACCTCTCAAGTCCAGCTTTGTAAAGATGGTAGCTCCGCTAACTCTGTCAAAGAGCTCAGTAATCAGGGGTAAAGGATAGCGGTTCTTGATGGTAATGTCGTTCAAACCTCTGTAGTCGATGCACGGCCGCAGACCACCATCTTTCTTTTTTACAAAAAAGAAGCCTGCGCCGGCAGGAGAAGAAGAAGGTCGAATGAACCCCTTTGCTAGGTTCTCTTTAATGTATTCCTCCATAGAATGCGTCTCGGGCAGAGACAACGGATAAGTTCGGCCTCGAGGTGGAACCTTCCCTGGAACGAGATCAATCGGGCAGTCCCATTCCCTATGAGGAGGAAGGATATCAGCAGAAGCTTTACTGAACACATCCGTGAAATCTTGATATGGAGGAGGTGGAACATCAGACGACCTGGGGGAGGAAGAACAGACAGGCAACACTTTAAACAAACATGTCTCAGCACAGGAGGGACCCCATGCCAGGATTTGCGTAGTCGTCCAATCAATTGTAGGATTGTGAAGACGGAGCCATGGAAGGCCCAGGACCACAGGATGTGTGGCTCTTGGAATCACTAAAAGTGAAATAAGTTCGGAATGAAGAACTCCCACTCTCAGACGAACTGGTAGAGTCCTTAGAGCAATAACTGTATCAAAAATTTTACTGCCATCCACGGCAGTTAAGGAAAAGGAGGAAGGAAGTCTCTCGGTGGGTAGGGACCACCGTTTAACATAGGCTTCGGTAATAAAGTTCCCAGCTGCTCCGGAATCAAGGAGGGCAATGACGTTCCGATAACGTTGAGCAACTTGAAGCGAGACTGGGAGATTACAATCTTGAGGAGATGGAGAGGAGATCATTACTCCTAGCCGGCCCTCTCCTTGGCGAGCTAGGGTCTGGAGTCCTGGACGTTTGGGACAGGCATTAATAGTGTGAGACGGGGCTGCACAATACAGACAGAGAGACTCAGAGAGACGTCTTCGGCGCTCAGCAGGAGTTAAACGGGAACGGCCAATTTGCATGGGTTCATCTTTAGTTGGTGACAGTTGGCGAGGAGGAGGAGCAGAAGATTTTGGAGCAGATGATCTTCCACGCTCAGTTGCTCTCTCTCTGAAACGTAAGTCAACTTTTGTACAAAGTGAGATTAGCTCATCTAACTTGGAGGGTAAGTCTCTGGTAGCTAACTCATCTTTAATACGCTCGGATAAACCATGCCAGAATGCAGCATACAGGGCCTCGTCGTTCCATGCCAGTTCAGATGCCAGGATCTGGAACTGTATAAGATATTGTCCTACAGTATGTGATCCCTGGCATAAACGGAGAATCTCAGACGAAGCTGAAGTTACCCGGCCTGGCTCATCGAAGATGCGCCTGAATGTTGACACGAATGCAGTGTAAGAAGATAGCAGGGTGTCGGACCTCTCCCATAACGGTGATGCCCAGTCAAGGGCTGAGCCACTGAGAAGTGAGATGATGTAGGCAATTTTTGTACGGTCACTGGGAAAATTGCCAGGTTGTAGCTCAAACTGAATATCACACTGGTTGAGAAATCCCCTGCAGAGTCTTGGAGATCCGTCAAATTTTGCTGGCGTTGGAAGATGAAGACGTGGAGCAGAAACGGGTAAGGTGGGTGGGGTTATAGTTGGAGTCACTGTGGTTGACGCCCCAGATGCGCCTGATCCACGGAGAGTTGTCTGAATCCCATCCAGCCGAGTAGAGAGATCCTGGAGACAGCGGATGATGTGGCCCAGTGCAGCCTCCTGATGTTCAAGTCGGGCTGCCAGTTCTTGCATCGGCCTGGCCGCTTGATCCTGGTCTCCGGCTGGATTCATTAGGTCAGTGCTTACTGTCACAACTGAGGGCCTGAGCTGACGGAAGGCAGCCTCAGTTGTAGGGGCTGAGATGTACCGGAACCTGGGAGGTTGTATCAGACCCCTGGACATGTAAGTAACATGAAGAGAAACCGCCCGAAGGCGTGACCACGACAACTTGAGTAAAAGTCAATGATATTTATTTATGACAAACTCCATGCTTCACAGTAGCAGTAAAAAGTAACATAAAAATCAGCAGAGAAATAATAATACAGTTCCTGGGTACTACAGGGTGGCAGGGGCCACAGAGCTCTGGTGGTATGAGACAGTTCTTATTATCTGCAAGTTGGAAAGTCCTTACCAGGCTCAACTGTAGCAATGAGGAAAGCCCAGGGTCGTACCAGCTGGTGTTCCAGGGAAAGCTGGACTGCTGTAGATAAAATGCTGCTGTGGGTACTGGTTGGAACCAGACAGGTGTTGGCACGGAGTGGATACTGGCTGGAACCAGTTAAATAATAAATAAAGCTTGAGAGCGATGCAATGTAGATGAAATGTAGAATTTGAGAGCGGAGAAATAATAATACCGGTGGAGAGTGGTAAACTGCAGAAAGGACACCGGCCCTTTAAGAGAAGCTGTACACTGCTGGAAGCTGAGCTGGAAGCAGGTGATGTTGTAGCTGGAAACAGGTGAGTCCAGTATGGATCGGAGAGTCAGGCTACACCGCAGATGGAATGCTGGTGCGGGTCTCTATAGCAGAAGTCTGGAAACAGGAGCTGGAACCTGGAAGACATTCACAGAAGAGAGACAAACTGGAACTAGGTTTGACAACCAAAGCACTGACGCCTTCCTTGCTCAGGCACAACCTATTTATACCTGCAGCAAGGAAGGCATTGGCTAGGCAATTATGCAAATTAATAATACTGACAACGGATTGGTAGGAATGAACAGCTGACAGAATCCAAGATGGCTGCGCCCATGCAGACACTTGGAGGGAAGTTTGGATTGTAATCCATGTGGTCTGGAAAACAGTAATGGCGGCGCCGGCCACCGGAGACAGGAGACGCCAGGCTGACAGATGCACATCCAACCACGCGGACACAGCGGAGGCCGCGGCTGACGTAATCGCCACTCTGAATGCAGAAGCTCAGGGACGGCGGCGGAGGCCGCGGGAGACGCCATGCCAGATGTATAAGGCGTTACTGTGACTGCGTCCAGAGAGACAGGCGAGGATGCGGGAATGTGCACATCAGGATGACAGATGGGATCTGGTCCTGGAGCGCTGAGCCAGCCTTAGGAGGCATCTGATAGGTAAGAAATGGCGTCCAGATACCCGGATCGTGACACAGTCCACTGACCAGTAAATCCCTTCCTCTTGTAACCAAGCTCACGCAAACCACCCCACCAACTCCCTCAGTGTCAATTTCCTCCTTCCCCAGGAATGCCAATAGTCCTGCAGGCCATGTCACTGGCAATTCTGACGAGTCCTCTCCTGCCTGGGATTCCTCCGATGCATCCTTGCGTGTAACGCCTACTGCTGCTGGCGCTGCTGTTGTTGCTGCTGGGAGTCGATGGTCATCCCAGAGGGGAATTCGTAAGCCCACTTTTACTACTTCCACCAAGCAATTGACTGTCCAACAGTCCTTTGCGAGGAAGATGAAATATCACAGCAGTCATCCTGTTGCAAAGCGGATAACTGAGGCCTTGACAACTATGTTGGTGTTAGACGTGCGTCCGGTATCCGCCGTTAGTTCACAGGGAACTAGACAATTTCTTGAGGTAGTGTGCCCCCGTTACCAAATACCATCTAGGTTCCACTTCTCTAGGCAGGCGATACCGAGAATGTACACGGACGTCAGAAAAAGACTCACCAGTGTCCTAAAAAATGCAGTTGTACCCAATGTCCACTTAACCACGGACATGTGGACAAGTGGAGCAGGGCAGGGTCAGGACTATATGACTGTGACAGCCCACTGGGTAGATGTATGGACTCCCGCCGCAAGAACAGCAGCGGCGGCACCAGTAGCAGCATCTCGCAAACGCCAACTCTTTCCTAGGCAGGCTACGCTTTGTATCACCGGTTTCCAGAATACGCACACAGCTGAAAACCTCTTACGGCAACTGAGGAAGATCATCGCGGAATGGCTTACCCCAATTGGACTCTCCTGTGGATTTGTGGCATCGGACAACGCCAGCAATATTCCAGCACGTCCCATGTTTTGCACATACCTTGAATTTGGTGGTGCAGAATTTTTTAAAAACCGACAGGGGCGTGCAAGAGATGCTGTCGGTGGCCAGAAGAATTGCGGGACACTTTCGGCGTACAGGCACCACGTACAGAAGACTGGAGCACCACCAAAAACGCCTGAACCTGCCCTGCCATCATCTGAAGCAAGAAGTGGTAACGAGGTGGAATTCAACCCTCTATATGCTTCAGAGGTTGGAGGAGCAGCAAAAGGCCATTCAAGCCTATACAATTGAGCACGATATAGGAGGTGGAATGTACCTGTCTCAAGCGCAGTGGAGAATGATTTCAACGTTGTGCAAGGTTCTGCAACCTTTTGAACTTGCCACACGTGAAGTCAGTTCAGACACTGCCAGCCTGAGTCAGGTCATTCCCCTCATCAGGCTTTTGCAGAAGAAGCTGGAGGCATTGAAGGAGGAGCTAAAAGGGAGCGATTCCGCTAGGCATGTGGGACTTGTGGATGGAGCCCTTAATTCGCTTAACAAGGATTCACGGGTGGTCAATCTGTTGAAATCAGAGCACTACATTTTGGCCACCGTGCTCGATCCTAGATTTAAAACCTACCTTGGATCTCTCTTTCCGGCAGACACAAGTCTGCTGGGGTTCAAAGACCTGCTGGTGACCAAATTGTCAAGTCAAGCGGAACGCGACCTGTCAACATCTCCTCCTTCACATTCTCCCGCAACTGGGGGTGCGAGGAAAAGGCTCAGAATTCCGAGCCCACCCGCTGGCGGTGATGCAGGGCAGTCTGGAGCGACTGCTGATGCTGACATCTGGTCCGGACTGAAGGACCTGACAACGATTACGGACATGTCGTCTACTGTCACTGCATATGATTCTCTCACCATTGAAAGAATGGTGGAGGATTATATGAGTGACCGCATCCAAGTAGGCACGTCAGACAGTCCGTACTTATACTGGCAGGAAAAAGAGGCAATTTGGAGGCCCTTGCACAAACTGGCTTTATTCTACCTAAGTTGCCCTCCCACAAGTGTGTACTCCGAAAGAGTGTTTAGTGCCGCCGCTCACCTTGTCAGCAATCTGCGTACGAGGTTACTTCCAGAAAATGTGGAGAAGATGATGTTCATTAAAATGAATTATAATCAATTCCTCCGTGGAGACATTGACCAGCAGCAATTGCCTCCACAAAGTACACAGGGAGCTGAGATGGTGGATTCCAGTGGGGACGAATTGATAATCTGTGAGGAGCGGGATGTACACGGTGATATATCGGAGGATGATGATGAGGTGGACATCTTGCCTCTGTAGAGCCAGTTTGTGCAAGGAGAGATTAATTGCTTCTTTTTTGGTGGGGGTCCAAACCAACCCGTCATTTCAGTCACAGTCGTGTGGCAGACCCTGTCACTGAAATGATGGGTTGGTTAAAGTGTGCATGTCCTGTTTATACAACATAAGGGTGGGTGGGAGGGCCCAAGGACAATTCCATCTTGCACCTCTTTTTTCTTTCATTTTTATTTGCGTCATGTGCTTTTTGGGGAGTGTTTTTTGGAAGGGCCATCCTGCGTGACACTGCAGTGCCACTCCTAGATGGGCCAGGTGTTTGTGTCGGCCACTAGGGTCGCTTAGCTTACTCACACAGCTACCTCATTGCGCCTCTTTTTTTCTTCTTTGCGTCATGTGCTGTTTGGGGAGTGTTTTTTGGAAGGGCCATCCTGCGTGACACTGCAGTGCCACTCCTAGATGGGCCAGGTGTTTGTGTCGGCCACTAGGGTCGCTTATCTTACTCACACAGCTACCTCATTGCGCCTCTTTTTTTATTCTTTGCGTCATGTGCTGTTTGGGGAGTGTTTTTTGGAAGGGCCATCCTGCGTGACACTGCAGTGCCACTCCTAGATGGGCCAGGTGTTTGTGTCGGCCACTAGGGTCGCTTAGCTTACTCACACAGCTACCTCATTGCGCCTCTTTTTTTCTTCTTTGCGTCATGTGCTGTTTGGGGAGTGTTTTTTGGAAGGGCCATCCTGCGTGACACTGCAGTGCCACTCCTAGATGGGCCAGGTGTTTGTGTCGGCCACTAGGGTCGCTTAGCTTACTCACACAGCTACCTCATTGCGCCTCTTTTTTTCTTTGTGTCATGTGCTGTTTGGGGAGTGTTTTTTGGAAGGGCCATCCTGCGTGACACTGCAGTGCCACTCCTAGATGGGCCAGGTGTTTGTGTCGGCCACTAGGGTCGCTTATCTTACTCACACAGCTACCTCATTGCGCCTCTTTTTTTCTTCTTTGCGTCATGTGCTGTTTGGGGAGTGTTTTTTGGAAGGGCCATCCTGCGTGACACTGCAGTGCCACTCCTAGATGGGCCAGGTGTTTGTGTCGGCCACTAGGGTCGCTTAGCTTACTCACACAGCTACCTCATTGCGCCTCTTTTTTTCTTCTTTGCGTCATGTGCTGTTTGGGGAGTGTTTTTTGGAAGGGCCATCCTGCGTGACACTGCAGTGCCACTCCTAGATGGGCCAGGTGTTTGTGTCGGCCACTAGGGTCGCTTAGCTTACTCACACAGCTACCTCATTGCGCCTCTTTTTTTTTTCTTTGCGTCATGTGCTGTTTGGGGAGTGTTTTTTGGAAGGGCCATCCTGCGTGACACTGCAGTGCCACTCCTAGATGGGCCAGGTGTTTGTGTCGGCCACTAGGGTCGCTTATCTTACTCACACAGCTACCTCATTGCGCCTCTTTTTTTCTTCTTTGCGTCATGTGCTGTTTGGGGAGTGTTTTTTGGAAGGGCCATCCTGCGTGACACTGCAGTGCCACTCCTAGATGGGCCAGGTGTTTGTGTCGGCCACTAGGGTCGCTTAGCTTACTCACACAGCTACCTCATTGCGCCTCTTTTTTTCTTTGCGTCATGTGCTGTTTGGGGAGTGTTTTTTTGGAAGGGCCATCCTGCGTGACACTGCAGTGCCACTCCTAGATGGGCCAGGTGTTTGTGTCGGCCACTAGGGTCGCTTAGCTTAGTCATTCAGCGACCTCGGTGCAAATTTTAGGACTAAAAATAATATTGTGAGGTGTGAGGTATTCAGAATAGACTGAAAATGAGTGGAAATTATGGTTTTTGAGGTTAATAATACTTTGGGATCAAAATGAACCTCCCATATTATATGATTTAAGCTGTTTTTTAGGGTTTTTTGAAAAAAACACCCGAATCCAAAACACACCCGAATCCGACAAAAAAAATTCGGTGAGGTTTTGCCAAAACGCGGTCGAACCCAAAACACGGCCGCGGAACCGAACCCAAAACCAAAACACAAAACCCGAAAAATTTCAAGTGCACATCCCTACTCCACAGTCCTCTAATTCATCAAACACCTCTCCGCACCACAATTCTTCATCACCACCCCACCCGTATCATCACCCCTCAATATTTGAATCACCCCCAGTATCCTTGTTCATAACTACCCCACCTTTATTATCCACCAACACCCTACATTATCTTTCTTTGGGGGTCATTCCGAGTTGATCGTAGCTGTGCTAAATTTAACACAGCATCGATCATTCATACTGACATGCGGGGGGACGCCCAGCACAGGGATAGTCCGCCCCGCATGTCAGGGCCACCCCCCTCCCGCAGAAGTGTAAAGGCATCGCACAGCGGCGATGCCTTTGCACTTCAAGAGTAGCTCCCGACCAGCGCAGCTTTAGCGTGCTGGCCAGGAGCTACTCGTTGCTCCCCGGCCCGCAGCGGCTGTGTGTGACGTCACGCAGCTGCCACGGCCCGACCCCCCAACGGTCCGGCCACGCCTGCATTGTCCGGACCGCGCCCCCTAAATGGCAGCTTAACGCTGCCTTCCAGCCCCCTCCCGCCCAGCGACCGCCTTTTCCTCAAAGGCGATCGCTAGGCAACGATGGCTGGCATACGCCGGCGCACTGTGGCGCCGGGGCATGCGCAGTTCCGACCCGATCGCTGCGCTGCGATAAACTGCAGCGAGCAATCGAGTCAGAATGACCCCCTTTATCATCCCCACGCCCATTATTCTTCTACCACTTTCATTACCTAATCCTCATTACTCCTTGCCTCACACTTCATTATCTACCATCATCATTCCTCACACGTTATTAATCACCATTATTTCTCCTAATCTCCCTACCCCATCCGTGTTAATCATGGTATCTGGATGATAAATCTACACTGTATAGATAGTCAGTAGGTCGACACCACATGGTCAAATGTCAACAGGGTCAAAATGTCAGCAGGTAAAAGGTAGACAGTGCTTAAAGTTAAAAGGGTCGAAATGTCGACATGGCAATGGTCGATATAAGTTTTTTGGGTGTTTTCAAATATTTTTTAACTTTTGCTTGATGTTACATCCATGTGAACTATGATTGAGAACTGTAACCTTGCCCGAAGCGAGCCTGCGATGGTCAACTTTTGCCATAATTGTGGTCACATAGAACACACAGAGTAAATGGCACTAAAAAACTTGTATCTACCTTTTCTGTGTTGACCAATTCCATGTCAATATTTTAATCCTGTCAACCTTTTCTACTGTCTACCTTTTCAACTTTTTGACCATGTCGACCTAATGCATGTCGACCATATGGGGTAGACCTAATGACTGTCTTTCTAATTACTGTAAATCTTCTATACTACACCCATTAGTCATTCCCGGCAACAACCACCTTCGTCATCCTGCCAACCATCTCAATTCATTAACCCGCCACTACTGATCTTTATCCACTGAATATTGTTTTACCTCACACAGCAGAAGTTGTGGAAGATGAGCATCAATCTGTCCCAGCTCCATGTGACCTGTATACAAAGATGCAATGCTCAATGAATTATTTTCCAAACAGTATGAATGAAATACAATAGTAGAGTAGTAGGGTACATGGCCGCATCCCATTTGGGTGGCATGTCCACATAACACTGAGTGTGTCTAGTGCTTTCATAGCAGTAGGATGTCCCAATCCCCTCTTCCCGCCCTCTCTCAATATTTTGCAATATGGTTACGCTTTATTAATATATTTTACATTTCCCTTAAAGAACAAACATGGAAATGCTATGCATCTATTTGTTAGGTTGATTCCCCCTGGTCTCCCTGCGACTCCATCAAAAAAATATACATTTGAACCCCGCTCTGTGCTCTCATTCTTGGTCTGGACTCTCTCAACCTATATACAACAGTCCGTGCACTTATTGTATATCTGTATGTGTTCTCTAACATGAAACAATTGTGTTCTTTTATATTTTTCTTTGACTTACCCGAATAAAGTTTGTTGACATTACAATATAATTTTTTTTATGGGACCTACAGTCAATGGCACCGAGAGGCGGGGGGGGGAGGACGACTAAATAGCTGGGCCCAGGATGGGGGACTAAATAGCTGGGCCCAGGTGTGATGGAGGGGCCCATTGCTTAACCAGAGAAATGTTTTTTTTCGCCAGTAATCTGGATCTATAGGCAGGGCAGTAGAGAGCCTGGCTGGGCCTAGGTACTTTCAGGGGGTGTGGCCTAATCACAGGAGGCATGGCCATGAACCCTTAGAAAAAAATACAGAAAAATGATATTGCAAGCTCCTCCCTGGCCACACTGCAGCCCAGCACACAGCAGCATGTGCTGGGCAGCAGTGTGGCAAGGGACTGGTGCCTAAAATACAATGTTTTCTGTATTTTTTTCTAAGGGTGCATGGCTACGCCTCCTGTGATTAGGCCACACCCCCTGAAAGTACCTAGGCCCAGCCAGGGTCTCTACTGCCCTGCCTACAGTAACCATATAACAATAAACTTATAAAATGTATTTTATATTTACAGCTCCAGCCAAAAAGACACTTCCTAAAGATCCACCTCCACCTACTATAAAAGAGGAAGAAGAAGGCAGCGATAAGGAAAAAGATGCTGAACAGGGAACGCAGCCAGCACCAGAAGAGGAACACTACTGCAATATGCTCTGCTGCAAGTTTAAGAGACGCACATTTAAACAGTACCTTAATAAGTTTAAGATGCCTGAATCCATCGATGGTTATACAGGTGGGGTGTGTTATGCCGGGGTTCCAAAAACTATTTTGGGTTAAAAGGATGGTGGAAATAAATTAAATAAAATACAAGCATTAGAAAAAAATACTTATTACATTTCAGTCAAATCTTAAAAAACATACATTAGAAAAAATACCTTGTTTTGATGATAGTAATCGTTTGTTTAACTCAGTAGTAAAAATTAAAAGTAATTTCTTCCAACCTGCAGAGGACAGTGACTAGTGGAGTTGTTGCCTAGCTAGCCGTTATCTACTGTAGTACACAGTTTATAGCTAATATCTGATTGGCTCTTATGGGCATCATCTCCACTTGTCCTCTTTAGAAGGTTTGATACATCCCCCTGAAAATGAGCCCAAATAGTGTGTGCATTCCAAGGTGCCAAGTTGTGGAGGGATTCCGTCATGCGCACAGCGGGAATAACTCTAGTCTGGTTACACCATTGTGGACCCCTGTGAACAAGCCAATTGGGGTGAAACGGGCATACAGACTACAAGGTTTTCTGTTGTGCATACAATAAGATCTCTCCACACCTTGGCACCAGCTAATTTACCCTAGCACTTATAAATACACACATCTGCTTTTAGGTTGATTTGTACAATATTAGAAATACAAAACTATATTTTGGCCATTTTGGGTGGCTCTTTGTACCACAAATATGGGGGTCACTTTATTCTGAGACAGACAGTCCATCTATAGCTGACATCACACCTCTATTAAAGACAACAGGCGCCATCATGCACAAGCAGCCAATAGCTGAGCATAACGAATGAACACTGCAATGGCTACTACTTATGATCATCATCATCAGCTCAGATCTATGCTCCATCGGTTAAGCCAGAGATTCCCAAACGCGGTCCTCAAGGCACCCCAACAGCCAAGGTTTTCAGTTTATCCATGCACAGGTGACTAGGGGTCTATTTACTAAGCCATGGGTGGAGATAAAGTGGATGGAAATAAAGTACCAGCCAATCAGCTCCTAACTACCATGTCACAGGCTGAGTTTGAAAAATGACAGTTAGGAGCTGATTGGCTGGTACTTTATCGCCATCCACTTTATCTCCTTCCAAGGCTTAGTAAATAGACCCCATAATTAGTTCCTCAGTCAATTTGATTTCACTATCTCTGCTGAGCCTTGGATATACTTAACACCTGGACTGTTGGGGTGCCTTGAGCACCATGTTTGGAAATTTCTGGTTAAGCACACAAGAGATATGCCACATGCCAGGTGTATTTGTGGATGCATCCACCGCTAAATGAAGTGCAATTGTTTTTGATGGTGTTTATATAGAGGGAGGGGCTATAGACTGCGCACCCTAGCTGCTTATACTGAAAGGTGCTACCTTGCTGAGATTTATAGTACTACACATAGTAAAAAAGGATGCAGGTCCACTATGCAAACATTACTACTCAAAATTGAAATATATATTACAATTAAATATCATATAAGAGGCTTGTTAGCATAAATTTGGCCAAAGTAAATGGGCCTGCACACTATCGTCCAGGTCACATCATCGGGCACGTCCCTAACAGGGCCGGTTCCGGGGCTTCTGGCGCCCCGGGCGGCATTAGGGGGTGTGGCTTCGTACAGGGGGCGTGGTCATTTACGCCCCCTGTACAGACTGAAATGATGTGCGGTGCGCGATGACGTCATCGCGCACTGCACAGCAAAGGTCCTCTCCATGAAGGGAAACTAGACGCATAGCGTCTAGTTCCCTTCGTGGAGAGGACCTTTGCTGTGCGGTGCGTGATGACGTCATCGCGCACCGCACCGTAAAGGACCTCTCCACGAATGGAAACTAGACGCGTACGCGTCTAGTTTACCTTCCCAGCGGCAGCGGGGGGCAGCGGCCAGCGGCAGCGGGGGGCACACAGCAGCAGCGGATCTTGCCCTGGTGCGGCGCCCTCCGGAAGGCGGCGCCCCGGGCAAAAATCCTGCTTGCCCGTGGCAAGATCCGCTACTGGTCCCTAACATTCTAGGGGTTCATGTCTTTGATGGCGTTGTCAGATAGTGACATAGATAATGTCATATTTCACAATTGTTTATATCATTCATAACACTAATCTACATGTAAATAATGTCATTTATCTAGATCCCTTCTATCTGTTTTGGCTGCTTCTTGTTGCTTTGTCATTCAATTGGAACCTCTGGTTCATTCCCCTCCGATGTGTGTTTCCATATCAAGGCTCGGACAACATCTTGTACTGGATGATCATTGACTACACATGTGATGTTTGCTATCTTTTGGATATTTTCATGTTTCAGTCACGTCTACAATTTGTAAAAGGAGGTGACATAATTGTAAGTATAATGTTGGCTCTTTCCAGCTTCAATTTCAACATCTGCCTCTCCTATTATGTAGTGTTTTCTGCAAACTGTCTCTGGGGCTCATTCATGACTGGATTTCTATTAGCAACATTGCACCTGCTATTGAGTGTCCATGTTCAGACAGCTTTATACACACTTGTGTCCTAGGATTAGTCTGTATGGGATGCGTTTGTGACCGACGCCGGATTCCCGACAGCCCTCAGGAGACCGGCATCCCGAAGGTGAGTATCGGGGTGGGGGTTAGAGTTTGGACCCGTGGGGGAAGGTTAGGGTTAGGCACTGGGAAAGGCTAAGGTTAGGCACTGGGGGAGGGGTAGCCGTAGCCGACATCCCCGGGAAGTTAGCCATAGCCAATACCCCCATAGGAAAAGTGGATAATAGTGACTTGCGCTCAAACTACAGCTCGGGCATTGATCCCAAGAGCACCACTCCTTGACACAATCAACACAACCAAAAAAGTGGAATGGCTCCCAAGCGCTGTTCTATGTGTACACAAATTTCTTTCTGACTTACTTCAAATGTATATATCCTCAAATTAAAGAAGACAGTTGAGCAGCATATAAATTCCTTATTCTGTTTTATAGATCCATTCGTATAAACAAACTAAGTAATTTATAAACTAAGAGATCTGTGTACACATAGAACAACGCTTGGGAGCCGTTCCACTTTTTTGGTTGTGTTGACACCCCCATAGGGTTAGCCCTAGCTGGGTTAGAGTAGGGAAAGGGAGAGGGGTAAAATACTTACCCCCATCCAGTGTCAGGACTCTCACTGTCGGGATGCCGCAGTCGGTCATGTGTCTTGAGACGACAGCTTCAGAGCTGGGGCAGAGCTGCTCTGGCCGGTTGGCCCCCTAAACTGGTAGGCCCTGGGTATTACCCCCTAGGCCCTCCCTTAATCTGGCTCTGCCTTTAACCCCCCTGTTGCCAGCCCTGCTTCTAGGCACCCGGCAAACCAAATGCAAGTGCCATGGGGTAGCCAGGGTGCCGCCTCCAGGCCCCTGTGCCCTAGGGGACAGCACCGTCCACACACCCTTTGTTATGGCACTGGTAGAGCTGGATTATTTTGTACTGCTGCAACACAGCAATTCACAATAATAAATCCTTACAATCATCACAATCTACCACTAAAGTTATTCCGGGGCAGCTAAGTGAAGCTCAGCTCCACTGCCAGGTGGTGGTAATATGATTCTTGCCACTTTGTCAGCCGTTCATAGTCCAGGCTGCACATGCATGACCCAGCTTTTTCAGTGCACATACTGTATGTGCATTACACTGAAAGCACAGACTTGCGCTACTTAAACCCCACATTTTCCTGGGTAAATTGCATTGAATTTTGAGTGAATATGCCAAGTTCATTTTATATTATCCTGGTTGCACAGTAACTTTCTTTTCTAATTAGACAGAGCAAAAACTAATAAGGAAAAACTATTGGGACTCTGCAAAGTTCCGGGTAAGTCATTCTCCAAAATGTAAACAACAAATATTAGCGTGTTCTCTTTTTGTTAACCAGAGGCGGCAATTTAGGGGGAAGCAAGAAAAAAAATACCATTAGTCTAGACGCAAATTGCAGAATGACAGTATAGAATCATAAACATTAGCAATCATAACTACCACAAATAACCTCACAAAATATTTGATTAATATACTATTGAGTACTTTCAAATTTAGGAATGTATGAAATATGCCACTATACACTAGCTCAGAGGTTCCCTACTCATCCTAAAGGCACCATAACAGTCCGGGTCATGCTTGGGCAAAGATGACTTAATTAGTACCTCAATTTGATTTAACCATCTGTGCTCAGCCATGTATATCCTTAAAACCTGGACTGCGAGGGTGCCTTGAGGACCAAGTTTGGGGACCACTGTACTAGTTGCATCTATACTCTTCCTACAATGCCTTACTTACACTTTCCATTTGCTATTGTAGAGTAGGCATACTTCCCAACATTTATAATATGGAAAGAGGGACTTTTATGTGCAACGAAGCCGCACCCACCCGAAAAGTGGGTGTGTTCTCGGGGGCATGGCTTCGCGGCAATGGCGTGACTGCCTGCCACACCTTCCGTTTTCATCACTGAGGGGGCATGCCCAGCGCTCTGTGAGCTACTGGCATGCCCCCTCTAACTCTGTCTCCTGTGAATAGATGCTGTGCGCATGCACACAGTGTCTATTCACCGCTGCTCTGCTAAGCAGGGCAGCAAGAGATAGAGCCTCCCAACTGCCACCCCCACTGCGGGACACTGCGGCCCGAGGGTGGGACAGCGGCACAGTCGAAAAAAACGGGACTGCCCCGCGAAAATCGGAACATTTGGGAGATATGGAGTAGGTGAGACAGAAATAGTAACATTTCTAAACTACACATTTAAAGCAGTGGTTCCATGCCTCGGTGCTCAAGGCACCCTAACACTTCAGCTTTTAAGCATATCCATGGTTGCGCATAGATACTAGAGATGTGCGGTAGGCACTTTTTGTGTTTTGGTTTTGGATCTGGATCCCCGCTCGTGTTTTGAATCTGGATAGGTTTTGCCAAAACCACCCTTTCGTGTTTTGGTTTTGGATCTGGATGATTTTTGAAAAAAACATAAAAATAGCTAAAATCACAGAATTTTGATCCTACGGTATTATTAACCTCAATAACATTCATTTCCACTCATTTCCAGTCTATTCTGAACACCTCACACCTCACAATATTGTTTTTAGGCCTAAAAGTTGCACCGAGGTCGCTGGATTACTAAACTAAGCGACACAAGTGTGCGGCACAAACACCTGGCTCATCTAGGAGTAGCACTGCAGTGTCAGTCAGGATGGCACTTAAAAAAACAAGTCCCCAAACAGCACATGATGCAAAGAAAAAAAAGAGGTGCACCAAGGTTGCTGGATGGCTAAGCTAAGCGGCACAAACACCTGGCCCATCTAGGAGTGGCACTGCAGTGTCAGACAGGATCGCACTTTTCAAAAACTAGGCCAAAAACAGCACATCATGCAAAGAAGTCAAAGAGGTACAATGAGTTAGCTGTATGACTAAGCTATGCGACACAAGTGTGCGGCACAAACACCTGGCCCATCTAGGAGTGGCACTGCAGTGGCGGACAGGATGGCACTTTTCAAAAACTAGGCCCCAAACAGCACATCATGCAAAGAAGTAAAAGAGGTGCAATGAGGTAGCTGTATGACTAAGCTAAGTGACACAAGTGTGCGGCACAAACACCTGGCCCATCTAGGAGTGGAACTGCAGTTACAAACAGGATGGCAGATTTAAAAAATAGGCCCCAAACAGCACACGATGCAAATAAAAAAAGAGGTGCACCAAGGTCGCTGGATGGCTAAGCTAAGCGACACAAGTGTGCGGCACAAACAACTGGCCCATCTAGGAGTGGCACACAGTGTCAGACAGGATGGCACTTTTCAAAAACTGGGCCCCAAACAGCACATCATGCAAAGAAGTAAAAGTGGTGCAATGAGGTAGCTGTATGACTAAGCTAAGCGACACAAGTGTGCGGCACAAACACCTGGCCCATCTAGGAGTGGAACTGCAGTTACAGACAGGATGGCAGATTTAAAAAATAGGCCCCAAACAGCACACGATGCAAATAAAAAAAGAGGTGCACCAAGGTCGCTGGATGGCTAAGCTAAGCGACACAAGTGTGCGGCACAAACAACTGGCCCATCTAGGAGTGGCACACAGTGTCAGACAGGATGGCACTTTTCAAAAACTGGGCCCCAAACAGCACATCATGCAAAGAAGTAGAAGAGGTGCAATGAGGTAGCTGTATGACTAAGCTAAGCGACACAAGTGTGCGGCACAAACACCTGGCCCATCTAGGAGTGGAACTGCAGTTACAGACAGGATGGCAGATTTAAAAAATAGGCCCCAAACAGCACACGATGCAAAGAAAAAAAGAGGTGCACCAAGGTCGCTGGGTGGCTAAGCTAAGCGACACAAGTGTGCAGCACAAACAACTGGCCCATCTAGGAGTGGCACACAGTGGCTGAATGTCGAAAGTGGTCCGCAATTTTCGGGCCACCGACAGCATCTCCTGCACGCTCCTGTCATTTCTCAAAAAATTCTGCACCACCAAATTAATTGTATATGCAAAACATGGGACGTGCTGGAATTTGCCAGGTGTAATACACACACAATATTGGTGGCACAGGAGAGTGTACCCCTAAACCACACACACATGGCAAAGCCTGTAAAAATAATAACGGAGTTATATTAAATATGCGGCACAGAAGAGCATACCCCTAAACCACACAGGTCAAACCCTCTAAAAATTATTTGGATCAAATATTAATAACCCGTTTATTTGGAGTAAATAATATAAAGCACAGGACAGCACCAGTGGACTTATATGGCAGTACCCCTGAACTTAAACGGCTGCACCACTGGACTAATACGGCAGTACCACTGGACTGGACTTATATGGCAGTACCACTGGACTGGACTTATATGGCAGTACCACTGGACTTATACGGCAGTACCACTGGACTTATACGGCAGTATCAGTGGACTTATACGGCAGTACCACTGTACTTATATGGCAGTACCAGTGGACTTATACGGCAGTACCAGTGGACTTATACGGCGGTATCACTGGACTTATATGGCAGTACACAAACACACAGAAACAAGCTGTTTTCTGGGTGCACTAGGAACCTTACAATTGATATTTTAAAATTTACCTTTTATTATTAGCAATTTTAATATAATAATTATTTATTCAGCCATTATGAAATATTTAAAAGTTTACAGAGTGTATAGAAAATAAAAAAAGCGTTTAAAAATAAATTGCCCTGACGAAGCAGCCTCTGTGAAACATACGTATGCATATGACGTTTCAGAGACTGCTATGCTGAGACTACCGCTGTAATGTTCTATGTCTGATTGCCACTTTACTATTAAATGTAAAATTGTGATATTGACCACACCGGGAGATGGCTTAAATTGGTGGAGGCTAAGGTGGTGAGGGCACCGGTGAACCAACTAGCCGCACCAAGTACACTGTCCCGGGGTGGTCACACGTGGTCGGACCCGTAACAGCGGGTACGAGCAGCTTACGAATAGCCGCTGTATGAACACCAGGAAGCGGACTACTAAAGCCGCCTGGTGAAAGTTCAACAAGCACAAAGGTTAATAAATACACTTATAAAAGTAAGATATATGTAGGTGACACTAGTCTAGACAAAGTGGTTTACTTGACACAACGAAATGTGTATAGATAGAGGTGCTGGGCGGTTATAACATAAACTCAGAAAATAGAATTCAAAGAATATACCCCAGGATCAATAGAGGATCTACATAGCAGTATAAGAAATATTTGAATTGTGAGGATAGGATTGTTTGAGATTGAGAGCGAAACAGCCAGGTTACATCTGTGTGCAAAAATCATATAAAAGGAGAGATTATATACCCATGCACTATAATATACCAATAGGTATATCTATTATATAGCAGCATTCAATATATGGAATATGTGCAAAAAGGTTTTTTCGCAGAAGAATGCAAAAAAATAAAAAGGGGACTACAATGCCTTTTCTGGGGCACACTTATAAAATTATTAATTTACTACATAGTTAAAAATTAACTTTTAATACATGTTTATAAAATCATGAATATAACAATTACAGCACCAGACTTGATTGGTGGATTGCTGCAGAGATGGTTGTCCTTCTGGAAGGTTCTCTTCTCTCCACAGAGGAATGCTGTAGCTCTGACAGAGTGACCATCGGGTTCTTGGTCACCTCCCTGACTAGGGCCCTTCTCCCCTGATCGCTCAGTTTAGACGGCCGGCCAGCTCTAGCAAGAGTCCTGGTGGTTCCGAACGTCTTCCATTTATGGATGATGGAGGCCACTGTGCTCATTGGGACCTTCAAAGCAGCAGATATTTTGCTGTACCCTTCCCCAGATTTATGCCTCGAGACAATCCTGTCTCGGAGGACTACAGACAATTCCTTTGACTTCATGTTTGGTCTGTGCTCAGACATGCAGTGTCAAGTGTGAGACCTTATATAGACAGGTGTGACCAATCCACTGAATTTACCACAGGTAGGCTCCAATTAAGCTGTAGGAACATTTCAAGGATGATCAGTGGAAACAGGATCCTGAGCTCAATTTTGAGCTTCATGGCAAAGGCTGTGAATACTTATGTACATGCGATTTCTTAGTTTTTTATTTTTAATACATTTGCAAAAATCTCAAAAATTCTTTTTCACGTTGTCATTATGGGGTAATGGGGGTCATTCCGAGTTGATTGCTAGCTGCATTTGTTCGCAGCGATCAGGCTAAAAAATGGCAGCTCTGCGCATGCATTTGCGGTGCAATGCGCACCCGTGACGTACGGGTACAACAAACGATGTATTTTCACACAGGGTCTAGCGAAGCATTTCAGTTGCACTGGCTGCCGCAGAGTGATTGACATGAAGTGGGCATTTCTGGGTGTCAACTGACCGTTTTCAGGAAGTGTTCGAAAAAACGCAGGCGTGCCAGGGAAAACACAGGCGTGGCTGGGCGAACGCAGGGTGGGTTTGTGACGTCAAATCCGGAACTGAATGGTCTGAAGTGATCGCAAGCGCTGAGTAGGTTTTGAGCTTCTCTGAAACTGCACAAAATTTTTTTGCTGGCGCTCTGCGATCCATTCGTTCGCACTTCTGCTAAGCTAAACTACACTCCCAGTGGGCAGCGGCATAGCGTTTGCATGGCTGCTAAGAACTGCTAGCGAGCGATCAACTCGGAATGACCCCATTGTGTGTAGAATTTTGAGGGGAAAAAAATAATTTATTCCATTTTAGAATAAGGCTGTAACATAACAAAATGTGGAAAAAGTGAAGCACTGTGAATACTTTCCGGATGCACTGTATATATATAGGTGTTGGTTCCGAGAGATGAACCAAAAGCTACACTGCTTTTTGGTGAAATCTTTCTGTTGATGATGATGATGATGATGATGATGATGATTTAGAGAAAACAGTAATACTGTACATGTCAGCATAATTTAAATGGTCATGTTAAGTTTTTCTGGCTCCAAGTGTGAACATCAAAAAAAAAATCAACATAATTGTCATCTGTTTTGTTTAATTGGAACTGTAAACTGTGTGGTGTTGTTTCACAGCTTGACATAGCATCTGTGGTTCCATTTGATCTCCTGTACGTAGTCTTTGGATTCACACCAGTCTTAAGAGTAAACCGTATGCTAAAGGTAATGCTTATAATCCATGTTCAAAATGTTCAGAATATGAGTACTGTTGTCTTTAAGGAGTGAGTTGTCAACCTATTTACATGTATTTACAGAGTATAGCAAGTTACAGTATATATAATATTAAAACTCATATAGTATATAATGTTGGGATAGTATAATTCATCCTATGTAATTTGTAAGATAGCTATCATTATTTTAGTAAGGCTATATCTGTGCCATCCCTTCCTTTATGACCACTGGTGCTATTTATGGACTGTAATCAGGGGTTTCAGTATTTTATGTTGCCTTTTTGTCAGTAAAGCTCAAGAATGAAGGTGCATGAGGTTCCAATTATTAACCACAACCAGGGCCAGTGCTAGGGTGTTCGGCGCTCCCCTGCAAACTATATGCGCCTTTCCTCCCATACTTTACAAAAGGACAGCAAAAAATGGTTGTGGTCTCACAATGAAGCGGCATGGACATACACTAGTATCCTCATTTCACAACCTTATTCACATTACACAGAATGTAGAGCCCCTGATTCACGTTACACTACACAGTAGTACCCCTTATATGCATTATACCACACAGTAGTGCCCCTTATACATGATACATTACACAGTAGTGCCCTTTATACACTTTATGCCACACAGTAGTGCCCCTTATACATGTTACACTACACAGTAATACCCCATATACACGTTTTGCCACACAGTAATACTACTTATACACATTACACAGAGGGACATACACAAGATGACAGAGGGATATACAAAGGGTGACTGTGGGTCATATACATGGGACAGTAAGAGAGTGGGTCATGCACAGAAAGACAATGCACATTCCCCCTGTGCCCTTACCCCCTTAATCCAGTTTACCAGCCCCCACATTACTTTTCTCCCCACCCCCTCTGACCCCATTATCCACTAACCTGGCCAGCAGCCATTGCTGTTTTCCTGGGTTGCAACCGTGACGCGCATGCGCGGAAGATGATGTCTTAGTGCCCAGTGGCTGTCTGGCTGCAGCGTTCTTCAATATGCCTTGACAGGTGCAGTGGGGAGGAGTGGAGAGGGAGTGACTGCAGACTGAAGAGCCGTGTATGCCAGTTCACACTGGCGGTGGTGCTGCCTGCTGTACAGTTAGACAAGCGCAGCGGCAGCCAGCAGCAACAATGGACAGCAGCAGAGTAACAGAGCGGGGAGCGCACCTCTCCAGACCTGCTCCTCCCTGCTTAGCAAGTGACCCATGTCGGGACTCTCTAACAAGCCTGGGTGATTAGTACCCTACTCCATCTCAGTGCCCCTGAAGAGAGTGTGTGTGGGTGCTGCTGGGACACGGTGTTGGTTGCGAATGTGAGCGGAGGGGGGGCATGAACAACTATCTCTGCTCTGGGCTTCTAGTATGTTATACGCCCGCGGCCCCTGCCTGGCTTTCACTTCAATACATAACAATATAAATTGAAACATATGTGTACCATTGCCAATGTTATTGCAGAGCAAGGAGTGGTTTACTTAACAGTAATGTAATGCACAGCCATACTCACAGTAACTGTATGTATGTAACAGACACTCAGCATGGAGTGGAGCTTCAGCAGAGCATACAGACCACCAGCTGATGATTTTCTGTACAGGATACAAGTAATTAATAGTGTGTGGTATGTAGTATTTTGCAGGGTCTCACTGAGCTATGTGGAACACATTCACTGTGGCGCTCTAATACAGTGACAAGATAGTGCTGCGCATGCACAGAAGTAAAGAGGGTGGCCATTTTGGTAATGGGTTTGATGCCTCCCCATAGGATCATCATGGAGATTACACAGTAGCGCTCTCCAGACTTCATCAATGTATAGTACTCCTCAATTTGCTTAACCCCTCCTATTAATGGAGTTCATAATTGCGCTATAACGGTTGTGCTCCGAGTTGGTAGTCCAGGACCAATTCAGATTATTCATGGTCAATGTACCAGACAAAAACAGTGCTGGTGGCTGCCATTCGTAAAATATGTGGACAAACAGAAGTGAATCTTGTCCCTCACCGCACAATTGAACCTAAGAATGACATACAAACACAATTTACTTAATTTCATATTTTTTTCTAAATTTCTTATAAAGAAACTTATGGCCTAGGGTTGCTGTGAAAAAGATTCTGATACTCTAGAGTGCCGTGATTTCAAAAAGTTTGGGAACCGCTGCTCTAAGCCATTCACGAACTTGGATAAACTGGTTCCTTTGTGCAAAGTCACACAGCAAAGTGCCATTTGTGTTGTTGGGCAATGTTTTCTACAGCTTTTTAAATCAGCCCTTAATGCATGCTGTTTTCAGATACTAAACAATGCATGCATGTATTGATATATATTTAAATGTGCAATGATTTGTTCTCAAATATATTAAGAATTGTGAATTTGTCCCAGTTTTTTTATTACGTCTGTGCTGTGTTATTATTTGCGTGGGTCTAATTGTTTCATTTCTTATTGTTTCTCAGTATAGAACATTCTTTGAATTTAATGATCGACTAGAATCTGTCCTCAAGAGAGCATATATTTACAGGTGAGGTACAAGCTGTGAAGTATAATTTCCAAAATGGAATAAAAATCAGCAGTGTTAGTTTCCTGATGAGAAAAATTTATAAATTCCCCAGCACACTGGATAGGCCAGCAAGAGAGATTTACATCCTGCATGATAATAAAAATGCAGAGATCTCAGTTACATACATTCGTAAACTTATGATAAGCCACCATTCTTGGCAAGGCGACTTTGCTCTAGTGGTCCTACACCATATGATATAACTATAAGCAGATTACTTCAGGTCATATGTTTATATATTTCTGAATTGAGAGCTAACTTATATGGAGACAACCCAAAATCCTCCAGTGTGGCACTACAAGGATCAGCATACCCTCCAACTACTGATCCCTATATGTCTCTCAGAACAGTGATAAACAGAATGGTAGCTGCTCAAATGAATTTACAGGCCCATCATAGGTGCTTGTAATGAAGGTACCTCCAGGTGAGGGCTTGGCCACACCTTATTGCCACTTACATATAAACTGTCATGGTGGCACGCAGCTGGAGGGGTGTGGCCTGGCTCTAATGTTCCCCACACCCTTCTTGACACCCCTGGTCATAGATCTATTTTCCCTGAAAAAGATTTATACTGCTGTTATGGGCTATTACAACCATTCAAATCCCTCAGCAACATAGGAGATATATAAAATAACTGCTTATATACTGGACACCAGTGGCAGCTGCAGCCCTGTCCAAAATTCAAATAGGGGAGATAAACTATGAGCCACGCCAACTGCCACCAACTGCCATTTCAAACTGACTCACTAGCAATAGGTGTGGCTCCCCTATTTGATTTTTGGACTGTGCTGCAGACCCACCTCTGGAGACACCACTGCTGTAGACGGGTTTGGTATGGGTGACCGGTGTTTAGGCGAGTGCATCAAAGCCCCTTGCAGGCTTGCTGTGCTCACCACGCAGCGGGCCACAGGTTCTACCATACACTAATGCAGAAATAACTGAAGGTATATACTGCTGCGCCATGCAATATGTCCAACATCTTAGCTCTTTGATAAAAGGAACAGTTCCTCACTTAAAGAACCCGCCATGGCTGGTAATCCTTTCATTTGCCACTACTACAACTAATGTACATCTGAATGGATAAGGTAACTGACCACATTCATAGTCCAAATGTTTAATACACTTTATTTGATTGAGCCTCTATTTATACCTGGGAAATAAACATAGAACATATATATATATATATATATATATATATATCCATCCACTTAGCATTATATTATGTTCTTTTGCAGGGTGATTCGAACAACTGGTTACCTCCTGTTTATTCTTCATCTTAATGCATGCATTTATTACTGGGCCTCCGTCTATGAAGGAATTGGGAGCACTAAATGGGTTTACGATGGAAATGGCAACATGTAAGTCCTATTTATTGGTAGATATAAGTTCTGGTGAATGTTAATATTAATGCATTTAATAGTTAAAATGTCTGCAAAAATGAAATCAACTTGAACCCTACGTTATTGAGCAATAACCTTTTAGCTGCTTAGAGAGTATTTTAGGAGTACAATACATGTTTGACATAAGGCCCAGTTAATGCTAATATGTTATCATAAAAGGTCAAATTCAGACGCCGCCAGTATAACTATATGTCATTTCACAGAGCTGACAGCTTGTTATTTCATTTGCTCTACAAATGACACAAAGACAATAGAAATGATGGAGAGGTCCAGGATAAAGTATATTATTTATGCATACAAGCTATTTCTGGTCTCTGGAGCAAGAATCTCAAGAGCGACATGTATCACGAGGCTCTTACTTGGTTTACAAATGACTTAAAGGGAACACACAAATTGTTAAGTCAGACGAGTCTTAAGGGCCCCATACACTAGAACGATAATGCCCGACTTCAGCCCAATTCGGGCCGATATATTGGGTGAAATCGGGCATTTTGGCTGTGTATCTGATCCGATCTGATCCGATGCGCGGCCCCGTGAGCGTCAGATCGGATCCTCCAGATCGCTAGTGCTGCACTCGTGATATGTCGGCTCCCGCAGGCATGGCTGGGATCGCATAAAATATATTGCATGCAAAATGTACCAAATTGTTTGTAATCATATGGAACCACTCCCGGGAAGCTCCCGGGAGAGTTCAAGGGAAATCGCCTCCGAATTCAGCCTCTAGACATATCGTTCCTTTATTCATCCTTAGCAGCCAATAGACAACAGGTTATATATTATGTACTAGGTGATTCATCGCACCCTAAAGGGTGCTCTTCACACCATCGTAAGGGGCTACGCCCCCTTAACCCTTGCACACCCTTGTGGCATGCAGTATTTTTATTATATGGAGTATTACCTCCAATCATAATTGTGTGAGTGGTTAAATATTGCACGGACAAAGGGCGTGCAATGGGGTAGGGTGAATGCGGTGGTGCGGGGGGAGGGGCGGGTGCGGGGTTGCTGCGGGTGGGGGAGGGGGGTCCGGAGCTACCGGGGGTGCTGGAGGGGGGGTGTGAGGGTGCCACGGATGGGGCCTGAAGGTACTGTGAGTGAGGGAGGGGAGGGTAATGCTTATCCTGCTTCTCCTCCTGTCAGCAAGTAAGCTGCTGTCCTCCCTTTGGCAGTGGCTCTCCCAGAGACTCGCACAGCAGCCAGTCACTATTGTTAGCGCCGGTATCCCAACGCGCTGCATTACAGGGAAGATGCACTCAATAAACTACAGCTCCCAGCAGCCCTAAGGGGCGGAATGCTTCGGCGCTAAGGGCTGCTGGGAGCTGTAGTTTAGGGGGCGTTACGTGTGTACGCATCACTGGTACGGGGGGCGTTACGTGTGTAAGCATCACTGGTACGGGGGGCGTTACGTGTGTAAGCATCACTGGTACAGGCGGCGTTACGTGTCTAAGCGTCACTGGTACAGAGGGCATTACGTGTCTAAGCGGCACTGGTAGAGAGGGCGTTACGTGTGTAAGCGTCACTGCTACGGGGGTGTTACATGTGTAAGCGTCACTGCTACAGGGGGCGTTATGCGTGTAAGCGTCACTGCTACAGGGGGGCGTTACGTGTGTAAGCGTCACTGCTACAGGGGGCGTTACGTGTGTAAGCGTCACTGGTACAGGGGGGCGTTACGTGTGTAAGCGTCACTGTTACAGGGGGGCGTTACGTGTGTAAGCGTCACTGGTATAGGGGGCGTTACGTGTGTAAGTGTCACTGCTACAGGCAGCGTTACGCTTGTAAGCGTCACTGGTACAGGGGGGCGTTACGTGTGTACGCGTCACTGGTACAGGGGGGCGTTACGTGTGTACACGTCACTGGTACAGGGGGCGTTATGTGTGTAAGCGTCACTGCTACAGGGGGCGTTACGTGTGTAAGCGTAACTGTTACAGGGGGGGCGTTACGTGTGTAAGCGTCACTGGTATAGGGGGGCGTTACGTGTGTAAGCGTCACTGGTATAGGGGGGCGTTACGTGTGTAAGCGTCACTGCTACAGGGGGCATTACGTGTGTAAGCGTCACTGGTATAGGGGGGCGTTACGTGTGTAAGCGTCACTGGTACAGGGGGCGTTACGTGTGTAAGCGTCACTGGTACAGGGGGGCGTTACGTGTGTAAGCATCACTGGTACAGGGGGGGCGTTACGTGTGTAAGCGTCACTGGTACAGGGGGCGTTACTTGTGTAAGCATCACTGTTACAGGGGGGCGTTACATGTGTAAGCATCACTGGTACAGGGGGCGTTATGTGTCTAAGCGGCACAGATACAGGGGCATTACGTGTCTAAGTGTCACTGGTACAGAGGGTGTTACGTGTCTAAGCGGCACTGGTACAGAGGCCGATACGTGTGTAAGCGTCACTGCTACAGGGGGCGTTACGTGTGTAAGCATCACTGGTACAGGGGGGCGTTACGTGTGTACGCGTCACTGGTACAGGGGGGCGTTACGTGTGTACACGTCACTGGTACAGGGGGGCGTTATGTGTGTAAGCGTCACTGGTACAGGGGGCGTTATGTGTGTAAGCATCACTGGTACAGAGGGCATTACATGTGTAAGCATCACTGGTACAGGGGGCGTTACGTGTATAAGCGGCACTGGTACAGGGGACGTTACGTGTGTAAGCGTCACTGCTACA
Source organism: Pseudophryne corroboree (assembly GCF_028390025.1). Taxonomy (NCBI): domain Eukaryota; kingdom Metazoa; phylum Chordata; class Amphibia; order Anura; family Myobatrachidae; genus Pseudophryne; species Pseudophryne corroboree. Next base: position 731,506,017 of record NC_086448.1, on the reverse strand, counting down.
GGGGGTGTTACTTGTGTATGGTCACTGGTACAGGGGGGTGTTACATGTGTAAGCGTCTCTGGTACAGGGGGCGTTACATGTGTGTCTCTACTACAGGGGGTATTATCTGCGCTGTTCGTTTGTAAAGTATGTGAGGTTGCCAATTTATAGTTTGCAGTGGGGCACCGAACACCCTAGCACCGGGCCAGACTGCACACCCACTGCACTGCACAGCACTGTCACCTTTTACATTGATTCACCATCCAGACATTACCCTCCGTGATATCACACACTCTATCTGTTACATTAGCCATCTCGGGGCTCCCAGGCCGGCAGCCCAGGTGCTGTGTTGCAGAGTCAGGGCCTCTGGGGATCTGGGCGCGGCTGTGGCGGGGAGGCACTTCTGTGACATCACACGCAGAGGAGGCTCCGGGGCACAGAGAGTATGCGGTGCTGGGAGGGCTATGAAAGCCTTCCGCTGCGCCGCTTTCATACACATCTATGCCGCTTTCATACACATCTATGCCGCTTTCATACACATCTATGCCGGTGGCCGCAGCAGCTTTTGTTCCACCTGCGCTGTGGCTAGGGAGTGGGGATTGTTGATGCTGGAGGGGGCAGGCTGACTGGCAGCAGGACATAGGACGCTGCAGTAAAAGGTTTTTTTTCCCCTATCTGCAGCGCAGAGACTTGCGGCAGATGCAGTGTCAGACCCAGTAGCGGATCTTGCCACGGGCAAGCAGTACTTTTGCCCGGGGCGCCGCCTTCCGGAGGGCTCCGCACCAGGGCAAGATCCGCTACTGGTGTGTGCCCCCTGCTGCCCGCTGCCCCCGGCCGCTACTGCTGGGAAGGGAAACTAGACGCGTACGCGTCTAGTTTCCCTTCCTGGAGAGGTCCTTTACTGTGCGGTGCGCGATGACGTCATCGCGCAACGCACAGCAAAGGTCCTCTCCACGAAGGGAACTAGACGCTACGCGTCTAGTTTCCCTTCGTGGAGAGGACCTTTGCTGTGCGGTGCGCGATGACGTCATCGCGCACCGCACATCAATTCAGCTGTACAGGGGGCGTAAATGACCACGCCCCCTGTACAAAGCCACGCCCCCTAAAGCCGCCCGGGGCGCCACAAGCCCCGGAGCCGGCCCTGGTCAGACCCTCCAGCTGCACCTATGTGGCAGGTACAGTCCCTTTGTTTTATGGTCTGTACTGATTATTGACTCTCCAAGCTTCCAATGAAAGTATAGGAAAAGGGGCGTGGCCACATAGCTGTACCCGTGGCCACGCCCCCTTTCCGAATGTGTATCAATGTTTATGTATACATTGTTGGAGGGTATGATGCTGCAGATGCAGGGGGCCTATTTTGGGGTGTGGGGCTGGAGCTGCAACTCCATCAGTCCCATTGCTAATCCTGCTCTGTGAAAACACAGCATGCAAAGGGCAGAGCCTCCCATTGGATGTAACCTGTGTGGGAGGGAGTTTCTCGCCCAATCAGCTGTGGACTGGGTGTGATAGACCTGCCACTAACCCAATGAGAGATGCGTTATACACACAGGCACAAAGTCACAGAGCTGGGCTATTATATAGGAGATAAGACATATTAATGGACATTCTACCTTGAAGATACCAACTTTACTTTCTCTAACGTCCTAGTGGATGCTGGGGACTCCGTAAGGACCATGGGGAATAGACGGGCTCCGCAGGAGACAGGGCACTCTAAGAAAGAATTAGGACTACTGGTGTGCACTGGCTCCTCCCTCTATGCCCCTCCTCCAGACCTCATTTAGAATCTATGCCCGGACGGAGCTGGGTGCATTTTAGTGAGCTCTCCTGAGCTTGCTAATAAGAAAGTATTTTGTTAGGTTTTTTATTTTCAGAGAGATCTGCTGGCAACAGTCTCTCTGCTACGTGGGACTGAGGGGAGAGAAGCAAACCTACTAACTGCGGATAGGTTGCGCTTCTTAGGCTACTGGACACCATTAGCTCCAGAGGGATCGAACACAGGAACTAACCCTTGGTCGTCCGTTCCCGGAGCCGCGCCGCCATCCCCCTCGCAGAGCCAGAAGACAGAAGCCGGCGAGTGAAGCAAGAAGACATCAAAATCGGCGGCAGAAGACTCCAGTCTTCATATGAGGTAGCGCACAGCACTGCAGCTGTGCGCCATTGCTCCCACACTAACCCACACACTCCGGTCACTGTAGGGTGCAGGGCGCAGGGGGGGGGGGGGGGGGGGGGCCTGGGCAGCAATTGAGTACCTCCTGGCAAAATAGAGCATATATACAGCTGGGCACTGTATATATGCATGAGCCCCCGCCATTATTTTTCACAAAATCGCGGGACAGAAGCCCGCCGCTGAGGGGGTGGGGCTTCTTCCTCAGCACTCACCAGCGCCATTTTCTCTCCACAGCTCTGCTGAGAGGAAGCTCCCCAGGCTCTCCCCTGCAGAAGCACGATAGAAGAGGGTGAAAAGAGAGGGGGGGGCACATAAATTTAGCGTAAAAACAATATATACAGCAACTACTGGGTTAACACTACGTTACTGTGTGATTCCTGTGTCATATAGCGCTGGGGTGTGTGCTGGCATACTCTCTCTCTGTCTCTCCAAAGGGCCTTGTGGGGGAACTGTCTTCAAATAGAGCATCCCCTGTGTGTGTGGTGTGTCGGTACGTGTGTGTCGACATGTCTGAGGTAAAAGGCTCCCCTAAGGAGGAGATAGAGCAAATATGTGTGTGTGTGAGGGTGTCTCCGTCGACAACGCCGACACCTGTTGGATATGTGTAATTAAGTGCTAAGGTGAATTTATTGCACAAAAGATTAGAGAACAGACAGGAAATCTACCCATGTCTGTCCCTCTGTCGCAGAGACCTTCAGTGTCTCTCAATGCTCACTATCCAAAATAATAAACACTGATGTCGACACGGAGATTGACTCCAGTGTCGACTACGATAATGCAAAGTTACAGCCATAATGGCAGAAAAGTATTCAATATATGATTATTGTAATAAAAGATGATTTGCATATCACTGATTACTCATCTGTCCCTGACACAAGGGTACACATGTTTAAGGGGAAGAAAGCTGAGGTAAATTTCCCTCCTCTCATGATGAAAAAGAGCGGGAATCTCCAGACAAGAGACTGCAGTGTCCCACAAAGAATTCTCAGGCAGTATCCTTTCCCCACTAGGGCCAGGATACGATGGGAATCTTCCCCTAGGGTGTCACGTTTGCCCAAAAGGTAACCTGTCGTAACAGCTATTCTCAGGGATCCTGCAGATAGCGTGCACATTCTGGTACACTACTCAGACCGGCGATTGTGTCGGCATGGGTTTATAGCACTAGGGCAGCGTGGACAGGTACCTTATCAGCAGAGATTGAGACCCTAGTATGTATATATATATAGATATATGTATATATAGAGATATATATATATTAAAAAGATGCTGTCTTAAGAGATTTATATATATATATATATATATAAAACATGCCCAAAGAGACATAAGTATACTGGGTCTTAGAGACAAAGCTATGTCGATTTCTGCTTGACGTGTCCTGTAGAATATGCAATGGACAGATGATGCCGACTTAAGAGGCATATGGAAGGCTGAGGATTGTGTGGAGAAGGGTTCTCGGACCTGGTCTCCACAGCTATAGCTGGTAATTCTGATGTTTTGCCTTATATTCCTGCACAGCCTAGGAAAGCACGACATTATCAAATGCAGCCTTTAGAACAAAGAAACAAGAAAGTCCGAGGGGCGTCCTTTCTTGCCAGAGGCGGGGGCAGAGGAAAGAAGCTGCACAACACAGCTAGGTTCCAGGAACAGAAGTCCTCCCCGGCCTCTACAAAAATCCACCGCATGTCGCTGGGGATCCACAGGCGGAGCTAGGACCGGTGGGGGCACGCCTACGTAAGTTCAGCCACAAGTGGGTTCACTCCCTGTTAGATCCCTGGGCAATAGATATTGTGTCTCAGGGATGCAAGCTGGACTTTGAGAAGATGCCCCCTCACCGACGGCCCTGCCGGCTTCCCCCCACGAGAGGGAAACAGTGTTAACTGCAATTCACAAATTGTATCTTCAGTAGGTGGTGGTCAAGGTTCCCCTCCTTCAACAAGGAAAGGGTTGTTATTCGACGATGTTTGTAGTACCGAAACCGGGCGGTTCGGTCAGACCCATATTGAATTTAAAATCCCTGAACATATACCTAAAAAGGTTCAAGTTCAAGATGGAATCGCTCAGAGCGGTCATCGCAAGCCTGGAAGGGGGGGATTTTATGGTGTCTCTGGACATAAAGGATGCATACCTTCATGTCCCCATTTATCCACCGCATCAGGCGTACCTCAGATTTGTGGTACAGGATTGTCATTACCCATTCCAGACATTGCCGTTTGGTCTGTCCACGGCACCGAGAATATTTACCAAGGTAATGGCAGAAATGATGGTGCTTCTGCGAAAGCAAGGAGTCACAATTATCCCATACTTGGACGATCTCCTCATAAAGGCGAGGTCCAGAGAGCAGTTGCTGATCAGCGTAGCACACTCTCGGGAAGTGTTGCAACAGCACGGCTGGATTCTGTATATTCCAAAGTCGCAGCTGATTCCTACGACACGTCTGCCCTTCCTGGGCATGATTCTGGACACAGACCAGAAGAAGGTTTTTCTCCCGGCGGAGAAGGCTCAGGAGCTCGTGACTCTGGTCAGAGGCCTCTTAAAACCAAAACAGGTGTCGGTGCATCAATGCACGCGAGTCCTGGGAAGGATGGTGGCGTCATACGAAGCCATTCCCTTCGGCAGGTTCCATGCGAGGACCTTTCAGTGGGATCTGTTGGACAGGTGGTCCGGATCGCATCTTCAGATGCAGCTGATGATCACCCTATCCCCCAGGGCCAGGGTGTCTCTTCTGTGGTGGCTGCAGAGTGCTCACCTTATCGAGGGTCGCAGGTTCGGCATTCAGGACTGGGTCCTGGTGACCACGGATGCAAGCCTCCGAGGGTGGGGGGCAGTCACGCAGGGAAGAAATTTCCAGGGTCTGTGAGCCTCTGCTTCGTAACCAACCGGTGCTGATTCAGGCAGACAACATCACCGCGGTGGCTCATGTAAATCGCCAAGACGGCACAAGGAGCAGGGTGGCAATGGCGGAAGCCACCAGAATTCTTTGCGGGGCGGAGAATCACGTAAAAGCACTGTCAGCAGTGTTCATTTCCGGGAGTGGACAACTGGGAAGCAGACTTCCTCAGCAGGCACAACCTCCACCCGGGAGAGTGGGGACTTCATCAAGAAGTTTTCACACAGATTACAAGTCGTGGGGAACTGCCACAGGTGGACATGATGGCATCCCGCCTCAACAAAAAGCTACAAATGTATTGCGCCAGGTCAAGAGACCCTCAGGCGATAGCTGTGGACGCACTAGTGATGGGTGTTCCAGTCGGTTTATGTGTTCCTCCTCTTCCTCTCATACCCAAGGTGCTGAGAATCGTAAGGAAAAGAGGAGTGAGAACAATGCTCATTGTTCCGGATTGGCCAAGAAGGACTTGGTATCCGGAACTGCAAGCAATGCTCACAGAGGACCCATGGCCTCTGCCTCTCAGACAGGATCTGTTGCAACAGGGGCCCTGTCTGTTCCAAGACTTACCGCGGCTGCGTTTGACGGCATGACGGTTGAACGCCGGATCTTAGCAGAAAAAGGCATTCCGAATGAGGTTATTCCTACGCTAATAAAGGCTAGGAAGGACGTGACGGCTAAGCATTATCACCGTATATGGCGAAAATATGTTGCTTGGTGTGAGGCCAGGAATGCCTCTACAGAGGAATTCCAGCTGGCCCGTTTCCTTCACTTCCTACAGTCGGGAGTGACTTTGGGCTTAAAATTGGGGTCCATTAAGGTCCAGATTTTAGCCCTATCCATTTTCTTTCAAAAGGAGCTGGCTTCTCTTCCTGAAGTTCAGAAGTTTGTAAAGGGAGTGCTGCATATTCAGCCCCCTTTTGTGCCACCAGTGGCACCTTGGGATCTTAACGTGGTGTTGAGTTTCCTGAAATCCCACTGGTTTGAGCCACTTAAAACCGTGGAGTTAAAATATCTCACGTGGAAGGTGGTCATGCTGTTGGCCTTAGCTTTGGCTAGGCGTGTGTCAGAATTGGCGGCTTTGTCACACAAAAGCCCCTATCTGGTTTTCCATATGGACAGGGCAGAATTACGGAATCGTCCGCAATTTCTGCCAAAAGTGGTGTCATCTTTTCATTTGAACCAACCTATTGGGGTGCCTGCGGCTACTCGTGACTTGGAGGATGCCAAGTTACTAGAGGTAGTCAGGGCTTTGAAGGTTTATGTAGCCAGAACGGCTGGAGTCAGGAAAACTGAGTCGCTGTTTATCCTGTATGCATCCAACAAGCTGGGTGCTCCGGCTTCAAAGCAAACTATTGCTCGCTGGATCTGTAACACGATTCAGCAGGCTCATTCTGCGGCTGGATTGCCGCCTCCAAAATCAGTAAAAGCCCATTCCACAAGGAAGGTGGGCTCTTCTTGGGCGGCTGCCCGAGGGGTCTCGGCATTACAACTTTGCCGAGCAGCTACTTGGTCTGGTTCAAACACTTTTGCAAAATTCTACAAGTTTGATACCCTGGCTGAGGAGGACCTTGTGTTTGCTCATTTGGTGCTGCAGAGTCATCCGCACTCTCCCGCCCGTTTGGGAGCTTTGGTATAATCCCCATGGTCCTTACGGAGTCCCCAGCATCCACTAGGACGTTAGAGAAAATAAGATTTTACTTACCGGTAAATCTATTTCTCGTAGTCTGTAGTGGATGCTGGGCGCCTGTCCCAAGTGCGGACTTCTTCTGCAATGCTTGTATATAGTTATTGCTTACATAAGGGTTATGTTATGGTTGCATCAGGTTGGTCTGATGCTCTGTTGTTGTTCATACTGTTAACTGGGAATGGTTAGCACAAGTTATACGGTGTGATTGGTGTGGCTGGTATGAGTCTTACCCTGGATTCCAAAATCCTTTCCTTGTACTGTCAGCTCTTCCGGGCACAGTTTCTTTAACTGAGGTCTGGAGGAGGGGCATAGAGGGAGGAGCCAGTGCACACCAGTAGTCCTAATTCTTTCTTAGAGTGCCCTGTCTCCTGCGGAGCCCGTCTATTCCCCATGGTCCTTACGGAGTCCCCAGCATCCACTACGGACTACGAGAAATAGATTTACCGGTAAGTAAAATCTTATTTTATTCCACACCTGTGATTGGCTCTTTTCAGCGATGACCATAGACTCATCTTGTGTTTCTACTTCCTAAAGGACTGATTGCTTTGCTTTGAATGGTTGTATCTTACCATTTCTTATCATTTTAATACTTTTTTTATGTTTACAAGAATTGAACATATCAGCTGAAAAATTCTACTAAACAAATGACAAGGACAGTAGTTTTTCTTTAATGGGAACCCAACTTAAATTAATTATACATCTATTTCATCTACACAGGGTGCACATCCTACTGTTTATATTAGACTTCACTCTTCGCAGTTGAGATCTGAAGAGCAGTGCCATAGATCTGTGATGATGCAGTCATACGCGTTTCGTCCATATCTACATTTATGACTGAAGAGGTATCACTGCGCCATGGGTCTGCAACCTGCGGCTCTCCAGCTGCTGTGGAACTACACAACCCAGCATGCCCTGCCTCAGTTTTAGCATGCCTTAAAAGCAGGTTGCAATAGGTCGACAGTTACAAAAGTTCGACAGGTCTAAAATGTCGACTGTGTCTAAGGTCAACAGGTAAAAAATGTCCAGAGGTTCAAAATGTCGACATGACAATGCTCCACATACAAATGGTCAGTGCAAGTTTTTTTTAATCCATGGTTTCAACTTTTGCTTCATTTACCATCCATGTGGACTACGATTGGGAATAGTAACCTGTGGCAAGTCCAGCAAGCCACCTTGCCTTAAGCATGGCAAGCGAAGCGAGACGGTACACGTTTACACTAATTGTGGTCACAGGTGATGAAACATACAAAATACACAAAAAAACCTTAAAAATGTGTCGACATTTTTTGTGCCAACCATTTTCATGTCGACCATATGATCCTGCCGACCCATTTCACGTCGACCATATTGGGTCAACCTATTATCTTTCTGTGTAACAACTGTTAATCTATTGTATCACATACACCTCAAACGGGAGCCGGTTAGGGTCCCGGCATTTGGGATCCTGAAAGTCAGAATACCGATGCCAGAATCCCATCACTGCTTGGAATACCAACGCTGGGATCCCATTATGGACCTCGATGGCGGCACCAGAATCCCGAATGCTGGGATCCCAAATTAGGGACTGCCGATTCTGCAGCGAGGTAAGCCGCACGGGGAGGGGTGTTAGGCTGTGGGAGGAAGGGTTAGGGTTAGGTACCCCAAGGGAGGGTTAGAGATAGACTGCGGGGGGGGGGGGGGGGGTTAAGGTGCAGGCTGTGGGAAAGGAGGATTAGGGTTAGGGAGGTTATGGAATTAGGGCTAGCATAGCTTTTAAGTGTCGTTGTCATTGTCGGTATTCTTCCTGCCCACATCCCGAGCACCAGGATCCGTATACATTCCCCCATGACTCCTGCACCCAACCCATTTGCTTGCTATCTGCAAAGCTGGTTATAATAATAAAAATGAAGTTTCAGAAGTAAAGTGAAAGTTATATATTACTTTATAACTTCCCTAACTTAATAAATGTTTATTTGGAAAAATAAATGTTCAAAATAACCTGGAATATTTGCTGTCTGCAAGTACATAGGAGAATTGCTGCACCTCTAGCCTCTTCCTCTCTCATTATTTATGCTCAGCCTGTTACATTCTGCTCTAGCTGTTTACACATTAGCATGCCAGTCTATAATAGTATGTGTTTAATTCAGTGCCAGAGGCTCTGGAAAGGGTATCGATGTGTTGCAGAGCAACCCTGGCATACTCTAGCCCACAGCCTTGTTATTTCACATCTATTTTATGAATAAAACGCATGTGTTCTATATTTTCATTGCTGAACAACCCCTGTCTATTATTATAGGATTGTTATGCTTTGACAATCATTTTTCAAATTTTTCACATATGCTGCAGTATTTTTGGACAATTTGCTCCGCTCTTGTTTGCATAGATCTCTCCGATTGTAGTTTTAGATACAAACACTAAACAGGAAAATCAGCCCTCTGAAGCTTGATGGCTAAGCGGTGCAAAAAGGCTATTGCTTTTGCCATGATCACATGAGCTGGAAAATTGTTTGACCTTAGAGCGAGAAGAACTATCAAAGTAAAAGGAGAGAGGTTTCAAAGGTTAGAAAAAAAAACTCCTAATTTATTTATGTTACCAATGTTCTAGTTAGGGTGTGATCAGGGCCGGGGCTAGGGTGTTCGGCGCCCTCCTGCAAACTATAAAATTGCGCCCTTCCTCCCTTAACTCATAAAGGGTCAGTGTGCGTCACAAAAGAGGGGTGTGGTCTCACATAGAAGGGGTGCGGACACACAATAGAACCCCACAATAGTACCTCCAATTCAAATTACGCCACACTGTAGCACAATCTTATTCGATATATACTGCACATAGTCACCATGATTCATATTACACAACATAGTAGTGGCCCATATAATTATGTCCAGCATTGCCTGGGTTTTTTATTTTTAAGCTATTATTTTTTTCTTCTCTCGTTTTCCTCCACTCTCTCGGCAACCCGGCCCTTTCCCCATCTATTTTCCATCCCCTCTTTCCCCTTCCTAATCCCACTAATTTGGGAGTTACAGGGAGTGCGAGGGCAGGTACGCTGATGCTGCATTCAGACTGCAAATGCCGGATCCTACCCGGTAAGACAAACGTGTACTTACCGGGTGGGATCCGGCATTTGCACTCTGCTGCTGGCTTTCCGACCCGGCAATATACCGGGTCGGTTGCCATAACAACGGAGCGCGCAGCAGCAGCAGGGGCGGGGGTGGAGGCGGTGTCGGGAGATGAGCTCATCTCCAGCGCCGCCTCTCCCTATCTTGTGAATGGGAACCGTGTCGCATCGACACGGCTCCCATTCACACCGCACCTGACCCGGTAATCAACCCGGGTAAAACCCTTCTTTTTTACCGGGTTGATTTACCGGGTCAGGCGACCCGCTAAATCGGCCAGTGTGCTTTCACATCGCACACTGACCCGGTTCGACACGGCAATATGCCGTGTCGGTACCGGGTTATTTGTGCGATGTGAAAGGGGTATGAGGGGGAGTTACAGGGAGAGTGAGGGTAGGGATGCTGAGGGGGAGTTACAGGGAGAGTGAGGGTAAGGATGCTGAGGGGGAGTTACAGTGAGAGTGAGGGTAGGGATGCTGAGGGGGGAGTTACAGTGAGAGTGAGGGTAAGGATGCTGAGGGGGGTGTTACAGTGAGAGTGAGGGTAAGGATGCTGAGGGGGGAGTTACAGTGAGAGTGAGGGTAAGGATGCTGAGGGGGGTGTTACAGGGAGAGTGAGGGTAGGGATGCTGAGGGGGGAGTTACAGGGAGAGTGAGGGTAGGGATGCTGAGGGGGAGTTACAGTGAGAGTGAGGGTAGGGATGCTGAGGGGGGAGTTACAGTGAGAGTGAGGGTAGGGATGCTGAGGGGGGTGTTACAGTGAGAGTGAGGGTAAGGATGCTGAGGGGGGAGTTACAGTGAGAGTGAGGGTAAGGATGCTGAGGGGGGTGTTACAGGGAGAGTGAGGGTAGGGATGCTGAGGGGGGAGTTACAGGGAGAGTGAGGGTAGGGATGCTGAGGGGGAGTTACAGTGAGAGTGAGGGTAGGGATGCTGAGGGGGGAGTTACAGTGAGAGTGAGGGTAGGGATGCTGAGGGGGGAGTTACAGTGAGAGTGAGGGTAAGGATGCTGAGGGGGGAGTTACAGTGAGAGTGAGGGTAGGGATGCTGAGGGGGGAGTTACAGGGAGAGTGAGGGTAGGGATGCTGAGGGGGGTGTTACAGTGAGAGTGAGGGTAAGGATGCTGAGGGGGGAGTTACAGTGAGAGTGAGGGTAGGGATGCTGAGGGGGGAGTTACAGTGAGAGTGAGGGTAGGGATGCTGAGGGGGGAGTTACAGTGAGAGTGAGGGTAGGGATGCTGAGGGGGGAGTTACAGTGAGAGTGAGGGTAGGGATGCTGAGGGGGGAGTTACAGTGAGAGTGAGCGTAGGGATGCTGAGGGGGGAGTTACAGTGAGAGTGAGCGTAGGGATGCTGAGGGGGGAGTTAGAGGGAGGGTGAGGGCACACTGAGGGGGGAGCTACATTGAGGGTGAGGGCAGGGGCACTGAGGGGGGAGCTACAGGAAGGGTGAGGTCAGGGGCGTAAAAAATAGCTTTATTAGAATAAATAAAATACTGTAAACATTCACGTACAGACTATGAGCTATGGAGCAAGCCCCCCCTTCTCGTCACTTACCAGATATGTGCAGTGTAAGCAGGGCCGGCGAAATCTTGGGGCCAGGTACTCTGATATCTCCGGGACCCTCCTTAACACACATATATATATATATATATATATATATATATATATATATATATAATTCAAATGATTAATTTAGATTTTTAACTACAATGGCAGAGAGTGAGAGAGAGAGAGTGAGAGAGAGAGAGAGAGAGAGGGAGAAGAGGGAGACAGACCAGGGGCAGAGAGTGAGAGACAGTCCAGGGGCAGAAAGAGTGGGTAAGACCAGAGGCTTGGAGAGAGACAAGGCGCTGAGAGAAAGAGAAGGGGAGAGAGAGGGAGAGAGATTGGGGGGGGGGGGGGGGGGCAGGGGCACAGAGAGACACCAGTCAGGGACAGAGCGAGAGAGAGAGAGGGATATACCAAGGATGCAGAGATACAGACCAAAGTGAGAGAGACACGGGGGTATATGCAATTGCGGTCGAATTCGCGGCAATTATCGCCGTTTTTTAATTCGACCAAATTCGCCAGGTGAATCCCGGCAGGTGCCTGCCGGGATTCACCATATTCAATGAAAAACGGATTCGCCAGAATCGCGGGCGAAAATCGTCCGATTTGGCGGATTTTGCCGCGATTTAAAAAAACGGGAAAAAACGTGAAAAACCCGAAAAAAAAAATGGCGTGGGGTCCCCCCTCCAAAGCATAACCAGCCTCGGGCTCTTTGAGCTGGTCCTGGTTCTAAAAATGCAGGGGAAAAATTGGCCAGGGATCCCCCGTATTTTTAAAACCAGCACCGGGCTCTGCGCCTGATGCTGGTGCCAAAAATACGGGGGACAAAAAGAGTAGGGGTCCCCCGTATTTTTAACACCAGCATCGGGCTCCACTAGCTGGACAGATAATGCCACAGCCGGGGGTCACTTTTATGCCGTGCCCTGCGGCCGTGGCATCAAAAATCCAACTAGTCACCCCTGGCCGGGGTACCCTGGGGGAGTGGGGACCCCTTCAATCAAGGGGTCCCCCCCCCCAGCCACCCAAGGGCCATGGGTGAAGCCCGAGGCTGTCCCCCCCATCCAATGGGCTGCGGATGGGAGGGCTGATAGCCTTTGTGATAAAAAAAAGATATTGTTTTTTCCATTAGTACTACAAGTCCCAGCAAGCCTCCCCCGCAAGCTGGTACTTGGAGAACCACAAGTACCAGCATGCGGGAGAAAAACGGGCCCGCTGGTACCTGTAGTACTACTGGGAAAAAAATACCCAAATAAAAACAGGACACACACACCTTGATAGTAAAACTTTATTTCATACACCGACACACACATACTTACCTATGTTGACACGCCGACTGCCACGGTCTCCGACGATCCGAGGGTACCTGTGAAAAAATGGTACTCACCTTCCAGCGTCCAGAGGTACATCCAGGTCCAGGGTATAATCCACGTACTTGGCAAAACAAAAAAACGAACACGATCCACCGGACTAATGAAAGGGGTCCAATGTTTTCACATTAGACTCCTTTCCCCGAATGCCGGGACATCACGTGACTCCTGTCACTGATGTCCCTTCAGCCAATCAGGAAGCGCTACTTCCGTGGCGCTCACCTGATTGGCTGAGCGCCGTCTGTACTCTGACAGCGCCTCGCAAAGCCGCTCCATTACTTTCAATGGTGGGAACTTTGCGGTAGCGGTGGGGTCACCCGCCGGTCAGCCGCTGACCGGCGGGTGACCTCACCGCTAGCCGCTAAGTTCCCACCATTGAATATAATGGAGGGAGCTGTGCGATGAGTTCAGACAGCGATCAGCCAATCAGGTGAGCGCAACGAAGTTGCGCTTGGCTTAGAGACCTGTCAGTGACAGCTGTCACTGACAGGTCTCATTCGTGGAAAGGTGTCCCATGTGTCAGCATGGGACCCCTTTCAGTCCGTTATGGAGCGGGTATTTGCGTTTTATTTTTTTGCCAAGTACGTGGATTTATCTCTGGACCCTGGTTGAGGTGAGTATTTTGAACTTTTCTTTACAGGTATCCGTGGATTCTACATGGAGAAGAGGACCGATGTCGGCGTGTGAACATAGGTAAGTATGTGTGTGTCGACGTATGAAATAAAGTTTTACTGTCGACGGTGTGTGTGTCCTGTTTTTATTTGGGTATTTTTTCCCCAGTAGTACTACAGGTACCAGCGGGCCCGTTTTTCTCCCGCATGCTGGTACTTGTGGTTCTCCAAGTACCAGCTTGCGGGGGAGGCTTGCTGGGACTTGTAGTACTAATGGAAAAAACAATATCTTTTTTTTATCACAAAGGCTATCAGCCCTCCCATCCGCAGCCCATTGGATGGGGGGGGACAGCCTCGGGCTTCACCCCTGGCCCTTGGGTGGCTGGGGGTGGGGGACCCCTTGATTGAAGGGGTCCCCACTCCCCCAGGGTACCCCGGCCAGGGGTGACTAGTTGGATATTTGATGCCACGGCCGCAGGGCACGGCATAAAAGTGACCCCCGGCTGTGGCATTATCTGTCCAGCTAGTGGAGCCCGATGCTGGTGTTAAAAATACGGGGGACCCCTACGCTTTTTGTCCCCCGTATTTTTGGCACCAGCATCAGGCGCAGAGCCCGGTGCTGGTTTTAAAAATACGGGGGATCCATGCCCAATTTTTCCCCGCATTTTTAGAACCAGGACCAGCTCAATGAGCCCGAGGCTGGTTATGCTTTGGAGGGGGGACCCCACGCCATTTTTTTTTCTGATTTTACCGTTCCAGCAATCAAAAAAAAAAAAAATAATAATAATATTTTAAAAAATATATAAATAATATTTGTGCCTCCCCCCAAAAAAAAAAAAATACCTAATCCCTTCTAATATAAATAGATCTGCTATTCCCAAAAAAAAAAACACAAAAAAAAACATGTTTAAATTTTTTTTATTTGTTTTCACCCTCCAAAGTGTGGCGGATTGAAAATGACGAATTTGCTGTCTAAAAGCACTGCTGTCGAATTTCCAAACTTGAATTGAATATGCTTTGGTCGAATTGCAGCACTTGTATCATTGCAGAAAAGTCGAATTTGCAAAAAGTCGAATTTCAAAAAGTCGAATTTTGAAAGTCCGTTTTTTGGTCGGAAAGCACTGGATTGCATAGGGGAATTGTTTTTTTTGGTCGAAAATGACCCGAAATTCGACAATTTCGGGAATACGACCACAATTGCATATACCCCACAGAGACTAGGAGCAGAGAGGGAGGGAGGGAGAGACCAGGAGCAGAGAGAGAGAGGGACACACAGACCAGGGGCAGAGAGTGAGAGACAGTCCAGGGGCAGAAAGAGAGGGAAAGACCATTGGCTTAGAGAGGTAGAGAGAGAGACCAGAGGCAGTATAGGCAGTGAGTGAGGGAGACAGGGGGGGACCTGCAGCAGAGAAAGACCTGGGGCAAAGAGAGTCACAGATCAGGGACAGAGAGAGGGAGACACCAGGGAGAAATAGAAAGACAGACCAGAGAGACACAGAGAGCAGGGGCAGTGAGGGAGGGAGGGAGACACCAGTGTTTAGACACTTGCTGTTTACTAGTGAGGCTGACCACCTCACACAGCTCCAGGGAAAATGTTATTCATCTAAGCACCTGACCCAGATCTCTTTTAACACTAGCTGGACTCATACCTCTGGCTGCTACTATTAGGGATGGAGGTCCTCCTCCTGCTGAAGCCATGCTTTTCAGTTTTCCCCACTATGAAATGAACTTCGGAGAGCACAGTCTCCGACTGGTCCAATCTTCTGTGCTGCAGTCGCTGGGTCCTAGCTCCTGCCGTGTTTAGAGGCTGGCTGTGGCTGCTGGACTCCCTCTGCCAGCACATCTCAGCTGCACTGTGTGATGGGAGAAGAGGGTCATCATGGTCCCATAGATGTGCAGCGGTCAGCCCCCCCCCACCCACCCCGCCTCAGCGTCCAGGAAACGAGCCCTGTTCACTCTTTTGCTCTGCCTCTGTACTCTGTCTGCTCCTCGGAGGCACAAAGAGACAGGGAAGGAGAGCTGCAGCGCACATAATGACATAGAGATGGCGGAAAAAAAGAGGCGGGGCCAACCGGCAGGACAAGGTAGCGACGGGGGGGGGGGGGGGGGGGCGCACTGTGCTAGTGTTGTCTCTCTGGGTGGCCAGGCGCATGCTAATTACGTTTCCGCAGCATGAGCACATCTCTTCATGCTGCTGCTGCTGCTGCCTGTTGTAAGTGTCATAGGTGCTGGCAGCAGCAACAGGGAGGACAGTGACCCTTCGTCAGTGAGGAGGAAGGGAGGGGGAGCCGCTCTTCCTGCTGCCGGCGCAGCTGCTGCCTGTCAGAGTGACAGGCGCTGGCAGCCGGCAGCAATAGTGCACATCAGTAAGGTCGCAGAGCGGGGAGAGCGCCTCTCCGACCCAGTGCCTCCCTGCTTTGCAGGACCTTGCTGAGCGGTCAGCGCCGTCCCTGGGTGTGATAGAGATACGGGGTATATTTACTAAAGGCCAATTTTCATAATTTTTTTTTTTAAATCGATGAAAATTGATAAAAATGTATATAGCGTTTCAGTGCAGTGCTGTACAGTGCGGGTTACAGTGCAGGTCGGATACAGTGCGAGTAACAGTGCAGGTCGAATATAGTGTGGGTTGGATTCAATGCAGGTTATACTGTAGTGCAGATTGGATACAGTCCAGATCGATTAAAGTGTGGATAATAGTGCACTTACAGTCCCCCCGATGGTAAATTCCTCCAGTGGTGTCTGTGAGGATGATAATGGTCCGAGCGCTGCATTGTACACAGCATCATGCCAAGCTAGTGTAGCAGCAGCAGCCTCTGGGTGGAGGGATCCACTGGCTGAGAGCCGTGACAGATGGCTCTCTCAGCCAACCGCGGTCGGTTCATTGATTTCAATAGAACTTGTGAATTACACAAGATCCGACAATGGGAGTATGACGTTTTGCCTCATTTTGGGACACTGGAGGCTCTTCATTTAGATTTAAGGGGTGCTGCAATTGCTTTGCTACTGCTAGGCACCACATAAAGATAACCTGCTTTAAATCACCTTACGCTATACTGTAGCTTAGAGTTAAGCTGCCTACATATCTAAAGATTAGCGTTCCAACCAGAACTGCAGTAGTTGGCTGTTTGAAACTAAAGATCTGGTACTGTATAGGAGTAGACGGCAAATGGGCGTTTGCTACCAAATGCTGGAAAATGGATAAAAACGGAAGTTCAGACAAGTTTGTTAAATGAAATGAATTTATCGAACTTTTTGTTTGTTTTCAGGAATTTGAGAGCATATGGCTTGTTGTCATTTACTTTATACATTACCAGAATTGAATGGAAAGATAATCTTTTAGATGTGTGACCAGCGGACGTATACTGCTACATCTGAGAGGCGTGTCATGAAAATAACTTACATCCAAATGTAAATGAGCCCCAATGTTAGTAAGATCTACTTGTTGAAGACTGATATTTTGCAGGATTTGTTTGTATATTGTGTTTTACAAGAGGTTCCATATACTGTAAGTGGGCACCAATAACCTTTAAAATGCATGTAGCCATTATAACTAATACAGGTAAACGGCACTGATGATCCCATTTAAATGTATGTATTGCTGATTCTTTTTTTCTTTCTTTTTCAGGGAGATTGAGGGACTATTCAGGGAGTCAGGGAGATTGCTACTATTTCAGGGAGTCTCCTGCAGAATGAGGGAGGGTAGGCAACTATGCTCTACGTACACAACACACTTTGGGACAAATGCACTGTGTGACTTTTTAGTGACTTAAATGAATGTGACCTGGAACAACATTGGCGAATATCAGCATTGCATCTAACTCACAATGGCTGTGTGTGCTATGGATACTGTAGTTCAGGGTTTACTATAGCAATATTATATACAACACTTAACACTGGTGAAAAACCAAGTCTCACATAAGACATAATTAAATATCAATTGTAGAGTTATAAAAACATTATTTTTTAATAATAGAGGTGTAGTGTTCTAAGATAAGTGTCCTTACTAAAGTTATACAGTAGCTTTAATTTTCCACCTGTCAGCATCTGAGACCAAGCTTTATCTTTTAAACGCTATAAAATGATTAATTATATAATTTAGCCTATTACAGTGTTTAAAAGTTAAAGCTTGATCTCATATGCTGACAGCTGGAAAATTAAACCTATAACATTAAATATCCTTGTCAGAATAAAAAAAGATTCTCTCTTATTTCTGAGATCTCTCAGTTTTTGTGCAAACCATCTAGGCGGCACAGTCTGCAGCCCCTGGAAGCACATTGTGGCCTGCGATTAACACAGCATGGGCTTCCTGCTGCCCTTGAGACTGTTGTGTGAGATTAGCAGGCAGAGCATCCAACAGGAAGTCACTGCACAGAACTCCTCATGCAGTGCAGGTCTAAACAGGGTTCCGGACAGTGACGGTCTCCTGCTCTCTTCTGTATCTGCCCTGCACTAGCAAGTACTCAGGAGGGGAGGGGGTACTGAAACTAGCAATTAGTGGGATGATTAGGATGTTGCAGATTTATACTGGGAGGGGCTGCAGTCAGATCTGAAGCCCCTAAGTAAAATCAGCCATTGCTTGAGGCTATTACCCATTGCCATCAAAAATTGATTGTGATTAGTGTTTTTAACAACAGTATAATCATGAAAATAGGAGTATCAAAACTATTTGTTCCAATGTACCTGCACCCATTTGAGTCTACGGTCAGGAGTAGTGCCAATACTGCTGTGTCTTTTTGACGCTAACTGTTCCATTCAATTATGCTCACTGCAAGAGAACACAAGGGAGTCAACAGAGAATCCTTTGCTGACTCCCTCTCTGAGCACATGAGCAACCGCTGGTTATCATTGCATTATAAAAGCACTTGCATTTTGCTGGGTACAGATTTGGGTAGGTTATATATTGTTTCTGTGCAGGGTAAATATTGGCTGCTTTATTTTTACACTGCAATTTAGATTTCAGTTTGAACACACCCCACCCAAATCTAACTCTCTCTGCACAGGTTACATCTGTCCCCCCTGCAGTGCACATGGTTTTGCCCATTAGAGAACAAATTTGCTGCTGTAATCAGGTCTGAATTAGGTTCATAGTACACTGTAACATACATGAAAACATGGTACTGATAATGTCAATTATTATCTTAAAACACAAAGCTATACCACTAGACTCTCTATTACCGTGGAGCCGCTATGGTCGCTAGACTAATTACACACACTACGTACTTAGTACGCTATTTGCGTACTGAGTACCGTATTGATACGCACTGAGCGTATCAGACGCTGTGCCGTGGGTACAACGTACACGCGGCACGTACGCACACAGATTGATATACTGTAAACCTTATTAATAACACAATTCAATAGTATGGTTACACCTTATTAAAGCTTATATTCCTTATACCGATTAATACACTATAAAGCCCTTTGCAGGAAAGTGAAAACACAACACCGGTTTGTGGTAAACCACTGGGCTCTAACACCACAGTGGATTATTCAGAGAAAAGGGTAAACAAATACAATTTATACACTACAGACTAACAAGTAAATCTAAACAGAATAATTGAGAACAATGGCTACAGACAATATACATACGTGGGGAATCGTTCGCAAGCGTGTCCTGGACCAGTCCTCCGCTGTCAGGTAGAAAGCGTTCAGTGTCTTCTGACCGGCCAGGCAACAGTGGTCTTTTTATACACAACATGCATACACAATACAATGGTCACTGTAATCTCATTGTTCATTGGACACAGGGATGTGTCCTTACATTACGGAAAAGGTCATAGGTGGATTTGAATAGGTAGGCGATGTCTTTTCCCAACTGCTCTTGTGGGTGGTATCCTCTGGATTCCCGCCGCATGTGTAATTTACAGCAAATACAGTTAATGTTCATATTCTACTTTTGTACATAACTATACGCAGGAGCAAGCGATCTTTTCCTAACTAACACCGGAATGTTACCCTTAAAATACCCTACAGCTGGATACTAGACATCACCTTCCAACCTTTATCTGACCCTTCCTATCATGCAAACACGAATCTCTCTGTCCAGGAACTGTTTAAACTAATATTACTCGCTGACATGGTCTAGGGGAACTATATCTAGAATGTACGCTATATGGGTTAAATATGCAATGTTCTAATAACACCCTACGCGCTCACAAACTCCGCCGTAAATACACATATCCCGCGCAGGATCGCCGGAGCGACTCTTGCGCAAATTGCGGATATGTGCACGTACGGAGGACTGAGTGCACGAGCAGCGGGCATGTGCATGGGGTTAGTACAAGGCATATGTATTACAATATTTTTCGACTTTGACAGTCCACCCTTTGGCAGTCAACAATAACTGCCACTATCTAAACATTAAACAGAAAAATATACAATACAATCTCTACAGATGGTTAGATTAAAAGAAAAACAATATAATAAATTGGACGGTAGGAGGAGAGGGGTAGGTGGGAAATATATGACCTAGTGGGATAGTAAAAGTATGTATGTATGAAATCCATGTCTGAGGGGCATGTATCATCGTGCCGTACATGTTCTAGATAAGCTTCGAGGTATTGCGAAGTATACATTAAATCCTTCTTATCCCGTATTAAGGGTCTGTAAGTGGGCCAACAAACACTATCGAGCTCTTTTTGGCTTCTTGTTCCAACAAATGGGGGTACACATTTAGTTGATGATACATGGAGGGGGAAAAACATGTGAATGCTAATATGTGGATATATATATCACCTGTCGACTATGTGTGTCACTACCTGAAGGTTGTAGAGATGAAGATAAGAAACATATCACAAATACATTCACATAATAATGTGTGCAATCGTCCTTGGGTGTTGATTGAAGTCTTGTCCGGATGGATGTATCCTTGCTGTGGGTGGTAATCAAAGTCTTTCAAGTGTCCATAAAAAGTCTTAAAAAGTCTTTAGAGTGTCTATCAAAGTCTTTACAATGTCCATCAAAGTCTGTAGAATGTCCATCAAAGTCTGTAGAATGTCCATCAAAGTCTTCTTCCGAATGGATGTATTTTTGCTTGGGAGAAAAACAAAGGAGAAACGGGTGAAAGAAACGGACCGTGGAATCACGTCTTATCACAACATTGTCTCAATTGATGGGTCATAAATTAAATCAGTTGTTGTAACAATGCCCTCGCTCCTCAAACTCATCACTTTGGTACTGCGCTTGCACCGCATTAGAACTCGAACACACCTAAATATCAAACCAATCATTATGACAACTCCCAGGATACAAAGGAGAAACTTTCCTACATTCACGATAACATTTTGAGCCCATTCTCCTAAACCTGAGAACCAATTGCGTGGGTACAACCATGAAACCTAGCCGGTCAGTTCATTACTCACAGCAGTCAGGGTAAGGTTGTGTCTCCTTCGGAACTCCCACTTCAATTGCAAGATATCGTCCATCTTTTGATCTATGACCTCGGTTGGGTCATCAGTGCTGTTTGTAATATACCTGCAGCACTTCACACCATACTGAGTTGCTAGGGTGACACAGTACCCGCCTGTCACCGCTGTGATGTAATTGAGAACCATCCTGTGCTGGATCAGTTCCGTTTTGTAAGCTTGCAATTCCCTCCCAGTATACCTGAAGGTGTCATCATACATCTCGGTGATATTATCTATCAGGTTCGCTAGCGCATGAATATACCTAAAATTTATAATTCCTCTGGCGGTACGGGTGATATCTAACGCGAGTAGGAATTGAATCCCGGTGGATTCGTGGATCAAATCAGAGGCTGCGTGCTCTGTCCTATCTATAAGGTGTCTCTTAACGATGTGTTCATAGTGAGTGTGAGTGTAAGGGGCTTGAGCAATGCGGTGAACGTCTTTCATCTTATTATGGGTAATGGTCATTACTTCTGGCAACACTCTTCCAATGTAACACAATCCCTCTGAGTTTGGGGCAAGCCACTTATACGCCTTCCTCCCGCATATGAAATATGCATCATCGGGGAGAACATATGGGACAGAATATGACATTACCATATTGCAAACCTTCCAGGTGAAAAATCCTATCCCTAACTCTCTGATCTGTTCAGTACACGTATCAGGCTGTATGATATGCGCACAGTACCCTGGAGATACTTCTCCAACCCGCATGGTCCTACTTCCTAGAGTATACCTATACCGAAAATACCTTCCACCGTTGGCTATTTGGCGTATAAGTTCAGGGTCTACAGGCATTCTGTCGGCTCTGTGTGAAAATGCCATGGTTTGGTTATTCCATGTCACTTCCCAATTTCCCGGCTTTCGGGGATTGGAAATGTTGAAACATACTAAGGACCTATCCACATGATATTGGTGGAGCTTCAAACTAGAGGCCTAGAAATATTAAATTTCTTGTCCACCGGTCTCCCACCCCTTAATTCAAGTACCTCCTCTAGTGTTAAAGGGTACGGTACTAATCCTGACTTGCTCTGACCTTGAGGTACTTGTGAGCACACCCAGCATTCTGTTTGGTTTAAAACCTTACCCACTAATGAGTGATAGTCACTCAATGGATGACGGTCCATGTTGATATTAAGGCTGGACTGACATCTCTGGATGCACCCATCCTCAACTATGTTTTCACAATTTCTACAGATACAATTTTTTTCAGCCAATAACCCTTCACAATGTCTCCTAGTTTCTTGACTACTAGATCGTTTTCTGATACTCGCCTTTGCTCGATGGTTGTGTTGCTCTTGGAATTCTACTAATCCGTCCTTGTCATCAGAACCCATTCCAGATCTTTTCTCGACCTCTCTGGTGCTCTCACCGAAATAGACTGCTCTGGTCAACAACAGGGTCAACAGGAAAACCCGGAACGCAGTCTCTTGGGGTAAGTCCATCTTGCAGGAGGAGAAAAAGAGTGGTAATGGGAGGTGAAGAAAAATAATAGAAAGGAAAGAAAACTGGTGTGACAACCGCCTCTGGTCTTGTAGTTCTCTGTGCTCAGATGCCGTGACAACAGTCCTGCCTCTCAACCTTCCCGGAACAGGCACTCCAGTGATACGATTTCCTCTACACTCTGCTCTTTGTCACGGGCTTTCTCTGGGTCAGCGACCTTCTTACAGTGGGACGAGTGGACCCAAGTCTCTCTTTCGGCAACCTTCAATGCTGTCGTGCTGGTTAGTAAGACTTGGTACGGTCCTTCCCACCGGTCAATAAGGCAACCTGAGTGTAGAAAATTTCGAATCATTACATAATCCCCAGGTTCAATGTCATGACAATTACTGTCTGGCAGGTCAGGAATCACCAGCTTTAGATTGCTGTTTTGATTCCTTAACTGCTTGCTCATCTTAACCAAATACTTTACAGTCACTTCATTATTGCATTTCAAATCATCCTGGGGGTCAATCATTACATGGGGTTGTCGACCAAAAAGAATCTCAAAGGGTGATAGGTTAAGGGGGTACCTGGGAGTGGTTTTGATGCTGTACAATACAAGTGGCAAAGCTTCTGGCCACAACAATCCAGTTTCAGCCATCACTTTGCTCAGCTTGTTCTTAATAGTGCTGTTTACTCTTTCCACTTTCGCACTCACCTGTGGGCGGTACGGAGTATGCAGCTTACTATTAATTCCCATTAATTTGCACATTACCTGAAAGACTTCACCTGTAAAATGGGTACCCCTATCACTTTCAATTATCCTAGGGATACCATATCTGCACACAAATTCCTGCACGATCTTCTTTGCAGTGAACGTAGCAGTATTTGTGGCAGCAGGGAATGCTTCTACCCAATTTGAAAACACATCAATACAAACCAACACATATTTTAAATTTCTGCAGGGTGGTTCTGTATGAAATCAATTTGTATTACCTGAAAAGGGCCGTCTGTTGGCGGTATATGGGATGGCTCTGTTGGTATTGACTTTCCAATATTCTTCCTCAGGCAGGTAAGACATGTCATTGCCCTTTTACCCGCATGAGAAGAGAACCCTGGCGCACACCAGTAGGCTCTCACCAGCTTACACATACCTTCTTTGCCTAGATGAGTCAGACCATGTGCCGCCTCAGCTAAACTTGGAAGGTATGATCTGGGAGCTACTGGCTTACCCTGTCCATCTGTCCAGAGTCCTGAGGACTCCTGGCCATACCCTTTTGACCTCCAGACTGCCTTTTCCTGTGGAGAACACAAATTTTGCATTTCACTTAATTTTTGTGTGTTAACGGTATTGAATACCATCAGTTGTGTGATGTCTGTCTGTATGGGGGTGCTGGATGCTGATTTAGCAGCTTCGTCTGCCCGGCTGTTACCAAGTGACACTGGGTCTTGACTGTACGTGTGGGCTTTGCACTTGATAACAGCCACTCTGTCAGGTTCCTGTATCGCTGCTAGAAGTCTTTTGATGTGGGTCGCATGCGCCACGGGTGTGCCAGCTGCCGTCATGAAATTTCTGAGGTGCCATAGGGCCCCAAAATCATGCACTACTCCAAAGGCATACCTAGAATCCGTGTAGATATTGGCTGACTTACCCTTAGCCAATTCACATGCTCTGGTTAGGGCGACCAGCTCAGCAACTTGTGCTGAGTGAGGTGGGCCCAGGGGTTCCGCTTCTATGATACCTTTGTCATCTATGACTGCGTATCCAGTACACAAGTCTCCCGAGTCCGTCTGTCTGTGGCAACTACCGTCAGTGTAAAAAGTGAAATCTGCGCCTTCCAGTGGGTTGTCACTAATGTCGGGCCTTGCAGTGAAAGTTTGGTTCAGATATTCCATACAATCATGTGTGTCAGTGTCTGTACTAAATCCTCCTTCACCATCACTCTCATCCCCCACCCTTTGTGCCTGTCCAGGCACACCTGGGAGATACGTTGCAGGATTTAGTGCGCTGCATCTCCTTATGGTGATGTTTACAGGGGCCATTAGTGCTAATTCCCACCTTGTAAACCGTGCTGATGAGACGTGTCTGGTTTGGGCAGAATTCAGTAAGGCTGACACTGCATGAGGTGTATGGATGGTCAGGTTGTGTCCTAACACTACATCTTCGCTTTTACTCACTAGTAATGCTATTGCTGCAACACTTCGCAAGCATGTGGGGAGAGACCGTGCTACGGTGTCCAATTGTGCACTGTAGTAAGCTACCGGCCTGCTGGCATCACCATGTCTCTGGGTTAAAACACCTGCCGCACACCCAGCACTCTCCGTACCGTACAATTCAAAGGGTTTCCCATAATCTGGCATACCTAATGCAGGTGCCTGTGATAGGCACTGTTTGAGTCTCTCAAATGCCAGTACGGACTCATCTGTGTGCGAAATCCGATCTGGTTTGTTTGACGAGACCATCTCTTGTAAAGGTAAGGCCAGTATGGAGAACCCTGGGATCCAGTTTCGGCAATACCCACATTCCTAGGAAAGTGCGGATCTGTTGCTGGGTTTGTGGCAGAGTCATGTCGCGAATCGCCTGTATTCTATCAGCGGTGAGGTGTCTCAGTCCTTGTGTTAAGCAATGTCCCAAGTATTTAACTTTGGTCTGGCACAACTGCAACTTATCCTTTGAAACCTTGTGTCCCGTATTAGAAAGGTGAAACAGAAGCTGTTTCGTGTCTTTCAAGGACGATTCGAGTGAATCAGAACACAGCAGTAAGTCATCTACATACAGTATTAATACTGATACGCTCTCAGGTTGAAAGGATTGTAAACAGTCATGCAAAGCCTGGGAGAAAATACTTGGGCTGTCAATGAAACCTTGGGGGAGACGAGTTCAGGTGTACTGTACTCCCCTGTATGTGAATGCAAACAGGTATTGGCTGTCAGGGTGTAGGGGGACCGAGAAGAAGGCGGAGCAGAGGTCAATAACAGTGAAAAATTTCGCAGTAGGGGGAATTTGCATAAGGATGACAGCTGGATTTGGCACTACGGGGAATTGGCTCTCAACTATTTTGTTTATCCCCCTTAGATCCTGTACTAGCCTGTAACCCCTCCCCCCACTCTATTTCACAGGGAAGATGGGACTATTGGCAGTGCTGGACGTCCTAACTAGGATGCCCTGTTGCAGCAAGCGCTCTATGACTGGGTACACTCCTAACTCCACCTCTGGCTTCAGAGGATACTGTGGGATTTTTGGAGCTATCTTACCATCTTTTACTTACACTTCTACGGGAGCTATATTTGCCATTAATCCAGTGTCTTGTCCATCTTTGGTCCAGAGGGATTCCGGTATCTGGGAGATAATTTCCTCTACCTTGGATGGACACCTGTCTATAACAGCAGAGTGTGACATTAACCTTTGTGGGGAGTCTAATATATCCTGCACTTCCTGAACGTGATTCTCAGGTATATCTAAGAAAACACCTTCAGGAGTACAATATATGACACACCCCATCTTACACAGTAAATCTCTCCCAAGTAGATTAGTCGGAGCCGATGCAGCTAGCAAAAAGGAGTGCTTGGTCTGCAAAGGCCCTACCGTAATCTATGCTGGTTTACTTAAAGGGTAGTGTTGCACTATTCCTGTTACTCCCATTGCTGAAATAGTTTTACCCGTGGTTTTCATACCTACCGTTGAATTTAACACTGACTTGGCCGCCCCTGTTTCTACAAGGAAAGGTAGTGATCTACCAGCTACATCAATTGTGACCTCAGGTTCACTTCCAAGGCTCGCAATTAATTTCACTGGCTGCAGACTACAGGTGTGGCCCCACCCCTATTGTGTGTGGTGACCCTCCCGCAGCGCGCTGGCAGCTACAATATGTGAGGGGGGTAACTGAGAATTTTCAGAGACCTGCCAGTCTCTCTTTGGTGGGTACCTCTTTGTTTCCCCTGCATGCGGTTCATAACTTCTCCTCTGCGGTCCCTGATCCCAATTTCGTGTGTTATATTGTGGGTCATGTTCTGGTCTAGGGGGTCGATATATCTTATGTGTGCTTTTAGATCTGCAATTCCATGCAATATGTCCTTCTTTATGGCAGTTATAACATTTTACTACATACGACTTACCATCAGGGGTCTGGGGTTACAGCTGATGTGGCCTCGTTGTAAGGGCCTGTATACTTACTGTCATCAGCTTATCCCCCTGTGACTCCCTGTGTTTAATGATGTTCCGATCGTGCTCAATAGCGGACTCTCTTAAGGCAGCCACCGAGATACCTCTCCAGTTAGGTTGAGTGGTTTGTACCCTGGTTCTCAACGCTTCCTTTAACCCGTCCATTAATACGGACACAGCTACCTCCCTAGGATGTACATTATCCTTAATGTCTTCGATCCCAGTATATCTAGCCATTTCCTGCAGTGCTCAATGGAAATATTCAGATGCAGTTTCACCTTCTTTTTGTCTAATAGAAAAGATTTTATTCCATTTGACAACAGTAGGGAAATATACTCCTAGTTGCAGATTGATCTGTTTTACATTCTCCTGATTGTATTCATCAGTGAGAGGTACTTCTGCATCTAATTTACAGTCAGCAATTAATTTCATGGGGTCAATATTGGAGGGTAAACATGCCCTTAGCACTGTCCGCCAATCTTTGTTTGTAGGTTCGGTGGCGTTACCTAATTCTCTAATAAACCTCTGGCATCCGATTAGATCTTTTCTGGGATCGGGAAATTCAGACATAATTGTTCTCAATTCTGCCCGGGACCAGGGACAATGCATAGCAATGTTTCTGATGGGAGTGACTCCCTGAGCGTCAGTCTTCCCATTGGGGACTGCGATCACCCTGACAGGATTTAGTTCAATTACATCATTTTGTGTTGACTCTACATTGTGAGGTGCTATTGTTTCTGTATAATGTACAGTACCGTACTTACCTGTGGACACGACCTCACCTGTCCCTCCACTAGGGGCCTTTGCTACTGCTCTTACTGGTTGGGCCGTGCCCACTTGAGTATCTTGTATGGTGGCTGCTAGAGAGAGTGCCGATATCGTGCTGGGCTCATCTTCTTGGTTGCAGTCCTGAGGGAAGTTTAAGATGGGATACAACTTGCACGGGTTAGCATTAGCATTAATACATTTATCTACTTTACTCTTATCATATACCAGTATGCCATTCTCTGTAGCCACTTTCTCCCCTGTAATGTACGGCGGTGGTGGTGCAGTTGCAATCAGTTTCCTGCTAGGGTTGGAACCAGCTGTTTGAGCTAATCCCTTCTGCGTATCACTCTCTTGTTGCCATAAATGTAAACAGTTTGAGTGTCTGATCCTTTCTTTTCGGGATTTTAACAGACATATCCTAATCCTTAAATTCTGCAACACCTCTGGATTAAAACTGCCCACTTTAGGGAATGGTTCCCTATCTTCCGCAGTCATACGTTCCCATTCACTGCATAAAACCTCTGTGTGAGATCCATATTTCTCACACATTATGTACTTCGCTGACCCTTTAGGCCGCGGAATTTCAACCTGAACCCTGGTTGATAATCCCTTACTTGAGCAACTGGCCCCCATATTTGCAGGTATTACTCTCTCGGCTAATCCTACAAAAACCAAAATACTCAATATAAGGCAACGGTGAAAGTTCAACAAGTGCTCTCACCCACTCTCGCCCACGTTGGCCAATACACCTACACACTGTCCGCAGCGCTGGTCGTACCCAACCTAGGGCCCTGCGTAACCTCTATGTACTGAGAGTGTGTGGGAGTGACTTACCCTTCCCAGCAAATATCAGTCGTTGGAGATTTCCTGAGTGACCAGCGAAACTCCCTTAAAATAAAAAAACTGTTACACAAATCACGTTGCGTGTACAATTAGCGTCTATGATCCCGAGATTGTACGCAAATGGCGCAATGGGTATCAAGTTGAACTAACTATTGCACACACTAACGCACGGTACAATCGTACTGCGTATAAGTAACTGTTACTTATCCGCCGTACGACCAATGGAATCGATTGTTTAGGCTGCGAAACCTCAGCCGGAGCGTATCCTCAAACGGGCCTATATGGGTATCTCGCCAACCCCCGGGGCTGCGATAGCTCTCTGCTGACCTCTCAGGCCGCAGTATTCAGAGCTTCACTGACCTACTGGTCTGTGGTAAACTTGCTACCTTGCTCCTTTGTACTCTTATGAATGTTAACGTGAGAAAGCCAATCTCACGCCACCAAGTGTCCACTCCACTGGTGTAGTCTCCTACGGGATCCCGAATTCCCTGGGTCCAAAACCTTTATTGTTTGCACACTCACGCTCGTTCAATCAATCATATATACCTTTTGGTTTTTCTGTACAGAAAATTAACTTTCATTCAGGAAAACAGAATAACTCCAGAGGTGATACAGTAAGTAAGGTATTTAAACTAAATATTGGACACTGATCAATTTGTGCTATTATCGTGTGGCTACCATATCGCCTAACCTGAAACAATGCTATTGTGTGATTTGTATTTAGTGGGCGTACCTGTACGCACGTTGCGTAAAATACGCCACGTGTATAGGACTTTACGTTGCGTACTCAGTCTCGAACGTTTTCCGAAACACGTGTACAAAGGCCGTATACGTCCGCAGTAATACAAATACCACACTTCTATAAATGTAAACGATATTTAACTATAATCGCTTACCAAACACCACACAGTATCTTCTGTATAAACCTATATAACTAGGCCAGGCTGCGTGTGTGTTTTACACGTACTCCCTTAAATATTACTCTATATCTTTAACTAAATAGCAACAAATTTTTCAGCACGGGTCAAAATGGATCTAATAATCAATGCTAATGGCAACAAGCGAGTAGATATGCAAAGTACACAAATAATATACAGGTGTGTGCGTGTGTTGCGTGCGCAGTTGGCGCCAAACAGAAATTTCACAGATTTTAAAAATAGCTTTACGTTCTTACCTTTTGGATCCCACCAGCATCCCTAAAAACCATGCAGAGCAGACGCTTATCTAATCAGCACCAGTGTATCCACCGACCAAGAGAAGGCTAACAGGGGATACCTTTATACCTTTCCGCCCTTTGCTGATAGATAAAGTCTGCCTTGTCCTGCTAGGCTGCGGGTATGAGGAGGATCGGACGAGCTCCCAATTGATAATGTCAATTATTATCTTAAAACACAAAGCTATACCACTAAACTCTCTATTACCGTGGAGCCGCTATGGTCGCTAGACTAATTACACACACTACGTACTTAGTACGCTATTTGCGTACTTTGTACCGTATTGATACGCACTGAGCGTATCGGACGCTGTGCCGTGGGTACAATGTACATGCGGAACGTACGCACACAGATTGATATACTGTAAACCTTATTAATAACACAATTCAATAGTATGGTTACACCTTATTAAAGCTTATATTCCTTATACCGATTAATACACTATAAAGCCCTTTGCAGGAAAGTGAAAACACAACACCGGTTTGTGGTAAACCACTGGGCTCGAACACCACAGTGGATTATTCAGAGAAAAGGGTAAACAAATACAATTTATACACTACAGACTAACAAGTAAATCTAAACAGAATAATTGAGAACAATGGCTACAGAGAATATACATACGTGGGGAATCGTTCGCAAGCGCGTCCTGGACCAGTACTCCGCTATCAGGTAGAAAGCGTTCAGAGTCTTCTGACCGGCCAGGCAACAGTGGTCTTTTTATACACAACATGCATACACAATACAATGGTCACTGTAATCTCATTGTTCATTGGACACAGGGATGAGTCCTTACATTACGGAAAAGGTCATAGGTGGATTTGAATAGGTAGGCGATGTCTTTTCCCAACTGCTCTTGTGGGTGGTATCCTCTGGATTCCCACCGCATGTGTAATTTACAGCAAATACAGTTAATGTTCATATTCTACTTTTGTACATAACTATACGCAGGAGCAAGCGATCTTTTCCTAACTAACACCGGAATGTTACCCTTAAAATACCCTACAGCTGGATACTAGACATCACCTTCCAACCTTTATCTGACCCTTCCTATCATGCAAAGATGAATCTCTGTCCAGGAACTGTTTAAACTAATATTACTTGCTGACATGGTCTAGGGGAACTATATCTAGAATGTACGCTATATAGGTTATATATGCAATATTCTAATAACACGCTACGCGCTCACAAACTCCGCCGTAAATACACATATCCCGCGCAGGATCGCCGGAGCGACTCTTACGCAAATTGCGGATATGTGCACGTACGGAGGACTGAGTGCACGAGCAGCGGGCATGTGCATGGGGTTAGTACAAGGCATATGTATTACAATATTTTTCGACTTTGACAGTACATTGTACAAAGGCATTAGAATTACACATACTTGCCGAACTCCTTAGCAGCTGTCTCCGGGAGAGAGCAGCCAGGTCGGCTCAGCAGGCGGACGGGGCAGGGCCATGATGTGGAGGGGGGCGGGGTGGAGGAGGAACGGGAGCTCTGTAATGCCGATATTACCGGTATTATATTGCAGGGGGCGTGGCTATGATGACGCTATTCAGCAAGAATCAAGTCATCAACTGCCCGGACCGCCCCCTTTACTCAATAAGTGGGCGGCCAGTCTGGGGGTTACTTTCAAGATGGGAGACTTGTCTGCTCTTCTGGGGTACCGGGAGGGTCACTCGATTTCCGGGAGCCTCCCGGCCATTCCAGGAGAGTAGGCAAGCATGGAATTACAACAAGTTGGAATGTATACAAAAATAATTAAAAACAACTACACCTAGAGAGCACAATAAGCATAATGCAGGGTTGGTGTAGACATTTTGGGAAATAACTGCTACGGGTTATATATTCCAACCATGAAAGGTACCAGGTGAGGCAGCTATCTTGGGTGCACTATATAGGATTACCCTGGGTGGAATAGGCCACACCTAACACAAAATGGGTGGTTGCAGTGTCCATTATGTGCTCTTTGGAGCATTTTTTGGCATAGTTTGTAAAACTCATATCCTGTCTGCCACTGCTGTGCCACTCCTAGATGTGCCACGTGTTTGTGCAGCCCAATTCTCTCGCTTAGCTTAGTCATCAGGCTACCTCGGTGCAACCTTTTGGCCTAAACTGAATGAAAACTATATTGTGATCTGTGAAATGTTCAAAATAGACTGGAAATGAATGTTATTGAGGTTAATAATACTTTAGGAACAAAAACACCCCCAAATTCTGTTATTTTAGATGTTTTTATGATTTTTTCCCAAAAAATACAGATTCAAAACCCTCAAGGGCGGTTTTGTCAATATCAATACAGATCCAAAACACGAAGGAGATACACATCTAAAACCCAAACACAAAATCCGAAAAATGGCCCGGAGCACACCCCTAACAGTGGCAAACGCAGGATTTTCATGGAGGGGTTTCCGTACGTGTGTGTGTGTGTGTGTGTGTGTGTGTGTGTGTGTGTGTGTGTTTGTAATTGAGTAGCCAGCACACTGCACAAGCTGTGTATGTATATATACATATGCACACACACAGAACATCTGTACATAGACATACACACACATACTGTACACAGCATACATGCGTACACACACAGTTTACATGCACACATCATACACACACACACAGTATACGTGCACACAGTATACATACTAACACAGTATACATGTAAACATGCATAGTATGCATGCACACAGCACGCACACACTGTACATACATACAAATTATACATGCACACAGCATACATACATACATACATACATACACACACACACACTATACATGCACCCAGCATACACACACACACACACACACACACACACACACACTACACATGAACACATAGTACACATGCATACAGCATACATACATACATACATACACACACACCATATACATGCACACAGCATACATACACACAGTATACATGCATACAGCATACACACACAGTATACATGCACACAGTATACATGCATATATACATACATACACACACACTATACATCCACACAGCAAACATACATTGTTACACACACACACTATACATGTACTTAGCATACATACATTATTACACACACACACACACACACACACACACACACACACACACACACTATACATTTACATAGTACTCACAAACCACAGTGGGAGCCGAAGACAGCAGCCACTGCCTCACGTAGCTCTCTCATGGCCCCGGCATGAACTGCCTGAGAGGAGCTGCGCGCTTCCGCTTCAGCTCCCCCTACAGGCAGCCAGCAGCGGCAGCAGCCAGGTTCTCACTGTCACTCGGACAGTGTAAGGAGGAGGGAGATGCTTTATAAGCTTCTCCACAGTAAAAAAAAAAAAAATCGTACAGCAGCGCCGATGGATCGGAGGCCAGGGGGGGTTTCTAGGTACTCGGAACCCCCCCCCCCCCCCTGCGTGCGCGTATACCTAATAATTACCATGTGTATCTTACACATTGGTCCTCATTCCAACCCGATCGCATGCTGCACTTCTTCGCAGCGGTGTGATTGGGTCTGGAATGCGCATGCGTGGAGTGCACATTGCACACAATCGTCGTTGCCCAGCAACGGCTGACAGCAAAGAAAGCGGTCGCAGCGGCGACCGCAAGAAGATTGACAGCAGGAAGGCATTCCGGGGCGTCAACTGACCGTTTGAAGACATTTTCTGGGAGTGGTAAGAAAAACGCAGGAGTGTCCAGGCGAACGGAGGGCGGATGTCTGACGTCAAAGCCGTGACCATCATCGCTGGATCCATCGCACAGGTTTAGTATGTCCAGGGCTGGTCTTGATTTGTGAGAAACTTTTTTAGCATAGCAGGGCTGCACAAGGGATCGCAGCCCTGCTATGCAGAAATACACTCCCCCATAGGCGGAGATTAGTTGATCGCACCAGCAGCAAAAAGTTGCTTGGTGCAATCAACTCGGAATGAGGGCCATTGCTCATACACATTGCACAGTACAGTATACAGGGTGTATAATTACCATGTGTATCTCACACGTTGCACAGTATAGTATATAGGGTGTATAAATACCATGTGTATCTCACACATTGCACAGTACAGTATACAGGGTGTATAATTACCATGTGTATCTCACACGTTGCACAGTACAGTATACAGGGTGTATAATTACCATGTGTATCTCACACATTGCACAGTACAGTATACAGGGTGTATAATTACCATGTGTATCTCATACATCACACAGTACAGTATACAGGGTGTATAATAGCCATGTGTATCACACACACATCACACAGTACAGTATACAGGGTGTTTAATTACCATGTGTATCACACACATCACGCAGTACAGTATACAGGGTGTATAATTACCATGTGTATCTCACACGTCGCACAGTACAGTATACAGGGTGTATAATTACCATGTGTATCACACACATCACATAGTACAGTATACAGGGTGTACAATTACCATGTGTATCACACACATCACGCAGTACAGTATGCAGGGTGTATAATTACCATGTGTATCTCACACGTCGCACAGTACAGTATACAGGGTGTACAATTACCTTGTGTATCTCACACATTGCACAGTACAGTATACAGGGTGTATAATTACCATGTGTATTTCACACATTGCACAGTACAGTATACAGGGTGTATAATTACCATGTGTATCTCACACATTGCACAGTACAGTATACAGGGTGTATAATTACCATGTGTATCTCACACATTGCACAGTACAGTATATAGGGTGTATAATTACCATGTGTATCTCACACATTGCACAGTACAGTATACAGGGTGTATAATTACCATGTGTATTTCACACATTGCACAGTACAGTATACAGGGTGTACAATTACCTTGTGTATCTCACACATTGCACAGTACAGTATACAGGGTGTATAATTACCATGTGTATCTCACACATTGCACAGTACAGTATACAGGGTGTATAATTACCATGTGTATCTCACACATTGCACAGTACAGTATACAGGGTGTATAGTTACATGTGTATCTCACACATTGCACAGTACAGTATACAGGGTGTATAATTACCATGTGTATCTCACACATTGCACAGTACAGTATACAGGGTGTATAGTTACATGTGTATCTCACACATTGCACAGTACAGTATACAGGGTGTATAATTACCATGTGTATCTCACACATTGCACAGTACAGTATACAGGGTGTATAGTTACATGTGTATCTCACACATGGCACAGTACAGGCTACAGGGTTAGTACAGCATTTTTTTTATTTACAGCGTATATTTTTTTACGTTTTTGAATGGAATAAAATCAGCAATTAATAAATTGTTTGAAAAATAACTCAGAGGGCCCCTGGTGCATAATACACATACTGCCTGGTACAGTCTGTGTAATACAGACACATCTGGTGACTTTAGGCTCATGCTGCAGACAGGAGTAACCGTGACTCTTCCCTGCAAACAGGGCAGGTACACACGGGTGCAGGACATGGGGGGAATTGGTGTCTGGTGGTGTTAGGTAAGTAGTGCTTGGGGAGGAGGATAAACAGGGGATGTGCGCAGTGGGTGGCGATGCTAAGCTAGATGCCTAAACACTGGATACAGTAGGTGATGGATTTGTAGTAAGTGACAGGACAGCGGGGATTCTGCTGGATGTGAACCAGCTGCTGTCTTTACCATCCTGTCAATAGGGAATAAAGTACAGCCCAGTGTAAGCACCAATCTCCTATATAATAGCCCAGATCTGTGACTCTGTGCCTGTGTGTATAATGATGGGCGTGGCTAGGAGCTCTCATTGGGTTAGCAGCAGGTCTATCACACCCAGTCCACAGCTGATTGGGCAATAAGCCATTATGTACTGTAAGTAAAAATCTGAACTAGTAATTGCAAGGAAAAGGGACCAATTTTGCATAGTAGCTCTCGTAGTTGCAGGGCATGGTTAGGATGCATAGTGAGTTGTAAGGTTCCCTGTCTGAGGCAGTCATCACTTCCAGTTAATTCACTCTGAAGCTCCAGATTCACCACTGGATAAGCTGCGCTTGTGACAGCATTGCCAATATTAGGATATGCAGTATAGATGTCAGTGCCACATGGATTAGCAAATTTGGGTCTCAGCCACAATGTACTGTCAAGCAGTAATGTGCTAACGCATTTCTTTACCCACTAGTAATATTTTCTGATGATTGAGGTGCCAATGAGGGGTATAGTGGATTGTTTTTTCTTGCCACAAATATTGCTGGACCCCACATCAAGAATGCAAGTTGAGAGCTTTTACAGTAGAGTAGAGGGTATAGTATTCAATACAATACACTAGTACAGGTTGAGTCTCCCTTATCCAAAATGCTTGGGACCAGAGGTATTTTGGATATGGGATTTTTCCGTATTTTGGAATAATTGCATACCATAATGAGATATCATGGTGATGGGACCTAAATCTAAGCACAGAATGCATTTATGTTACATATACACCTTGTACACACAGCCTGAAGGTAATTTTAGACAATATTTTTTTATAACTTTGTGCATTAAACAAAGTGTGTCTACATTCACACAATTCATTTATGTTTCATATACACCTTATACACACAGCCTGAAGGTCATTTAATATAATATTTTTAATAACTTTGTGTATTAAACAAAGTTTGTGTACATTGAGACATCAAAAAACAAAGGTTTCACTATCTCACTCTCACTCAAAAAAGTCCGTATTTCGGAATATTCCGTATTTCGGAATATATGGATATGGGATACTCAACCTGTATTATTGGCATCAGAACTCTGTTTATAAATATATTATTTACACGAGTTTATATATACAGTATATTGTCATCACTTGTGTAGGAACTTTACAAAGTAGAAGGATGATTTTTATTTTTTTATTTTTTTTTGCCACATACAGTAGATATCAGTATCCTAATGCTATAAAGAATATCTCCCAGAAGAGCAAGAATCACATAGAATTATATTTTTTATTTCAAATACATTTTATATAGTATATTATCTTTTTTGTTGAAATTCACTAAATTGGAATATCATTTAAAAATATTAATAAACCTGTAGTTTTATTTTTTTTATTTTTTTTATGGATTTGCTCAACAATTGGTTATAATTATTAAAAAAACATTGTTTGAATACAACCGAATGCATAAAGAATAGAATATACTCTTCCAATAGCCTGTTGTAGTTTTTGAAACAACTTTAATATTAATATCTTTTGGAGGTACCATGTCAAAATATTAATAAACCTCCTTGTATGTTTTATCCACAGGTATCTGAGATGTTACTACTTTGCAGTACGCACTTTGATCACAATAGGCGGTCTTGCTGAACCTCAAACATTATTTGAGATACTTTTCCAACTGCTAAATTATTTCTCTGGCGTCTTTGTCTTTTCAAGTTTAATTGGACAGGTAAAAAAAAGAAACGCATTTGAAGGTCACTATAATTTTGAAAGTAGCACTATAGGTGAATTCGTTATTTATGGAATTTTAGCAGGGTGATGAAATGAAATTGAGGCAAAATGTTTAAGGTATAAAGTGTAAAAGGAATAAAGAATCGAATTTCGGTTGCTATAGATTTTTATTTCTTTGTGTTTCCTCCTGATTGAACTGACAAAGAATCAAAGTATTCAGGATTGCAAAAAAGAAAAAAATAGGAAATCACTTACAGGTTGAGTTTCCCATATCCAAAATAACCTGAAATCCAAAAATGTTTGAGCTTGACTAAGATAATGTCATCTTGGCTGTCTGATGGGTCTATGTATGCAAACTTTGTTTTATGTGTAAAATTATAAAACATATTGTATAAAAGTACTTTCCGGTTTTGTGTATAAGTTATATATAAAACATAAATGCCTTCCGTGTTTAGATTTGGGTGCCATCCCCAAGATATCTCATTATTGTATGCAAATATTCCAAAATACGAAAAATCTGAAATCCAAAACACTTCTGGCCCCAAGCATTTTGGATATGGAAGACTCAACTTGTACAACTGACTTTAAGAAGCCATTTTGAAATATGGCACACAAACAATTACTATTATAGATTTATTGAGATTGTAGTATTGGATTCTTTCTGATTATAAGAAAATAACTGTTGCTGTATGAATACTAATTACATAACAAAAGGGAGAGTATACAGTAGCTCCTTATTTTTGAATATTGACCCTCAAGACAGTTTTTTGCATTATATTATTTGAATCACTGTCTGGGCTATTTTTTTGTATTTGTGTTAATGGAAAAAAATAAATCACATAAAACAGTTTTATAGTGTATAATAGTATTTAAATTGAATCTTACAGTATCTGTGTTGTTATTTCAATCAGGCGTGATGGGACAGACTTCTGTGTCACAATAAGAAATACATTACAAAAGAAGAATTTGGAAAAATGTCTACAAATAAATTGAGAGATGATATTTAAATAATTAAATTTTAATTAAATAGGTCAAATTAGTTTTTTTAAACTATTTAATTTAAATGTATTTACCTTTTGATACTTTTAAATAATTTCTATTTGATTTACTTCAATTACTTAAAAGTAATATGCCTCAAAAGATCACGCGATTTTAGTACTGTAGATGTCTGGTAAACCATGATCATGAAACCTGTCTAATACTGATTATAGGTCGAAAATGGAATTAATGCAGTTGTGAACATTATAAGGATACTGCAAGTTAAAAATAACTTAAAAGTTACTGTAAAATCATCCATAAAAATTGTAAAAAGTAGTTACCCACTTCTTGTGTGTTATACATTCCAAGAACATCACAAATTTAAAGCTAATATTGTACCATGTAACCTATTATAATAAATCTATTATTAGGCGACCTGAGAAAAAAATTGGATTGCTGTATTTTCCAAAGACCTGGACAATAGGAAGTTTAGAGACATAAATCTGTGGGTTGTTTCAAGCTGCAAAGAGCTGCAGTTGACTAGATGAAATGTAGACAGGATCTGGACACTGGAATCCGACACTCACAATACAGATGGATCCCGATGGGGAGTATTAACGTTAGGGTTAGTCTTGGGGTTAGGCACTGGGGGACAGTTAAGGCTAGGTTGTGGGAGGGGACATTTAGGATTAGGCTGTGAGAGGGGACAGTTAGAGGTAGGGTTAGGATTAGGGTTAGGCCGCGGGAGGGGACAATTAGGGTTAGGCTGCAGGGGTGGGGGTGATTAGGGTTAGGCTGCAGGGGGGGAGAGGTTTAGGGCCAAGCTGTGGGAGGGGAGGGTTAGACTTAGACTCTGGGTGTGGGGAAGGTTATGGTTAAACTGTGGGGGGAGGGTTAGGCTGTGTGAGGGGACAGTCAGGTGACAATGCTAAATTCCTTTGTCGTATAAACAACCCTTATGAAGCTAAGAACACTGTACGCTGCTTACTTAAGAAATACCGTAATGATACGCTATTTGCGTAACGATCGCTCAGCCGTAGGCGAGACGCTCAAGCGTCACGTTCGCTCACGGCCCAGTGATCACAGGACACGTTATTGGTTATGTCTAGGGGAAAGATTCGCTGTAACGTAGCATACGCTAGAGACCACGAGGAGGTCACCAGCGGTGCAGACGCTCACAACACTATACCTTGATATTAAACCTTATACCGATGAAACACACAGAATACCTTAATGTGAGTACAGGGTGTAAATGCAACCTTGTGTAACCTGACTATCTACAAAGCTGTTTGAGCGTCACCGACGCTCAAGTGAACACTTAATACTATAGTAAATACACTGATACTGGTTTAGGGTTCCAAAGCCTATAATCTGTATTATATCTAGTATACTTGTAAAAGAGTAACACAGTACAAATGATACACTACAATATAACAAAGACTTCTTAACCAAACACCTAACTAAGGGATAAACTACAATGCTATCCTGGTCTAACACAATACAATACAATACTATAAAGTTTAGTCTAGGGGAGATATTAGAGAAAAGAGAGAATAGAGAGAGAGAAATTGGCTCACAGAAAGACAATGATTACGGAGAGAACTTACGCACAAAGGGTATGATCGCCTGCGCCTCGATATCCAGCTCCCGATTATCAGCAGATAACCGTTGATGAGAGAGTGAGAGCTGGATGTGGTCGGTCTGCCTATTTATGCCCCACACTCAATGCAATCTCCTAGTCCCTACAATCCTACAGTTTATTGGACACAGGAATTCGGCCCTGTACTGTAACCAAAGGTCATAGGTTGATTCATACAGGTGGGCTGTGCTGATTTCCAACAGCTCAGGTGGGTGGGGAACTGGGTTTCCCGCCGCATACCTGAGTATGTGCAAATCATAGAAATGGACATAAACTTCTTATGTCCATAACTATTCGCACGAGCGATTAATACGCTCCAAACCAACACCGGAATATTGCTAATTAAATACTCTTCCGATGGGTATCAAACACTGCTGTATGACTCCTGTTAGACCCTTCGTGCAATACAAAGAGGGATTCCTCCGCTCAGGGACATTCTATCTAAACCAAACTTACAGAAACTATTGAGGGGAACATGATCTATAAACTACATTAATTGTGAACTTTTGTAACGAATGAGTCGCACGCTACGATCACATAAACTCTACCGTAAATGCGCATACTGCGCGTGCGAGTGCACGCTATTGCGGGTATGCGCTTCCACGGGAGAGCGTACGCATGCGCAGCACGGACCAGTGTGCGGTGCAAATATGGCAGTGTGCACTAAGACATTTTTCTGACTTTGACAGTCCACCCTTTGGCAGTCAATAATAACTGCCACAAAATATTTAAGGAGAAAAATGTAAGTCAGGGGTTAATTGATTTCCATGGTGGGGAAAGGAAGAAGAATGGAGTAGGTGTGAAGAGAGTATGACCTAGTGAGAAAGTAGAAGCATGTGTGTATGAGTCCATGTTTGGAGGGTCATGTATCATCGTGCCGTACGTGTGGTAAATCAAGCTTCGAGGTATTGCGAAGTATACATTTGAATTCCTTCTTATCCTGTGGTACAGGTCTGTGGATGGGCTGTCAAACTCTACCGAGCTCATTTCGGCTGTGGTTGTAACACAATGGGGATGCACATTTTAGTTGATGATACATGAATTGGGGGGGGGTATGTGGTTGCTGCTATCTGTGCCTGTATTCCCTATCGACTATGTGTGTTATTGCCTGAGGGTTGCAGAGATGAAGATAAAGAACACTTACGAAAAATGCAATGATATTCTATGTCAGGGTAATGTACGTTCGTCGATTGAGGTCTTGATTGGTGTCGGTTGATTGGAGTCTTCTTCTTTGTGCTTTTGCTCATAAATCGTGAGTAAAGCATACAACGTCCATGGATTTACAAAAAATGTTGGGCTAGCGTGGTTTTAAAGTTCCTAGGGAAACTGGGGTACCCATGGCATTGTCCATCAAAATCTTGTTTATCAGGTCGTCTGCTCTTCTTCTTTCCATCTTTCCGTTGTCGGCCCCTTGGCTCATCAAATCCTTCGTCTACGTGGGTCTTTGTACCTCGGAGGAAAACATAGAAATGGGTGAAAGGCGGACCGTATACTCATTACATCATTACGTCATGGTTTCTAGCATTGGGTCATAAATCAAATCCAGGTTAATTACAGTTTCCTCACTCCTTAAGCTCATCACTTTCGTACTTTGCTTGCACCTCATCAAAGCCTGCCCGCATCTAAATATCAATCCAATAGATATAACGACACCCAAAATACATAGGAGAAACTTTCCAACATCCATTATGACTCCTTGAGCCCAGTCTCCTAAACCGGAGAACCAATTTCGCGGGTTCAACCATGACACCCAACCAGTCAGCTCATTACCTACAGCAGCAAGGGTGAGATTGTGTTTTCGACGAAATTCCCACTTTAATTGCAGAATATCGTCCATCTTTTGGTCTATGACCTCTACCGGATCCTCGGTGCTATTTGTGATATACGTGCAACA
Organism: Pseudophryne corroboree; assembly: GCF_028390025.1. Taxonomy (NCBI): domain Eukaryota; kingdom Metazoa; phylum Chordata; class Amphibia; order Anura; family Myobatrachidae; genus Pseudophryne; species Pseudophryne corroboree. The sequence continues at coordinate 731,464,981 of NC_086448.1, read as the reverse complement.
CTTTATGCCGTACTGTGTTGCCAATGTAACACAATATCCGCCTGTTACTGCTGTAAGATAATTAAGAATCATCCTATGCTGAACTAGTTCTGTTTTGTAAGCTTGAAGTTCTCTTCCAGTGTATCTAAACGTGTCATCATACATTTCAGTGATATTATCTAACAAATTGGCGAGTGCGGAAATGTATCTATAATTCATCACACCTCGAGCGGTGCGAGTGAAATCTAACGCTACCAGAACCTGAATCCCGGTGGATTCATGGATAAGATCAGAGGCCGGATGCTCTAACCTTTCTGACAGTTGTCTTTTAACAAGGTGCTCGTAGTGAGTGTGAGTATAAGGAGTTTGGGCACCACGGTGTATGTCCTTCATTTTGTCATGTGTAACAGTCATTACTTCAGGCAATACTTTTCCAATATAACACAATCCTTCAGAGTTTGGGGCAAGCCACTTGTACGCCTTTCTCCCGCATATGAAATATGCATCATCGGGGAGAACATAAGGGACGGAGAAGGACATGACCATGTTACAAACCTTCCAGGTGAAATCTCCTGACCCTAATTCTTCCATCTGTCTAATGCACGTATCAGTTTGTACGATATGTGCACAGTATCCTGGTGATACCTCTCCAACTTTAGTAATCCTATTTCCTAAGGTATATCGATACCGGAATGATTTTCCTCTACTGGCTATGTGGCGTACGAGCTCTGTATCTGTAGGCATTCTATCTGCTCTGTGTGAAAAGGTCATGGTAAGGTTGCTCCATGACACTTCCCAATTTCCCGGTTTTCTGGGATTGGAGATGTTAAAACATATGAGGGACCTATCCACATGGTATTGGTGGAGCTTCAAACTAGGAGGGCTGGAGATGTTAAACCTCCGGTCCACCGGTCTCCCACCACTTAGCTCAAGTACCTCCCCTAACGTTAAAGGAAATGGTACTAGCCCTGATTTACTGTGACCCTGAGGTACTTGAGAGCATACCCAACAATCTGTTTGGTTTAACACGTTACCCACTAAGGAGTGATAGTCACTCAATGGATGCCGGTCTATATGGATATTAAAACTAGATTGACATTTCTTTATGCATCCATCTTCAACCAGATTATCACAGAGCCTACAGATACAATTTTCCTCAGCTAACAATCCATCACAATTTCTTCTATCGGATCGTTTTCTGATACTCGCCTTTGCTTGTTGGCTTGGTTGATCTTGGAAAACTACGCCTCCATCATCATAATCGGAACCCATTCCAGAACCTCTTTCGACCTCTATGGTACTCTCGCCGGAACAGACTGCTCTGGTCAACATCATGGTTAACATCAAAATCCGGACCACAGTCTCTTGGGGCAAGTCCATCTTTGAGGAGGAAATAGAGAAGAATGAGAAGGGGGAAAAAGAAATTTTAAAGGAGAGGGGATGGGAAGTGGAGAAAACAATAAAAGGGAGAGGGGAGTCGACAGCTGCTTTCGGTCTTCAAGGCTCAGGTGCCGCCTCAGTCCTCCTGGAACAGACACTCTAGTGATACAACCTCTACCGTCTGTTCCTTATCACGGGACTTCTCTGGATCAGCAACCTTCTTGCAGTGGGATGAATGGACCCAAGTCTCTCTCTCAGCAACCTTCAATGCTGTGGTGCTAGTCAATAAGACCTGGTATGGTCCTTCCCATCTATCAATAAGACAACCTGAGCGTAGAAAATTTCGTATCATTACATAATCCCCAGGTTCAATGTCATGACAATTACTATCTGGTAAATCAGGAATCACCAACTTCAGATTATCATTTTGATTCCTCAACTGTTTACTCATGTTAATCAAGTACTTTACAGTTACTTCATTGTTACATTTCAAATCATCCTGAGGGTTAATCATGACATGCGGTTGTCGACCAAACAAGATTTCAAAAGGGGACAGATTAAGAGGGGACCTGGGAGTGGTTCTGATGCTATACAAAACAATGGGTAAAGCTTCTGGCCACGTCAATCCTGTCTCTGCCATTACTTTACTCAATTTATTTTTAATAGTGCTGTTCACTCTTTCGACCTTCGCGCTCGCCTGTGGACGGTACGGAGTGTGCAGCTTACTATCAATTCCCATCAACTTACACATTCCTTGAAAGACATCACCTGTAAAATGGGTACCCCTATCACTTTCAATGATTCTAGGGATACCATATCTACATACAAATTCCTGCACAATTTTCTTAGCTGTAAACATAGCGGTATTTGTAGCTGTTGGAAAAGCTTCGACCCAATTCGAGAAAACATCTATACAAACAAGTACATATTTCAAATTTCTACATGGGGGTAATTGAATGAAGTCAATTTGTATTACTTGGAAAGGGCCGCCGGCAGGTGGGATATGGGATGGTTCTGTTGGTATTGCTTTTCCAATATTCTTTCTCAGACAGGTAAGGCATGACATTGCTCTTTTACTAGCATGAGAGGAGAATCCTGGGGCGCACCAGTATGCTCTTACCAACTTGCACATCCCCTCCTTGCCTAGATGAGTCAGCCCGTGAGCTGCTTCAGCCAGACACGGAAGGTATGCCCTGGGGGCCACTGGTTTACCATGTCCATCCGTCCAGAGCCCTGAGGACTCCTGGCCATATCCCTTTGCCTTCCAGACTGCCTTCTCCTGAGTGGAACACAAATTCTGCATTTCACACAACTTTTGTGTGTTGATGGTATTAAATACCATCAGTTGTGTGGTGTCTGTCCGTATGGGGGTAGCAGCTGCAAGCTTTGCAGCTTCGTCTGCTCGGCTGTTACCAAGGGATACTGGGTCTTGACTATATGTATGTGCTTTACATTTGATAACAGCCACTCTGTCGGGTTCCTGTATCGCTGTTAGAAGCCTTTTTATGTGAGCTGCATGCGCTATCGGTGTACCAGCTGCCGTCATGAAATTTCTGAGACGCCATAGCGCTCCGAAATCATGGACTACCCCGAACGCGTATCTAGAATCGGTGTAGATATTGGCAGACTTACCCTTAGCCAATTCACATGCTCTGGTTAGGGCGACCAGTTCAGCAACCTGGGCTGAGTGAGGTGGGCCTAGCGGTTCCGCTTCTATGGTGTCTTGGTCATCTACGACTGCGTATCCAGTACACAAGTCTCCCGAGTCTGACTGTCTGTGACAACTACCGTCCGTGTAGAACGTGAGTTCTGCATCTTCTAGTGGATTGTCACTGATGTCAGGCCTTGCGGTAAAATTTTGGGTCAAATATTCCATACAATCATGTGTATCTTCCTTTGCATTAAATCCTCCTTCCCCATCACTCTCACCTCCCACCCTTTGTGCCTGTCCAGGCACACCTGGGAGAAATGTTGCAGGGTTTAATGCGCTGCATCTCCTTATGGTGATGTTTACTGGGGCCATTAGTGCCAATTCCCATCTCGTAAACCTTGCTGATGAGACATGTCTGGTTTGGGCAGAATTCAATAAGGCCGATACCGCATGTGGTGTATGGATTGTGAGGTTGTGGCCTAGCACGACATCTTCGCTTTTCGTCACTAGCAATGCTATCGCCGCAACGCTACGCAAGCATGTGGGGAGGGATCGCGCTACCGTGTCTAGCTGAGCGCTGTAGTATGCAATTGGCCTGCTGGCATCACCGTGTTTTTGTGTTAGTACACCTGCTGCGCACCCAGCACTTTCTGTTCCGTATAGTTCAAAGGGTTTCCCATAGTCTGGCATACCTAATGCTGGTGCCTGCGTTAGGCACTGTTTGAGTCTCTCAAATGCTGTTTCGGATTCGTCTGTATGCGAAATCCGATCAGGTTTGTTTGAAGAGACCATTTCCTGCAAAGGTAGCGCCAATATGGAAAACCCTGGGATCCAATTACGGCAATACCCACACATTCCTAAAAACGTCCTGATCTGTTGCTGGGTTTGTGGCAGTGTCATGTCTCTAATGGCTTGGATTCTATCAGCGGTCAGGTGTCTCAGTCCTTGTGTTAGACAGTGTCCCAAGTATTTTACCTTAGCTTGGCATAATTGCAACTTGTCTTTGGAGACCTTGTGACCTGTGTCTGAAAGATGAAACAGGAGCTGTTTCGTATCCTTCAGGGATGCCTCCAATGAATCAGAACACAGCAGTAGATCATCCACGTACTGTATCAACACTGATCCACTTTCCGGTTGGAAAGACTGTAAACAATCATGCAAAGCCTGAGAAAATATACTTGGACTATCTATGAAACCTTGGGGTAACCGAGTCCACGTGTATTGGACTCCTCTGTATGTGAATGCAAACAAATATTGGCTGTCAGGGTGCAGAGGTACCGAAAAGAAAGCGGAGCAGAGGTCAATAACAGTGAAAAATTTGGCAGTGGGAGGAATTTGCATTAGGATGACAGCTGGATTAGGCACTACGGGGAACTGACTCTCAACTATTTTGTTAATCCCCCTTAGATCCTGCACTAGCCTGTAACCCCTCCCCCCACTCTTTTTAACAGGGAAGATGGGACTATTTGCTGTGCTGGACGTTCTTACTAGAATGCCCTGTTGTAGCAAGCGCTCTATTACCGGGAAAACTCCTAACTCCACCTCTGGCTTCAGAGGATACTGTGGGATTTTTGGAGCTATCCTACCATCTTTTACTTGTACTACTACTGGAGCTACGTTTGCCATTAATCCAGTGTCCTGTCCATCTTTTGTCCAAAGCGACTCTGGTATCTGAGATGTCATCTCTTCTACTTGGGATGGATTCCTATTTGTCATAATGGAATGTGACATTAATTTTGATGGGGAGTCTAACATGTCTCGTACTTCCTGAGCGTGATTCTCAGGGATGTCCAAGAATACACCTTCAGGAGTACAATAAATGACGCAACCCATTTTACATAGTAAGTCTCTTCCCAGGAGATTGGTCGGTGCCGATGCAGCCAGCAAAAAGGAATGCTTGGTATGCAAAGGCCCTATTGTAATCTCGGCTGGTTTGCTAACAGGGTAGTGCTGGACTACTCCTGTTACTCCTATGGCTGGAACTGTCCTACCAGTGGTTCTCATGCCCACTGTCGAATTGATCACTGACTTGGCCGCCCCTGTGTCTACAAGAAAGTTTAAAGTTTTACCGGCTACATTGATTGCAATCTCTGGTTCGCTTCCAAGACTGGCAATCAATTTAACTGGTTGCAGATTACAGGTATGGCCACACCCCTATTGGGTATGCTGACCTCCCTGAATCCCGCTGGCAGCAACTACTTGTGAGGGAGTTAGCTGGGAACTACCAGAGGCATGCCAATCTCTGTTTGGGGGATATCTTTTTGTTTCCCCTGTATGTGGCTCAAAACTCCGCCTCTGTGGACCCTGCTCCCAATGTCGTGTGTGGTGTTGTTGTCTAGGGGGTTGAAAAGATCTTTGTACATTTCTTACTCTACAGTCTCGTGCAAAATGTCCTGGTTTGTTACACGAAAAACATGTTATTACACTTGCCTTACCCACAGGATTCGGTGGTACATACGCAGGCTGCCTTGAGGTCAGCGCCTGTATACTTACGGACATCAACTTATCACTTTGCGACTCCCTGTGCCTAGTGATATTTCTGTCGTGATCAATAGCAGCCTCTCTCAAGGTGGACACTGACAGACCTCGCCAACATGGCTGCGTGGTCTGTACCCTAGCTTTTAATGTTTCTTTCAAACCATCCATCAGTACAGATACTGCTACTTCTCGATGGTTTGGGTTGGTCTTTATGTCTTCTATACCAGTGTACTTTGCCATTTCTAATAGTGCCCGGTGAAAATATTCTATTGCCGTTTCGGACTCCTTTTGCTTAATGGAAAATATTTTATTCCATTTAACAACGGCTGGGAAATACTCTTTTAGCTGTAAATTTATCCTTTTTACATTATCCTTATTGTACACGTCTGTAAGCGGTACATCTTTATCCAATGCACAATCAGCTAAAAACTGAGTTGCATCAACATTGGAAGGTAAACAAGCTCTTAGCAGTATCTGCCAATCCTTGTTGTTGGGTTCTACCGTGTTACCTAAATCCCTGATGTATTTTTGGCTAGCAACTAAATCCTTCCTGGGGTCAGGAAATTCGGACACTATTGTTCTTAATTCCATTCTGGAAAATGGAGTGTACATGGCAATGTTCCTTATGGGAGTGGCTCCAGACACATCTGTTTTTCCATTGGGAACTGCTATTACCCTTACAGGAGCAATTCTAACAGCCTCTTCCTGTGTAGATTCTACAGCTTGTTGTGGTACAATTGTTTCAGTGTAGTGCATGGTGCCGTACTTACCCGTTGACACGACCTCACCTATCCCTCCGCTAGGGGCTTTCACTAATCTCGTGGGTGTCGCTGTGCCTACTGTGGTCTCTGCTATGGTGGCTGCAAGAGAGAGAGCTGAAATTGTTGCTGAATCGTCTTCTTGATCACACTCCTGAGGAAGGTTCAAAACAGGGTACATCTTGCACGGGTTAATACTTGCATGAGTTATTTGGTTAACATCATTAACATTTACAGTGTTACTAAGAGTTTGTGTTTTACAACCCTGTGCGTTTCTCTCCGCAATCAACTTCTCTCCTGCAATGTATGGTGGGGGAGGAGCTGTGGCAATCAACTTCCTGACTGCCCCAGATCCCGCCGCCAGAGCCAAACCTCTCTGTATCTCACCTTCCTGGTGCCATAACTGTAAATAATCATGATGCTGAATTCGTCTCTTTGCTGATTTTACGAGACATATCCTCCTCCTTAAATTTTGTAACACCTCTGGACTGAAGCTACCTATTCTTGGGAACTTGTCCCTGTCTTGTACAGTCATTCTCTCCCATTCATCACATAAAGATTCGGTGTGAATTCCATATTTTTCACACATTACATATCGTGCCGACCCAACTGGTCGGTTCACAGAATCAACCTGAACCAGGGTTGATCGCCCCCTACCTGAGCAACTGGCCCCCATAGTCTGTAGGTGTTGCTTAGTCCTCCTTGGATTTTCTGTATCAAGGTTTTCAGCAAGCCTTTACAGACAACCAAATTACTCCACAGTAGGCCGGCGGTGGCGGTTTACCGAGTACCCCACTCACTCGCCCACCTCGACCAATACGACCTGTAAACACCGTTATGATGCCAGCGTACTCGATACAGGGCCCCTATGGAACCTTCAGTTTACTGGAACATATGAGGGTTACCCGCAGGACACTTACTCTTTCCAGTAAAGTTGGGGTTGTTAGATAGTTCCTGAGTGACCAGCGAACTTCCCTTCCAAAAATAAAAAATTACACAAATCACGTCAGAATGTACAAATAGCGTTTGTGACCACTTTACTCTAATGGTATTTAGGTCAGATTACTAACTACTGCACACAATTACGTGTGGTCCAATCGTTCAGTACACGAGCACTACTTGTCATGTACTGAAAGACCAATGGAATCGATGTTTCCGGCCGCGATTCCTTCAGCAAGAGCTTATGGCCTATATGGGTTCTGCACCAACACCCCAGGCGTTGTGCCACTGGACTTTTATAGCGGACCTTTTACCTTACGACCTCCTGGTCTTGTTCCTTATGACCTCCTGGTCTTGTTACCTTATGGTCCGCTATACTCTAATGCTCAAATATTATTTAACCAGGGATGCCTCCCTGGCCACCGTATATGTCACTTACACGTATGTCCCTTGACGAGTACCCGACTTTCCTTTTGGTTCCACCTTAAAGTTATATAAACTTTTGTATACAAAACACACTCACTCAACACATGTACACTTTGTTTCTATATCTATTTCTGCGCAGAAATTGTCTTCAGGCCAAAAGTGTTACCAATTAGGAGCAGGATCTGTTAAACTAAATTTCAGATTTTCCAAAAAATAGATTTGCGTTATTTACCGCGTCGCGTTATCTACCGCTGTGCGTTACTTATCGCTTTTGCGCTAATTATCGCTTTGCGCTAATTATCGCTTTTCGTGACTTGGGCTACGTGGGCGTAACCAGACGCTACGTTGCGTAATGAACGCTGCGTGCGTCTGCCTTTTGGATTGCGTACGCTAGTCTTTGTTAGCGACACGTGTACGCAATGCAAAGGATCCACCGTAACACAATATATTTATTTATCAATGTAGATGATCCCTGATCATCTACCGCAATCCACACTGACTGCCTTGTATCTCAGACAAACCGTGTGTTTGTTCTATACTTTAACTATTACCTCTACTTTTAAATAACAGCAAATCTCTTTTTAGCACTTTCTATCAACTATAAAAAAATTGGCAAACAGGAATAGTGATATACGAAATTTGAAAAAGAAATGCAGATAAATGTATGCGTACGCAAGACAAAAGAAAAATAAACAGTTTTAAAAGACACAAGCGTTTTGTTCTTACTTCCGGTTACCGGATTCCTTCAGCACTCTTTACCTAAGCGAAGCAGACGCTTATCCCGCCAGCACTATGAGACAACCTCCCACCCTTTGCTGGAGGGATAATGTCCGCTGATCTACCTAGTGCAGATGTGAAAAGGACCGGACGAGCCCGCAATTGACAATGCTAAATTCCTTTGTCGTATAAACAACCCTTATGAAGCTAAGAACACTGTACGCTGCTTACTTAAGAAATACCGTAATGATACGCTATTTGCGTAACGATCGCTCAGCCGTAGGCGAGACGCTCAAGCGTCACGTTCGCTCACGGCCCAGTGATCACAGGACACGTTATTGGTTATGTCTAGGGGAAAGATTCGCTGTAACGTAGCATACGCTAGAGACCACGAGGAGGTCACCAGCGGTGCAGACGCTCACAACACTATACCTTGATATTAAACCTTATACCGATGAAACACACAGAATACCTTAATGTGAGTACAGGGTGTAAATGCAACCTTGTGTAACCTGACTATCTACAAAGCTGTTTGAGCGTCACCGACGCTCAAGTGAACACTTAATACTATAGTAAATACACTGATACTGGTTTAGGGTTCCAAAGCCTATAATCTGTATTATATCTAGTATACTTGTAAAAGAGTAACACAGTACAAATGATACACTACAATATAACAAAGACTTCTTAACCAAACACCTAACTAAGGGATAAACTACAATGCTATCCTGGTCTAACACAATACAATACAATACTATAAAGTTTAGTCTAGGGGAGATATTAGAGAAAAGAGAGAATAGAGAGAGAGAAATTGGCTCACAGAAAGACAATGATTACGGAGAGAACTTACGCACAAAGGGTATGATCGCCTGCGCCTCGATATCCAGCTCCCGATTATCAGCAGATAACCGTTGATGAGAGAGTGAGAGCTGGATGTGGTCGGTCTGCCTATTTATGCCCCACACTCAATGCAATCTCCTAGTCCCTACAATCCTACAGTTTATTGGACACAGGAATTCGGCCCTGTACTGTAACCAAAGGTCATAGGTTGATTCATACAGGTGGGCTGTGCTGATTTCCAACAGCTCAGGTGGGTGGGGAACTGGGTTTCCCGCCGCATACCTGAGTATGTGCAAATCATAGAAATGGACATAAACTTCTTATGTCCATAACTATTCGCACGAGCGATTAATACGCTCCAAACCAACACCGGAATATTGCTAATTAAATACTCTTCCGATGGGTATCAAACACTGCTGTATGACTCCTGTTAGACCCTTCGTGCAATACAAAGAGGGATTCCTCCGCTCAGGGACATTCTATCTAAACCAAACTTACAGAAACTATTGAGGGGAACATGATCTATAAACTACATTAATTGTGAACTTTTGTAACGAATGAGTCGCACGCTACGATCACATAAACTCTACCGTAAATGCGCATACTGCGCGTGCGAGTGCACGCTATTGCGGGTATGCGCTTCCACGGGAGAGCGTACGCATGCGCAGCACGGACCAGTGTGCGGTGCAAATATGGCAGTGTGCACTAAGACATTTTTCTGACTTTGACACAGGGGTAGGGTTAGGATTAGGGTTATGCTGCAGGCTGGGATGTTTAGGGGTACGCTGCAGGGGGGAAGTTAAGGTTAGACTGCGGGAAGGGATGGTTAGGGATAGGCTACGGGAGGGGATGGTTAGGGATAGGCTGCTGGAGGGGTGAGTTAGGGTTAGGCTGCAGGAGGGGACAGTTAGGGTTAGGCTGCGAAAGGAGACAGGGTTAGGCTGCAGGAGGGGACAGTTGGAGTTAGGCTGCAGGAGGGGACAGTTAGAGTTAGGCTGCAGGAGGAGACAGTTAGATTAGGCTGCAGGAGGAGACAGTTAGGGTTAGGCTGCAGGAGGGGGGCAGTTAGAGTTAGGCTGCAGGAGGAGACAGTTAGGGTTAGGCTGCTGGAGGGGATAATTAGGGTTAGGCTGCTGGAGGACTGGTTTAGGGTTATGGTTAAAATACTCACCGGTAGCTGTCAGAATTTTGAGTGTCTGTATTCTGACCGTCAGAATTTCATACCCAACCCGACTAGATATGGGTGTAGGACTAGTCACATAAATGGGCCATTTATGTGACAGTCACAAGAAAATACCTATGGAAAATAGTCGTTGGGCTTGATACTGAGGTGGACGAGTTTATACATACACAATGCAAAACAATGGGATAGGAACCAGCTGGCGGCGCAAAAAGAAAAACAATGGGAATCAAAACAGAAAGGTACGATTGCCTAGACACAGCTGAGACTACGCAATGTCCTTATATGTCAAAAGTCCAGAGTTCAGGGACTTCTCAAGTATGCTTCTCGTAAATGTCCGAAACCAAGTGGTTACATGTAAAAAAAACACAAATGGTATACAATAGTTCAGAAAACCATCCCTGATGTGATTTTTCAGTGAAAAGTGCTTCTTCCTGGATTCCTTGTACTGAGATGTCTATGGGAGGTGGTGTTTTAGCCGTACAGGTTCACCTCGGTGTGAAGGGTAATATAGGCTCCTCACATGTATGCTTACTTTAATATACTTCCAAACAAACTTATAAAGGTTTCTTTAGATTCTTGACGTATAAACTTTATATACTCGAATAGCAATGAATATCATATAATTTTAAAATAGCAGCTCCCATTCAGGCTTACTTCAAAAGATGCCGTTCTTCCATATAGCGGTTTCTTTATAGGTAAGTCATCCTGTCGTCCTCAAATGTCTCCTCACTTCGTGGTGTGCTCGATATAAAGCATACAAACGAGGGGACGTGTGAGGATACGTATTAAATTTATTGTAAAATAGTTAAAATATTTCCAGAGATAAAACAGAAATGGGATCCCCACAATGATAACCAGAAATGAAGATCTTATACAGCACAGTCCGACAGTGAAAAAAGATGTAACCCCGGGAAATCTCACCGCTTTCTGGCTGAAAAAACTGGTTGCTGTGGTGATCCAATTTGTCACATGCTCCCACCAACGCGTTTCTACTATAAGTCTTTGTCAAGGTGCATGTGGAGTGTACCATACCCTCTATTTATACCTGGCATGGTGTACAACATACGCCCCTTCCTGGGCGGGTCCTATTCGGTTAATTAATATATAACATTTATAAACTCAAAAATAGGGAGATAGATCCTATGGTGGGTGTATTGAGAGAATAAAATACTTTAATGCAGCAAAAATAAATCAAAAGAACACCATCTCAATTCACTACAAGATTTTCTTTTAGAAGGAATAGAACTCATACTCAAGAATAATTTCTTCTTTCACAATCAATCCTACTACCCACAGGTCAATGGCACGGCCATGGGGACCAGGTTCGCCCCAAGCTACTCCAATTTGTTCATGGCCAAATGGGAACAGGAGGTCATGGACGTTTGGGGTGACGAGGGGGCGGGCCTGGTCACCTGGGTCCGTTACATTTACGACATTTTTTTTGTATGGCATGGCACGGACTTATCATTACAGGAGTTTTGCCAATCTCTTAATAGCAATAACAAAAATATCATACTCACGTTCGACATCAGTGAAAGGTCGGTGCATTTTCTGGATCTTGAGATCTTCATAGAAGGAGGAACTCTACATACACGCACGTACACGAAACCTACGGATTGTAATTCGTTCATACCCTCAAATAGTAACCATCACAAAAACTGGCTAGCGTCGGTACCAAAGAGCCAATTCCACCGGATTAGAAAAAACTGCTCCAGATTGGAAGACTATCAAGAACAAGGAACCCAACTCAAAAAGCAATTTATTGATAAGGGATACGCAGCTGGAACATTGGAAACCCCCTTCCAAGAGTATCGGACAAGTAATAGAGAAGACCTTCTGACATCAAAGAAGAATTTGGAGAATCCCTTGGAAGGAATGGGCGTACCATTCATAACAAAGTATAGTAGCCAGCATAAACAAATGGAATCCATCATCAAAAGACACTGGAACATCCTACTACGTGATCCAGCACTGAAAGAAACACTGAGGGAAAAGCCCAGGTTCATATACAGAAAGGCTGACAATCTCAAGAATCACCTAGTGAAGAGTGTAACAAATGAAAAAAGAAAACCTGGTACGATTATGACTAAGGGCTTCCACAGATGTGGCACTTGTAGCATGTGCAGGAACTGTAAAAGCTCTGTATCAAAGATTACGGAATATACCTCAACTTCCAATGGAAGAGTGGGACGTATCCAACATTTCATCACCTGCAATAGTAACAACGTGGTATACCTTCTCACCTGGTCATGCAATAAACAATACATTGGAAGGGCTGGGAGAAAGTTGAAAGAACGGATGGCCAAGCATGTTCGGAACATTAAGAAAGGAGTCATCTCACATGGGGTTTCAGCCCACTTTAAGGATTTTCATCAATGTCAACCCACAGATTTGGTCGCTTTTTGTGGAATCCACATTATAAAGGGAAACTGGAGGAAAAATAGTATGGAGGAAGACCTTGCAATGAGAGAAATGCGAAGTATTTTTGAAATGGGTACCCTACATCCAGCAGGTCTCAACTTGGACTTTGAGACAAAATGGTTCCTGTGATTTTATCATCCAGCTCCCACATTTCACTCGTTAGAGTAACTAAAGAATTTCAATGAAGACTAGGGTAAAGTTTATTCCAGGTAGGGAATAAAAATAAAAATAAAAATAATGTACATGTTATACCATATGATTATTACACACAGAGTAACCCATGCACTCCGCGATATTTGAATACCTGTTAAAAATCATCGGGGTGTCTCATGTTCTGTTTACCATAGACTATTTCAATATGGGTCAAGCATTGTTTGCAGTTAAGGTTGGGGCGAAAAACCTAGTCATGTATTATAAGATGTATCATGACTCATTTGAACTATCTGAGTCTATTTGAAGTTTCATGTATAAGACTATTACCCTCCTATATACACTCTTTAGAGATAAGTGCATTTATCTTTGACCCCTTTCCTACCTCCATTTCAATCCCGTGATTTTTGTTTCCTGTGTGTAATACATGTATTGTTCCTGCAATGGGGATTATTCCATGCAGAAATTGAAGGAAACCTTAGGACACGTTTGACATTATAAGATGGATTAGTATGCATTTTTGTGTTTCATGTTTGTAGTTTTGAAGGCCGGTTTTGGAGTGTACAACCAGCTCATATCTCTTACACTTTGAATTATTTTATCCATAACTACATTCCATCTATGTGTTTGCTGCCCACCTGCGTTCCATCGTATTTGGAACGCAGGGAACAGGAAGCAGCACGGCAGAGCCAGTATGGTGGTGACCCGCATGGTGTGATACACTTGGTGACGGGTCACGCCAACGCCATGCGTGATGACGTCAGTATTGAAAGGGACGTCACTCAGCGGAAACCATGGTAACCGGGTCCCGTTGGCGGCGCGTTACCAAGCGGGACCATGACCATGACAACCATGTCCCAGAGCGGGACCATGGCAACCGCTCACTGCGCCGTCATATCGGATTGGATGCCGGGTCACTTCCGCCGGATACCCGGCGGAAGTAGTGTGCGTTCCAGGTGTAATGGAACGCGTAGCACGAAATTACATTTTTAGAACTCCCTCTCTCTTTATTTTTGCTGCATTAAAGTATTTTATTCTCTCAATACACCCACCATAGGATCTATCTCCCTATTTTTGAGTTTATAAATGTTATATATTAATTAACCGAATAGGACCCGCTCAGGAAGGGGCGTATGTTGTACACCATGCCAGGTATAAATAGAGGGTATGGTGCACTCCACATGCACCTTGACAAAGACTTATAGTAGAAACGCGTTGGTGGGAGCATGTGACAAATTGGATCACCACAGCAACCAGTTTTTTCAGCCAGAAAGCGGTGAGATTTCCTGGGGTTACATCTTTTTTCACTGTCGGACTGTGCTGTATAAGATCTTCATTTCTGGTTATCATTGTGGGGATCCCATTTCTGTTTTATCTCTGGAAATATTTTAACTATTTTACAATAAATTTAATACGTATCCTCACACGTCCCCTCGTTTGTATGCTTTATATCGAGCACACCACGAAGTGAGGAGACATTTGAGGACGACAGGATGACTTACCTATAAAGAAACCGCTATATGGAAGAACGGCATCTTTTGAAGTAAGCCTGAATGGGAGCTGCTATTGTAAAATTATATGATATTCATTGCTATTCGAGTATATAAAGTTTATACGTCAAGAATCTAAAGAAACCTTTATAAGTTTGTTTGGAAGTATATTAAAGTAAGCATACATGTGAGGAGCCTATATTACCCTTCACACCGAGGTGAACCTGTACGGCTAAAACACCACCTCCCATAGACATCTCAGTACAAGGAATCCAGGAAGAAGCACTTTTCACTGAAAAAATGACATCAGGGATGGTTTTCTGAACTATTGTATACCATTTGTGTTTTTTTTACATGTAACCACTTGGTTACGGACATTTACGAGAAGCATACTTGAGAAGTCCCTGAACTCTGGACTTTTGACATATAAGGACATTGCGTAGTCTCAGCTGTGTCTAGGTAATCGATTTTGATTCCCATTGTTTTTCTTTTTGCGCCGCCAGCTGGTTCCTATCCCATTGTTTTGCATTGTGTATGTCCTTCAGGTGTGTGTGGTGACACATCAGGGTAAGGGACCACTAAAGGCTGCAAATAGAGTGCGCAGGATTTTACCTTGAATTTAATTGCATAGAGTTTATACATACAGCACATGCGCAGATGTAATTTTACAAAAATCTCCATCCGATTCTGATCCTACAGAACTCCGACGCACAGGGGCGCTTTAAGAGAGAAGGCCCGGGTGCAGCCTCCTCCATTCGGGCCCCCTCCTCTCTGCAGGCAGCGCTGAGAGTTTGAGCACTAGAGCACTCAGACTCTACTGTGCATGCGCAGATCTCTGGGAAAATAGTACGGTGGCCATTTTCCCAGTGATTTTTGTATTGCACATGGGCAGAACGCAGTGAAAATGTGCCATTTTAACTGAGTTTTAACTCCGCCATGGACGTCGGCACGGGACAACGGAGGGGTGAGTATTTAGAAAATGGGTGCAACATGTGCAGTGAGGGCCCTCTCTGGACTCAGGGACCTGTGTGCACGCACATAATGCACCCATTATAGATTCGCCAGTGCCGACACATATGTCTTTCTGTGAAGTTGGGCGTTTCTGGGTGGCATAAATGTGCGTGCACATAACAGTCCTATCATGTGTGAGCCATGGGAGTGTCATGGACATGTATCTAGTCATGTGTATGGGGAACGGAAGTCTGTTTCTGGTGGATCTTTTGCTCCTAGCATGGGGCTGTTGTAAGTGCCAATGTTAATAGTGATGGCAGTTAACGTAAAATGGCATGGCTGTCCATTATCAGACTCATGGGGCTGGATGTAATGACGCCCGAGATCACCGGAGGTGCGAGATGCCGGTTGATCTCGGACGTTTTTTAAAGTAGCAATCACAAACAAGGCAAAACCATGCTTTGTATGTAATTGCCCCTTTAAAAAAACGTCAGCGATCGGCCGGCATCTCACACCTCCAGCAATCTCGGGCATCATTGCATCCGGCCCTTGGTTTTCTTGCGTTAGCATAAGGTAGTGCATCGGGCTTCTGCGGATGCCCACAACTACAGCCACTCTGCATGCGATGCAGGATCAGCCCCAAGGTATCTTTTTTTTCCCTCCAGGAATTGATTCCATCACTTTTAGCTGCTGTATATTAAATGCTAGAGAGTGAAACCCTTTTGCACAAACTTTGAAATACGTACCTCAAAACTGAAGCTGCATTTTGAGCTATGGTTCTGTGTGCCAAGACTTCATTCTTTAGCACTGCCCATGGGTAAGAATTAAGGAGCTTGCTAATTCCTAGGGCTGCACTTTACCTTTCCCTCACTACCAGCATCTTGCGCAGATACATTATCATCATTGCTTTATGTTTAAAGCTACTTCAAACATATGTGCTTGTCACCTGGTCTGGTGACACCCTGTGCACACAATGTAGCACCTGAATGTGCCCCAAAAAGGGGGCAAGGACTAGCATAAAGGGTTGTAGTCTCATGGAAAAACCCCATTTGCCATAACCAGGGGTATGGCCTCGCTGGAAGGGGGTGTGGCCTTGATTACATCACTCCGGAAGAGTACCCAGCATTCCCGGAGACTCTGGCTGCACTACCGGCTCGCCCTCAGTGACAGGAGCCGGGTGCTATAGATAATACCACAGTGCAGCACCCTGCTCCCTGTCACTGCGGAGGAGTTGGCATTTGGTGTCACCCGCTCTGACAGTGGCACCCAGGTTTAGTCCCCCCCCCCCCCCCCCGCACCCTCCATAGTGGTGCCTCTGCATATGGTAGTTATGTATGTCTGTCTGCATAAATCAATCTATAGCTAATCAAATGACTAAAACAATTAAAATATATACATATCTACAGGGGTACCTATCTATCTACCTATCTATCTATCTATCTATCTATCTATCTATCTATCTATCTATCTATATATATATATATATATATATGTATATATATATATATATGTATGTATATATATATATATATATATATAAATATATATATATATACTGTATGTGAAATGTGTTATACATCCTGCTGGTTTTAAATGGATTTCTTCTAAAAGCGTCATCTTTGACTTTCTCTGCTAGATGCGTGATGTGATTGGTGCTGCAACTGCAGGACAAAGCTATTACCATGACAGCGTGGACAAAACTGTCTCCTATATGAACGCAAATAAAATCCCCAAATATGTGCAGAGCCGTGTGAGGACCTGGTATGAGTATACATGGGATTCACAAGGAATGTTAGGTATGAACTGACAGCACAGAGAAAGAACATAGAATTGTTGTAAAATTTCCAGTAGCAACTGAAAAACAAAAGTTAGTAAATTTTTATTGAAACATACGGGCCGGGGAAGGAGTCAGTGACGTGGTTTGAGCTGTGGCCTGTCTATTTATCACTAATGTGTAGTATAAATGTCCAATTGCAGATGATTCTGAACTCATGGACGACATGCCAACAAAAATGCAGCTGGCTATTGCCGTCGATGTGAACTTGACTATTGTCAGCAATGTGGATTTATTCAAAGTAAGTGACTTTGGTTATTGATTTTGAGTTGAGAAATTTATAGTATAAAAACCATAGTATATACAGCAGGATGCGGCGAATATGCCGACTGTCGGAATCCCGGCAGCCAAAGTACCAGCACCAGAATCCTGACACCTGTAGGAATCCCAACGCCGGAACTCCAAATGGGCAGGAGACAGACGTCAGGATCCCAACAGCCAGCATGTCATCCCTTGCAACTGCCGGCGGGTTAGGTTTGGGGGGCGGAAAGTGGGGGTTAGGTTTAGGCGCCACCTTGGCGGGTTAGGGTTAGGCTACGGGGGGTGGGAGTGGGGTATTAGGGTTAGGCTGCAGGGAGGGAGGGTTAGGGTTATGCACTCCCCCGGGGGAGGTTAGGGTCAGACTGTGGGGGAAGGAGGGTTAGGTTTAGGTGCCACCTGGGAGGGGTTAGGGTTAGGCTACAGGGGGTGGTGGGTATTAGGGTTAGGCTGCTGGGAGGGAGGGTCAGAGTTAGGCACCCCTTGGGGAGGTTAGGGTCAGGTTGTGGGGGAGGGAGGGTTAGGTTTAGGTGTCACCTGGGAGGGTTTAGGGTTAGGCTACGGGGGTGGGAGTGGGGTATTAGGATTAGGCTGCAGGGAGGGAGGGTTAGGGTTATGCTCTCCCCCGGGGGAGGTTAGGGTCAGACTGTGGGGGAGGGAGGGTTAGGTTTAGGTGCCACCTGGGAGGGGTTAGGGTTAGGCTACAGGGGGTGGTGGGTATTAGGGTTAGGCTGCTGGGAGGGAGAGTCAGGGTTAGGCACCCCCTGGGGGAGGTTAGGGTCAGACTGTGGGGGAGGGAGGGTTAGGTTTAGGTGTCACCTGGGAGGGGTTAGGGTTAGGCTACAGGGGGTGGTGGGTATTAGGGTTAGGCTGCTGGGAGGGAGGGTCAGGGTTAGGCACCCCCTGGGGGAGGTTAGGGTCAGGCTGTGGGGGAGGGAGGGTTAGGTTTAGGCAGAGATGATGTGGGGTTAGGTTTAGCCACCTCCGAGTGGTGGATAGGGTCAGGCACTAAAGGGTTAGGTTTATGCTGCGGGACCAGAGGGTTAGGGGGTAGTGGAGAGGGTTAGGTGGTAGGAGAAATACCCTCTACTCACCCCTGTCGGGATTTCATACATCGGGATACCGTTGTCAGTATTATGAACACCGGGATCCTGTGCGCTGGCATGTAATACTGATTCCTATACAACGATGCTAAAATATCACAGGGAAGTCTGTAGGTCTGCATTAGACAGCGTGATTAATAGGATACCTTAAACAAACAGCACATATTAAATAATTGGCAGTAACTTGCAACTACAGTATATGCTTCACGTGCACGCATTTCAGAAACGTTTAAAAAATATAAATAATTACAGATGACTGTAGACTTGGAGGGAAACCTTTTTTCAATAGGAAATAATACTCTTTTGTAAAACTAACAATAGATAAGATAATAGTAGACAGTTACAGAGAATTACATAACATAACTACTTGTACAGTATACATAAAAACATTTTGGATTGATGTATGTATTTATTTTTATTGTCATGTTACATTGCTAAAATAATCATCCCAACCTTTCTTGCACAGTCAGTCTTTCACAATCCAGGTGTGTACTCAGGAGGTGGGTCGTGGGGACCCAGGTGTGCACTCAGGAGGGTGGTCGGGGCACCCAATTATGCACTCATATGGGGGTCTGGAGGGGGTAGCAGTTGATTTACCGACTGACACAATACAGATGGTCATAATCCCTAAAGCCATTGACCGACAGTCAAAATACTGACACAGTCAAAATACTGACATTCATTATACCGACATGTCCAAAATGCCAACATAGTCAGAATACCGACATTTAAAATGCTGACATGTTAAAATGATGGCATGTGTTTTTAAGGAATTTTTACCCAAAAACAGACTTGTTCATGCTTTACCATCCCAGTGGACCTGGAAGGGGAATATAATAGTGTTGCGAGTGCAGCGAGGTACCGTGCCTGAAGAATGGTGAGCGCAGCGAGCCATGCGAGGGGACGCAGCACACTTACACGGTGTCCATGTCGACCTATGTCCACATTGACAAAAAAAAAACCAGAAAAACTCATGTCGGTATTTCACATGTCAGCATTTCAAATGTCGATATTTTGAACATGTCGGCATAATGAATGTCGGTATTTTGACTGTCGGCCAATGGCTGTCGGGATTATGACTGTTGGTGTTGTGTCCGTAGGTAAATCATACCGAAACCGTCTGGAGGACCCAGGTGTGCACTCAGGAGGGTTGTGGGGATCTACAATTGACCCCCCCCCCCCTTCCCCGCTGCCTGACGCTTCATATTTCATTTCATCCATTTAAGACATACTGCTCTTAACTACAGTATATACTGTAATGCAACTCTGCATTGCAGGAAGCCACAACTACAGATGTGGCCACATATACTGTACCTATCCTCAAATTGTGCCAGATAGCCTAGTTTGTCACTTCACAGATATTGCTATTTAGCTTCACCAAAACATTGCATCCCCAGATGTGCATATACATCATACAATACAATCACTAAATTGCAGGAAAAAAATTATTGATATAGCATCTATCTATAATTCAGCCCCTGAAATGCAAAAAGATGAAAATGTATGCTGCATAGAATCCCACCTGTCGTCTTGCACCATATGAAACAAAAGGAATATGTATGAGGACACATTTGTATAATGAGAGTGTTACTTTGTTGCAACAGTGTTGCTGCATTCTGCAAAACAGTTAAACCTTTAAAGTGTAAATAGTGTTTGTTCAATAATAGAAATAGAGTTTCAAAAGAATCTTAAAAGCTGGGTACACACTGGAGCGACGGGGATTCATGCCGACATTAGAATGATATAGAGCTGTTGGGTTGGTACAAAGCGCAGAAGTAATTAGGATCCATACCTCCCAACTTTTTCATTGAAGGAAGAGGGACACATGCGCTGCGAAGCGGGAGTGGCCTGTGAAAAAGGGGCGTGGCTTCATGGGAGGGCCCTGCTTTCGTCACTGAGGAGGCATGCCCAGCGCTCCATGAGCCGCTGGCAGGCCCCCTCTCCTTCTGTCTCCACTGAATAGATGCTGTGCGCATGCGCACAGCTTCTATTCACCGCTCACTGCGGCCAGCGGGTGGGATAGCTGGACAGTCCCAAAAAAACATGACTGTCCCGCGAAAATCGGGACAGTTGGGAGGTATGGTAATTAGGATCTTGTTTCGGGTGCTGCTGGTACCTATAGAGTTGTCCACACTCTTGTTGGCAAATGGTTAATAGGGTTTTTTGGTACCTGCGCTCACCAAT
Source organism: Pseudophryne corroboree (assembly GCF_028390025.1). Taxonomy (NCBI): domain Eukaryota; kingdom Metazoa; phylum Chordata; class Amphibia; order Anura; family Myobatrachidae; genus Pseudophryne; species Pseudophryne corroboree. The sequence continues at coordinate 731,444,239 of NC_086448.1, read as the reverse complement.
GCATGTTGTCAAATGTATCAAAGATGTATAATCAGTGCATAATAAACAGGTGTCTGTGTCTTCTGCTAATACTTTTATTCAGTCACAATGCTGAGTATCAGTCAGAAAAAAAGATATAAACACATAAACATCAAATGAAAATAACAATTTTGCAAGCTAGGTTCTTACACATAATATGTTATTACATCCATAGATTGTAAGCTTGCGAGCAGGGCCTTCCTACCTCTATGTCTGTCTGTCTTTGCCCAGTTTTGTTCTATAAGTGTTGTTCTAATTGTAAAGCGCAACGGGATATGCTGCACTATATAAGAAACTGCTAATAAATAAATAAATAAATAAATAAATAAATATGTTAATTTTACGTGTTGGGTCAGAATGGCCGTATTCCCGGCAGCACAAAGTTCATATCTAGTGCAGGTAATTGGTGTAATACAGTTCGCAGTCTCTTAGGGGTGCAATGTTGATCCTTCGGTCTGGTAATCCCCACTTGATGATGGAAAAAGAGTTTTTAGTCTGAGGGGGGTCGTGTTCTGAGAAGCCGCCGTCCCACCTGCCAGCTACAACAAACTTACCCACACTTCTTATGTCTCTCCCATGTCTCACTAAGGTGTGAGTGTTCTACTGATGTTTCCCCAGAACACGACCCCCCTCAGACTGAAAACTCTTTTTCCATCATCAAGTGGGGATTCCCAGATCGAAGGGTCAACATTGCACCCCTAAGAGACTGCGAACTGTATTACACCAATTACCTGCACTAGATATGAATTTTGTGCACCACGGAATACGGACATTCTTACTCTACACGTAAAATTAACATATTATGTGTAAGAACCTAGCTTGCAAAATTGTTATTTTCATTTGATGTTTATATGTGTTTATATAATTTTTTTCTGACTGATACTCAGCATTGTGACTGAATAAAAGTATTAGCAGACGACACAGACACCTGTTTATTATACACTGATTATACATTTTTGATACATTTGACAACATGCATAGGTGAGCGCAGGTACCAAAAAACCCTATTTGACATTAGAATGATCCCCGTCAGTCTAGATTGCCCATACAAACTGGGATGACTTTAATGAAGGACGGAACGATCATGTTCCATCCTTCATTAACATACCACAGGATGCTAGCGATATCGTCAGGTTTGAAGTGTGGGACATCAAACCTGACGATGTCGCATGCGACCGCAGGAGCGCACATATAGTGCATCCGGAAAGGATTCACAGCTCTTTACTTTTTCCACATTTTGTTATGTTATGTCACCAGGCCAATACCATACCATAACAGAGACATCCTGGATGAAAACCTGCTCCAGAGTGCTCTTGACCTCAGACCGGGTGCAACGGTTCATCTTTCAGCAGAACAACGACCCTAAGCACACAGCCAAGATATCAAAAGAGTGGCTTCAGGGCAACTCTGTGAATGTCCCTGAGTGGCCCTTCCAGAGCCCAGACTTGAATCAGATTGAACATCTCTGGAGAAATCTGTAAAATGGCTGTGCACTGACGCTTCCCATCCAACCTGATGGAGCTTGAGAGGTGCTGCAAAGAGAAATGGGTGACTCTGCCCAAAGATAGGTGTGCCAAGCTTGTGGCATCATATTCAAAAAGACTTGAGATTGTAATTGCTGTCAAAGGTGCATCAACAAAGTATTGAGCAAAGGCTGTGAATACTTATGTACATGTGATTTTTTTATTTTTTATTTTTAATAAATTTGCAAAAATATCAAAAAAACTTTTTTCATATCTGCATTATAGGGTATTGTGTGTAGAATTCTGAGGGAAAAATGAATTTATTCCATGTTGGAATAAGGCTGTAACATAACAAAATGTGGAAAAAGTGAAGTGCTGTGAATATTTTCCGGATGCACTGTATTGAGCATACACACTGGGCGATGTAGGCAATATGTCAGTAAGATCCGCCCGATATCGCTCAGTGTGTACCCAGCTTAAGATATACAGGGGTTAAGCATTGGACAATGATAAAGTGGAGAGAGAAAGTACCAGCCAATCAGCTCCTAACTCCAATGTCACAGGCTGTGTTTGAAAAAATGACAGGAGCTGATTGGCTGGTACTTTATCTTTCTCCACTTTATCACTCTCTAAGGCGTAGTACTCCTGCACCCAAGGGAGAACGTATATGCACATGGAGAAAAAAGCTTTTTTTTTTATTGGAGAGTGATGTTAATTCTTGAATTCTAGGTGGCCACACTCAGTCCAACCCTAGTGATTAACCCAAGACTCAAGGATCATCATCCATCATACATGTGTTTAGCCAAACCCAGCGAGATCTGTTCTATAGAGTTATTCACAAATGGCTTTAAAATGCCCCAACACACACTGGCCACTGACAGTAATCTTCTGTTGATGATCCTATCAATATATGCTGGTCTTTTGGGGACTCATACCCTGAAATATCAGATCAATTGTACCTAAGACATCTCAGTGATGTCATTGACTGTGTTCTGTTCGTTTTCATTACTTTACCAGGGTTGCGAGCAGCAGATGATTCACGACTTGCTGCTGAAGCTGAAATCCATTGTCTATTTACCAGGTGATTTTGTTTGCAAAAAGGTAAACTAAATTGAATTTTTCATTTTGTCATGCTGCATCATTGATAGCATTAATAGATTGTGCTATTTAGGAAAATGTTTTCATAAGCATAGAATTTATAGCATTTTCTACTGCATCTGGAACAGAAAGAAAATCTTGGATCCTTTAATTGTAGTCACAGGGACGTATTCATAAAGAAGTCACTTTGAAAATATAACTATTGCCGTTATTACAGTTATTACAGTAATATTAAAGCAGTGATTTATTGTCACTACCAAGCACTTAGAGACCACTAATGCTATATAACGCAAGTTAAGCCAATATGAAAGGCATCTTGTTCCGTCTGACAGGTTATATTCAATGTGATAATGTTAGTGCGTGTTATAAGTAGCGCTTTCATACTGGGTAAGTTATACTTTCACGTCTCAGCTTTATAGCTACAATTAAGCATCTACTGTATCTGCCTCTATACTTGAAGGTTTAAAACATGACATGTAGCTAAGGCAGTGTGTATCCGGATGACAGATCAACAATGTATTGGTCGACAGGCAACAGGTCAAAACCATATGGTCGACATGTACAAAGGTCAACCGATGAAAGGCAGACAGTGCTTAAGCTCGACTGGTACAAAAGGTCAACATGTTCAAAAGGTCGATGTGACAATGGTCGACACAGAAATTGTCCACACATGTTTTTTAGGTTTTTCACATTTTGCCAACATTTGCTTGATTTACTATCCATCTATGGGGAATAGTAGCCTCTGGTGAGCATCTACGTTGGTACTGATGGTAGTCACAGATAGGGTCGGACTGGCCCACAGGGGTACAGAGGAAACCCCTGGTGGGCCCCACTGCCTGATGGCCCATCCCCTCCTCTAGGAAACAGGTTCCAGACAGTGTTAGTGATATGTTACATTATACTGCACAGGACTATGGTATATTCTGTATTGCTGTTATTAATCTTGTACATTACTATGCACTAGCAGTATTTACTTTACATATACAGTGGTTACTCAAACCTCTGTGTAGCCTGGCCACACCTCTAAATATGGGCCCCTACCACCGCATTTCCCCGGTGGGCCCATCATGCCCCAGTCCGACACTGGTCACAGAACATGAGCCATACAAGATTTGGCCCAAAAAACATGTCAACCATTTTTATGTCCCATTGTCATGTCGACCTTTTGACCCTGTCGACCTTTTGGGACATCCCCAGTTCCACCACTGCCTATGCCCTCTAGGTTCCAGACTGTGCACTGTGACTGAAAACACGGTCGCCCTGTGCTTGCCTTCGCTGCGCAGGCAGAGGGGCATCCTTAATTCAACAATGCGATCTCATATCGCTGGCGGGCATTTGCATGCTGGGCGGCATTGCCCTTTTCTGGGCAGCCCCCCACATGTGATCGCAAGCATATGCCGTTTTGCTAATTTACCAAACTGCAACTGATTCTGAATAAGGTCCATAGTATTAATATATTATTATTACCTTTCCTTATGAATTGGAGGCAAATAAGCATATATTAAAGTATCATACTCATGAGGAGCCCTGGGCAAGAGAGGCACGGGTGCCTCATGCCTCATTGATGTCAGTAATTGCTAATAAAATAATGGATGGACTACATGAATAAATAATGGGTGAGTCCACAGACTGGCAGCTTCCACTGTGTGTAATGGACGGGTGTGGTTCATCAAATCGACAGTGTCTAGGTCGACAATGTTTAGGTCGACCACTATAGGTCGACAGTCACTAGGTCGACATGGATGGAAAGTCGGCAGGGTTTCTAGGTCGACATGTGCTAGGTCGACAGGTATAAAGGTCGACATGAGGATTTTTTATTTTTTTTGGTGTCGTTTTCTTCGTAGAGTGACCGGGATCCCAAATTAGTGCACCGCGTCCCCTCGCATGGCTCGCTTCGCACGCCATGCTTCGGGCATGGTGCCTTCGCTCCGCTACCGCTTCGCTCGGCACACTTTACCGTTCCAATCGTAGTCCACGTGGATCGTTAAGTATGAAAAAATTCAAAAAAAGAAAAAAAAGTGAAAAACTCATGTCGACCTTTAGACCTGTCGACCTAGCACATGTCGACCTAGAAACCCTGTCGACCTTCCATCCATGTCGACCTAGTGACTGTCGACTTATAGTGGTCGACCTAAACATTGTCGACCTAGACACTGTCGATCTTCAGACCGGATCCCGTAATGGACAGGTACATTTTATTGGAAAAGTTGTTAAATATGAGCAAATGACAAAATAAGGGAAACACTGAGTATAAAAGCTTTTATGCGGACATCTGTTTCTGCTGTGACAGCTTTGTAAAGTGCATCTAACAAATGAAAGATGGAACCTTCAAAACAACGTGACTACCAACTGCAAATGTCTTCATTTAAGAGACAAGATATAATCATTTTACCGGAATAGCAGCTATGATTTAGATGTACTGTACAGTTGAAAACCACTTTGAAATTCTAACAGTATATATTATCTAACAATAAGTAAACACAATTTACCAAGTCAAGGCCGAGGCAGCAGTTCTATCATCATTTGAAAAATGAAAGTGCATAAAATGATTATCTGACATCTAGAGGACTCACGTGGAAAAGGCCTGACATTCCTGACCTAACTGATTACTTGTCTCTCACATTGCTCCCTTGGTAAATTAGCACTCTCTTCCCATTTTGCCATTCTATTAAACCACAAAATAGTTTGAATCTCCTATATCTTCTTGTATAGAATGCTTTGTCTGACAGTTTCCCAATATCCATATAGAATGAATACTAAATCTGGCAGCCAGATTTAGTTTGATGCATTCTTTCTAGTATGTCTGTACTTTAATAGCAAGAAGCAACTTAGGACGAGATGTATAACGTTCGATTTTGCAAAAATAGTGCCAATTTTCAGCGATTCGCAAAGCAGTGTATTAAATAGCGTGCAAATAGCCGGAAGTAATATATGGCCGGAAGTAATAAATACCAAATCGCATAAAAAACATTTTGCTAAAAAAAAATATGCCAAAATATGGCCTACAGCATCAGGTCTGGTCCAAAAGGGAGGGTGAATAAATGTGTGTCCCATTCATCTTATGGATAAAAGGCAGAATGTTTAATAGCATTGGGCTCTTCCTGTACCCCTATATCTTGTAAGTCACAGCAAAACAGGAGTTTATCATTATTTGAACAGTAATTCCAGTCTTCTTGTTTTTATGATGCATTGTTATCACTGAGAAAGATGTCTTTATTTTGTATCTAACAAAGAGTCTTGCCTTATTTTTCATTTTGTGCAAGTGTGCCTAGATTTATGGCAAAGTATATTGCACTCCAAGCAGAATGTTGGCTTTTTGCTAGAGTTTTCACAATTTATAGGGTCAGGATCCCCATTCTAAATAGCTGGTGATGACCAAACTGTTGGCTCATGGCTAAGCATGTGTGAATATCGGGCACCTTCAATATATGATGCCATAGGAGGAGGGGGCTTAGCCACACCATACTTGTGTTGGCTGCATCTCTGGCAGCCCCAGACCTCCACCCCGGTCCAGAATTACAATTGGGCCTGGGCACTTTGCCTCCCTTCCTCTTGGTTTCCCTATGTAGTGAAGGAGTTGGCTGGAAGGAATTTGTATCTAGTGAAGTAGGAAGTGGGCTCACAGATGAGCCTCTGAGCAGGTCAGCGCAAATATGATATTGTATTTTATGAAGCAAAATTATTGTGAAATAAAGAATGTAAGCTGTAGTAAGTACAGTATGATATGTTGCCTTTTCCATTATATGTTGCTGTATTGTCAATTTCATGTTTCCTTTAGAATATTTGACAAGTTTTAAAACTTTATATGGCTACTGTTATAATACAAAACACAAAGACACAGTAGCATATAATCTGCGCTAATGTGACAAGACCATGAATATTGATATTTGCAGACAAGCCCTCTAACGTGATTTCATTATTTCTGAACTCAGGGGGAGATCGGACGAGAGATGTATATCATTAAGCAGGGGGCCGTACAGGTTCTAGGTGGGCCTGATGATACGAAAATCCTGGTGACACTGAAGGCTGGGGCTGTATTTGGAGAAATCAGGTTAATCTTTTTTTTTGTTGAAAATTTTAGTAAAGTCAGAAGTATTTTGATACAAAAACCTGGTTGTATTAGTAACAGTGTCCAGCAATTGATAAATGTGTTCTGTGCCCGGTCTCAGTGTGACTGCTGGCAGTCCCATATATGACGGGGGAGTATAAAAAGGTACTCCATGTGACAGGATGCATGTGGCCAACCTCATAGGAACTCTAGCTGTACCCTTCCCTTATATACTATGAGGTCTGTCTGCATTGCAGGATATATGATAATGAAATCATCCTGAGAGTATATATTGCTTCATTTGTTTGCTTCATTAGATCTAGCACGTTGGCCTAGCATCTCTGCCTGGGGCCCAGGCCTGCCACAGAGGTGCAACCTGCCATAGTTACACCATAGCTAGAATCTGAGTGGTTACTATGGGCAACAATACAACTGGTCTTTTTGTTAAATCTCCTCCACAGACTTGATCACCTGTTGGCTCCTGTGGCAGTCACTGTGAGGAACACTGACAAACAGTGTAACCAGGAAATGTAGAACACATTTACCAGGGTAACATGACATGACATGGCATGTAATGGTGCTCACATCATGCCACAATCACTCACGTGCACCAAATTCATATTCACACTATTAAGTGGGGAGCACTAATGCAGCGCAATTAATTTTCTTAACTGCAACATGTGTTATCTTACTGCATTATATGCATATACAATACATGCTTTTATCATAGAGTTATTCTACTGTCTCTAATTAGACACATCGTAATGAAATCAATATGATCTATTCTGTAACCTTATCCCATCATGACTCATTAACTGAGTTAATGGGTTAATATAATAGTAAGAAAAGTGGAAAGAGACAACTACAGGACTTCCTGCCCCGTCATCCATGCTGTGAGCAGCTTCCAGCTGCAGCTCTGCTCTGACTCCAGCAAAATCCTCTTTTTACGGCTGTTTTACAGCCTCCAGCTTGCCTCCTAGGACCTCCAGAGTCTCCCCAGGCTCCCCTGCCCTGCATGGAGAGGTTTCCTACCCCTCAGATGCCAGGAAAAGCACAAATAAACCGCGCTGACTGGCACCCATCTGAATCCCAGATGGTGCCCGCAACTGCACGCCTGGGACCTGGGCTGCTTTCCACAGAGGAAAGTCTCTCTTCTCACACCACTGCAGGTACCTCTGACGCTTATATTACTTATGGAGAAGTGGTACGTGCGATTGCTGAGGCTATGGAACCGATGTTTAAAAAACAAACAGACCTCTTCCAGCAGAGCATAGCTGCAATTGAGGGTCAGGTGAAAAAGCTGGCTGAACATGTGTCCACTACTGAGCATACTGCTGGGAATAATTTCCAAGATCTGCACACTTTAAAAACTGACTTTTCTGCATTGCAGAAATCTAATTTCCAGCTACTTTCTAAAGTTGACGACCTAGAGAATAACATCCGGGTTGTGGGGTTGCCGGAGACTTTAAAAGGACCTGATCTCTTTAAGTTTCTCAGCGTGACCCTTCCTCAATTACTAGATATACCTATTGGTGATCCGGACCTCATTATTGAAAGAGCTCACTGCTTAGGCCCGCAGACCGCGAGTCGTTATATATAAATGCCTTAATTACAGTATGTTCACAAAGAGCAGATCTGGTCTGCTTCCCGTAAGCACTGGAATTTGTCCTGGGACGGACATAAGCTGCTGATTTTTCAAGACTTTTCTACAGAAGTCACCAGGGCTAGAAAAGCGTTCTCTCCGGTCTGTCAGTCTCTGATACAAAAAGGCTGCAAGTTTGCTCTCCTGTTCCCGGCTCGCCTCCGGATTTACGCTGGTGATGGCTTCACTGATTTCATATCTGCCCCGACGCGTAGAATTATCTACAGGAATTGGACGCATCTTCTCGTGCTGAGTCCCCTGCGTCCCTCGCTTTAAGTGCTGCTGATTGATTATCCTGATTCTATTTTTGGTCCCTGTTTTTGCTACTTTCCTTACAGCCTTCTACATATGTTTTTTTCTTTGGAGGCGACTCTACTGACGTTTGTTTGAGCTACAGCTGGGTGTCATTAGGGGCTATTAAGCTGGACACTTGGCGGAGCACTTAACACCTGTGCTCAGTGGAAGTTCACGGTTTGCTATTTGGGCAGTATGCATGTCATGCTGCCGTGTTTTGTTTATTCTGTGTACTATATGTTTGTTTTTCTCTTCTGTTTGCTCTTCTCTCCCCCCTGTGCGTCTTTCTCTGTTCTTCCTTGTCCCACTCCCACCCCCCTACATGGCTGGCAACTATATGCTCTTGGGCTCCTTAATACTGTATGTAGTCTGTGATACTGCTTCCCTTTATGTTATTTCAACTGTATATTCCGTGTACTCTTTATATGCTTTAATGTGTTCTTATGGCTCTATTTAAATTAGGCACCTGGAATAGTGGGTGCTTCAATTCCCCCATTAAGTGTAAAAAAATACTGCTGTATCTGGATAATCTGCACTTAGATATGATATTCTTGCAGGAGACACATCTACTACCCTCAGAAATTGTTAAGTAAAATACCATAGGATGGAAAGTTTTGGCGGCAGCGCCCTTTAATTCGAAGTCAAGAGGAGTTATCCTCTTAGTAAAAAATACCATTCCTGTCTCTGTGACATCCACAATTGTAGACCCGACGGGTCGCTACCTTATTGTGGAGGCACTACTGTAGGATGTCCAATATGTTTTGTGCAACATTTATGGTCCTAACTGCTATGATTAGCTGTTTTTCCACTCTGTTTTGTCTCATCTCTATCCTTTAACTAATTTGTTTGTTTGTGGTGACTTTAATATGGTGGTTTCCCATGCACTGGATTGTCAGTACCCTGAACGGCAATCCGCACACTCGCCTAAATTTGGTATTTCTTATTTTATGAAACAATTGAATTTGACGGATGTGTGGAGGGCCAAGCACCCAATAGAAAGGGTCACTGTCCCGCCTTAATTATATCTTCACTTCCGATGTCCCCTTTCTGAGAGTTTTAGACTCCCACATAGAACCGATTGGCCTTTCTGACCACGCCTTGGTGTGTATCTCCTTGGCGACACCTGTAGACAAGGGCTCCTTTAACCACTTGCCTGGCATGCTCGCATCAGATGCGACCATGCCTGCAAGTGGGGTGGTATTCATGTGACCGCCGGTCAGCTGACCGACAGTCACATGACCTCCTCCACCAGCCCGACGGGTCACTGTCCCGATGGTCGGCATGCCGACCAACAGGGACTATTTCCACTCGTGGGTGTCCACGACACCCATAGAGTGGGAATAGAACCCGTGGCGACTGCAGGTCGCCACCGAGCCCACAAGGGGCTTGCTGCACTCGCCCCTCCCTGCTGGGATCCCGGCGTCGGTATGCTGCCGGGATCCCGGCGTCGGTAAGCTGACCGGCGGTCAGGAGACCGCCGGTCAGCCGTACTACACCCCTGCAAGTGCTCTATCTGACCTGGTCGCACAGGATGTGACCAGTCAGATAGAGAGTGTTAGCAGCGGCAGGGAAGAGAAACTTCCCACCGCTGCTGCTCTCCCCCTGTGTCTGCCGTGCTGCCGATCACTGCTGATCAGTCAGCACGGCAGGATCCCCCCCCCCCCCTCCAGCAGCTGCAGACAATGGCAGCCGCTGGGGAGTGTAAATGAACCCTCCCATGCCACCCCCAGACCCCCCCCCCCCCTGTATACCTGCAGGCTGTCCCGGCTTTCAAAATGAAAGCTGCGATGGTCGCGATGTTCCTGATGTTCCAATGGTCACAATGTTCCTGATCGATGTTTGGGAAAAAAAATATATTTTTTTAAATATTTTGTTTCCTTTTTTTAAACTAAAATAATTTGGGATAGGGTTAAAGTCATGTTCTTCACCTAATTCACTCATACAAAAAAATGACAATTTCGGAGTGGTTTTCGGTGAAATAAATAGTCAGTTAAGTGGTTAAGCAGTGGAGATTTCCCGCCCATTTAGCCTCCTCCCTGAAATTTCTTAAATCCTGGTTGGACTATGCTCACGCCAATGCTGCTCATGCTAGTGATAATCCTGCACTGTTTTGGCAAGCCTCTAAGGTGGTGATCTGGGGGAAATATTATTTCATTTGTGACAGATAATCTGAAGAAATTTTTAGAGACTTTCAAATTGGCGCAGTTAAGACTTACTGACTCATTCCGTAGATTCAAAGCTGCCCCTACCCCGTCTAATAAGCAGAGTTATTTGGAATGTAAGACCCATTTTAACGAAGTATTGACGGCTATGGGGGATCGCTATACTTTTAACAAAGGTTACCAATTTTATAAATATGGCAACAAAACTGGCCGATTGCTGTCCAATCTCCTACGGGGCCGTTGCCCACCTACTCTCATCAAACGTCTATGTAGAGAAGCGGGTGTTTACACCTCCTCTAGTGAACAGGTTATTGAGGAATTACACTCATTTTATACCACTCAATATACTGCCTTGCCCTCTAATACACAAAATAGCGATAACTTTTGGTCAACTATATTCCCACCCCAATTGTCATCCGATTCTGCTGCCTCCTTTACCGCTCCCATAACCTTGGAGGAAGTCCAGAGGACTATTAAAGAGTTAAAAGTGGGAAAAGCCCCTGGTCCTGACGGGTTTAGTGGAGAATACTACAGGCTTCTTTCTGATAAAATTAGTGAACCCCTTACTGATATGTATAATTACATATTATCTACTCACTCATTATACCTATACTTTAATTTGGCCATTCTGAAAGGTATCCCCATACCTGGCAAGGATCCGGACTCCCTGGCCTCATATAGGTCCATCTCCCTCCTCAATAACCATTACAAAATATTATTAAAGATTTTTGCGGAGAGGGTGTAGGTACTTATGCCCTGCCTGATTCATGAGGACCAGACGGGTTTTATTTGGGGGAGGCACTCCACTGCTAATATTCGAAGGATACTGGCCGTGGCCCAATGGCAAAGCTCCACTACTGCTCCAGGCAGAGGCGGAACTACCGCCAGTGCAACCAGTGCGTTGCACTGGGGCCCGTCTCTGTCCAGGGGCCCAAAGCATGTAATGAGTCAAACTGACTCATTACATGCCGCCGTGTGCTGCGGCCAACCGCTGCCCGCAGCACACAGCCGCCCGGAGAGGAGAGGAGCAGCGGTACGGGGGAGAAGGAGGAGGAGGGAGGTGGAGGAGGGAGCTGCAGCAGCGCTTTACTACTAGTTGAGGCGCTGCTGCTGCTGTCCCTCTGCTTTACTATAGGCTGTCTTCCGAGAACAGCCTATAGTGAAGCAGAGGGGCAGCAGCAGCAGCGTCTCCACCAATAACACAGCGCTGCTGCGGCTCCCTCCTCCACCTCCCTCCTCCTCCTTCTCTCCTGCCCGGGAATCGTGACCAGAAGCTGCACCGAGGAGCCTGAGCCAGCGGAGAGGGTAAGTATAATTCTTTCTTTCTTTCTTTCTTTCTTTCTTTCTTTCTTTCTTTCTTTCTTTCTTTCTTTCTTTCTTTCTTTCTTTTCTTTTCTTTCTTTCTACAAAAAGGGGGACTGTCTGCCACAATGTGTAAAAAGGGGGAATCTGCTTGTCGCAATGTGTAAAAAGGGGGAATCTGCCTGCCGCAATGTGTAAAAAGGGGGAATCTGCTTGCCGCAATGTGTAAAAAGGGGGAATCTGCTTGCCGCAATGTGTAAAAAGGGGGAATCTGCCTGCCGCAATGTGTAAAAAGGGGGAATCTGCTTGTTGCAATGTGTAAAATGGGGGAATCTGCCTGCCGCAATGTGTAAAAAGGGGGATGCTGTCTGCCGTTATGTGTAACAAGGGCACGCTGTCTGCCGTAATGTGTAACAAGGGCAAGCTGTCTGCCGTAATGTGTAAAAAGGGGACGCTGTCTGCCGTTATGTGTAAAAAGGGCACGCTGTCTGCCGCTATGTTTAACAAGGGCACGCTGTCTGCCGTTATTTGTAAAAAGTGTATGCTGTCTGCCGCTATGTGTAACAAGGGCACGCGGTCTGCCGTTATGTGTAAAAATGGCACGCTGTCTGCCATTATGTGTAAAAAGTGCACGCTGTCTGCCGCTATGTGTAAAAAGGGCACGCTGTCTGCCGTTATGTGTAAAAAGGGGACGCTGTCTGCCGTAATGTTTAAAAAGGGGACGCTGTCTGCTGTAATGTGTAAAAAGAGGAATCTGTCCGCCGTAAGGTGTAAAAGAGTCTCTACCTGGTGTAGTGGTGCTACTGTGCGGGGTAATTTAAATAATGGAGACTACTGTGCACCGTTTTATGAATTGGTATTATTTTGTGGCCACACCCCTTCCCCACGAAGCCACGCCACTATGTATTTTTGCGCGCGCCTACGGCGCACACTGCCCCTGTTTTGCATGCAGGGGTGGGGCTCCGATACCGTTTCTTGCACACAGTGCTAAAATGTCTAGTTACGGCACTGTTGCTAGGTATCCATTTCTCTGGCCCTGAACAGGTCCCCCTCACCAGATCCTCTCCAGGGGTGAGAGGGTGGACTTGGATGGGATGGGGGGCCCAAAGCATTTTGTCGCACCTGGGCCCACCGCTCGCTAGTTCCGCCACTGGCTCCAGGCTATTATTTCCTGTGATGCTGAGAAGGCCTTTGACCTGGTGTCCTTGGACCATTTATTTACTACATTTTGGGGGTCATTCTGAGTTGATCGCACGTAGCAATTTTTTTCAACTAGACGCTGCCTATGGGAGAGTGTATTTTAGCATAGCAGGGCTGCAATCGCTTGTGCAGCCCTGTTATGCTAAAAAAGTTTTGTGGAAAACAAGACTAGCCCTGCAGTTACTTACCCTGTGCGATGGATCCAGTGATGACGGTCCCGGAATTGACGTCAGACATCCACCCTCCAAACGCCTGGACATGCCTGCGTTCGGATCTCCATGCTCGAAAAACGGTGAACTGACGCCCCTTCCTCCTGTCAATCTTCTTGCGGTAGCTGCTGTGACCCATTTTTTCGTACATGGCGTTGCTGCTCAGCGATGGCCTTCGCCAGGCAATGACGCACCTGCGCAATGCGTCTGCCGTGCATGCGCAGTTCCGACCTGTTCGCACCGCTGTGATGAACCGCAGCGTCCGAACGGGTTGGAATGACCCCCTTTAGGGGTTTGGATTCACTCAGGATTTTATCACAATCTTGAGCACGCTTTATACAAATTCTGCATCGCAAATATCCTGTAATGGCTAACCCTTTTTCTATTTCTAACCCTTTTTCTATTTCTCGGGTCACCAAGCAGGGCTTATTCTTATTCTTATTTTTATGGTGCCATACTGGAGACAATGGGGGTCATTCCGGGTTGTTTGCTCGTTGACGATTTTCGCAATGGAGCGATTAAGGCAAAAATGCGCATGGTACGCAGTGCGCATGTGCTAAGCATTTTAGCACAAAACTTAGTAGATTTACTCATGTCCGAATGAAGAATTTTTATCGTTGAAGTGATCGGAATGTGATTGACAGGAAGTGGGTGTTTCTGGGCGGAAACTGACCGTTTTCTGGGAGTGTGCGGAAAAACGCAGGCGTGCCAGGATAAAACGCAGGAGTGTCTGGAGAAACGGGGGAGTGGCTGGCCAAATGCAGGGCGTGTTTGTGACGTCAAACCAGGAACGAAACGGGCTGAGCTGATCGCAGTGTAGGAGTAAGTCTCGAGCTACTCAGAAACTGCTAAGAATTATTTATTCGCAATTCTGCTAATCTTTCGTTCGCAATTCTGCTATGCTAAGATACACTCCCAGAGAGCGGTGGCCTAGCGTGTGCAATGCTGCTAAAAGTAGCTAGCGAGCGAACAACTCGGAATGAGGGCCCATATGCCTTGGAAGAAGCTTCACATTCAAAGAATTGCATCCACCTGCCAGGAATATATCTAAAATTGGATCTGTTTCTCAAAAAAAAAAAAAAAAAAAAACGGGAGTGAATTGTGACTCACTTCCGGCCAGTGGAATGCATCCCACTTCCGGTTTTGCAGGTGGAACACAAACAGAGGTCACTTCCGGTTCCGGTGGACGGCGAACTGGAAGTGCCATTTTTTGACAGTATAAGAACCCCTCCTGATACACTGGAAACATACAGCCTTGAAAAAGGGACTTTGATGTCCCAAAATGCGTCGGCACCTGCTTTCCGGTACTTTCCTGTGCTTCTGGACATCCTTGACTGTAAAAGGGACCACTGGGGAACACGTCTGACGGAGCCACATGCAGGGTATTGTTCCCGGGAAATACCTTGCATTCATAACACCTGCGGCTCCGATTATCATCTTGTTAGGACTCTGTTTCCCATGTTGGGTTCTGTTTTTGTCTCACTTTTAATCGTTGTGTAGTATTAAAATTTATATTTTATTCACATCAAGCTGGTACATTACATTTTATTGAGAAAATAGAAGTTCCTGCAAAAAGTGTAGCATTGGATTAGCACTAAGTGGGAGGAGTCACTTTACCAATTTTAGTGCACCAAGCAGGGCTGTCCGCTCTCACCACTCCTTTTTGCGCTTGCTCTTGAGCCGCTGGCCATCGCCCTTCACTAGTCCTCTGCATTTCGGGGAATCCAGATCGGTACTGTGGAGTTGAAAGTCGCTCTGTTTGCAGACGACATGCTGCTTTTTACAGTCAGGTCCATAAATATTGGGACATCGACACAATTCTCATATTTTGGACTCTATACACCACCACAATGGATTTGAAATGAAACAAACAAGATGTGCTTTTTTATTTTTTTTATATTTTTTTTTGAAAATAAGTTTTATTGGTTTTTGTAATAAGAAAAAACAAGTGCATAAACAGTAAACAAGACATATGGATCAATACAGAGGGCAAATAACACTGAGGCATCAGTAAGTTATAATAACAGCCTGGTTCATAGTGATCCGATTCATAAAATATCAAAGGAAGAGAAATGAAGCGACAATACAGTTATAGAAAGAACAAGACGAGGTAAGAGAGAAGAAGAAGCAAGAACAAGAGAAAAAGGGAAATGGGGGGGGGGGCAAGAGTGTCAGCCAGTCAAGGTTGGTCACAATATTGCTTTTTGTCATCTATATAGCTAGTGGATCAGATGGTTGTCAATGGCGGTTCAGCATTAAAGTGCATTGTCCATGGCGTCCAAGTGCGTATAAAGGTGACTGATGTGTCGTGAAGGGCAGCGGTAATGCGTTCCAGTTTGTATGTGGTCCATATAGCATTAATAGTGGCGGGAATAGTTGGGGGGGAGGTGGATTTCCAATTCGCTGCAATTTGGCATTTGGCCGTATTTAAAATGTGCTTAATTAATCTTAGTAGATGGCTCGAAGTGTCCGGAACAGGGCGCAGAAGTAGAGAGTAAAATGGTGAGTCAGGAATAATCACACCAGTGATTTCCAGTATTAGTTTATGAATCTGGCGCCAGTAGCGGCGGGCGATCCCACAGGACCACCAAACATGCAGCATGGTTCCTCTCCGCCCACAAAGTCTCCAACATCTATCCGAGCAGGAAGGATAAATAGCCTGAAGTCTAGACGGGACTAGGTACCATCGGTAATAGATCTTATATGAATTTTCCTTGATACGAACCGACAAGGAGCTCCTCGCAATTTCCTGTCTAATGTCAACCCACTCCTCGACATCTAACGTTTCCCCTATATCTCGTTCCCACGCTAATTCGTGGGCCTCTTTCGCAGGGACATTGTGTGAGAGTAAAATTTGGTAGATAGCGGATAATAAACCTTTTGTAGAGCGTTGACCACAACATAGAGATTCAAATGGCGTTTTGGTTGTGGGATGAGCCGATTTACAAAGAGTAGAATAAAAGTGGCAGATTTGCAGAAATTGATAGAAAGTCGAGTGGGGAAGAGAAAAGCGTGATTGTAGGTCCGCAAACAAGGGAAATGAAGAAAGAGGGGCTAGATCAATCAAGAAAAGGACGTTGTGTGAAGTCCAATGTTTAAAAGCAAGGTGGTTAGTACCTGGAGGGAACTCAACATTGTCCCAAAGAGGAGTCAATAGCGGATTATAGGAACGAAGACGATAAAAGCGGGTGCAATTATCCCAGACCGACAGTGTAAAGCGCATTGTCGGCATTAAGAGAGACGATACCGGGCGGGAGCGGTGCTTGCACCATAACAGGGTTGAAGATGAATACATATGTATTGCATGAGCTTCCAAAAGCATCCACAGTCTCTGTTCAGGAGGCGAGTGCCAGAGGACACAGGAGGCCAAGTGTGTAGCCCGGTAATAATTAATCAAATCCGGCAAACCAAGGCCCCCCGAGGTACGAAGTTGTTGGAGTAATCGTATCTTAACTCTGGGCTTCTTTCCAGCCCAGATGAAGATAGACAGATCCCTCTGAAGATTCTTCAATATTTTAGTTGGTATGTGGATTGGGAGGGTCTGCCAAAGATATAGTAATCGCGGAAGTATGTTCATTTTGACAGCAGTTATACGCCCTAACCAAGAGATATAGAGTTTGTTCCATCCAACTAGATCAGTGCGTATAGACACAAATAAACGTTGGAAGTTAGCTGCGTATAGTGACGCGTAAGACTTAGTAAAGTATATATCTAGATACTTGTTTGGTGGGTTGCCACTTAAACGGGTAAGAAGATTGTAGGAGGTGTAGATCCCGGGGAGACACGTGTATATCCAGAATCTCTGTTTTCTCAGCGTTGAGTTTGTAATTAGACAGATGACTATAAGTTTGAATCTCCTCAAACAGATGTTGTAGAGATATAAGTGGGTCGGTTAAAGTTAGAATGACGTCGTCAGCATACAACGCTATCTTGAATTCATGATTCCCTACCGCTATGCCCGAGATGTTAGTGTTCAGTCTGATTTTGGCCGCTAAAGGCTCCATCATCAGAGCGAATAGCAATGGGGAGAGTGGGCAGCCCTGCCGGGTGCCATTCCTAATAGAAAAAGACGGGGAAGAAAGACCGTTGACGAGAACGGAGGCAGAAGGGTTGTGATAAAGTGAAGTAACGGCATTATAAAAAGCACCGTGCAGGCCTATATTTTTCAGGGTTTGTTGGATAAAGGGCCATGCTACTCTATCAAAGGTTTTTTCCGCATCCAAAGCCACCACCAGGGTCGGAAGGGACTCCCGTTGAGAGAGAAGAATAAGATCGATAAGTCGGCGAGTGTTGTCCGCTGCTTGTCGGTTAGGAATGAAGCCGACTTGATCAGGATGCACTAAAATCGACAGGAATGGGGCCAATCTGTTCGCCAGAATTTTAGCGAACAACTTGAGGTCCGTATTTAACAACGAGATAGGTCTATAATTTTTCATTTCTAGCGGGTCGCGTTCAGGCTTGGGTATAACGATAATGTTAGCCCTGGTGGTGGCTGTGTCCAGAGAGCCCAGTTCCAGTAAAGAGTTGAATAATGAGTGAAGCATGGGAAGAAGAGATTGCGCACATTTTTTGTAATAGATGGCAGTATAGCCATCAGGACCCGGGGCGGACGAGCGGCGCAACTGAGCTATCGTAATCAGAATTTCCTCGTTGGAGATAGGGGCATTAAGTATTTCTAGGTCTGAAGCGGAAAGTTTTGGCAGGCGACAGGTGGCGAAGTAGTGTTGCATGTTGATGATGTGAAGAGGATCAACATTGGCAGGTGAAGGCAAGTTGTAGAGTGATTCATAGTAATCGTGAAATTGTGAGGCCATAACTGTGGGGTCACAAGTCACGGATCCGTCAGAGCATTTCAAGGCAAGTATGCGGTTTTGCGTCCTCTTTGCCCGGAGACGGCGAGCCAGCATGGTGTCAGCCCTGTCCGACTTTTCATAAAATTTCTGGCGGATCCATAAAAGTGAGTTAACCGTCTTTTTTGTGAGAATTTGCGACAGCTGTCCCTTAAGTGAGAGGATCTTAGTATAAAGCCGTTTTTTTGGGGAAGCGTTGGTGGAGAAGGGTTAGGGAAGTTAGTTCTGTTTCCAAATCAAGAATACGTTTAGTCTCTATTTTTTTGTGAGCTGAAGCAAGATTAATGAGGAGGCCACGTAACGTGGCTTTGTGAGCCTCCCATAATACCGCAGGGGAAACATCAGGAGAGCTATTATCGGTAAAGTAGGTACGAATCATGGCGTTAATTTCAACAATGTTAGAGGGTTTAAGGAGAAGAGACTCATTTAAACGCCATGTCCGAGGGAGCGAGAGTGTATGAGGGATAGCAATATCCAATGTGAGGGCATAATGGTCTGACCACGTAGTGGGGATTATTTGTGCCCCGCGGAGGCTCCGAGTGGAGTCACGGTCAACAAAGATGTAGTCGATGCGGGTGTAGAGGTCGTGTGGGGGTGAATAATGCGTGTATCCTCGGGCAGAAGGATACAAAGTCCTCCAGCTATCGTACAAATCATGTGAGGAGATACAGTTCCGCAGGAGCTTAGAGAGCTTCGTAGGAGAGGATGACCCCGTGCTAGGGTGAGACCTATCAAGGTGAGGGTCAAGGGCAATGTTACAATCCCCAGCAATTATAATTTTGGAATTTGAGAATTTAGAGAGCTGGTCAGAGAAGGTCCCAAAGAAAGAACCCTGCTGCATGTTTGGGGCATATACGGACGCCAAGGTGATAGGGTGTTGATTGAGGGAACCTGAGAGGATTACAAATCTACCATTGTCGTCGTGAAAAGAATCACGAATGATTATGGGGAGATCCCGGTGGAGCATTATCGCAGTACCCCTGCGCTTGGCTGACATAGTAGAATGAAAGGTGTGAGGGTATTTTTTACTGTTTAAGGAAGGGTGGGGGTCTTTAAAATAAGTTTCTTGAAGAAATATTATATCCGGCTTATGCCGAGCAAAAAAATGGAACGCCATGGAACGCTTAGTCGGGGAGTTAAGACCATTGACATTTATGGACAACAATTTCAAGGTCATGGAGGGTAATAATAACCCATGTGTAGTACATTGAGCAACCATTGATGTGGCCAGACATGGAAAGAGCGAAAAGACAGAGAAGAATAGAATAGAATATGAGCAAGAGGGAACTCAAAAGACAGGCCCATTCCTAAAAGCGGGTGGGGCCCAAAAGAGGAAGGGGTAGTGCCAATCAGGCAGCCCCTCCGGTGTGGGGGGTATTGACAATATAAGAAAACTGTAAATAGAAAACCAGAACGTATATAATAATAACAAAGGTATCCTGCGGTCAAGCGCGAGGGCATAGATATAAACAGGTCAAGACATAAAAAACGAGATTTGACATCCTGACGTAACTAGGCAAACATATAACTAAACGACTACTGTGGTAGCAACTAGATACGGGGAGAGGAAAAAAAAACACATTTAAAAAACCCCGTTTGGGAGAGCAAACAATGTCACATAATAACATTCAGTGAATGACTATAGTAAGTTACAGCAGGGACCGGGTTAGGAGTAGCAATAATATTGAATATAAAGCCTGAGGTGGGCCCATGCTAATGAGCACAATATTAGCCTTACCAATTCAAGGCACAATGAACATCGTCCCAATGGGTCCAGGCAGGACCATCACCCAAAAGTCTCATGAATCAAAGAGTCCATAAAACAACCCGAGCAGTGTGTGTAGAGTGTAAAGGAGAGGGGAAAGAAAAGAAAAAAAGGGGGGGGGGGGGAATTGTCCCGTATTCAGCCAAACATAGTTACGTATCTGTAGTCATCAGTGAGCTCCGTTATTTAGTGGACCAGTCAGGAGTCGGTGCTACAGGCCTCAACGGCGGCGTGGAGGTGAGCTGATTCCTAAGCTTGTCGGGTAAGGTATCGAGAATGCCAAGAGTCTTGAGAAGGTCGTAGCCTTGAGTAGGGGTTTTAATTGAGTGATGGGACCCATCCTTGGTTACTTGAAGTTGAAAAGGGAAACCCCATTTGTACTTAATTGAATTTGTACGGAGAACTTTGGTAATTACAGCAAGGTCTCAGCATTTTCTAAGTGTAGAGGGAGCTAAGTCTTGATATATTTGCAGTTGAGTGCCAGAGTAATCTACGGATTGAAGTTCCCGAGCGGCCAGCATGAGCTTTTCCTTGGTCTTATAATAGTGGAATCGGAGGATGACATCTCGGGGTGGTTGGGTAGGAGGCGGCCGAGGACGGAACGCTCTGTGCGCCCTATCCAGAAGGAGCAGGTTTTTCGGAGTACCGGGGAGTAAATTCAGAAACAGGCCCTCTAGAAAACCTGGGAGGGCTTCCAGGGTAACACCCTCAGGGATATTGCGGATCCTGACATTGTTTCTCCTATTCCGGTTGTCCAAATCCTCCAGATGGTCTTCATGCACGTCGACATCGGTGCGGAGGTCAGTTAGCTCCTGTTCAAGTACGGCCTGGTATTGACACACCTCATCCATTTTACGTTCCAACGAATCAGTACGTGTACCCAAGTCGGTCAGATCTTTTCTAAATTCTGCAAGCGCCGATCTCATTTCGGTTTGAATAGTTTTGGTGACGATAGAGACGACGTCTTGGGTGGTGAGGTGAGCTCTCGGCGATGGAGCATCCTCCAAATCAGACATTCGGTCTACAGTTGACGAGTTACGAGAAGTAGATCCTGCCTTTTCCCATGCACGGAGGATGCTGGGTTTGTTAACAGCATTCGATTTACGGTTCTTTTGCAACATAATAGAGCGGGAAAGGCAAGGAAGTAAATATCAAGAGTATCAGCTCCGCGTCGGAAATCTCAGGTGTATCCGGAAAATAATCTCAAGGGAGGCCTCGGCTAGATCAGTAGCTGACCCTCTAGCGCTAGGAGACCGCAGGATAGGCTAGTCTAGGACAGGCATCGTGAGCACCATGGAGCGCCTCCTAGAGCTTGGGCTACCATTAGTAGAGAATTACGGTGAGATGGTGTGGAACGACTCGGTGCCTCGGGTCGTGGGGGGCCACGGAGTATAAGGTAAGTATAAGATGGACGTAGGGGGCCGGCAACAGGGGGCTCCACGGGTCAGCCGGTGATTTGCAGCAGTGATGGGGGGCCACGAGCAGTGGCAATCCACGTCCCGCAAGTGCGCCTGTGTGGACGTTATATAACAAGCAGGTGGGAAGGGTAATCCTGTTTTCCTGCGCCCCTTCTGTGATTAACAGGATTGAGGAATAAGGCAGGGGGGCCGGAGTCTTCGTTTTTACCCCATGAAGGGGGGTCCCAGAATATGAATTGTCTCGGGCTAGCAGCGCTGCGGTCTCTGGGGGCGGGGAGGGCCACAGAGGCTGTGAGGCATGTACCCTGAGAGAAGAGCTGCAGGGAAGCCTGTGAGCTATGGTGCGGCTATGTAACTCAGTGTGAGCCTGTCAGCTCCGGGACCAGCAGCCAGTAGGTGCCTCGCAGCAGGACGCCGTGGACACGGATGAGAAAGCCGGCACCAGGTGTGGGAATCCGTGGGCAGGCGTCCCGTTCCTCCCGTCCCCGGCTTCAGGGGAAGCCGCGGCAAGACGGGCACCCCCAAGATGTGCTTTAACTGCAGACTTTCCGCTTTAATTTGAAGGTATTTACATCCAAATCAGGTGAACGGTGTAGAAATTACAACGGTTTCTATATGTGCCTCCCACTTTTTAAGGGACCAAAAGCAATGAGACAAACTAAACAATCCTAAATCAAAGGTTCACTTTTTAATACTTTGCAGCAAATCCTTTGCAGTCAATTACAGCCCTGGAACGCATAGACATCACCAGACGCTGGGTTTCATCCCTGGTGATGCTCTGCCAGGCCTCTATTGCAAATGTCTTCAGTTCCTGCTTGTTCTTGGGGCATTTTCCCTTCAGTTTTGTCTTCATCAAGTGAAATGCATGCTCAATCGGATTCAGGTCAGGTGATTGACTTGGCCATTACATAACATTCCACTTATTTGCCTTAAAAAACTCTTTGGTTGCTCTTGCAGTATGCTTCGGGTCATTGTCAATCTGCACTGTGAAGCACGTCCAATTCTAAAGCATTTGACTGAATATGAGCAGATAATATTGCCCAAAACACTTCAGAATTCATCCTGCTGCTTTTGTCAGCAGTCACAGTATCAATCAATACAAGGGAACCTGTTTCATTGGCAGCCATACATGCCCACGCCATGACACTACTACCATCATGCTTCACTGATGAGGTGGTATGTTTTGGATCATGAGCAGTTCCTTTCCTTCTCCATACTCTTCTCTTCCCATCACTCTGGTACAAGTTGATCTTTGTCTCATCTGTCCATAGGATGTTGTTCCAGAACTGTAAAGGCTTTTTTAGATGTTGTTTGGCAAACTCTAATCTGGTCTTTCTGTTTTTGTGGCTCACCAATGGTTTACATCTTGTAGTGAACCCTCTATATTCACTCTTGTAAAGTCTTCTCTTGATTGTTGATACATATTCACCTACCTCCTGGAGAGTGTTCTTGATCTGGGCAACTCTTGTGAAGGGGTTTTTCTTCACCAGGGAAATAATTCTTCTTTCATCCACCACAGTTGTTTTCCGTGGTTTTCCGGGTCTTTTGGTGTTGCTGAGCTCTCCGGTGCTTTCTTTCTTTTTAAGAATGTTCCAAAAACAGTTGATTTGGCCACACCTAATGTTTTTGCTATCTCTCTGATGGGTTTGTTTTTTATTTTTCAGCCTAAGGATGGCTTGCTTCCCTGATAGTGGCAGCTCTTTGGATCTCATATTGAGAGTCGACAGCAACAGATTCCAAATGCAAATGTCACACCTGGAATCTACTCCAGACCTTTCACCTGCTTAATTGATGATGAAATAATGAGGGAATAGCCCACTCCTGTCCATGAAATAGCTTTTGAGCCGATTGCCCCATTACTTTTGGTCCCTTTAAAAGTGGGAGGCACATATAGAAACCATTGTACTTCCTACACCGTTCGCCTGATTTGGATGTAAATATCCTCAAATTAAAGTGGAAAGTCTGCAGTTAAAGCACATCTTGTTTGTTTCATTTCGAATCCATTGTGGCGGTGTATAGAGCCCAAAATATGAGAATTGTGTTGATGTCCCAAAATGTATGGACCTGACTGTATGTCTGACCTGGCTTCCTCGCTCCCAGAGGCTCTTAGACTTATAGATTTCTATCGTTCATTTTCAGGTTACAAAATTAATGTTGCCAAATCAGAGTATTTACCCTTATCATGGGACCCTAGTGGGTTCCGTAAACTTCTCGTTCTTTCCCATTTACGTTTAGCCACCCTGGTCCTTAAATATTTGGGTGTTTATTTCCCTCTAGACATGCACAATCTATACTCAGTCAATTTTGCCACGTCCTACAATCTATCCCCAAATTATTAGATACTTGGTTGTCTCTGCCTTTATCTCTTTTGGGTAGAGTTGCTGTTCTCAAGATCACATATGTCATGCAAATGCTTCCTATTGCCATAGCTCAACGGGATATCCTCCTTTTACAAAGAATTTTCACTAAATTTCTATGGAACAATGGCAACCTAGGATGGCACTGGCCAAGCTTCAACAGCCTCGGGTAGATGGTGGATTGGGTGTCCCTGACCTGGGATTGTTTTCTCATGCAGTTTTTTTAGGTATATATCTGATTGGTTACTAGACAGGTCTCTACCTGTTGAAAGGGAACTGTTTATGCCTTATTCTCCAAGTGCCTTACTACTGTACATATGGAACGTAAGAGAATTCCTAAGCAATTCCTATTGAACCCTCTGTTTAGAGACACTTATCCTGCTTGGCAAGCATTTAATCGAAAGATTAAAAGTAATTGAAAATGTACTCCCTATATGTGGTAATCCTTCATTTACCCCGGCCTTGGAGAGTGGGACTTTTACGGTTTGGAAACAACATGGTACTGTATAATGACCATTAAGAATGTGTTTGACCCTGGAGGTGTAATTAAATCCTTCCAATCTCTCAAGGAAGAGTATGACATTTCCAATAAGTCCTTTTACATGTACTTACAACTATGCCATTATGTACAGTCCCTGCTTTTTTTCTTTTCTTCCATACTAGCCAGCGACCCCTTAGTACAGCTTCTTAACTCATTGCGAACCCATTCTTATCATACTAAAATGTTGGTTGGCCTGTTAGCTGTTAATAACCATATTACTGCATGGAGGACAACACACAACAGTTGGTCGAAGGATATCCCCTCCTTCCTCAAGTTTGATGAGTTATTATTACACTTTGACTCAGATATAAGACACCTTCGCACCGCTATGTTGCAGGAGGTCTACAGCCGAGTTTTAAACAGGGCCTATATTTCTCAATCTCAAAGGAGTCATCTGGTAGACGCAGAATCTGGGCACTGCCCTAAATGCAGATCACCCAAGGCATCCTTTTACCATAATTTTTGGCAGTGTCATAAGCTTGATTTTGGAATAAAGTTGTGGCCTATATTAATAGACTTTTTTTTCATTGCAGCTTACACCAGACCATTTAGCCCTCCTCTGCTTATATTTTCGTAGTTGGAATCTGGACCCACATAGTAACTCTATTATACCATTACTTGTAATTATTATAACAGCCGCCAGAAAGACTATCCTTTTGCATTGGATTGATAAGCGCCCACCCTCTCTATCTACGATGCAACAACTCTTGCTTAATATATTATATTATGACGGGAGGGCAGCCTTCCCTGATGTAGAAAAGGGGGTAATAAAATTTTACAAAAAGTGGGGCCCTCTCATTGAGTCCCTACCTCCACAAACGCAATCTCAAATACTACAAGCATTTGACTCCACCAGTTGGTTTATGCTAAAACAGCTTTCCTTAGGGATTTACCTTAAATATGGCGATGTGTAACATGTACTCCCTCCTCTGATTCTCCTCATTGTAGTTTGACTGTCTACCATATCGAGGTACTATACTACTATTGTCCTTGTCTACTGTATGTCCTACTGGTGGTGCCCCACCCGCCTCGCATTTTAAAAAATTTGTTCGTACTTTGTTTTTACTTGCCACTTCTCCCATCCCCCCTCTTTTCCCCTTTGTGTTTTCCTCCCCCTTGTCTTGCTCTTTGTTTGTTCCTATCACTGTTTGTTGGTTCTTTACATACTTGATTTATTGGTAAATTTTAGAGTACTGGAAAGTGTTTCTCCGATGTCAAGCTGGGCCTGACCTTTTGTTTTGTATTTTACTATATACACTGTACTTTATGTATGCCACTTTTTTATTTTCTACATGGTTGGATGGTTTATATCTTTCAAATGTGGACTTTACATTTTGATTCGCCTCATCATTGGATTTCTTGGCATACGTACTGCACGGACAAATCTGGATTATTTGCTTGGACTGTTAGCCCTCATTATGTCTACTTTTAAGAACTGACCCACTGCCCTAAATTGTATCGATTTTCCTTTTTGCTATTTTGTGATTTGTTGTCTACTGAAAACTTTTAATAAACAGATTTTGGGAAGAAAAAAAAAGACAACTACCTTCTAGTGTAGTATCTATATATAGCAATTATTAAAGATAAATACAAAATATAAAGTGCAAATTGCCAGGGGTGTAGGAACCAGGGGGGGGAGCAGAGGGTCAGTTGCCCCCCATAATTTCTATTGGGTGGACAAAGACTGTGTATTGTCACCCAGTGCCGTAACTAGGCATTTTAGCGCTGTGTGCAAGAAACAACATTGGCGCACCCCCATGCAAGATAGGGGCAGTGCGCGCCGTAGGTGCGCGAAAAATGTATAGGGGCGTGGCTTCATGGGGAAGGGGCGTGGCCACAAAATAATAGCAATTCATACTACGGTGCACAGTAGTCTCCATTATTCAAATTACGCTGCACAGTAGCGCCACTACACCAGGTAGAGCCCCTTTTATACATTACAGCAGACAGCGTCCCCCTTTTTACACATTACAGCAGACAGTCCCCCTTTTTTACACATTGCGACAGATAGTCCACCTTTTTACACATTGCGGCAGCCAGTCCCCCTTTTTACACATTGCGGCAGCCAGGCCCCCTTTTTACACATTGCGGCAGCCAGGACCCCTTTTTACACATTATGGCAGCCAGGCCCCCTTTTTACACATTGCGGCAGATAGTCCCCTTTTTTACACATTGCGGCAGCCAGCCCCCCTTTTTACACATTGCGGCAGCCAGTCCCCCTTTTTACACATTGCGGCAGCCAGGCCCCCTTTTTACACATTGCGGCAGCCAGGCCCCCTTTTTACACATTGCGGCAGCCAGTCCCCCTTTTTACACATTGCGGCAGCCAGGCCCCCTTTTTACACATTGCGGCAGCCAGTCCCCCTTTTTACACATTGCGGCAGCCAGTCCCCCTTTTTACACATTGCGGCAGCCAGGCCCCCTATTCACACATTGCGGCAGCCAGTCCCCCTTTTTGCACATTGCGGCAGCCAGTCCCCCTTTTTACACATTGCGGCAGCCAGGCCCCCTTTTTACACATTGCGGAAGCCAGGCCCCCTTTTTACACATTGCGGCAGCCAGGACCCTTTTTACACATTATGGCAGACGGTGTCCCCCAGAGAGAGAGAGAGAGAGAGAGAGAGAGAGAGAAAGAGAGAGGGATATACTTACCTTCTCCCCGCTGACAGGCTCCTCGTGCTGGCATCTCCCTCTGTGCAGTATGCAGGCATCGGACAAGGAGGAGGAGGGAGGGGGACTGGAGCCGCAGCAGCGCTATTTCATTGGTAGTAAGCGCCGCTGCAGCATCCCCCTCTCCTTCCGTATTGGTTGCCTGGCGCTGCTGTGGATGCTGGGATGGAGGAACCGCATCCCAGCATCCACAGCAGCGCCGGGCAGCCTATACGGAAGGAGAGGGGGATGCTGCAGCGGCGCTTACTACCAATGAAATAGCGCTACTGCAGCTCCAGTCCCCCTCCCTCCTCCTCCTTCTCACCTGCCTCCGGCGCTGCTCTCTCCTCCAGGGCGGCTGCGGCGCGCGGCGCGGACTTCAGAGGCGGCATGTAATGAGTCAATTTGACTAATTACATGCCGCTGGCCGTGCGCCCTCAGGGCAACTGCGCTGTGTGCCAAGCCCACTTGGCACACACGTAGTTACGGCCCTGTTGTCACCCCATGAGTTTCTAGACAAAAGCGATTGGGGATGAATGAAATGAAAATAAGGATGAAGTGATAATGGATTTATTTGAACTCGCCGCCTGTTATAATTTCTGTTTACTAAAAATGAATTATCTTCATGTTTGTTCTGCGTACATCTTCTTGCAAACACTTTTTTTTTCTTAGAAGCCCCACTCATTTTGCTATCACAATCTGTAGTATGCATAAGCAGACACACGGGTGTAGTACGGCTGACCGGCGGTCAGCTTACCGATGCCGGGATCCTGGCGGGGAGGGGCGAGTGCAGCAAGCCCCTTGTGGACTCGCTGCGCTTGCCACGCTGCGGGCTCGGTGGCGACCGCACTCTATGGGTGTCGTGGACACCCACGAGTGGGAATAGTCCCTGTTGGTCGCCATGCCGACCATCGGGATAGTGAGCCGTCGGGATGGTGGAGGAGGTCATGTGACTGTCGGTCTCCCGACCGCCGGTCACATGAATACCACCCAGACACACGAGCCCGGGAAGCTGCACTTTCCATTGACTATTCTTGTAAGCTGTACAACAAAGGAACAGAGAGCGCAAATGATTGCGGCCTGAGACCAGTTTAAAACATTAGCAGCAATCTCATTGTCGCCAGATCGTAGGGCAGACAATCGTTGCCTTTACTGAGGCCATGGTGCCCAGAGCAAGCTCATGTCATGGAGCTCCCCATACACACACTCACACGCATGACACGTCAAAAATCAATTAACGCCCTATGCAATCATTGCCTCAAAACACCATCAATCACCCCCCCTTCGAGAATCCACCTGAGAATCCATTAACCAATCCATCTCCATTCTATCATCATTCAACCCTCCCAGTACAGAATATAATTTTCATCCACCCTGTCAGCTCTCAAACATCACAGCAAAATGTACATTTTTAAGATGAAGAATTGAATTTATCCATATTTCTGCAGCTATTGTACTAATTGGTAGTTAAAAATAATAATAATAATATTGATTTAATAATGTACAGAGTATAAATAATTTTTTATAGTAAAATCAAAAACAATGAAACTGAAGTTGGCCAACCCCAGAAACACTGAAAAAAACATGACTGGGAGTCTTTATATATCTACTGTTACAACTGTCATAAAACGAGATACCAAATGTGAGAAAAAGTGACTGGTAGTCTTTGGCCTTTGGTCCCATGAAAATTTTCGTTCCTACTTCTAACTGCATGGTTTTATTATTTCCTCTCTAGTCAATATTTCTCTAGCATCCATAAGGGATATTGGGGACACATTAGTACGATGGGGTACAGATGGTGCCCAAAGGAGCCAGTGCACTTTAAATTTGTTCAACTAGGTGTGCTGGCTCCTCCCCTCTCTGCCCCCTCCCACAGGCAGTTTAGAAAAAAGTGCCCTCAGGAGAGGATGCACTTCTCTGCAGCTCCAGAGAGTTTTTCTTCAGTTTATTTTCAATCCTTGTTATTTTCGGTATGCTGTTTGGGCAACAGCATACCTGCGCCGTGGGAGATAGGGGGAAATGGTCACCGGACTTGCAAGGTGTTAGAGACACTTCCCCTCTGCAGGACCACTGTCCAGTGATGTTGTTTATTTAGCGGGGCACTGCGCCATGGCTGTCTCAATCGCAGCACGCCGCGATGCCCGTAATATTAGCTTGAAGGTGACATTGGGGGTGAGTACAAACCGGGGACCCTGCTAGGGGGGTCCCCCAGTTCAAGGTGTGGCTGACATGCGGGGGAGGCATATGGGACCCTCCTGGGGGGGACCCGCTATAGCCCCCTATGTTCACTGACAGAGGTTAAGTGAAAACCTGCATTTATGTTATGTTTTACACTGTTTGGGAGACAGTGTAATTGCCAGTATAAATATCCCTGAAGCTCCGGCGCCACTACAGGGGGCTATTACAGGGGGTGGAGCTTCCTCAGAGTGGGCTCAGCTGCAATTTGGCGCCTTCCTCTGCATACAGCAGCAGCAGGCACACACACAGAGCTGACCCTAACCAATATGATGCCCTAGGCAAGATTTTGGCTGGTGCCCCTAGCACCGCCACTAGTTCTGCAGGAGATGCCTGGCATGAGTCAGCTGGCAGCCCTGCTAACGTCGAGTGCCTTTTTTTTATGAAAATGCATCATGTATCATATTATTTGCATTACTATGTGGCTAGTATGCACAAGCGGCTTCTGCTGATTAAAAGGATATGCGGTATGCTTATATTCTGTGTGCGACTGTGGCTGTATCTGCGTACAGAATGCTACATTACAGTGATTTCCAGGAATACACTGCAACGTAGCATTTCATATGCAGATACAGCCGCAGTCACACACAGAATATCATTTTAATCAGCAGAAGCTGCTGGTGCCCCTAAGCATAACAAATGCCCTAGGCATTTGCCTAGTTTGCCTATGCCTAAGGCCGGCTCTGCACACACAGCTCCTCCAGACAAGCAGGAACACGCTGGAAACTTGGTACAGGGTGTATCTCAGGGGAAGACCTGCTATTGTGCACATTCTGTGTCTCATGGGGAATATATATGTCTATAATATAACATATACAGTGTTTCACTGAATACAACAACTACCAGCCTCACTGGGGCTAGGTGGTTTGGGTGTGCTGGTGCCTTCTCTCTGTCTTTCCCTAACATACAATAAGGGCAGGCTTGCATTATACTTGTCTTGTGTGTATGTGTATGGCTGTACTGTTATTGTAATCATGGTAAAACAGAAGTTATGCAGTGTGTGTAACACAAGATTCTCCCCTCTATAATCTGGCTCCATTTTATGTGAACAATGCAGTCAGTCCTCACAAATCATTGAGGAGGCAGTGGCGGAGGGTCCTCCAGAGCCTTCCTGGCTAGGTGCAATCAAAACTATGATGGGGGTAATTCCAAGTTGATCGCAGCAGGAATTTTGATAGCAGTTGGGCAAAACCATGTACACTGCAGGGGAGGCAGATTTAACATGTGCAGAGAGAGTTAGATTTGGGTGTGGTGTGTTCAATCTGCAATCTAAATTGCAGTATAACAATAAAGCAGCCAGTATTTACCCTGCACAGAAACAAAATAACCCACCCAAATCTATCTCTCTCTGCAAATGTTATGTCTGCCCCCCCTGCAGTGCACATGGTTTTGCCCAATTGCTAGAAAAATTCCTGCTGCAATCAACTTGGAATTACCCCCTATGATGTCTGATATGTCATCTCAGTTAACTGCAAATGCCCATAAAACTCAGCAATTACAGCAGGCTGTTGCAGACCTGGCTGCTAGGGCAGATGTCCCCCATCACCCCATCTCTTCAGGTCAACAAAAACGTGGATTACCTGCCTTACTCTCAGATTCTGAGGAAGAAATACAAAAGGATGGGGAGGACGTGCACACCATTGGTGGGGATCCCCCTTCAGCACAGGGTATTGAACCCCTCATTCTGGCTATACGGGATGTGTTAAAACTCTCTCTAGAGGACGCTTCAACACAGTAGTCGTTTTTCCTCACACAAAACAAACTAAGTGTCACTTTCCCTGATTCTACTGAATTAGAGAACCTATTTAAGTTAGCTTGGAAAAATCCAGACAAAAAATACCAGGTGTCCAAACGTTTTTTGTACACTTTCCCATTTGCTCCTGAAGGCAGGAAATTCTGGGAAGTACCTCCAGCTGTGGATATATCAGTCTCTCACCTCACTAAGAAGGCGTTACTGCCTGTCCCGAGCTCCTTTACCATAAAGAACCCTGGGGATATAAAAACAGAGACTACACTGAAGTTTATCTACATTGCAGCAGGTGTATCACAGAGACCGGTCATTGCAGGTTGCTGGATGACCCATGCCATTCATACTTGGGCTACTCAGATTCAGGAGGGTCTCTCAGGGGATATGTACCTGGTTACTACAGTGACTTTCCTAAAACACACTCAGGACAATACATGCGTCCTGTGTGACTCTCTCAAGGAGATAGGCAATATCAATGCTAGGACCACTGCTATGGCAGTGTCAGCGCGCAGGGCCTTTTGGTTGTATCAGTGGGTTGCGGATGCAGAATCCAAGCACAATGTGGAGTCTCCTCCCTTTTCAGGAGAATGGCTCTTCAGGGGAGAACTAGATGCGTGTATCTCTAAAGTTACTGCCGGGAAATCCACATATCTCCTGTCTAGGGCCCCGCCAGGTAGAAGGACCTATACGGGGCCATTTACTCAGTCCTTTCGGTCCACCAGATTTCGATCTGGGGTCAGACGTGCCTCCAATGTGGCTAGAGGCACCAGAGATAAGCCTAAGAAACCATCCATTGCCAGCACTCAGGAATGGAACTCCAGTTCAGCTTCCACTAAAACCTCAGCATGACGGTGCTCGCCCACCCCGAGGGGATCTCGAAGTGGGAGCTCGGTTATGTCACTTCAGCCACATCTGGGAAAGTTCCTGCCAGGATGCCTGGGTCAGAGAACTGATATCTCAAGGATACAAGCTGAAGTTCGATGGTGCTCCTCCTCAATGGTTTTTCAAATCAAGTCTACCAGCTTTGGAGGATACATGGGCTGTGCTGCTGCTGGCCATCAACAAGTTGGCTCAGTCACAAGTCATTGTTGCAGTACCACTGCAACAACAAGGGCAAGGTTACTACTCCAACCTGTTTGTAGTGCCGAAACCAGATGGGTCGGTAAGACCCATTTTGAATCTGAAGCCCGTGAACCCTTACCTTAAGGTTTTCAAGTTCAAGATGGAATCTTTGCGAGCAGTGATTGCAGGTCAGGAAGATCAGGAATTCCTGGTATCCCTGGATATCAAGGACGCCTATCTCCATCCTAGCTCACAAGGGCTTTTCCAAAAAGGTCATTGTTACCATGGTTCAGGCCAGGAAACCTGTAACGTCAAAACACTATCACCATATCTGGAAGAGGTATGTCTCCTGGTGCGAGGAATGCACTTATCAGCCTGCAGAGTTCCATTTGGGGTGGTTCCTCCATTTCCTGCAGGCTGGTGTGGATAAGGGCATACGTCAGGGTCCACTAAGGTCCAGATTTCAGCTCTCTCCATTTTCTTCCAGAAGAAATTGGCAGTGTTGCCAGAAGTTCAGACCTTCTTGCAAGGGGTGATTCACATTCAACCTCCATTTGTGCCGCCTACGGTACCTTGGGATTTGAATGTGTGTTGAATTTTCTACAGTCCTCCTGGTTTGAACCTCTGATGACAGTAGAAAACAAGTACCTCACGTGGAAGACGGTGATGTTACTGGCCCTGGCTTCTGCTAGACGTGTCTCAGAATTAGGGGCCTTATCATGTAAAAGTCCATATTTGGTCTTTTATGAGGACAGAGCGGAGCTCAGGACTCGACAGCAGTTCCTGTCGAAGGTCGTCTCTGCATTCCATTTGAATCAACCTCTTGTAATTCCATCTAGTTCTGGAACTTCTGCTTCTCCAGAGGCACTGGATGCTGGGCGAGCCTTGAAAGTCTATGTCAAGAGAACGGCTCGAATCAGAAAGACGGATTCCTTGTTCGTGCTCTATGACGTGCAGAAGATTGATTGCCCTGCCAAAGCAGTCTATTGCTGATTGGCTTAGGCTCACTATCCAACAGGCCTATTTGTACACAGCCTTGCCTGTTCCACAGTCTCTGAAGGCCCACTCTACTAGATCAGTGGGGTCTTCCTGTGCGACTGCCCGTGGAGTCTTGGCCCTGCAACTGTGCCGAGCTGCTACCTGGTCGGGGAAGAACACCTTTGTGAAGTTCTACAGATTTGATACCCTGGCCAAAGAGGATACCCAGTTTGGGCAGGCGGTACTGCAAACGTCTCCGCACGTTCCCGCCTGTTCTGGAAGCTTTGGGATGTCCCCATCGTACTAATGTGTCCTCAATATCCCTTATGGATGCTAGAGAAAATTGGATTTTAATACCTACCGGTAAATCCTTTTCTCGTAGTCCATAAGGGATAGTGGGGCAGATGTATTAACCTGGAGAAGGCATAAGGAAGTGATAAACCAGTGATATGTGCAAGGTGATAAAGGCACCAGCCAATCAGATCCTAACTGTTAATTTACATATTGGAGCTGAGTGGCTGGTGCTTTTATCACCTTGCACATATCACTGGTTTATCACTTCCTTATGCCATCTCCAGGTTAATACATCTGCCCCAGTGGGCGCCCGGTGACTTTCTGCAGGTGGTCTGTTGTATGTTACCTGCTCAGCTGATGCTGTCTTTCCTGTGGTCCTGTTTGATCTTTCACCATAAATTCTACAACTTCCCAAGCTCAAGAAAAGATAGTGACAGAGAGCACATACTATACAGTACATAGGGGGTCATTCTGAGTTGATTGCACGTAGCAACTTTTTGCTGCCCGTGCGATCAACTAGATGCCGCCTATGGGGGCGTGTATTTCTGCATAGCAGTGCTGCAAATGCTTGTGCAGCCCTGCTATGCAAAAAAAGTTTCCTGTAAAAGAAGACCAGGATAAGAGATACTTATCCTGTGCGATCGATCCAGCGATGCAGGTCCCGGAACTGATGTCAGACATCCGCCCTCCAAACGCCTGGACATGCCTGCGTTGGACTCGCCACTCCCTGAAAACAGTGAGTTGCCGCCCGGATCCGCCCTCCTCCTGTCAATCTTCTTGTGGTCGCCGCTGCAACCACTTTCTTCATTCGTGGCATCGCTGCCTGGCGACGGCCGGCGACAGGCAATGACGCACCTGCGCAATGCATGCGCAGTTCTGACCCGATCGCACGGCTGCGAGGAAGTGCAGCGTGCGATAGGGTCAGAATGACCCCCATAGGGCCTAATTCAAGGTTGATTGCAAAACAATATTTTCCTCTAATAGGCAAAACCATGTGCAGTGCAGGTGGGGCAGATATAACATGATAACGTGCAGAGAGAGTTAGATTTGGGTGGGGTGTGTTCAAACTGAAATCTAAATTGCAGTGTAAAAATAAATCAGCCAGTATTTACCCTGCACAGAAACAGAAACAATATAACCCACTCTCTGCACATGTTATATCTGCCCCACCTGCAGTGCACATGGTTTGAATTTTGAACTGCGCTGCAGCTCCATATCTGGAGCCACCACAGCTCAAGACTAGGGTTGTCATAGCAACTTAAGGGCTGATATACTGTAGCGTTAAATGTGCGCCCGTTTGCAGAGCATACCTCATCTGAATACGTACTGCCTTGCACAAGAAATGGGCGTAGCAATTGCAAGCGATAAAGTGTCATATCAAAGGGCTTAAGCCAGAACTTTGTGGGCCCAATAGCAGAATTTTGAAGGGTCCCTTGTCCCACTGCTTCTAGTGACACCTCTTCACAGTAGTTTTATTGCCACACTATAGTGCCTCCACTTCATATTATGTCACATTACAGTGCCCCAGCTCATATTATGTAACATTATAATGCCCGCCAGTTCATTTTATATCAGATTACAATGAGCAGGTCCAGGGGCATACCTAGATATATTGCAGACCCCAAAGCAAAAGTTTGTAAGGACCTACAGTATGTAACACCCAATGGTGAAAAATGTATATGACACATGTAACTGTGACAGGGAAGGTGGCCCATCTCAGCTCTGGGACTAACAGCAGCTGCACTCCCTGCACCTATGGTAGCTACACCCTTGGTCATATGAATTCTGATCTAAATGTATGAACAGAGACACAGCTGTGTTCTGATGGGTTGTTCTCACATAGCCAAAATCCAGTGAGGGTATTCATGCAAGTGTGGGTTATTTAGAGCAGGACAAAAGTAATAATATGCTCACTTGGAGGCTTATTTTTAGGGCAAGTGCAAATACTCACTGATGATGGTCACTAGTATGAAAACAGCTACATGCTTAGA
This sequence comes from Pseudophryne corroboree, assembly GCF_028390025.1. NCBI lineage: Eukaryota > Metazoa > Chordata > Amphibia > Anura > Myobatrachidae > Pseudophryne > Pseudophryne corroboree. Next base: position 731,408,916 of record NC_086448.1, on the reverse strand, counting down.
TGCAGTTGTGTACAACTCCCCATATGGTCGAATATGCTTATTTTTCCATGCACACTTCTTTCAGCAATGGACGCCTGATTCACTATCTACACTGCACCAGGCCGTTAGTCTCACATTGCTCACCTGTAAGAGAGCCCATTAGCACAGTCCTTTGGATATAGGAGTAGCTTCAGCTCCTCAGTGGAAATGTGTGTCAAGTTGACCTTGTACAATGGTTTTCCCTTTAATGGTAACACAGGGTACTTATCTAAAAATGTGAAAGTCATTTCAGGAAAAAGAATAATACAATTCCATTATGCACGTCCCATTTCCCTTTTCCTTCCCTCCTGCCATACCTTCCCCCCCATATGACCTACACAGGCCATTCCTTTTTCTGCTCCCAGACCTTATTATAAAACTGCTGCAGTGATATGTTGGATGCACTATTTAGTTTATTGTACCCACGCATGTTTCATCTATTCTTTTCGCCAAAATTTGCCTCCTTATTTTGCTGTTGTGTATCCATCTGTCATTTCTTGGACCATTGCAACCTGCTACCAATAATAAGATCTTTAAAAAAAAAGAAAGAAAGAAATAATAGTACAAATCTGAAATGATAACAACTGCTCACGCAAGCGTCCGATGTTAATCCATGGTCCTATTTATAAGGTGGCACCAGTAGCAGATTGGTTGAGAAGTGCTAGCTATGTGATTCCCTGCTCACTCTCGTCTTTATGTCTTCTTCTTTTACTTTTCTCTCCCAGCCTCCTGTCCATTGGTGGAGGAAACAGGCGTACTGCCAATGTGGTGGCCTATGGATTTGCCAATCTCTTTATTTTGGATAAGAAGAGTCTCAGTGACATTTTGGTTCACTATCCTGAATCAAAGAAGCTTCTGACAAAGAAAGCTAAGTAGGACATAAGTGTAATGTTTTTTTTTTTATTATTATTATTATTATTAGTATTTTTTTTTTTGCTAAAAGTAATGGAAATTAGTTATATTTTACACTGTACACTTTAGTGTGAAACTGAGAAAACCTGTCCAGCTATAATTCATATACTGTCTGAATTTACTAGTGTATTTAGAGTGAATAGGAACTGCATTTTTCACACCTTGTAGCCACACGTTTGTGTAGACGTGTTTTAGTTCACGAGTAAAATCTTTATTTTTATCTTTGCATGTTTCAGAATATATTGATCCAGTATAGATTGGCAAAGTCTTTAGGGCTTGCAAGGCTTCTGGACAATGAAACTGGTATCTTCTAACTAGCAGCAGGTGCCGAGCTCTTTGAAAGCATTTCCTTGTCCATATATCCATGCAATATGCTTTGTTGAACAGAAAAAATATCTCTCTATTGTGCTAGCACATCCCTTTACAACTGTCATCTCAACAGGGAATGGGATGAGGGTGTCTCTATGTGAGTACGTGTGGGAAAATAACTGAGACAGTCAATCAAAATAATTCGACTGTTCAAGGTGAAGGAAACTGCCAAAGCAAAACCTGATGGGGCAGTGGCGGAACTAGCGAGCGCTGGGCCCAGGTGCGACCCCCCCATCCCGTCCAAGTCCACCCCCTCACCCCTGGAGAGGATCTGGTGAGGGGGACCTGCTCAGGGTCAGAGAAATGGATACCTAGCAACAGTGCCGTAACTAGACATTTTAGCACTGTGTGCAAGAAACGGCATCGGAGCCCCCCACCTCCATGTAAAACAGGGACAGTGTGCGCCATAGGTGCGCGCAAAAATACATAGGGGCGTGGCTTCGTGGGGAAGGGGTGTGGCCACAAAATAATACCAGTTCATAAAACGGTGCACAGTAGTCTCCATTATTCAAATTACGCTGCACAGTAGCACCACTACACCAGGTAGAGACACTTTTACACCTTACGGCGGACAGATTCCCCTTTTTACACCTTACGGCAGACAGCGTCCCCTTTTTACACATTACGGCAGACAGCGTCCCCCTTTTTACACATAACGGCAGACAGCGTGCCCTTTTTACACATAGTGGCAGACAGCGTGCACTTTTTACACATAACGGCAGACAGCGTCCCCTTTTTTCACATAACAGCAGACAGCGTCCCCTTTTTACACATAACGGCAGACAGCGTGCCCTTTTTACACATAACGGCAGACAGCGTGCCCTTGTTACACATAGCGGCAGACAGCGTGCCCTTGTTACACATCACGGCAAGCAGATTCCCCCTTTTTACACATTACATTAGGCAGATTCCCCCTTTTTACACATTGCGGCAGACAGCGTCCCCTTTTTACACATCAAAGCAGGCAGATTCCCCCTTTTTTACACATTACGGCAGACAGTCCCCCTTTTTGCACATGAAGAAAGAGAAAAAAAGAAAGAAAGAAAGAAAGAAAGAAAGAAAGAAAGAAAGAAAGAAAGAAAGAAAGAAAGAAAGAAAGAAAGAAAGAAAGAAAGAAAGAAAGAATTAATCTTACCCTCTCCGCTGGCTCAGGCTCCTCGGTGCAGCTTCTGGCAGAGATCCCGGGCAGGAGAGAAGGAGGAGGAGGGAGGTGGAGGAGGGAGCCGCAGCAGCACTGTGTTATTGGTGGAGGCGCTGCTGCTGCTGTCCCACTGCTTCACTATAGGCTGTTCTCCGCCGCTGTGAATGCTGGGATGCGCTTCACAGCGGCGGAAGACAGCCTATAGTGAAGCAGAGGGACAGCAACAGCAGTGCCTCAACCAGTAACAAAGCGCTGCTGCGGCTCCCTCCTCCACCTCCCTCCTCCTCCTTCCCCCGTACCGCTGCGCTCCTCTCCTCTCTCTCCGGGCGGCTGTGTGCTGCGGGCAGCGGTTGCCCGCAGCACACAGCGGCATGTAATGAGTCAGTTTGACTCATTACATGCTTTGGGCCCCTGGACAGTGGCGGGCCCCAGTGCAACGCACTGGTGATAGTTCTGCCTCTGTGATGGGGGTATTGTACATGAGCTAGTGGTGGGAAACAATGTAGAATATATATTGAGAGAAAAGACAATAAACTGATGGCATTGTCCTCCCTATAATGTTGTTTTTACATTATTATTATTATTATTATTATTATTATCGTTTATTTATATGGTGCCACAAGGGTTCCACAGACGCTATCAAAGTAAATAAATGAGCCAAACAGGAAAACAATGACCTACAGTACAATGCAAGATAATGTAGGACAAGTACATGGTATATAAGAGGGTTAAGTGCCGTTGTAGGGAGTATGGAGTAGAAAATAGTTTAAGGGGTAACTTTACTTACATGGGAGTTTTTTTAGAACTGGTGATGTTACTTATAGCAACCAATCAGATTCTATCTATTATCTTCTAGACGCAGCTAGATAAATGTTGAGTAGAATCTGAGTGGTTGCTATGAGCAACATCACCAGTTCTAAAAAAAACTCACACCTTAGTAAATTTACCCCTTAGAGAGAGAAAAGCACATGAGGGAGAAGGCCCTGCTCGTGAGAGCTTACATTCTAAATGGGAGGGGCAGACAGACAGGGGTGACACAGAAGGGGTAGAAGTGAGCATTGACAGAGGGTTAGGATGAGAGATGCAAAGGGGGAAAAATACCAAGGTATTTGTCAGGCGCTTGTTATGGTCTGCTATGTACAGCATCTACTACAAATGGAGATAGTCAGTCCCACAGCCAACGATACAAAACAGAAATATCAGCGCTTATAATACATATAATTTAAAGGTAAAAATACATGGATAGATAAAAATATATATTTTTAAAAAAAGCTGAAAATGTCTATAAAAAATAGTAAGTCAGAGGCTATAAGAATAAACTACCCATTTAGCACTAAGCAACAATATTGCAATGTGAAAAACCGTTTATACGGGGAAGGTACTTGGTTCAGTCCAGTAGTTTCAAGCTGTACAGTTTCTTGGTAGAGCTTCATAAGATGTAATGGAGGTGGTGGCTGGTGCGGGCACACAGCGTCTTTCTACAGATCAGTAGTGGAGTGGTAAGTATGCACCGAATACGTTTCGCTGCACCAAAGACCAGTGGCGAATTTCCCATTAGGCACGTGAGGCACTTGCCTAGGGGCAGCACCTGTTTGGGGGCGGCACTTGGATGCTTGTGTTGGTACTGTCAGCCTAAAAAGTACCAATAACTGCAAAATTATTCACTGTACTGTACCATACGCCATCTTGAATGGAGTGTAACCGGGTAGGAAATGCAAGTACTGTCCCCCTGTATGCTGTTCTACTTAGTAAATATGTCTAATAATTCTTTATTATTCTATTAAATTCACTATCATCAAATGACGGCCTATAACCAATCAATAAAAATAATAAAATTAGACAGGCAGGGAGCGGCCATTACTTTTGTGCCCAGGGGCACCCTCATCCCTAAATCCGCCCCTGCCAAAGACATTTTAGTGGTTTCTGATTAAATGTACAGTACTGTACAAAAGTTTTAGGCAGGTGTGGAAAAAATGCTGCAAAGTAAGAATGCTTTCAAAAATAGAAGTGTTAATGGTTCTTTTTTATCAATTACCAAAAAGCAAAGTGAATGAACAGAAGATAAATCTAAATCAAATCAATATGTGGTGTGACCACTCCTTGCCTTCAAAACAGCATCAGTTCTTCTAGGTACACTTGCACACAGGGTTTGAAGGAACTTGGCAGGTAGGTTGCTCCAAACATCTTGTAGAATTAACCACAGATCTTCAGATCTGTGGATGTAGGCTTGCTCAAATCCTTCTGTCTCTTCTAGAAATGTGCGGCGGGCACTTTTAGTGTTTTGTGTTTTGGTTTTGGATCTGGATCCTCGCTCGTGTTTTGGATCTGGATTGGTTTTGACAAAACCACCCTTTGGGATTTTGGTTTTGGATATGAATGATTTTTTTTTAAAACACAAAAACAGCTAAAATCACAGAATTTGGGGGTAATTTTGATCCTACGTTATTATTAACCTCAATAACATTCATTTCCACTCATTTTCAGATTATTTTGAACACCTCACACATCACAATATTGTTTTTAGGCCAAAAGGTTGCACCAAGGTAGCTGGATGACTTTGCTAAGCGATACAAGTGTGCGGCACAAACACCTGGCCCATCTAGGAGTGGCACTGCAGTGGCAGACAGAATGGCAGTTTTAAAAAACTAGGCCCCAAACAGCACATCATGCAAAGAAGAAAAAGAGGTGCAATGAGGTAGCTGGATGACTAAGCTAAGCGACACAAGTGTGCGGCACAAACACCTGGCCCATCTAGGAGTGGCACTGCAGTGGCAGACAGGATGGCACTTTTAAAAACTAGGCCCCAAACAGCACATCATGCAAAGAAGAAAAAGAGGTGCAATGAGGTAGCTGGATGACTAAGCTAAGCGACACAAGTGTGCGGCACAAACACCTGGCCCATCTAGGAGTGGCACTGCAGTGGCAGACAGGATGGCACTTTTAAAAACTAGGCCCCAAACAGCACATCATGCAAAGAAGAAAAAGAGGTGCAATGAGGTAGCTGGATGGCTAAGCTAAGTGACACAAGTGTACGGCACAAACACCTGCCCATCTAGGAGTGGCATGCAGTGGCTGAATGTCGAAAGTGGCCCGCAATTTTTCGGGCTACCAACAGCATCTCTTGCACGCTCCCGTCATTTAAAAAAAAAAATCTGCACCACCAAATTAATTGTATGTGCAAAACATGGAACGTGCTGGAATTTGCCCAGATATAATGCACGCACAATATTGGTGGACTTATACGGCAGTATTCCTGAACTTATACAGCTGCACCACTGGACTGGACTTATACGGCAGTACCCCTGGACTTATACGGCAGTACCCCTGGACTTATACGGCTGCACCACAGGACTGGACTTATACGGCACTACCACTGAACTTATACAGCTGCGCCACTGGACTGGACTTATACGGCAGTACCCCTGGACTTATACGGCAGTACCCCTGGACTTATACGGCTGCACCACTGGACTGGACTTATACGGCAGTACCCCTGGACTTATACGGCTGCACAAGTGGACTTATATGGTAGTACCCCTGGACTTATATGGCAGTACCCCTGGACTAATACGGCTGCACCACTGGACTGGACTTATACGGCAGTACCCCATGACTTTTACGGCTGCACAAGTGGACTTATACGGTAGTACCCCTGGACTTATACGGCAGTACCCCTGGACTTATACGGCTGCACCACTGGACTGGACTTATACGGCAGTACCCCTGGACTTATATGGCAGTACCCCTGGACTTATACAGCAGTACCCCTGAACTTATACAGCTGCATCACTGGACTAGACTTATACGGCAGTACCCCTGGACTTATACGGCAGTACCCCTGGACTTATACAGCAGTACCTCTGGACTATACGGCAGTACCACTGGACTTATACAGCAACACCCCTGGACTTATACGGCAGTATCCCTGAACTTATATGGCTGCACCACTTACTGGACTTATACGGCAGTACCCCTGGACTTATACGGCAGTACCCCTGGGCTTATAGGGCAGTACCACTGGACTTATACAGCAGTACCTCTGGACTTATACGGCAGTACCACTAAACTTATACGGCAGTACCACTGGACTTATACGGCAGTACCCCATGACTTATATGGCAGCACCACTGGACTTATGGCAGCACAAGAAACCACCACTGGACTTATGGCAGCACAGGACACCACCACTGGACTGATGCAGCACAACACAGCACCAATGACTTATACAGCACCACTGGACTGAACTTATACAGTAGCACTGGGCTTATGACAGCACAGGATACCTCCACTGTGACTGGAGTGCTGTAGCACAAGACACTACCATTGGACTGATGCAGCAGAAGACAGCACTGGCATGACATATAAGAGCAGGTCGCCACCCCAGACACCACACCACTTTCCCGCACAGACACTGAGGAGACATGTCCTCTTGCTACACTCCCCAGGACTAGAGTGAAGATAGAGGCAACGTGCAGCTTCTTATATGGAATCCAAAACCTGCGAGAATCCGACAGCGGGATGATGACGTTTTGCCTCGTTCTGGTTTCCAAGTCTGGCGGGAAGTCCAGACAGACTTGATGATGTTGAGATCAGGGCTCTGTGAGGGCCATATCATCACTTCCGGGACTCCTTGTTTTTCTTTATACTGAAGATAGTTCTTAATGACATTGGCTGTATGTTTGTGGTCGTTGTCCGGCTGCAAAATAAATTTGGAGCCAATGAGATGCCTCCCTGATGGTATTGCATGATGGATAAGTATCTGCTTGTATTTCTCAGCATTGAGGACACCATTAATCCTGACCAGGTGCCTAATTCAAACCTGATCGCTCCTCTGCAAATTTCCAAGGTCTGCAATCAGATAGTCGCCGCCCAGACAAAGTGAATGCCTGCCCAGTGCAAGTCTGTGTACGCCTTGCGAAAATCTCCGTGAACGCTGGTCAGTTGCCAATCCGTTCGCAACTCACTCCCCATCGAATGATTTTTCCAATTTGTGCATTCTGTGCATAGGCCAGGAACTACTCTTACAGTGTGATAGAAACAGGCTGATCGGGGCTGGAGCTGACGTCACACACTCTCCCTGAAAACACTTGAGCATGCCTGCGTTTTTACTGACACTCCCAGAAATCGGACAGGTACCACCCCCAAATGCCAGCTTCCTGTCAATTAACTTGTGTACCCCTAGCGATCAAAAAAGAAGCAGGATTATTTCACGGTTTGGCCTCGCGCAGACGCACTACGATCTGTAGCATGCGCAGTCTGCACCCTATATGTGCTTGTATTATTTTATTATTTGCCCTGTGTAGTTCCCCTGCATATAAGGGGATATCTATAGGCCGAACAGAACTCAAATTATCCCTATTCGCTGATGACATGCTGCTGTTTGTCTCAGACCCTGCCTCCTCATTGCCAGTGATCACTTCACTGCTCACATCCTTTGGATCTTTTGCAGGTTATAAAATTAATTTTCATAAGTCAGAATTGATGCCTCTGTGTGGCCTCAGTACTTTGGCCCAGGAGTATTCCTCCTTTGCCCAATTTTGTATTACCACTTCTCACTTTAAATATTTGGGCATTATTGTCCCACTGAAGCTATCCTCCCTATATTGTCTAAATTTGACTCCTATAATTGCACAGATTTCCAAAATGCTGGACGCCTGGAAAATTCTGCCTCTCTTCATGATGGGGCATCTAGCTCTACCACAAGTGTGACCTTCCCTGAATTATCATACCCAATCCAAATGCTACCTACTGTATACAGTAGTTCTTTCTCAACGTGATGTCAAACACTGTATGAAGCTTTTTACTACTTTTATATGGCAAGGTGGGCACCCACGTATTGTGGTGGCTAAATTGCAATTACCAAGAACCAATGGTGGCTTAGGCCTTCATGATTTGAATATATTCACAAAAGCTGAACTTTTTATATATATCAGCGACTGGCTTTCTGGGATGGCAATCTATACCCACTCCACCTCTGAAACAGGTTTCTTTGACCCATACTCAACTGCTGCTTTACTGTGCATACACCTAAACAACTTATTCCTTCCCGTATCCTCTCCAACATACTCTTCCACGATACCTATTTTGTCTGGAAATCAATATGTCTTAAGTTATCTTTCCCTTATAATGTCTCCAAATATCTCCCATTTTGAGGTAGTCCCCCTTTCTCCCCTGTACATGAAAACCCTACATACTTGCTCTGAAAAGATAAGGTCAGTGCTAGAATTAAGGATACTTTTGACCCGGGTGGGACTATTATTCCATTCAGCATACTTCATGAAATATGTTTGATTCCTCACAAACAATTCTTGAAGTATCTACAGATTGTACATTATGCTAGGTCTGTAGTTAAACATTTACAAAGTCGGGGATTCCCTGACACCCCCCCCCCCCCCCCCATCCCATCCCATTCCTTAATTGTATTCTTAGTACTTCAACCATATAAAATCAAGCATCTTAGCATCTTAGCTCTGAATTGGTGTCACATACCCCTGCCAAGGTTTGGAAACACACAGTGGCATCTTGGAGTCGTGATATCCCCTCTATTACCTCTGCAGACAATTTGTTATTTGACTATGTTGCTACAGTATATTGAGATACATATGCTGCTCCTTCTCAAGCTAGGCGTCGCTGTATGGTTATGGAGGAGTCGGGGGACTGTCTTAAGTGTAAATGCCCTAACGCCACTTTCTACCATAACTTTTGGCAATGTCCTAAGATACAGAAGTTTTGGGGTAAACTTGTCATCTATATTAATTCCATTTTCCATTTAAAGCTCCATTCGGATCCCCTTGCCTTGTTGTGTGCTAATTTCTAATTTGGGGATTTAGGGACCCATAAAACTTAAAATTTGCTTTTATTAACCGTCATAGTTACTGTTGCAAAAAAAGTTATTCTGTGTAACTGGACTTCCTCACCACCACCCTTTTTGAATGCAGTTAAATCTTTATTGCTAAAAACTTTGTACTACAGTATGACTGTCAATCTATTTCTCCTGCATTGGAGACTGGAGTGATCTCCTTTAACAAAAAACGGTGCTCGCTTGTTGACTCCCTCGACTCCTCCACCCAAGATAACATTCTTAAGGTGTTTGAAACTACCGCCTGGTACTTATGCCGTAATTTGACCTAAGATATTACTGTATATTGAGTCTTTGATCCCTACCACAGTACGTTGTCCTTCCCACTCTTTTTCTGGCTCTTCTTTTCTTCTTCATTTGTATTTTTAAAACATTTGTTTTATGTGTGTCTGATATGTGAAGGATTTTTGTATTTTCAACTTCTTTTGATACATTGGCTGCCTTACAACCTAATTATTGTATATTGCATCTTCTGAATGTGCAATCTACTGGTTTGATACTGATTTTGTACCTTCACATGCCTTTTTCTGTTCAATAAAAAGATGTTTCCAAAAAACAGAAGAATCTTGAATTGGATTCAGAAGGGGAAGAGAAGCCAGTGTAGAGCTTGTAAGAGAGGGGATGTTGACGTAGTACATTTGGAGAGGAAGATGAGCCAGACAGCAGCATTGAAGATAGATAAGAGTGGAGCGAGGCATTTGTCAGGGAGGCCAGATAGGAGGAGATTACAGTAGTTCAATCTGGAGAGGACCAGTGAGTGGATGAGGGTCTTAGTAGCATCTAGTCTCAGAAAAGGTCTGATCTTGGAAATATTTTTGAGATGGAAATGGCAGGACTCCAAGATCTACTGGATGTGTGGTTTGAAGGAGAGGAAGGAATACAGGATAACTCCAAGACAGCGACCTTGGGGGGCTAGAGGAGATATGTAGTTGTGCCATCAATAGATAAGGAAATTGTGGGAATTTAGGTTATACAGGAGGGTGGGAAGATGATCAGCTATGTTAAATGATCTGACATGTTAAGTTTAAGATAGCACTGAGACATCCAATAATAGATAGCGGAGAGAAAGTTGGACAGACGAATGAATACAGAGGGTTAGAAGTCAGGGGAAGAAAGATAGATTTGTGAATCATTAGCAAAGAGATGATATTGGAAGTTGAAAAAGTGAATGAGCTCACCTAAAGTGAACGCAGAGAGAGAGAAAGGGAGTGGTCCAAGAACAGAACCTTGGGGGACACCTACTGTTAGGGGAAGTACAGGGAGGTGGAGTCATGAGAGGAAACAGAGAAGGAGCAGCCAGAGAGGTAGGAGGGCAGCCAGGAGAGGACAGTATCATGCAGATCAAGGGAGTAAATGATTTGCAGGAGGAGAGGATGTTCCGCAGTGTCAAAAGCTTCATAGAGGTCAAGGAGAATGAGCAGAGAGTAGTGTCCCTTGGATTTGGCAGCATAGAGGTCATTGTAGACTTTCGTGAGGGCAGTTTCAGTGGAGTGAAGATGACGGAAGCCAGACTGAAATGGGTCAAACAGGGAGTTGAGGAAAGAAAGGCCTGTTGGGATGCGATGTCCTGGTGTATGGAGTCAATGTGAACTGAAGTATGTGACAAAGTCAAGGGCAGAGAGTGAAGAAGGGAGTCAAGGTAGGGGTAGACAGAGGAGGGAGATGACAGTGGAAAAGAGATGCCAGGGGTAGAAGACTGGGAGGAAATGAGATTCTTGAAGTACTGTATGACTGTTTAGTCATACAGAGGGAAAGGGCAGCACTGAAGGATGAGAGCATAAGTTTAAAATGGAGGAAATCTGCTTTAGAGCGTGATTTCCTCTACTGTCGCTCGGCAGTAAATGAACATTTTTTCAGATATGTTGCGAATTTGGAATGCCACGGTTGAGGTGTTGATGTGTGAGGGTGAATAGTGGTTGCTGGAACAACAGTGTCAAGAGCAGAAGTAAGGGAGACATTGTATTGGGAAGTAGCTTGGACAAGAGAGAGAGTATATGAGAGAGAAGTGAGTCAAGCAGGGAGGATAAGGAAACGATATAGATGGCCTCAATGTTACGCTTAGTGATGGAAGCCTTAGGAGGCAAAGATGAAGAAGCAGAGAGGGATAAGTTAAGAGAGAGCAGGTGGTGGTCAGAGAGGGGGAATGGGCAGTTGGAGAAGGCAGAAATATTAGGCGAGTGAAGACCAGATCAAGTGATTGCCCACTCGCATGCAAGGGTGAGGCGGTCCACTGGGAGAGACCAAGTGATGATATGAGGTTAAGGAGTTTAGAGCCAGAGGTTTTTGTGGGGATATCAATTTGGATGTTGGAATCTCCTCAGATAATGGAGGGAATGTCTGAAGAGAGGAAGAGAGTGAGCCAGGAATCAAAATGAGGGATTTGTTGGGAATGCCAGTGGTGTGGTAAGTGACAGCTACTCAGAGGTGAACAGGTTGTAAGAGGCGAATAGCATAAACCTTAAATGTAGAATATGTAAGGGAAGGTTCTGGTGGTACAGTATGAGTTGGTAGAAGTAACTGGAGGATAGAAGGACCCCAATACCACCATTACATCGACTTCCAGGCAATGGGTTGTGTGTGAATGTGAGGCCCCAACAGAGAGAGCAGCGGGAGAAGTGGTGTCAGAGAGGGAAATTCAGGTTTCTGTAATTGCTAGGAGAATCAGGAACTGTGAGATGAAAAGGTCATGGGTCGGGACCAATTTGTTGCAGACAAATCTGGCGTCCCAGAGGAAACAGCAGAGAGAAAGAGAGTTTGTGGGTGAGATATCAATTGGATTATCAGGGTTGCTGTAATGAGAGAGAGGTAGAGAGTTTGTGGGAGAGAAATGAATGAGATTATCAGGGTTGCTGTAGCGTTGAGCTGAGATTAACTTGTAGGGCAGGGATGATGAGAGAGTAGTGATGGTGTGGGTGCCTGAGCTACAGATGTGTCTTTACACATCCTGTGTAAAATGACAACCATGGCATGGCGTGGCGTTCTGCATCGCAGGTATATGCACCGCCATAAATCCTTTCTTATGCTAATAATTGCAGCACGTGCCCCGCGATCGCAGTGCTGACTAAGTTTATAACTTCAGGTAGCGGGAGCATATCCTCCCGCTACCCATGCTCACTGTGAGCCGCTAGGTCCCTCTCTATATATATACGGCAGCAGGAGCCTCTTACTCCCACTGCTAGCTGACGATGGATAGTTTATGTGAGCATTCATGGGAGCGTGCATACACACACTCCCATGAACACCACACTGTGCCAGGAAATCTGAACGCATCGCAGGCAAGGCTGCAGAGGGACACATCTGTAGGATGGGAAATTTATGGAGGTGGGTAGGGAGGGAGATTAGTATGATGCGGATAGAGGTGAGATGACAGAGGGAGCAGGGCTGAGTAGTGGAGTAGTAGGTCCATGGTGGGGAAAAGTTGAATGAAAGTGTGGTAACAGGAGAGGAAGGGAAGGGAGGCAGAAGGGTGGATGAGAGAAAGAGAAGGCGAGAGATGAGGAGCAGGTGTAGATGACTGATGGCTGGGGGGGGGGGGTGGAGTTAGGAACAGGGGGCAAGATACAGGATTAGGGAGACACTAAGTGATGGGGGAGTTGAAGAAACCTGGACATACAGTAGTGTTGATGAGGTAAATGGGGGGATGACAACTGGAAACAGGAGTGGAGGTTGTATGAGAGAAACAGAGCAGTACGTAGAATTGCAAAAAGGCAGGTGAAAGTACAGTGTTGGTAACAGTGTGTGCTTAGTGGGAAACTGTCCAGATTTTCGTGGGACAGACACATTTTTTGGGGGACTGTCCCGCTGTTCCACCCACGGGAGGCAGTGTCCCGCGGTGGGGGGAAGTTGGGAGGCTCCTGCCATCGCTGCCCTGCTTAGCAGAGCAGCGGTGAATAGACGCTGTGTGCATGCGCACAGTGTCTATTCATGGGTAGACAGAGGGAGAGGGGGTATGCCAGAACCTCACAGAGCGCTGGGCATGCCTCATCAGTGATGAAAACTGGGGCGTGGCTCACGATTGCGGCACTCTCACGAAGCCATGCCCCCTTTCCCTAGGCCACGCCCCTTCCCCCGCGTGGCCTCGGGAAACTAAATCATACCTCCCAACTTTACACAGCCGTAAAGTTGGGAGGTATGATTTAGTTTGAAATGAAATAAAAGTGTACATAATATGTGTGCAAATATTTTTTAAGGTTGACTGTGTTAGAAATGAGAGGATGTGAGTGTGGGCAAATAAGCTATGGGAATTCAAACAGGATATTTAATAAATTGCGTTTGTACAGCTGTCCATTTAAAAAAACTGAAAGAACAAATAAAGGCAATTGCAGATGTAGTTGAAAATGTATGCAATGTCCAAAACAGGGAGATCAGTGCTGAATATTCAGGTGAAACAACCAGGACGTGAATGATGTGAAGATTAATAGATGTATTTTTTAAAAGTAGTCCTTCAGATTTTCTGATTTTTGATAGCGTGTTCTCCTTCAATGTCCTTTCATTCAGAGTGCATTTGTTGATCCAAAGCAGACCTTATTTTATTGTGAAAGTTGGTAATAGTTTGAAGTTAGATTGTTGTCCTGTTTCACTTCGGTTTAAAGCAAGTATAACGCTGTTAAACACTTTGTATATCTGCACTTAGGGGGTTATTCCGAGTTGATCGCTCGCTAGCTATTTCTTGCAGCGCAGCGATCAGATAGTCGCTGCCTATAGGGGAGTGTATTTTTGCTTTGCAAGTGTGCAAACGCATGTGCAGCCGAGCGGTACAAAAAAGTTTTTTACAGTTTCACAGTAGCTCTGGACTTACTCAACCGCTGCGATCATTTCAGTCTTTTTGGTCCCGGAATTGACGTCAGACACCCGCCCTGCAAACGTTTGGACATGCCTGTGTTTTTACTACCACTCCCTGAAAATGGTCAGTTGACACCCATAAACACCCTCTTCCTGTCAATCTCCTTGCGATCGGCTGTGCGAATGGATTCTTCATTAAATCCATCGCCCAGCACCGATCCGCTTTGTACCCGTACGATGCGCCTGCGCATTGCGGTGCATATGTATGCACAGTTTTGCTGAGTTTTGACCTGATCGCAGCTCTGCAAAAAAGTGCTATCTGCATGCTACAGCTACGTCTGCTACAGCCTACAGAATGACATTCATACAGAAATACAGGCATGTGCAGGGGTTTAAGTGGTCCGGAACGGGGTGGAACTGCCGCTTACACTGCCTGAGCCAGAAGCCGGAGCTCAGGAGTGAGCTCCAGCTTCCGGCTGCACTTAGGGGGAAAGAGACGGCTCCCGCTGCTAACACAGTCTCAGTGGGTGCCCGGCATTTCCCTAGGTTAGGTGAGCCGGAGGAGGCGGAACTGCGCTCCGTCTCCAAATGGAACTGGCGGAACGCAGTTCCGTCCCGTTCCGGCTCACTCTAACCTCTGGTAGTGTCCCTTTTACACAATACCCACAGTAGTAGTGCCACTTATACACGTAATGCCTACAGTAGTAGCACCGTTTATACATATAATGTCCACCACAGTGGTTCCGCTTATACACACACTGCCCCCCACAGTAATTTTACACACTGTCCACCACAGCAAATACATAAAAATACACTGTCCCTATTTTCTTTTTTCTCTTCCTCCCTCAATGGCAGCAGGTGGGAGTTTAAACAGGCAGTAAGCAAGAAGCCGTGAGGATCAGCAGAGAGCAGTGCTAGGCTGGCGGGATGGCATATGCAGGCAGGTGTGTGGGAGGGTGACATGGCGTGCGTGACCTATGAGTCACACCATGTCACCGTAGACTGGGCTGCGGGAGAGCGCTAATGCTGCCCGAGTCCCAGTGATGCCAG
Organism: Pseudophryne corroboree; assembly: GCF_028390025.1. Classification (NCBI taxonomy): domain Eukaryota; kingdom Metazoa; phylum Chordata; class Amphibia; order Anura; family Myobatrachidae; genus Pseudophryne; species Pseudophryne corroboree. Next base: position 731,393,785 of record NC_086448.1, on the reverse strand, counting down.
CAGTGGGCAGTGCATTTCTGGCTGCACATCAGAAAACTGCTGGCAGCACAGCAGTTGGGAACCACTGACTGATGCGCTGTGGGTGGACACAGGTGGTCCAGTGACGGAACGCACAATCTCCCTGTTCCAACACCTGGATGAGGGATACAGTAGTTACTGGGTGTTCACATATAAGGGACAGAGGGAGCAGGGAAATCACATACAGAGGGGGAGGGGGTACAGTAGAAGCGGGGTATCAGCAGAACCTAGGTGTGTAGTGAGGTCAGTCACAGTCACAATATGTGCACTTTGTGTATAAGGGGCACTAATGTGTGTCATAACATGAATAAGGGACACTACTATGTAGTGTAATGTGAATAAGATTGTGCTACTGTGCGGCTTAATTTGAATTGGGGATACTATTGGGTGACCACGCCCCATTTTTGAGGCCACTCCCCATTTTTGTGGCGCGCGCAATCCCTTTACTTCTCTAGTATGGGGGGGGGGGGGGGAGGAGTTCCACCACCTCTCTAGGACCACTTTAAGCACTGGGCATGTGTGCACACTAATTAATGAAAACCCTCCATTGGCCATCCAAAACAAGCTTGGCAATAAAATGGCTTACGTAAAAAGGCAGGACCCACCCTAGGACTAGATATAAATCATGCCTTAACACATTCCAGAGACTGGTGATAGTGTACAATTTAACTACAATTAAATATCATAGTGCACTTATTAAATCAATTCAACACATGAGGTGGAATGTTCTGCAGTTTAATTCAGATATAAAATTCTGATTACATCACATCATATACAGTTGATTTGCATATGAAATCAGACAGTGATGACATCATTGAGAATACATCAGTGGCGCACACAGGGGGGTACAGAGCATTCAAACCAGACCCCCCACCCCCACTGTACCAATTATTTTATTTTATTTTTAGCTCTGTTTCAATAACATCATCTTGGCACCACTCCCTTTTCATTGACCCATGAATTGCGGCATTATGCAAGTGCCTGGCCCACTCCCATCATCAGCCTGCTGCATCTCACCACTGGGGGCATATACTTTATACACACATATAAAGTACAGAACCCTGCCCACCTACAATCCTGCATTTGCCCGTGCACCTCTCTACATTTAAGCATTTTCTGACAAAATGTGTCACTGAACTCACCTAGCAGAATGGGCACTTATATTCTTTTTTTACATTCTCTGAAAGGTATGCATCCATATCAGTTTCATTATAATATATGTTTGTACCATAACAAAAATATATTATGTACCGGTATTTATGTTTAGTATACACATACCTCCCAACTTTGAATCATTGTAAATCGGGACACTCTGCGCGGCGTAGCCGCACTCGTCCCGAAAAAGGGGTTGGCCTTGGTTGGGCATGGCTATGGCCGAGTGGGCGTGGCCACACACTGAAGGTCCATTTTAGTCATTTTGGGGGTGTGCTCAGCGCTCCCTGAGCAGCTGGGCAGCCCCCGGCTCACTCCCTGCACTGAATAGATGCTGTGCGCGTGCGCACAGCATCTATTTAGACATCACTCGCTGCTTTGCGGTGCAGAGCAGCGGGTGATCAAAGCCTCCTCAACTGCCCTGCCCGCGGGACACTGAGACCCGCGGGAGGGACAGTGGGACAGTGTCCGAATAGCGGGACTGTCCCGCTGAAATCGGGACAGTTGGGAGGTATGTATACAGTTGAGCATACTTAGAGGTCTCTTTAGGCCATTTCATCCTGACCTTAGGTACAGTACATTACAGGGACGTGCGGTGAGGTAAATGGCTCAGGAGGCACTGGATAGCACCAGAGCCAGATTTAAACGCAATATATGAGGCCAAGAGTTCATGTGAGCATTATACACAGGTGCAGCAGTATAAACTCCTGGAAATTTGGTGAGTTTTAATCAGAGATGTGCAGAAAAAATATAGAGGGGGGGCACTGCCTCACCTGCCATAAACTTGTTACTACAGACATTTGGCTATAAAAATGATTAGAATAATACAAAGAAGATATTTCAAACATATTCTTTGTATTTTTCATATACTTTATACAGTCAGAACTCTGGCGCAAACGTTAGTATGACAGGAAAGGCTCTGCCTCACCTGCCTCACCCCACCGCACGTCAAATATAAGTACTTTCATATCTTCTAGGTAGGCTGCAGATTCTGTGCATACCTTCCCCCGAGTAGGCAGCTACGCTTCTACAAGAATGGATTAGTGTTCCCTAAAAAAAATAGCAATATAAAAAAAAAGAAATGCAATCCGAATTGTTCACCCAACATAATGTACATGTTTTCCATGTGTTCATGGTCTATATATGTGTTTACTTTAAACACTTCTGTGTATTGCATGCCTGTTTTCCGTAGGGACTGATGATCCTTATTTTATAGGCTGTGTTCATGTATTTAATACTGTAGTTACAATAACAATTTAGTTTAATAGATGCTTGGAACAGTTGATGCAATATTAGCAACCTAGGTCAAAACATTTATAAAATACTTTTGCCCTATTTATATAAAAAGACCCTCAGTAAAATAGGGGGAAGGTGGTGGTGTGGGGGACTCATGTAAGTCATTTAATTTCCCATCTAAATTATATTTTATTGTATACTGTAAAAAATATGCCTCTGATCTCGTTTACTAAATAGTAAATATACAGAAGTGGCTTTTATTCTGAACACCTGCCTGTTCCTGAACTCAGAAATTCCAAATTGCCTTTACTTTATCTCCTATTCATCCAGCACCTGGATCAATAGTTCTCACTTCCAGTCCTTAGTGACCACCTGTTTTATTGTCTGTCTCCAATGCTTTAAGCCAGGGGTGGCCAACCAGTCAGATGCAAAGATCCAGAAAAGATCTGTAGTCAAGGGCAAGAGCCGCAAAAATGGGGGCGTGGCCTATTTTCACAAAGCCACACCCTATTTTGTGCGCACACCTTTCGTTATGACGTTTGTAGGAGTATGACCTTGTGTCATAACTCCGTTTTTAGTCTGTTGTACAGTGCCAAATACATATAATGTCCCAGTACAGTGCCACATACATAGAAAAATGTAAAAAAAAATGGGTGCCTCCACACTGCCAGAAACATATGTCCCCACAGTGCCACATACACATATGTCCCCACAGTGCCAGATACATATATGCCTCACAGTGCCACATACATATGACCCCCCCAGTGCCAGATATACATGTCCCCCCAGTGCCAGATATACATTTCCCCCCCAGTGCCAGCTATTCCCCCAGTGCCAGATATGCCCCCAGTGCCAGATATATATGTCCCCAGAGTGCCAGCTATGCCCCTAGTGCCAGATATATATGTCCCCAAAGTGCCAGCTATGCCCCCAATGCAGTGTCCCCACAGTGCCAGATATACATGTCCCCACACGGTGCCAGCTCTGCCCCCAGTTCCAGATATACATTTCCCCCCAGTGCCAGATATACATTTCCCCCCAGTGCCAGATATACATTTACCCCCAGTGCCAGCTATGCCCCCAGTGCCAGATATGCCCCCAGTGCCAGATATATATGCCCCCACAGTGCCAGCTATGCCCCTAGTGCTAGATATATGTCCCCAAAGTGCCAGCTATGCCCCCAATGCAGTGTCCCCACAGTGCCAGATATGCCCCCAGTGCCAGATATACATGTCCCCACACAGTGCCAGCTCTCCCCCAGTACCAGATATACATGTCCCCCCAGTGCCAGATATATATGTCCCCAGAGTGCCAGCTATGCCCCCGTGCCAGATATGCCCTTAGTGCCAGATATATATGCCCCCACAGTGCCAGCTATGCTCCTAGTGCCAGATATACATTTCCCCCCAGTGCCAGATATGCCCCCCAGTGCCAGATATACATGTCCCCCAAGTGCCAGATATATGTCCCCACAGTGCCAGATATATATGTCCCCACAGTGCCAGCTATGCCCCCAATGCCAGTGTCCCCACAGTGCCAGATATACATGTCTCCCCAGTGCCAGCTATGACCCCAGTGCCAGGTATACATGTCCCCACAGGGCCAGCAATGCCCCCAGTGCCAGATATACATGGTCCTCCCCTTCCCCCGTGCTGCTCACCACGCTGCTCTCCTGCCCCTCACTCTCCGGCAGCTGTGTCTCTCTTCAATTAGGCGCCGGTCCGTGAGCCAATCAAAGCTCGCGGTCCGGCAGCCACCGGAGAGTGAGGGGCAGGAGAGGCGCACGCTGCGCTCTCCTCCCCTCACAGACAGCAGCAGCGCGTTAGGCAGCACGGGGTAAGGGGGTCCAGGGCAGCGGTGGCCAGCATGCGGCGGATGACAGAGCCGCATGCGGCTCGAGAGCAGCGGGTTGGCCACCCCTGCTTTAAGCAGCTCTGATTTCTCTGACGTCCTAGTGGATGCTGGGACTCCGTCAGGACCATGGGGAATAGCGGCTCCGCAGGAGACAGGGCACAAAATTTAAAAGTTTGACCACTAGGTGGTGTGTACTGGCTCCTCCCCCTATGACCCTCCTCCAAGCCTCAGTTAGGTTTTTGTGCCCGTCCGAGCAGGGTGCAATCTAGGTGGCTCTCCTAAAGAGCTGCTTAGAAAAAGTTTGTTAGGTTTTTTATTTTCAGTGAGTCCTGCTGGCAACAGGCTCACTGCAACGAGGGACTTAGGGGAGAAGAAGTGAACTCACCTGCGTGCAGGATGTATTTGCTTCTTAGGCTACTGGACACTAGCTCCAGAGGGACGATCACAGGTACAGCCTGGATGGGTCACCGGAGCCGCGCCGCCGACCCCCTTGCAGATGCCGAATAGAGAAGAGGTCCAGAAACCGGCGGCAGAAGACGTCTCAGTCTTCATGAGGTAGCGCACAGCACTGCAGCTGTGCGCCATTGCTCTCCGCACACTTCACACCAGCGGTCACTGAGGGTGCAGGGCGCTGGGGGGGGCGCCCTGGGCAGCAATGTAATATACCTATTCTGGCTAAAATATATCACATATAGCCCCTGGGGCTATATGGATGTATTTAACCCCTGCCAGGTTCCAAAAAAAACGGGAGAAGAAGCCCGCCGAAAAGGGGGCGGGGCCTATTCTCCTCAGCACACAGCGCCATTTTCCTGCCCAGCTCCGCTGCGAGGAAGGCTCCCAGGACTCTCCCCTGCACTGCACTACAGAAACAGGGTAAAAACAGAGAGGGGGGGCACTTATTGGCGATATTTATAATATTTGAGCTGCTATAAAGGGAACACACTTATTAAGGTTGTCCCTATATATATTTATAGCGCTTGGGTGTGTGCTGGCAAACTCTCCCTCTGTCTCCCCAAAGGGCTAGTGGGGTCCTGTCTTCTATCAGAGCATTCCCTGTGTGTCTGCTGTGTGTCGGTACGTGTGTGTCGACATGTATGAGGACGATGTTGGCGTGGAGGCGGAGCAATTGCCTGTAATGGTGATGTCACCCCCTAGGGAGTCGACACCAGAATGGATGGCTTTGTTTATGGAATTACGGGATAGTGTCAGCACGCTACAAAAGTCGGTTGACGACATGAGACAGCCGGCAAACCAGTTAGTACCTGTCCAGGCGTCTCAGACACCGTCAGGGGCTGTAAAACGCCCTTTACCTCAGTCGGTCGACACAGACCCAGACACTGACACTGAATCCAGTGTCGACGGTGAAGAAACAAACGTATTTTCCAGTAGGGCCACACGTTATATGATCACGGCAATGAAGGAGGCTTTGCATATCTCTGATACTGCAAGTACCACAAAAAGGGGTATTATGTGGGGTGTGAAAAAACTACCGATAGTTTTTCCTGAATCAGAGGAACTGAATGAAGCGCTGGGAAACACCTCCTAGGGTGGATAAGGCGCTCACACGCTTATCAAAGCAAGTGGCGTTACCGTCTCCTGATACGGCCGCCCTCAAGGATCCAGCTGATAGGAGGCTGGAGAATACATTAAAAAGTATATACACACATACGGGTGTTATACTGAGACCAGCAATCGCCTCAGCCTGGATGTGCAGTGCTGGCGTGGCTTGGTCGGAGTCACTGTCTGAAAAATAGGATTTTGGTACTTACCAGGTAAATCCTTTTCTTTGAATCCATAGGGGGCACTGGAGTACTCTTGGGATATGGACGGGCGTAGCCGATCAAAGGCACTGAATATTCAAATTTAGGACTCTCCCCCCCCTCCATATCCCCAAGTACCTCAGTGTACTTTGCCAGTGTTTTTTACTGAGCGAACAGGATATAGAGAGGTTGACAATGGAGAATCCCTATAACATAACGGACAACCACAAAGTTGATCCGTAACCTTATTGTCAACTAAACAGTTGACACCTTAACCGATAGAACTTTATAATTTGATCCAATCGGTGAAAATGTGTTACCATAAGCTCCTTTGAGCTTAATACCACCCAAGTAAAATTTGTTCACTAAGCTCCCTTGAGCTTAAACAACCCAGGTAAAACTGCTCTGGGTGGGCGTCCAGTGCCCCCTATGGATTCAAAGAAAAGGATTTACCTGGTAAGTACCAAAATCCTATTTTCTTTATCATCCACTAGGGGTCACTGGAGTACTCTTGGGACGTACCAAAGCTTCCCTCGTGGGCGGGAGAGCTGTTTGATACTTGTAACAGTAGGCAGCCAAAGCTAAATGCTGATGGCGCCACCATTCATAACGTGTAAACGTGCACCAACGTGGTGCACTGAAGGCTATGTAGCCGCGTCGTAGACGCTCCACGACCCGCTGGGTCCGACATTCCCACAGAACCTGTGGAATGAACTATTACTGACGTAGGCGATTGTAACTTAGCCTTAAAGTAAACCTGACTTGTAGTCATTACTATCCAACTGGATAATGTCTGCTGAGAAACTGGCTAACACCAGTTTGCAGTATCATATATAACAACAACGTATACATATCACGTACTGTAGACGTTCGGTACATATATAAACGCGTAACGCGTGTACCACATTCAGAATTTTAGAATGTGCTGTCCACACAGTAACCACTATTGGTATATTGATGTGATGAATACGAAAGCGGATTTCGTCCGAAGATCTGATTTGTCATGAGAAACTCAAATACGGTGGCTTGGAATACAAGGCACCCAAATATGAAAACAAACCCCTTGCCGAAGCACCCTTGCCGTAGGCAAGGCTAGAAGAAAAATGTTTTCCAAAGTGAGAAACTTAATCCCCATTTTTTTAAAAAGGGTTCCAAAATATGAAAATTTAATTCCCTTTTGTTAAAAAAAAAGGTTCCACAATATGAAAACTGTAAGAAATCTGAACCCAACCTCAAATCGCCTAGCGCTGTAGGTGGGATAAATAGAGTCTGAACTTTGGTGACACCTTGTAGAAAGATGTTCACAGACGTAAATAGAGGCAAACGCTTTGAAAATAAGTTTACCACACAGATACCTGCACTCTTAGTGCAGATGACCGCAGTTTTCCATCCCATTCCGTTTAACAGAATACGGGTACTTGAAGTATGATGTTGGAAACTTCCGAGAGTTACAACCTATGTAAGCACACGAAATTTCTTAATAATGAGCTGCCTTAAGCGGCTTACTATTTCGTAACATGGTTGGTATAACCGATACTGTAACGCTCTATTTTTTAAGAGGGCGGTCTGAACCCTCACCCTGTCAACCGCAGCTGCGGTACATAGATAATAGGTACATAGGTAACTATGGGTAAAAGAAACGTTTCCTGATGTAACAGGTTGGACGTATTATGAGCGGGGCCAGATCGTGTGCAAGTATTCCTTGACAATTCGAGAAGCAAACTTCTCTGAAACCCATGAGATACCACCAGTATGACTGTGACGAACTGTCTTCTGATCCGTTTTGGCAACGAAGAGAGAAGCAGAAAATGGTGGAGCTAGATACACGATGCTGAATGACCCCATGAATGTGATGTACACATACTGAGCTTTCATCATTGTGGCGAGATGCCATCATGTATACTTGAGGGTAACCCCCTTGTGAAACACCTCTGGATGTAATGTCCAGTTTCCAAGATCCAAACCCTGACGGGTGAGATCGTGTTTCTTGACATTTTCACATAATGGCGTTCTGAGCCATTAAAGATTTGAGTTACCTGCCGCATAGTCATGCGGCTTCTTGGTTCTCACTGTTGTTGAGTATGCAACTGCCGTTGCTTTGTTTGACTGCTTAAAGGCAGCGTGAGCCAGGGCTGAAAAACAAAATTACATGAAACTCACGGTTGTTTCTCTCCACAGAAATCTTTAGTAAAAAGCGAAAGATTTATTCGTTCTGAAGAGAAACCAGATTCTATCCCTGGTCAGACTGAAAGCGAATCATTTAATGTATTGTAAAATGCACAGAGTTTTAGGACATTTATCTATTGCATTGTAAAATGCACAGAGTTCTAGTACCTTTATCGACAGGAATCTGTCGTGTTTTAGAACCTTTGCGTTGATTTTAACTACAAATCCTGACTCTCTGTGACTGTCGTCCAGAGTATACGCACCCTTGTCCCTCTGTGAGAAACGCGATTGAAAACACATCTTTATTCTTAATAAGTGAATACAGCAATGTACCGCTAATGTGCGTGTACCTTTGTTCTTGCTGGTGTAGTAGGTAAAAGTCTTTGATTTACCGTATTTATAATCTTACCTAGGAATTGACATCGTTTAGACCGACTTAGATGTGATTGTTTTCGAACTTAATATGCTACCGCAACTTAATATGCTACCGCAGTATACCTTAGTAGCACAAGATAGAGGAACTTTGTTGATACATAGTTCTTATGTGAGATTAGCTATCATTTCAACATCACTTTGGTAAATACCGGAAGCGATAAGCAACGGAAGAAATGAACTGGTTAATGGTTGTGGCGATTTGCAAACGCTAGAACCTGATATGAATAAACCTGACTGGGTAAATACGCATTGTGAAAATCAATGCAATTATACAATTGTGTGGCTCCAATAAGCAAAAACTAACCGCAGAAAAAAACCATTTTCTAACTGTAGTAAATGACTTGCTGATTGATATTCCACGGAGCTGTTTGATTTTGCTCAAACAGAAGGGAATAAGTAACTTTGACTCTGTTAGCGTACTATTGCCTGGTTTATAAACCAGCAACGACTAAATGACAACCTGCCAAACCGTTCGACAGAAGCAGTTTTGTACTGTAAGCTGTAACTAGCTGCGACATATATGAGTTGAAGTCATGAAACCTCGCAACTGTAACATGAAAAGACCCACTTCCACAATTGTAAAGGCGGTCATCAAACCACTGGCTTGCAGACTGTAACGTCCTGTCGTTACATTTCTTATAAAGGAATAAAACGCCGTTACAAGTATACTGTATGCGTATGCGCTAATGGCAGAATATCCTAAAGGGATAAAATGGCGTTACAAGTATATCAAATTTAGGAGCAAACAAGCTCTGGCCTCGTCGCGCTTAACTAGCGACAATGAAAATAACCGGCGTTAGCAGAAGCTTTACAGATATACTCTGCAGCTTCTTTTAACCGTGATCGGTATGGTTTCATACATAGATCTAGTGACCCAAATGTATCTGGGGTTTTTATAATGTTTGACAGAAACGCATTTACCAATGCCGGATCGCGTCCTTTTGGACACGATTATGTATGGTTGTCCAAAACCCCGCACTATCTGAGTGCTGGACTAATGTACCCTTCTCACTTGTAGTTATCGGTGTGAGATTTGACATAGAATCGTGCATTAAATTATAAGACCAGTGAAAGAAACACTCTGGTACCCAAAGGAAAATAGTCACTTTGGAAAGCTTGTCTTTTGTTAGCGCTGGCGGAGTTATTCTGAGACTCCGATTACCGCTGTTTTAATTTGAATTGCCAATGTTAACATTTTTAGTCTGCACTAGAGCCTTATTTGCTATGTCGACAGACATCATAATAGGCAACAGACAGACACTTGCACGACTTAATAAAGTTATTATATGGCATATATATCTATAGATATATGTTATTGCTGAACAGCATATTTATTAGGAAACTAAAGTGTTCTTTATGTGAAAAGCAGTTCACATGGGCATGAAACCCGAACCAAATTCCTACTAACACCCCTGCGCCTTCTGGTGGCTTAAAGATGTAGGGCAGGAATGTTCTAGAATTATCCTGCACTACAACTTCCCACTAACACCCCTGCGCCTCCTTGTGGAGTAGAGGTGTATGGCCGGTGTTATGGAATTATAACTGGAAAACCAGCAATGATTAAAATGGCCGTCATGCCATGCTTTCCCAGACAATCACAGTACAGGTTACCTGCTGCAGTTGTAATATAGGCTTAATAGCCTATTATACAGTTACTATGCTTAATAGCCTTTTATACAGTGATAACCCTGGTGTTGGATACAGTAAAATATATGCAATTAGTCAATTAATATGAACACTCAAAAATAACAGAAAACATGGTTAAACTTGCAATAGGTTATCCACTGGTAACCTATTGCCAGCCAAAGCCTCATATATATATTATATATATATATATACCAAGTGTTTACACATATAATCACAGTTTATACTGATATCATAGACAGTTCTGCCAGCCAAAGTTTCATTATATATTATATATATAAACCTGCAGAAACATATAATACCCCGTACACAGCTTGTCTTTGCTGCTGCTATAGGTATTATTCCCCCTCCCCCTCCCCCCTGCATCCCCATGTTACCTGCAGCGTACAGGGATCGGGTGCAGGGAGAGCCTGAATTCCGCGCCGGGGAGCCGTCCGGAAGCTGCTTCCTACAGCAGTACACAGTCTCCCTGTGTCTGCGGTGTCTCTGTGGAAGAGTGGCCGGCGTCCTTTAATGACGTGCGGCCACTGTTTAGTACAGGGGAGTCTCGGCGGCGTGTAGCGGTGCCGGGCCATCAGATCAGTGAGAGCGGCCGGCGTCTGAGTGCCGAGCGGCCGCTCTCTTAGTTGAGCACACAGTGCGTGTCGTTAGAGCAGTGAGAGCGGCCGGCGTCTGAGTGACGTGCGGCCGCTGTGCTTTAGGCCAGCGCACGGAGAGTCTCGGCGGCGATCAGCGGTGCCGGGCCATTAGTGCAGTGAGAGCGGCCGGCGTCTGAGTGACGTGCGGCCGCTCTGCTTTAGGTCTCAGCGTGATTAGCGGTGCCGGGCCATTAGCGCAGTGAGAGCGGCCGGCGTCTGAGTGACGTTTGGCCGCTCAGCGCGTATAATGTGAGGAGAACTCTCTCATTCTCCCCAACTATCAGGTGGAACTTCATATATAAGAAGTGCTCCTCTACTTCAGCGGGACCCGTCAGCGCCTGTACAGTATAACACACACAGCAGGGCGGCAGCGTGAGCTGACCGCCCTGACACACATACCTTGCTCTCCTGGCTGTGACGAGCTTCTCTGTGTAAGCTACGTTTCAGCCTCCAGCTTCTCTCCTCGTGTCTGCTGTAAGCTCTTTCTTCCAGCTCTTTGTCTCATCCTGGCTGTAACGGATCTTCTTTCTGTAAGGTCCGTTCAGCTTGCAGGAGACAGTGGCTGCCTGTGGCTGTGAGGGTGCTCGTTGTGAGGACCGACACGCCATGCGCTTGCTTATAGCGCCTGTGGCTGTGAGGGTGCTCTTTGTGAGGACCGACACGCCATACGCTGCCTTGCAGCGGCACCATCCCGGACCCAAGTTTTTCAGAAACTGGGACGGGAAGTGTAAAAATTAAAAAATAAAAATAAAAAATAAAAATCTTCTGAAAAGTGGCCATTGCCACAAGCCGATGATCATGCTGTGAGCACCGAAAAAACACTGGCAAAGTACACTGAGGTACTTGGGGATATGGAGGGGGGGGAGAGTCCTAAATTTGAATATTCAGTGCCTTTGATCGGCTACGCCCGTCCATATCCCAAGAGTACTCCAGTGACCCCTAGTGGATGATAAAGAAATATTGATACCCTGGATAGGGACAGTATTTTACTGACTATAGAGCAGTTAAAGGATGCATTTCTTTATATGCGAGATGCACAGAGAGATATTTGCACTCTGGCATCAAGAGTAAGTGCGATGTCCATATCTGCCAGAAGAAGTTTATGGACGCGCCAGTGGTCAGGTGATGCGGATTCCAAACGACATATGGAAGTATTACCGTATAAGGGGGAGGAATTATTTGGGGTCGATCTATCGGATCTGGTGGCCACGGCAACGGCCGGAAAATCCACCTTTTTACCCCAGGTCACCTCCCAGCAGAAAAAGCCGCAGGCTTTTCAGCCGCAGTCCTTTCGTTCCTATAAGAACAAACGAGCAAAAGGACATTCCTATTTGCCCCGAGGCAAAGGAAAGGGTAAGAGACTGCAACAAGCAGCTCCTTCCCAGGAGCAGAAGCCCTCCCCGGCTTCTACAAAGGCGTCAGCATGACGCTGGGACCTTACAAGCAGACTCAGGGGCGGTGGGGGGTCGCCTCAAACATTTCAGCGCACAGTGGGCTCACTCGCAGGTGGACCCCTGGATCCTGCAGGTAGTATCTCAGGGTTACAGGTTGGAATTCGAGAAGTCCCCTCCTCGCCGTTTCCTAAAGTCTGCTTTGCCAACGTCTCCCTCCGACAGGGCGACGGTATTGGAGGCCATTCACAAGCTGTATTCTCAGCAGGTGATAGTCAAGGTACCCCTCCTACAACAGGGACAGGGGTATTACTCCACGCTATTTGTGGTACCGAAGCCGGACGGCTCGGTAAGACCGATTCTAAATCTAAAATCTCTGAACCTGTACATACAAAAATTCAAGTTCAAGATGGAGTCACTCAGAGCAGTGATAGCGAATCTGGAAGAAGGGGATTTTATGGTGTCCTTGGACATCAAGGATGCTTACCTTCATGTTCCAATTTGTCCTTCACACCAAGGGTACCTCAGGTTCGTGGTCCAAAACTGTCATTATCAGTTTCAGACGCTGCCGTTTGGATTGTCCACGGCACCCCGGGTCTTTACCAAGGTAATGGCCGAAATGATGATCCTTCTTCGAAGAGAAGGCGTCTTAATTATCCCTTACTTGGACGATCTCCTGATAAGGGCAAGATCCAGAGAACAGCTGGAGGTCGGAGTAGCACTAACCCAAGTAGTGCTCCAACAACACGGGTGGATTCTGAATTTTCCAAAATCCCAACTGATCCCGACGACACGTCTGTTGTTCCTAGGGATGATTCTGGACACTGTTCAGAAAAAGGTATTTCTTCCGGAGGAGAAAGCCAGGGAGTTATCCGATCTAGTCAGGAACCTCCTAAAACCAGGAAAAGTATCTGTGCATCAATGCACAAGAGTCCTGGGAAAAATGGTAGCTTCTTACGAAGCGATTCCATTCGGCAGATTCCATGCACGAACTTTTCAGTGGGATCTGCTGGACAAATGGTCCGGATCGCATCTGCAGATGCATCAGCGGATAAAATTGTCCACAAGGACAAGAGTGTCTCTGCTATGGTGGTTGCAGAGTGCTCATCTGTTAGAGGGCCGCAGATTCGGCATACAGAACTGGGTCCTAGTGACCACGGATGCAAGCCTGAGAGGCTGGGGAGCGGTCACACAGGGAAGAAACTTCCAGGGCGTGTGGTCAAGCCTGGAGACGTCTCTTCACATAAATATACTGGAGCTAAGAGCAATCTACAATGCTCTAAGCCTGGCAAAACCTCTGCTTCAGGGTCAGCCGGTGTTGATTCAGTCGGACAACATCACGGCAGTCGCCCACGTAAACAGACAGGGCGGCACAAGAAGCAGGAGGGCAATGGCAGAAGCTGCAAGGATTCTCCGCTGGGCAGAAAATCATGTGTTAGCACTGTCAGCTGTGTTCATCCCGGGAGTGGACAACTGGGAAGCAGACTTCCTCAGCAGACACGATCTGCACCCGGGAGAGTGGGGACTTCATCCAGAAGTCTTCCACATGATTGTGGTCCATTGGGAAAGACCAATGGTGGACATGATGGCGTCCCGCCTCAACAAAAAACTGGACAGGTATTGCGCCAGGTCAAGAGACCCTCAGGCAATAGCTGTAGACGCTCTGGTAACACCATGGGTGTACCAGTCAGTGTATGTGTTTCCTCCTCTGCCTCTCATACCAAAAGTACTGAGAATTATACGGCAAAGGGGAGTAAGAACGATACTCGTGGCTCCGGATTGGCCAAGAAGAACTTGGTACCCGGAACTTCAGGAGATGCTCACGGAAGATCCGTGGCCTCTACCTCTAAGACGGGACCTGCTTCAGCAGGGACCGTGTCTATTCCAAGACTTACCGCGGCTGCGTTTGACGGCATGGTGGTTGAACGCCGAATCCTAAGGGAAAAAGGCATTCCAGAAGAGGTCATCCCTACCCTGGTAAAAGCCAGGAAGGAGGTGACTGCACAACATTATCAAGTACTACATATACAGCCCCCGGTTGTGCCCCCAGTGGCACCGTGGGATCTTAATGTAGTTTTGGATTTTCTCAAATCCCATTGGTTTGAGCCACTCAAATAGGTGGATTTGAAATATCTTACATGGAAAGTAACCATGCTACTGGCCTTGGCTTCAGCCAGGAGAGTGTCAGAATTGGCGGCTTTATCGTATAAAAGCCCATATCTGATTTTCCATTCGGACAGGGCAGAACTGCGGACGCGTCCTCACTTTCTGCCTAAGGTGGTTTCAGCGTTTCACCTGAACCAGCCTATTGTGGTGCCTGCGGCTACTAGCGATTTGGAGGATTCCAAGTTGCTGGACGTTGTCAGAGCATTGAAAATATATATTTCAAGGACGGCTGGAGTCAGAAAATCTGACTCGCTGTTTATACTGTATGCACCCAACAAGCTGGGTGCTCCTGCTTCTAAGCAGACGATTGCTCGTTGGATTTGTAGCACAATTCAACTTGCACATTCTGTGGCAGGCCTGCCACAGCCTAAATCTGTCAAGGCCCATTCCACAAGGAAGGTGGGCTCATCTTGGGCGGCTGCCCGAGGGGTCTCGGCATTACAACTCTGCCGAGCAGCTACGTGGTCAGGGGAGAACACGTTTGTAAAATTCTACAAATTTGATACCCTGGCTAAGGAGGACCTGGAGTTCTCTCATTCGGTGCTGCAGAGTCATCCGCACTCTCCCGCCCGTTTGGGAGCTTTGGTATAATCCCCATGGTCCTGACGGAGTCCCAGCATCCACTAGGACGTCAGAGAAAATAAGATTTTACTTACCGATAAATCTATTTCTCGTAGTCCGTAGTGGATGCTGGGCGCCCATCCCAAGTGCGGATTGTCTGCAATACTTGTACATAGTTATTGTTACAAAAAAATCGGGTTGTTATTGTTGTGAGCCGTCTGTTCAGAGGCTCCTACGTTTGTCATACTGTTAACTGGGTTCAGATCACAAGTTGTACGGTGTGATTGGTGTGGCTGGTATGAGTCTTACCCGGGATTCAAAATCCTTCCTTATTGTGTACGCTCGTCCAGGCACAGTATCCTAACTGAGGCTTGGAGGAGGGTCATAGGGGGAGGAGCCAGTACACACCACCTAGTGGTCAAACTTTTAAATTTTGTGCCCTGTCTCCTGCGGAGCCGCTATTCCCCATGGTCCTGACGGAGTCCCAGCATCCACTACGGACTACGAGAAATAGATTTATCGGTAAGTAAAATCTTTTTTTTTTATATATATCTGATCCTGTGCAATTAGTTTATTAGAATGTAACTCACCTTAAACCTGCATGTTAGATGGGTTCAGTGATGGAGATGAGGTCTGGGGTAATCCCCCCATGCACATGACAATCTTTGTTCCCAGTAATGGGCCAATGTTCTGAGCTTAATGACCATAACTGAAAATGTATGACTGTTCTGTGACTCCTAAAACGGGGATGAGGAATCTGCTTGTACCATTAGATTATTTCTGTATATTGATGGATGAAAAATACAGTATATAGTATGACACTTTAATTTACCATTTGTCTGTATTAGTTATGTAGACTGTTAGTGCGGTTTCATACCTCGCCTTTATAATGTATTGTTATCACAGAGACTTTAGTGTTACATTTTGGAGAGGACGAGTGGCAATGATCTCACAGAAATTGCTCACTCTGGTACAAAGAGAATGGATTGAATCTTTCACACACCAGCACTCCTAGTAAGCTCCGATCAATACTTGTAATCTCACCTTCAATCTTGCTGCACCTTGGATGCCAATTCAATGACATTACGAATCACACAAGACAAAAACATAGAAACATATAGAAGAAGTTTAAAAAATACCAACTGGCGTCTCCAGGCTGGCCGCTGAAGATGTATGACTTTTTAATGCTAATTTGAATTCTAAACATGTCAAAAACAGTTAAACATTTGATTTTCATTCAAAATGAAATTACATTTAATCTTCAGTCATTCTGTTATATGAATTAGCTAGTGTACATCTGTTATATGAATTAGCTAGTATACATCTGTTATATGAATTAGCTAGTATACATCTGTTACATGAATTAGCTAGTGTACATCTGTTATATGAATTAGCTAGTGTACATCTGTTATATGAATTAGCTAGTGTACATCTGTTCTATGAATTAGCTAGTGTACATCTGTTCTATGAATTAGCTTGTATACATCTGTTATATGAATTAGCTAGTATACATCTGTTCTATGAATTAGCTAGTATACATTTGTTATATGAATTAGCTAGTATACATCTGTTACATGAATTAGCTAGTGTACATCTGTTATATGAATTAGCTAGTATACATCTGTTATATGAATTAGCTAGTGTACATCTGTTATATGAATTAGCTAGTGTACATCTGTTCTATGAATTAGCTAGTGTACATCTTTTCTATGAATTAGCTTGTATACATCTGTTATATGAATTAGCTAGTATACATCTGTTCTATGAATTAGCTAGTATACATCTGTTATATGAATTAGCTAGTATACATCTGTTACATGAATTAGCTAGTGTACATCTGTTATATGAATTAGCTAGTGTACATCTGTTCTATGAATTAGCTAGTATACATCTGTTCTATGAATTAGCTAGTATACATCTGTTATATGAATTAGCTAGTATACATCTGTTTTATGAATTAGCTAGTATACATCTGTTATATGAATTAGCTAGTGTACATCTGTTCTATGAATTAGCTAGTGTACATCTGTTATATGAATTAGCTAGTATACATCTGTTCTATGAATTAGCTAGTGTACATCTGTTCTATGAATTAGCTAGTGTACATCTGATATATGAGTTAGCTAGTGTACATCTGTTATATGAATTAGCTAGTGTACATCTGTTATATGAATTAGCTAGTGTACATCTGTTATATGAATTAGCTAGTGTTCATCTGTTATATGAATTAGCTAGTGTACATCTGTTCTATCAATTAGCTAGTATACATCTGTTACATCTGTTATATGAATTAGCTAGTGTACATCTGTTATATGAATTAGCTAGTATACATCTGTTCTATGAATTAGCTAGTGTACATCCGTTATATGAATTAGCTATAATACATCTGTTATATGAATTAGCTAGTGTACATCTGTTATATGAATTAGCTAGTGTACATCTGTTATATGAATTAGCTAGTGTACATCTGTTACATGAATTAGCTAGTGTACATCTGTTACATGAACTAGCTAGTGTACATATGTTCTATGAATTAGCTAGTGTACATCTGTTATATGAATTAGCTAGTATACATCTGTTCTATGAATTAGCTAGTGTACATCTGTTATATGAATTAGCTAGTATACATCTGTTCTATGAATTAGCTAGTGTACATCTGTTATATGAATTAGCTATAATACATCTGTTATATGAATTAGCTAGTATACATCTGTTCTATGAATTAGCTAGTATACATCTGTTCTATGAATTAGCTAGTGTACATCTGTTACATGAATTAGCTAGTGTACATCTGTTCTATGAATTAGCTAGTATACATCAGTTCTATGAATTAGCTAGTGTACATCTGTTACATGAATTAGCTAGTGTACATCTGTTCTATGAATTAGCTAGTATACATCTGTTATATGAATTAGCTAGTATACATCTGTTATATGAATTAGCTAGTGTACACATCTGTTATATGAATTAGCTAGTGTACATCTGTTCTATGAATTAGCTAGTATACATCTGTTATATGAATTAGCTAGTGTACATCTGTTATATGAATTAGCTAGTGTACATCTGTTATATGAATTTGCTAGTGTACATCTGTTATATGAATTAGCTAGTGTACATCTGTTATATGAATTAGCTAGTATACATCTATTATATGAATTAGCTAGTGTACATCTGTTCTATGAATTAGCTAGTATACATCTGTTACATCTGTTATATGAATTAGCTAGTATACATCTGTTATATGAATTAGCTAGTATACATCTGTTATATGAATTAGCTAGTGTACATCTGTTCTATGAATTAGCTAGTGTACATCTGTTCTATGAATTAGCTTGTATACATCTGTTATATGAATTAGCTAGTATACATCTGTTCTATGAATTAGCTAGTATACATTTGTTATATGAATTAGCTAGTATACATCTGTTACATGAATTAGCTAGTGTACATCTGTTATATGAATTAGCTAGTATACATCTGTTATATGAATTAGCTAGTGTACATCTGTTATATGAATTAGCTAGTGTACATCTGTTCTATGAATTAGCTAGTGTACATCTGTTCTATGAATTAGCTTGTATACATCTGTTATATGAATTAGCTAGTATACATCTGTTCTATGAATTAGCTAGTATACATCTGTTATATGAATTAGCTAGTATACATCTGTTACATGAATTAGCTAGTGTACATCTGTTATATGAATTAGCTAGTGTACATCTGTTCTATGAATTAGCTAGTATACATCTGTTCTATGAATTAGCTAGTATACATCTGTTATATGAATTAGCTAGTATACATCTGTTTTATGAATTAGCTAGTATACATCTGTTATATGAATTAGCTAGTGTACATCTGTTCTATGAATTAGCTAGTGTACATCTGTTATATGAATTAGCTAGTATACATCTGTTCTATGAATTAGCTAGTGTACATCTGTTCTATGAATTAGCTAGTGTACATCTGATATATGAGTTAGCTAGTGTACATCTGTTATATGAATTAGCTAGTGTACATCTGTTATATGAATTAGCTAGTGTACATCTGTTATATGAATTAGCTAGTGTTCATCTGTTATATGAATTAGCTAGTGTACATCTGTTCTATCAATTAGCTAGTATACATCTGTTACATCTGTTATATGAATTAGCTAGTGTACATCTGTTATATGAATTAGCTAGTATACATCTGTTCTATGAATTAGCTAGTGTACATCCGTTATATGAATTAGCTATAATACATCTGTTATATGAATTAGCTAGTGTACATCTGTTATATGAATTAGCTAGTGTACATCTGTTATATGAATTAGCTAGTGTACATCTGTTACATGAATTAGCTAGTGTACATCTGTTACATGAACTAGCTAGTGTACATATGTTCTATGAATTAGCTAGTGTACATCTGTTATATGAATTAGCTAGTATACATCTGTTCTATGAATTAGCTAGTGTACATCTGTTATATGAATTAGCTAGTATACATCTGTTCTATGAATTAGCTAGTGTACATCTGTTATATGAATTAGCTATAATACATCTGTTATATGAATTAGCTAGTATACATCTGTTCTATGAATTAGCTAGTATACATCTGTTCTATGAATTAGCTAGTGTACATCTGTTACATGAATTAGCTAGTGTACATCTGTTCTATGAATTAGCTAGTATACATCAGTTCTATGAATTAGCTAGTGTACATCTGTTACATGAATTAGCTAGTGTACATCTGTTCTATGAATTAGCTAGTATACATCTGTTATATGAATTAGCTAGTATACATCTGTTATATGAATTAGCTAGTGTACATCTGTTATATGAATTAGCTAGTGTACATCTGTTCTATGAATTAGCTAGTATACATCTGTTATATGAATTAGCTAGTGTACATCTGTTATATGAATTAGCTAGTGTACATCTGTTATATGAATTTGCTAGTGTACATCTGTTATATGAATTAGCTAGTGTACATCTGTTATATGAATTAGCTAGTATACATCTATTATATGAATTAGCTAGTGTACATCTGTTCTATGAATTAGCTAGTATACATCTGTTACATCTGTTATATGAATTAGCTAGTATACATCTGTTATATGAATTAGCTAGTATACATCTGTTATATGAATTAGCTAGTGTACATCTGTTATATGAATTTGCTAGTGTACATCTGTTCTATGAATTAGCTAGTATACATCTGTTACATCTGTTATATGAATTAGCTAGTATACATCTGTTTTATGAATTAGCTAGTGTACATCTGTTATATGAATTAGCTAGTGTACATCTGTTCTATCAATTAGCTAGTATACATCTGTTATATGAATTAGCTAGTGTACATCTGTTATATGAATTAGCTAGTGTACATCTGTTATATGAATTAGCTAGTATACATCTGTTATATGAATTAGCTAGTGTACATCTGTTCTATGAATAAGCTAGTGTACATCTGTTATATGAATCAGCTAGTGTTCATCTGTTATATAAATTAGCTAGTATACATCTGTTCTATGAATTAGCTAGTATACATCTGTTATATGAATTAGCTAGTGTACATCTGTTATATGAATTTGCTAGTGTACATCTGTTCTATGAATTAGCTAGTGTACATCTGTTCTATCAATTAGCTAGTATACATCTGTTCTATGAATTAGCTAGTGTACATCTGTTATATGAATTTGCTAGTGTACATCTGTTCTATGAATTAGCTAGTGTACATCTGTTCTATCAATTAGCTAGTATACATCTGTTCTATGAATTAGCTAGTGTACATCTGTTATATGAATTAGCTAGTGTACATCTGTTATATGAATTAGCTAGTGTTCATCTGTTATATGAATTAGCTAGTGTACATCTGTTATATGAATTAGCTAGTATACATCTGTTCTATGAATTAGCTAGTGTACATCTGTTCTATGAATTAGCTAGTATACATCTGTTACATCTGTTATATGAATTAGCTAGTGTACATCTGTTATATGAATTAGCTAGTATACATCTGGTATATGAATTAGCTAGTGTACATCTGTTATATGAATTAGCTAGTGTACATCTGTTCTATCAATTAGCTAGTATACATCTGTTATATGAATTAGCTAGTGTACATCTGGTATATGAATTAGCTAGTGTACATCTGTTATATGAATTAGCTAGTGTACATCTGTTATATGAATTAGCTAGTGTACATCTGTTATATGAATTAGCTAGTGTACATCTGTTCTATCAATTAGCTAGTATACATCTGTTACATCTGTTATATGAATTAGCTAGTGTACATCTGTTATATGAATTAGCTAGTATACATCTGGTATATGAATTAGCTAGTGTACATCTGTTATATGAATTAGCTAGTGTACATCTGTTCTATCAATTAGCTAGTATACATCTGTTATATGAATTAGCTAGTGTACATCTGTTATATGAATTAGCTAGTGTACATCTGTTATATGAATTAGCTAGTGTACATCTGTTATATGAATTAGCTAGTGTACATCTGTTATATGAATTAGCTAGTGTACATCTGTTCTATCAATTAGCTAGTATACATCTGTTACATCTGTTATATGAATTAGCTAGTATACATCTGTTTTATGAATTAGCTAGTATACATCTGTTATATGAATTAGCTAGTGTACATCTGTTATATGAATTAGCTAGTGTACATCTGTTATATGAATTAGCTAGTGTACATCTGTTATATGAATTAGCTAGTGTACATCTGTTATATGAATTAGCTAGTATACATCTGTTATATGAATTAGCTAGTATACATCTGTTATATGAATTTGCTAGTGTACATCTGTTCTATGAATTTGCTAGTGTACATCTTTTCTATGAATTAGCTAGTATATATCTGTTACATCTGTTATATGAATTAGCTAGTGTACATCTGTTATATGAATTAGCTAGTATACATCTGTTACATGAATTAGCTAGTGTACATCAGTTATATGAATTTGCTAGTGTACATCTGTTCTATGAATTAGCTAGTATATATCTGTTACATCTGTTATATGAATTAGCTAGTGTACATCTGTTATATGAATTAGCTAGTATACATCTGTTACATGAATTAGCTAGTGTACATCTGTTATATGAATTAGCTAGTGTACATCTGTTATATGAATTAGCTAGTATACATCTGTTACATGAATTAGCTAGTGTACATCTGTTATATGAATTAGCTAGTGTACATCTGTTCTATGAATTAGGTAGTATACACAGAGGCGTAACTAGGGTTTTCGGAGCCCAGGGCAAGATGAAAAATGGCGCCCCCCAAAAACAACAACAACAACAACACCATAATGGGCGTGGCCACGCACCAGAAGGGGCATGGCCACTGAAAATTCCCCACAGTGCCAGATACATGCCCCACGGTGCCAGTTACAATGCCCCACAGTGCCAGTTACAAGACTCCCCCCGCCGCTTACTTCAGTCGGGCCATCAGTCACTCACCGCTGCGGCGCTTCCCTCTGCTATGTGAGGGGAGGAGAGCGCAGCACCTCTCCTGCCCCTCACCGCTCCAGGTCTCCGGCGGCTGCTATGTGGCGCCGGTTTGCTAGCCAATCAGAGCTCCCGGGCCGGCAGCCAATCAGGAGCCGGTCCGCAAGCTCTGATTGGCTAACACCGCCGGAGACCGGACACACGCAGCGCTGCTGGCAGCGGCGGTGAGGAAAGGGAGAGACGCTGCGCTCTCCTCCTCTCACATTTCAGCGTGACGGGGGCGAGTGGGGCATGATGCCCTGGCCGCCGGCGGCGCCCCCCTCTCCTGGACCTGCCAAGGCGCCCAGGGCACGTGCCCCACTCGCCCTACCCTAGTTACGCCTCTGAGTATACATCTGTTATATGAATTAGCTAGTGTACTACAGTCAGTCTGCAAACTAACAGTTTGCCTTCCACTACACAGTCGGGTTGGGGTTACGTGGCTGGTGCTCGGGATCCCGGCGGTCAGCATACCGACGTCGGGATCCCAGCCACCAGAATGCCGGCAAGGGGGCGAGCAGGTCTCGCCACGGGTTCTGTTCCCACTCTATGGGTGTTGTGGACACCCACGAGTGGGAATAGCCCCTGTTAGCTGATATCGTGATCCCGGCGTCAGTATGCTGATCGCCGGGATCCTGTGTGCCGGCCACGTAACCGCTTTCCACATACTGTAGTCCGCATACTGGGCCTGATTCTTAGTTGTATGTAGACCGCGTCTTATGCTGATTTCATGAACACTGAGATGCCCACTTAATGCATCTTACGGATTGTAGTTCCGCCTTGTAGCATCTGTGGACACATTACTGGTGCACTATCGGATGCACCAGTAACACTTGCATAGGCTCTATGGCAGGTGCAGTTTCCCCATCTGACTATGGCCTCCTGTGTAAGCGGTTATGTGGCATATCCATGATATGCCGCATCTGTTTAGCCATTCCCCTGTTACCTCCCAGGAACGCCCACTGAATTGCACAGACCACGCGTCCAATTCTGTTCTCCATCTCTCTGAGCACTAGCAATGAGAACGCACGCCCTGTGTGACATCGGCCAACTGCACACGGCATTGCCAAGAATCAGGCCCACATTGTCTTATAGACAGAAACAGGTAACGTATATGCAGAGAGTAGGGGGTAAATGTAAAATTAATAATCGGTGCTACAATGTCTGGACCCCATATATCAGTGATGTACTATAATGGTTGCAGGGTATTCAGTGCCCATACCATGCAGCCATTGCATTTATCACCTCTTGTCAGCCATCCACTGCACTGTTCCTGGCTCGATCTTCAGAAATATGGTTCCCGTGTCATGTTTTTGAAGTAAGCACCAGAAATATGTGCCGGTGCCATTTTCTCAGGGGTGTAGGGGGGCCACTGGCATCTGTACACTGGCCCCCTACAGTTTTATAATGACCCTGCCATGTTTGATTGATTGCACTATGGTGAAGAGAGGCAAAACTTCACATCTCAGTTGCATTTAATCCCTACACAAACAATATAGATTTATACTATATAATAAATATTCAACATATAAATCTTGCATTTAATAACTACAGGAAATTACTGAAGGATAAGGGAAAACCAGCAGCACCCGCTGTGGTAAGAAAAGGCTTTGCTCACCTGATCCCCACAAAACATGGGACTCCCCGGCTGTTCCAAACCTTACTGTCGGCTGCCGCTAACAAACCGGGATTCCGTCTGCTACAGAGAGTGGGAAAACTACAGGCTGAGCAGGTAAGAAATTATACCTAAAGCAGCAACTTCATACAAATATATCATAATAATCTGTGTATTTATTAGATAAGACATATATTAAATATATCATAATAATCTGTGTATTTATTAGATAAGACATATATTAAAGGAAAACTATATTTATTTACTTATATGTTGTGCAGAACAGAACTTAAACAATTTTCACAATAATTGAGTCTGGCACCACCACTGCGCATTAGAAGTTGAGAATTTCTCTTGCTTGTGAATCCTCAAAATAAAATTTAGGAGGGAGCTCATGAGAATTTTATATATGCAAAGAATTTATTATTTTTTTTAAACTTAAATAGCTTTTTACAGCTTAGGTCTGACAGGCTAGATCAGCGACGTAGCAGGGTGATAATTCCCACCTCCCCTTCCACTACTGCAGCATGTAAGACAAAGAAGCAGTTGGCATCCTGGCAGTCAGGATGCCAGCGGTCATGTGACAGATGCCAGAATCCTAACACCACCCTAAATCCTGGTGCCGGAACAATGATCACCAACATCCCAGAGGTAAGTATTGGGGTCACTACTAGGGTTAGGGCCCGGGGGGGGTTATGGTTAGGCACAAGAGGGGGGAGGGTTTGCCATATCCTCTCCCCCCCCCCATTTCCCCCGATTCTTAGCCCTGGGTTAGTGTAGGGGACAGGGGAGGGGTAATATAATTTCCGGTATAATGTATCACACCCATAAGACATCATGATGATTTCCAGGGGCATACATGTAACTGGGTGTTCGCACATAGGCTGGATGTTCCAAGGGTGTGTCCTGGTCATTGACCAGGACACACCCTCGGAACATCCAGCCTATGTGTCATGCAGAGAGTAATTCAGGATTTTGGAAGGTGAGCATTGGGAGTCCACATTGATAGTGATGAAGCAGAGTGGCCACATGGATGCTGCCAACTCTGAATGCAGGCAGGGATCTATACTTATTTCTGGGTACGCCATGCTTTGATAACCTACAGGCTACTTTTTTGCCGGAGAGGAAGCTTCGGATCCCCCAAGCAGCCTATACTTACAAATGCACAGCCGGATGTGTCCATGTATACGCTGTAGATAAGCCAGGTCCAAACCTCACAGTAAAGTAAACCTTTTGACTTTTCACACCTCACCAGGAGAAGCTGTTATCCATTGTCCAGGAAAAGAGGATTTTGATAAATTGGCCATAAAAAGAACTGAAAGGATCGTTTAGGGCGTGCAACTGCCACAAATTATATACAGGCCCCCAGGACTCTAAACTCCACAATATAAGATAAATTCTGCTCATTCTATATAACACTACTTTTATTTCATTAACATATCTTTTACTTTAGTTGCACAGTCCTTGATGAGCCCTTGATGGCTATGTGTTGCTGTATGCTTTGCTGTACAATCTAAATGCAATATTCTCTATAGTGATGTGCAGTACAAAGCAAACAGTATGGTTCTGGTCACACACAGATATACTATAAGCTGCTGCTTACATTTCTGCGGCTTATGTTTTAAATAAAATTAACATGAGATACAAACTAACGTTCCTTTTGTAAAGTGTAAGCTTCCAAGGTCAACAGGCTTGTGCAGAAGGTGGTAGAAGCAGCGTTTGTATGGAGAGCAACTTATAATTCCGCTGCTAGCGATGCATTCCCACAGAAAGGTCGGAAGATGCATCATGCAGAAAAGATGATGGATAGCCAGTCAGGAATATAGCTGGAGCAAAGACAGATTGCATAGGTGGAAGAATTATAATATGGAACCAACGGAAAGGTGGGCAAGCAGCGCACCGTGGAAGCCTGCAAATGAGTGAGATCATGAGTGCAGACTGTGTAATTCATATTTTCAGAGATTTTTTATTCAAGGCACCTGTCTTACAGACTTTACTAAAACTTTATCTAAGTTCTGTGGCACAATGATTTTTCTTCTTCAGAATTTTGTTTCTCCCAGTTAAGGTAAAAAAGATTAAACTCAGTTTATTGAAAATAATGTTATTGTTTGATATGAGAATTTTAGTACTCTTGTCAAATATAACAAAGGGGATCCTACATCTGAACACGGACCTAAGTGAGGACATTTGTCCATATGCACTGTTGTGTGCAAGCCTGTGACCCATGGGAGGAGGCCGTGTAGACTGCCATTTTCCCTGTGATTTCTGAAGCTCTAGTGCTAGACTCCGAGACATGGCAGTGTAATGTACAGTATATGGGAGCCCATGCACACTGCAAATTATAGATATGCACCTGCTGGGACTGCATTCCATTTGCTTGGGATCTTTATTATTGTGCACTTGCCCCAGTTCCCATCCAGGATGTAGTTAGCATCCCGACCCTCAGGGTGCCGGCAGACAGAAAATTGGCGCCGGGATCTCAACACCACTCAGAATACTGACGCCGGAATCCCGGCAGCCAACTTCCTGATGAAAGATTCAAGGGAAGGCTAGGATTAGGCTGTGGGGAGCGTTAGGGGGAGGGTAAGGATTAGGCTTACAGTATGTTCCATACAAAGAACTGGCGGTATTCTCTCTGTCGGGATGGCAATGTCAGTATTCTGACAACCGGCATCCTAAACTCCGGGATTCCATATCACAACCTCCTATCCCCACTGCGGAAGACCTCTCTGATTACAAGTGTAATTATGCATACACACAATGCTGCATTGCCTGTAATTGCGTACATTTGGTTCTGACACATGCGTAGAGCAAAAACATGAAATATAGGCTTGGTAACTGAATAAACTCTGCATTAGCCCTCTAATGAGCAGCAAGAAGGAGCAATGCATTTTACTCATGTAGAAGCCATGGTGTTAAGTCATTTCAGTACTTTTATTAAAGGACAGCTCCAATCAAACATTAAGATGCAAGAGTTTTTTCTACTTGTTTGTTTTGGTGGTTGTGGTGATATTGTGTTATTATTTTGTTATGCTGGTGCAGTATTCTATGGGTAAGGTTCAGAGTCGGATAAAGAGAGTAGAGGGCCCTTCAGCATGCTTCATGCGGGGCCCCTCCTCTCTGGCAGCACAGCACAGTAAAATCTGGCTTTTTGCACCAAGTCTAGTGCACATGCAAGGTTCTCCAGGAACTTGGGGGTTAATTCAGAGTTGATCGCAGCAGCAACTTTGTTAGCAGTTGGGCAAAACCATGTGCACTGCAGGTGGGGCAGATATAACATGCAGAGAGAGTTAGATTTGGGTGGGTTATTTTGTATCTGTGCAGGGTAAATACTGGCTGCTTTATTTTTACGCTGAAATTTTGATTTCAGCTTGAACACACCCCACCAGGGAGGTGCAGTCAGGGGAGGCATTGTCATATTCCGGTCTGATGATTACAATAATACAAAGAAGATATTTATAACACAGATTCTGTGTTATAACTAACTTCTTTGTATTATTGTAATCATTTTTGCTGTAAAAAATCCTATCCATAACTGGATGGGAGATAGCGAGAGCGCTGCCTCCCACTGACAATTACAAACTGTATTAAGCAGGGGGCGGGGCCACGGGCGCTGTCAGGAAAAGCCCATGGAAAACAACAAGGAGATGAGGCACCTCTAACTCTGCCTCAGTGACAGGGGCAGGGCTGTGATAGAAGCAGATGCAGGGACGGATCCAGAGGGGGCGTGGCACACTGCTCTCTTGCCCTCCCTGATTGGATGCCTGAAAAGGAAGCCTGGTTTTCAGTACTCATTGGCTTCTTCCCCGACCAGCACTGGGCATCCGTCCCATACATCACTCCATCGGTGGGACACTGGGTCCGGGACTCGGCTGATAGCTCCCGCTTGTGCAGCTCCTTACACACCATTACGCTGCCTGTAACACCACATCCGTCCAGCGGTGCCCTTTGCTGCAGTATACGTCAGGGCTCTGTGAGGGATCAGCTGCCTTGACTAGACAGGAGCCCCCCTAATGCTGCTGGCTTGGCTGCAGGTTCATGGAACAGGTGAGCAGGTCCTGAGTGCTGCGGCCCTCCATTTACCCCTTCCCCCTCTCCTTATCA
Organism: Pseudophryne corroboree; assembly: GCF_028390025.1. Classification (NCBI taxonomy): domain Eukaryota; kingdom Metazoa; phylum Chordata; class Amphibia; order Anura; family Myobatrachidae; genus Pseudophryne; species Pseudophryne corroboree. Next base: position 731,365,564 of record NC_086448.1, on the reverse strand, counting down.
GGACCGGCTCCATGCAGACAAGCAGTGCCGCGATTTGTGGGTGTTTAGGGGGCGGGGCCTAATGTTGAGAAGTGCCCACCCCCAGGACAGACCTGTGCTGTGTAGTCAGGTAGAGTTATTGTCACTTCTTCTCCCTAATCCCCCTCCCCCTAACACTCGCTCCTCTTGCTCCCCTCTCTGTCTCCCTGACATTCACTCTCTCTTCCTGACAGTGACTCCCTCTCTACCCCAGACACTGGGGGTCATTCAGGCCTCGCTGTTGATGCGTCCCGCAGCGCAGTTTGCTGATGGAGGCAAACTGCACTGCACGGGCAGACACATTGTGGTCGCATCCCCAATTGATGCGGCCGCAGTGTTACTGACAGCGGCAGCTATCGGGCATCGTCTTTGCAGCTTTGGGGGGCGGGCCTGATCGTTTTCGGGGCAGCTGCATGACATCACACTCAGCCGCTCCAAAAACAAAAAAAGGGGGCAGACCGCCTGACAGCACAGCCAGGAGTGAACCTTAGTTGCAATGCATCCGTAATCTTATTGCCAACACATCGGGAGGCGGCCTAACACATGCTGGGTGGCCCTCAGCATGTGCGGAGATGGACGCAGATCTGACTGCGTATGCATTGATCTGCGGCCATCTCTGAATAAGGCCCACTGTCTCTCACACTTTCTCTCTCTCTTCCTGACACTCTCTCCCCAACACTATATCTCACTCCCTCTCTCTCCCTAACACTGTGTCTCTCCCTTTCTGACACTATCTTCCTCTCTCTCCAACACTGTCTCTCCCTTTCGCACACTATCTCTCTCTCTGCCTGAGACTCTCTCTCCCTCTCTCTTCCCCGACACTACTGTATATCTCACATCCGCTCTCTCCCTGACACTGTGTCTCTCTCTTTCTTACACTGTCTTCCTCTCTCTCTCCCTGACACTGTCTCTCCCTCTCGCACACTCTCTCTCCCCGACACTCTCTCTCTGCCACTCTCTCTCCCCTCTCTCTGACACTCTGTCCCCCTCTCTCTCTCCCTGCCACACTCTCTCCCTGACACTGTCTCTCTCCCTCTTTCTTTCCCTAACACTCTCTCACTCTTTCTCCCTCCCGGACACTTTCTCTCACTCCCGCTCGCTTCTCTCTCTCGCTCCTCCCCCTCTCTCTCTCTCTCTCTCTGACACCTTTTCTATCTTTTGCTCTATTCCTGACCCACCCGGCTCTCTCTCCATTTATTTCTTGCTTCTCTCTCTCACCCTGGCACCCTTTCTCACCCTTGCTCCTCTCTTTCTCCCTGATACCCTCGCTCTCTCCCTGACACCCTCTTTGTCTCTCTCTCTCCCCTCACTTCCTTCTCTCGTAAGGGGAAGTGACAGCGGCAGTGGGTGGTGGATGTGTGTGTGCAGGGCCGAGGTGGGGGTGGGGGGTCCAGAGATATCCACGTATTGGGCCCCAAGATTTCTATTGCTAGCCCTGCCTCCAATCCTCCAATCCTCTCTCTGCCCCAGTTCCTCTAGATGAGTGACTGCACTCTTATTGTCCTGTCTCTGACTCTATTACCCTCCAGCCCCAGCCCCATTCAGTCTCTCCACCTGCCCCTGTCTCTGGCCCTCTCCATTTGTGACTGCTTTGTTGTTGTACTATTTTTGACAACCTCTATTATCTCCCCCAGTCACCTCTCGCCTGCCCCTATTCCTCTCCCTCTCATTGTTCTGTCTCTAACACGATCCCCCAGCCGCACCCTCTCTTTCTGTCTCCCTTTCTTCGTTCATCGCATCATTGCCCCACCCACACTGGCCAGTGCCTCCCCAGCCATCGACCTCACCGCACATCACTGGACCCCACCCAAATCTATCTCTCTCTGCACATGTTATATCTGCCCCCCCTGCAGTGCACATGGTTTTGCCCATCTGTTAACAAATTTGCTGCAGCGATCAACTCTGAATTAGGCCCTTGGTGTCTGCGCTATACTCCCAGATGCTTCTCTAATGAGCATGTGCAAATCTCCGAAAATGACCATCACACCATTTTCCCGGTGATTTCAATCTGCAGTTGCTAACGACACGGTACTCTGAAGAGGTAGGTATAATTATATGGGTGCATCCATTATAGACATACCAATGGTAAGGTTGAACTCATAAAATCATAGTTCTATATGTGTTTTAGAGTTTTTTTGCATGGTTATTATACACTAGGTGCTTCATCGCGCCCTACGGGCGCTCTTCACACCGTCGCAAGGGGCTACGCCCCCTTAACCCTTGCATGCCTTTCTGGGGTTCAATATTTGTATTATATGGAGTATTACCTGCATTCCTTTGTTAGTGGTTAAATATTGCACAATGAAAGGGCGTGCGATGGTGAAGGAGGCGCAGCCCCTTGCGACGGCGTGAACAGCACCTGCAGGGCATGATGTACAGAATGTAGCGGGTGCGGGGGGGACTGCGGATGGGGGCGGGTGTCTGTAGATGCTGCGGGTGGAGGAGGGGGTGGAAGCAGGGGAGGGTCCGGATGGGGAAGGGTCGAGAGGTGCTGCGGATGGGGGAGGGGCAGAGGAGTGGGGGCTGCAGATGGGGGAGGGGTCCAGAGGCACTGCAGGTGGGGGAGGGGCAGGGGTGCTACGGGTGGGAGAGGGGCAGGTGCGGGGATGTTGCGGATGGGTGAAGGGTTTCGGAGGTGCTGTGGGATGGGAAGGGGCGGGGGTGCCGGGGGTGGGGTAGAGGGTCCGGAGGCACCATGGGTGGGGGAAGAGTAGGTACAGGTGGTGCGGCGGATGGAAAAGGGGGTCTCGAAGCGCTGCAGGTGGTGGAGGGGCAGGTGTGGGGGTGCCGTGGGTGGGGGAGGGGGGGGACCACGGATTGAGGAGGGTGTCTGCAGATGCTGTGGGTGGAGGGGGGGCAGGTGTGGGGGAAGAGATATATGGGGGGGTGGATGGTGGAGGGGGCCTGGAGGTGCTGTGGGTGGTGGAGAGGCGGGGGAGTGGGAGCCGCGGGTAGTGTAGGGGGTCTGGAGGCACAGCGTGGGGGGATGGGTGCCGCATGTGGTGGAGGGGAAGGTACGGAGGTGTGGTGCATTGGGGAGGGGTCTGGAGGCGCTGCGGGTACTGTACCTGCCAAAAAGGTAGTTGGAGGGTATGCAGTAACAGGGCCAGGACAGGGGTGACAGGGCCAGGACAGGAGTGACAGGGCCAGGACAGGAGTGACAGGGCCAGGACAGGGGTGACGGGGCCAGGACAGGGGTAATGGGGCCAGGACAGGGGCGATGGGGCCAGGACAGAAATGACAGGGACAGGATAGGGGTGACATGGCCAGGGTAGGGGCGGCAGGACCAGGACAGGGGTGACAGGGCCAGTATAGGGTTGACAGGGCAAGCACAGGGGTGACAGGGCCAGGATAGGGGTACCAGGGCCAGCATAAGGGTGACAGGGCCAGGATAAGGGTGAAAGGGCCAGGATATGGGTAAAAGGGCCAGGATAAGGGTGACAGGGCAAGGCCAGGGGTGACAGGGACATGACAGAACACAGGGCACGGGAGAGGTTGGTATTAGGGACAAAACAGTGGTGACAGACAGATGTGTCTTACCGGAGTCACTGCTGCTGGCTGCTGCTGTTCCACTCCAACCTGTTGGGATCTGCTGCTGGTGGAGACTTAGCATGGTTGACTCTCTCAGGCTGGAGTCCTGCTTCCTCTGCCTGTCTGCATCCCTCCCCCCCCTCCTCAGTCACACACCGCAGACCTCGCGCAGCTGCCGGGCACTGTGGTAAGGGTAGACTGGGAGTGACTGGTTAGCCCCCGGAGACGCTGCTGCTGGAGGGAGGAGGGGGTCATAGCATGCACGCGGCGCGGACCTCGCGGCTGCCGGGCACTGTGGAAAGGGGAGACTGGGAGTGACTGTTTAGCTCCCTGGAGACGCTGCGGCTGGAGAGAGGAGGGGGTCGGAGCCTGCAAGCAGCGCAGACTTCTGCAGCGCTACCCGCCGGCTAAAGTGTGTGATGGAGCTGGGCGCACCTCACTGCGGGTGGCAGCGCTGCAGCTAGCGGTGGGGTTGCCGGGGCTGGAGATAACAGGCGGTATGGAACCTGCACAGCGGCAGGTGCCCCACAAAACTGCAGCTAAGAAGCGTGGAGTGTGCCAGAAAGTGACGCTCCTCCGCGTCAGAGAGACCCTGCTGAGTATGCTGATGTGGGGGGTCAAGCACACAGTGAGCCGGTGCCCGTCTGTCTGTACGGCTTACCCCCTCACACACCCCCATACCTCCCCACTGTCCCGATTTTCGCGGGACAGTCCCATTTTTTTGGGTCTGTCCCGCTGTCCCACCCGTGGCCCGCAGTGTCCCCCGATGCGGGGGGGGGGGGCAGTTGGGAAGTTCCTGAACTCGCTGTTCTGCTTAGCAGAGCAGCGATGAATAGATGCGCACAGCCTCTATTTAGTGGAGACAGGAGGAGAGGGGGCATCAGGGGGTACGGATTAAGGGGGGGTTCCGGCAGCAGAGCTGGATTAAGGGGGGGGGGCAGGGGGTACGTACCGTGGGCCCCACAGTTTTAGGGGGCCCCCCGGCTGGAGTAGCTCTGTCCCAGCTCTTAAGCTCCCCGTCCTGCCAGTAACAGCAGCAGCATTGTGCTACATTCAGCACACGCTCCTGCGTGTTGGCAGGTCTGTGGTGTTGCAGGGTCCCTGCTTTCTTCTGCCTGTGCGGGTGTGTAGGGGGGAGCGACCACCCCCTCTGGATTTACCCCTAGCTGAGGGGCCAAAATCCCATGGAAAAAAAAAATCTCCGGAATTTGCATAAGGGGGCGTGCCACGCGTCCCGCGATTAGGCCACGCCCCCAAACCCACAGCAGGCACAGCAATGAGATAGGGCCCCCCTGTCTCAAGTGCCCTGGGCCACCCGGACTCATAATCCGCCCCTGGGGGCATGCCAGCAGCTCACAGAGCGCTGGTCATGCCCCCTCACTGACGAAAACGGGGGCCCTCCCGTGAAGCCACGCCCCTTTTCGTTGGCCATGCCCCCTTTTCGCCGTGTGTGTGTCCCTCCTGTCTGAAGAAAGCTGGCAGGTATGCCCCCCTGCCTGTGCCATGCCCATACTATCTACTTCTGCTCCTAGTCTCCTATAGATTTGCCCAGATCTGTGACTCATTTGACTAACTCCGCCCAGTGTTGTGACTCCGCCCAGCGTTAGCAAATGAGTCACAAAGTCACAGATCTGGGCTATTATATAGGAGATTTCCTGCTTGTTTTCAACAGAAGGTTCTGGAAAACAATTAAAAAAATAAAGAGCATTAAAAAAATAATTTAAAAAAGTGCAATAACCGCCTATCTCCGTATTTGGAATTGCACATATCTGCGAACCTATTGCTATTATAATCCTTAATTTACAGTCTGCCACAGAGCATAGTACATAGAAACGTACAAACATAACAGGACAAAAGCAATATACGCAGCAGTCAATAACTAGTACACAGGTATGCAAAGGCAGTCACTATAACTAGAAGACCAGCACTGGATGTATCTGTACCCCAGTTGACGGGCGCAGCAGGCAGGCACAGAGCCACTGACTGTATTATCCAAAGCCGACGAGATGTTGGAGGGTAAAACTTTATTACTTTGTAAAGTACCTTTTACCTTTTCACCTATTATTTGTTTAGTTAATGCTGCCTAAAGGCTTTCCAGTGGCTTGTGAAATATTAATGGGAAAGAAATGTCTGTGTAGGGTGACTTCAATTTAGCACAAGAAAGCCCAGAACATTGGGGAAAGTACATTTCTGGGAAATAAAATGCTTTGTCATTTTCTTTCCTAACAGTCTCCTCCAGGCCAGGGACTAGTTTCACATTTTTAATACTAACTCTGCCAGTTTCCTGGAGATTTTAGCCAGAGGCTGCACGCACACAGCATGCCTAATATTACCTCACAGACTCCAGCAGACAGGCCATCTATAACTGTCCCAGGGCGGGCTCCACCACAAGACAGACGCATCAAACTATGCTGTCTGCCAGAATATTAATACAAAACAAATTTGTCATGTCCTTAACAAAGATATAAGATAAAATATGATGGCAGATAGATTGGGGGGAAAAGAGACCGCAGTACTTGTAGTTTCAGACTTGACAATTAGTTGACTGTAATAAACATCTCATAATAATTCCCTGGGCAGCCTAAAGCAGTGCACTGTCGTACTGGTAAGGACTTTCTAGAAAAAAACTACTGTAACAAAAAAAAAAATGGGGCAAATCTGATTAACTGCATGAATTATGTGTAATATAACTGCAGTTCAAGGGATGACGTCTCATGACTGACACACCTATGTTTGAAGAATTTTCTCAGAGATTGTGAATGTAACACCAATACCACTTTCACATCGCAATGCCAGGTCCCACCCGGGAATTGGAAACGGGTCCTTCCCGGATGGGACCCGGCACTGGACCCTTACTCACTGCCACCTGGACCCGGCAATATACCAGGTTGGGTTGCTATAGGGGGTGGGGGTGGAGCCAGCATCTGGGGCGGGTGCGGAGGCGGCGCTGGGAGATGAGATCATCTCAGCGCCACCTCTCTCTATGCAGTGAACGAGTCCCGGGTCGCATCGATCCGGCAACCCGTTTACACAGCCACTGACCCGGTATTTAACCTGGGAATAACACCACTTAGGTCGACAGTCATTAGGTCGACCACTATTGGTCGACAGTCATTAGGTCGACAGGGTCATTAGGTCAACATGGTCATTAGGTTGACATGTACTAGGTCGACAGTTCAAAAGGTCGACATGAGTTTTTCAAAATTTTTCTTCTTCAATTTTTGGACTTTTTCATACTTTACAATCCACGTGGACTACAATTGGGATTGGTAACCTGCCCGAAGCATAGCGTGAGTGCACTAATTGGGGTTCCCCGTCACTTTACGAAGAAAACAACACTAAAAAAAACTTTAAAAAAAACTCATGTTCACTTTTTGACCTGTCGACCTAGTACATGTCAACCTAATGACCTAATGATTAGTAAATCTACCCCAGGCAGTTACGAGAGGTGGAATAGTTGTGTAATAATAATTACAGTTTGGGATATAAGGAAAGAGAAACAGGATGCTAATAATCCAGAACAACAGAGCCGGCCATAGGCATAGGCAATTGCCTAGGGCATTTGATATGCCTAAGGGCATCAGCAGCTTCTGCTAATTAAAATGATATGCGGCATGCCTATATTGTGTGTGTAGCATTTCATATGCAGATACAGCCAGAGTCTCACACAGTATATAGGCATGCTGCATATCATTTTAATCAACAGAATCTGATTGTGCATCCTAGTCACATAGCAATGCAAATTTTCATAAAAAAAGGTGCCCAACATTAGCATTGAGGCAAGATTTATGAAGACACATCTGTATCCAATTAGAGGCAGAGGTCACAGTGTTAGTGGCAGTGTGATTGCTGTGTGCATGTGAGTGGGTTGGTTGTGCAGTAGTGTTCGGAATATGTGTAAGGAGCATTATGTGTGTCAAAGGAATCAACATGGGTTTATGAAGGACAGATCCTGTCAAACCAACTTACTTGGCTTTTATGAAACAGTAAGCGCAAACCTAGATCAGGGTAAAGACGTGGATGTAATCTTTTTAGACTTTGCCAAAGCGTTTGATACTGTACCACACATGAGACTTATATACAAGCTACAAGAATCAGGGCTAGGAAGCACAATATGCACTTGGGTCAAAAACTGGTTAGATAATAGGAAGCAGCGCGTTGTGGTTAATGGATATTTTTCAACTTGGACTTAAGTGCTAAGTGGTGTGCCGCAAGGCTCAGTATTAGGACCGCTATTGTTCAATATTTTCATTAACGACCTAACAGAAGGTCTAGAGAGCATGGTGTCAATTTTTGCAGATGATACCAAATTGTGTAAGGCTATAAATACAGAGGAGGATGCCGAGTCTCTTCAGAACGACTTAGTTAAATTAGAAGCATGGGCAGCCAAATGGAGAATGCGCTTCAACACAGACAAGTGTAAGGTAATGCACTGTGGTAACAAGAACAAAAATTACACCTACCTACTAAATGGGGTAAAACTAGGGGATTCTGTACTGGAAAAGGACTTAGGTGTCCTCATAGATAGCAAGCTAAGCAGTAGTACCCAAAGTAGGACTGCAGCAAAGAAGGCTAATAAGATATTAGCATGCATAAAACGGGGTATTGATGCTAGGGACGAGAGTATTATACTCCCATTATATAAATCACTAGTGAGGCCACACCTTGAATACTGTGTACAGTTCTGGGCACCGTACTACAAAAAGGATATCCTGGAGCTTGAAAAGGTACAAAGGAGGGCGACCAAACTAATTAAGGGCATGGAGACGATGGAATACAAGGAAAGGTTTGAAAGACTAGGCATGTTTACATTGGAAAAGCGGAGACTAAGAGGGGATATGATCAACATCTACAAATATATAAGGGGACAATACTCAGAGCTTGCGCGGGACCTGTTTTTGGTTAGATCAACACAGAGGACTCGTGGACACTCGCTCAGGTTAGAGGAGAGGAGATTCTGCACAATACGGCGTAAAGGCTTTTTCACGGTAAGGACAATACGTGTTTGGAATTCCCTGCCCGAGGGAGTTGTAATGGCGGAATCTGTCAACACCTTTAAGAATGGGTTAGATAAATTCCTATTGGATAAGGATATCCAGGGGTATGGTGCATAGTCATGCATTATAGTTACTATTTAGTCAAATCATCATGCAGAGGACACCACAAATAGGTTGAACTCGATGGACAATTGTCTTTTTTCAACCTCAGATACTATGTTACTATGTTACTATGTAAAAATGCATTAATAATGTGCAACATGTGTAAGGGGCACTATGTGTGTCATTATGTGTATAAGGGCATTAATAATGTGCGGCATATGTGTAACAGGGTACTACTGTATGTGTGTCATTATGTGTATAGGTGCACTAATAATGTGCAGCAAATTTGTAGGGGACACTATGTGTGTCATTATGTGTATAAGGGCATTAATAATGTGCGGCATATATGTAAGGGACATTATGTGTAAAAGGGCATTAATAAAGGTTGTCATAATGTGTAAGGACATTAATAATGTGTAAGGGGCATTACTGTGTGGAATTATGGGTATAAATGCATTACTAATGTGTTGCATTATGTGTATGAGATGCTTTACTATGTGGCGTTGCGTATAGAAAGAGCACTACTGTGTCGTCTAATATGAATAAAGAGCAATAGGGTGTGCTGTAATGTGAATAAGGAGGCGTAATTGGAATTGGGGATACTATTATGTGGCCATGCCCCTTGCCAGCAAAAACACACCCCTTTTTGGGCTGTGCGCCAAATGTACGAACTGTTCCTATTTAAAATATAGGGGGTACAAACACCCAAATAAGGACTGCTATGGGTGAGGGGTGATGGTGCTGGGAAACAGGTGCACGGTCAGAGGCGGAACCAGCGGGGGTGCTAGTGGGCACCAGCCAAAATCTTGCCTAGGGCATCATATTGGTTAGGGCCGGCTCTGCAGAACAACTTTCATTCTAGTTTGGATCTTTGTGAAATACTGTACAGTATGTTTCCACAAAGAGCATTTCTTATCCCACATTTTACAGGAGGCTCCTTATCAGTGAGATAGGATCGTTAGCAGTAGGACTTTCTCTTCTCTGCCGTGCTGTGCTCTTTTACGAGATTGATGAGTGCAATGAGAATAAGCTCCCCTGAGCCAGCGCTCACTGTGTCCACATGCAAATTCTAGGTACATTCTGCTCACACAATTGGGATAAGAACACAATCTTGTTTTCTTCATTAGCAGTTTTGCTTCCTGCCCCAGCACTTGGTATTTCAGGCTGAGAAGCTCCAATAGCAGGGACCCACAACAAATAGATACACATTCCTTTCAGCTGAAATTATTATTATTGAAATTATGATTCTCTCCATCCACATGCTGCCTCATGTGTTTGCTTGCTGGGAAAGCGGCTGTCATTTATTTCTATTGCATAGTCGAAGACGCCAGCCTGTGCATTGCTTTCTGTTATTGTGACATATTTCAGTTAAACAGCTGAGATTTATTATGGACAGGAGTCAGTGTCTGACTTTGACGTAGGTGAGAAGAGGGCGTGTGTTCCGGTGGCTTATTACTCTGCGGCCGACTGGTGACATTTGTCTCTCTTCCCTGATGTACTACAGCTGAGACAGCTGCTCCCATCAAGTAGATCTGTAACCGTTTCCTATGATCTGTGGCGGCAGCAGCACATCCATATTCCCACCAGTGACAGTACACCATTATTTGTTGCCTGTTTAAGTACAGATAAATGTATGTTCTCTATTTCGTTAAAGGGAAATCCAGGGATTAGCGGTTCAGAAATGCCCTTAAATCAAGGAGAGCGGGAGAAGAGCAATAATTTGAAAGAGGAACAAGAGCCCTGCAAGCCAGCGGCAAGCAGCCAGGGAGATGAAGAGAAGAAGGATAATGGGGCTTCATCAAAGACAAATGTCCAAACAGATGCCAAGAACAAGTCTTACATTATAACAATGTCTCCCTCAACCAAGGCTGGGGAAGGAGAAGTTCTCACCGTGGAAGTCAGAGAACCTGTGAAGAGAGCTTGACAGGCTGAAAGGCCTCACCATTCAAGGCGCAGCACCAACAAAGTATAGATGTGTTTCAGGGAACGCAATTATTACTATTATTTATTTATGAAGTATAAAGTTGCAGGATACACAATTGGGGAGCTTACGCACTATGAGCCTGATGCTGAGTCAGAAGTAAATCATAAGTATGTTACTCAAAAGAATCACGTACTGAAAAACATACCTACCCATATATAGTTACCCAACGAGCTGTAATCACATCTGTGTGTGCAGGATCTGCGCCTGGTTTGCTACTGGTTATCATCAGCTGTGTGTTCTTGCACCTGCCTGGTGATAGGTCAGAAGATACGCCTCTAAAGGGGCTTTTTTGCTCTTATGACCAGGTTGCGCATTTGCATGGACACGCCCTCAATGAGCCCCACCTATGCTGCTACCTAGTTCAGTCTCTTCAGTGGAAAGCATAGATGAAGTCGAAATGAACTTTGCAGCGCCCGTACTTGTGTGCGCCCATTTTTGTAGCAGTGTAAATCTCTGCAAGGTGAGCTCCATAAACAGGTGTACAGTACATTCAACTCCACATCAGTCCTAACATGTTGAAGTACTTGCAAAGCCAAAATTATATTTACACTGTCAGAAATGCTAGCAGGTGCTACTTATTAGACTACAGTATATGATATAAAATATCATCTTTAAAAATTACAGACTATGGAGGTGATTCAGATCTGATTGCTGGGCTGCTAACTTTACTGTCCTGCGTTCAGATAGTCGCCGCCTCAAGGGGGAGTGTATATTTGTCGTGCAAGTGTGCGATCGCATGTGTCTGCCGAGCTGCTAAAATTCAGTGTGTGCAGTCTCCGCGCAGCCCAGGACTTACTCCTACAGTGCGATCACATCAGGCTGATCGTGGCCGGAGCTGACGTTAGACAATAGACACCCTCCCTGAAAACGCTTGGGCACGCCTGCGTTTTTTCCAGACACTCCCAATAAATTCTCAGTTACCACCCACAAACAGCTTCCTCCTGTCAATCACCTTGCAAACGCCTGTGCGAACGGATGTTTTGCACCATCCCGTCGCTGACCGGCAATGTCCATTCTTGTTGTCCGATGTGCGTGCGCATTGCAGTGCATACGCATGCGCTGTAATGACCAGATTGCCTGCTGTGCGAAAACACACAGCAGCAATCAGATCTGAATGACCCCCTATATACAGATATAGCCATGCTCATCTTATTGTGATGCGGCATGCTGCATCACTGCATGCTCAATGGCTGGCATGCCATGTTGCAGCATGCTGCATCACAGTAAGATGAGCATGGCTACATCTGTACACACATGAGTGTGGTATAAAATTGGTTCCATACAGTACAGTCAATGTTAGGCTGAACCTTGGATAGCAGAATTCAAATTTATAAAGAGTTGGGTTTTAAGATATGCTTAATTAGAATGATGCAGTTTTGTCATTATTAATAAAGTTATTGTGATTATTGGTACTGATTTCTTATGTCTTAGAGTTAAGTTTTTTGGGATCAACATAACATTTTTTTCATAAACTCCAGTGGCAACAGACACTGAAATCTATACAAAGTTTTGGGCTGGGGCATGAATGAAGGGCCTACTGGTGGCATGCAGTGATAGGGACCCATGCTTAAGGGGTGTTGTCAGCCCCCACAGGGGCTTGGCCAGACATTAGAAATCAAGTAACCAATCCATACATGCCAACATTCTGGCTGCCTCCTCCGAGAGGAGACAGCCAGGACGGCAAAGTGGGGGGCATGGCTTCGGCATGAGAGGGCGTGGCAAGGGGCAGTGACACCAAATTGGGGGGGGGGGGGGCGTGACAGCAGAATCCAGTCATCACCCCGCTACACACTGCCAAGATTACCGGCGTTGTGAGTGAGGGGGCAGGGCCGCGATAACGCGATTCTGCACAAATTGCCTCGGGTTGGGGGGTCCAGCCAGGAAACTTGCCCACTCTTCCAGGAGGCCAGGAGCGACACACGATTTTCAGGAGCCTCCCGGGTATTCCCATCATAGGGTACCAATGTTTAATTCGAGTGCAATGTGGAACCTGATGTCTGTGCAGTGGCGGTTCCTGAAGTGGGGCTGCTGAACAGCCCAAAACTTTAATAGGGGAGCCACACCAAATGCCAATTCTGGCTGGCGATGTTTGGCACTGTTTGGGGGGCAGTTGGTGTGGTTCCCCTATTTTAATTTTGGACTGCATTGCAGCCCCACATCTGGAACCACCACTGCATTTGTGGCAGGAGTGTGGTCACCAGAGATTTCCCCTGTACCCCTTGAGCCAGTCTAATCCTGGGGATATTACTCTAATATTTACTAAATTACCAAGCTTGTGTATAATATTTAAAAAATCTACCAGTAATGAATGTTCGATTCATCTTAATGAGCAAGATGAGTCCTTCAACATATATTATTTAACCATAAATTACTACTATAAAAAGCTAAATGCATATGCCATATTAAAAATGTAAATATATCAAAATACCACAGTCATATAATGCAGCAAGATAGATGGATATTTTATAGTGTATCACTTAGCTTTAAATACATTTCTGCTTGTCAGAAAAATGTCCCTGGCACGTATTTCACTGTATTCAGCATCTGAGGTGTTTTTTAGTTATTTATTTATTTAAAATACAATTATTGTTCTGTCCCAAAGTAATGCTGTTGCTTACAGAAGGTCACTTCTAATGGCAGCAATGGATAAAAGCTTATATGTGATTGATATTCTGTATGTTCTGTCCATGTGTTTCCATCTGCGTCATTACTTTTTATTATATTCCATAGGACACATTATAAATTGCATTTGTATTGTAATGCAACATGCAAAAGAAGTAAAAATGTGACATAATGAGCAATGAAGAAATAAACTTCAGTGTGGTTATTTACTATCAGAATTCAGTGTCTTCTCTTGTACTGTGCATGTATAGCAGTTGGCCGGTGCCTGCGTCAGTGGGGGTCGACCGGTAAAATCTATGATATAGGGACTAATTCAGTAGTGGTCGCAGAAGTCAGAAAATTGCAAACAGGCGATTCTCGGGCATCTGCGCATGTGCTGCAGCCGCACCGTGCATGCGTGACCATTCACCGTGTGATCGCAACCTGGAAGGATGCGATCAGATTTCGATTGATATCGGTAGATGTCAGAGTGTCAGCGACGCAGGGTTGGGAGGATCTGGACAACGAGGTGTGTCCGGACCATATTAGGGGCGTCCGCGTGACATCACACCCGGCCAATGCATTTGAATAAATGGCGGCGGTCCACCTGCATATGCAGGGGGGCTTCCACAAACCTGCAATTTCTGTGATGCAATCGCAACTGAATTTGCAATAGCATTATTGGGAGCCACTAAACATGCTGGGCCACTATGCCGTGTGCTGGGCAGCTACCAGACCACCCAGCATGTTTAGTGGCTCCCAATGCATGCAATTGTTAGCAGTTGCAGTGTTGCTGCAATTGATACTGAATTAGACCCATAGTCTACTATAGGCTAATGCTTTTAGATGGCGCATTGCAGAACTTGGTAAGTCTGAAAGCATAGCAGCCCCCATAGAAAATTTTGGGGGCTTCTTTGTGATCAGAAACGGAGGAACTGCGGTCCCTCCTAAAATCCCAGGCATTCTTAATATCCCCTGAATGATATCCACTTAAAACGGGTGTTAAACATGGGATAATACTGCAAATAACCTTAATAAATATGCCCTTTTATAGTAAGTCCTGATTACTATCAGTTTTGGACAACACATATATTTTCATTTCAACTTTTACGTTTTGCCCCATAATACTGCTGGGTGGTATGTCTGAAGACATGTTTAACACCTGAGTTTTTTTTGCAAGAAAAACCTCTGCACCTCCAGTTAAAACAGGAACACTACAAATGCTCCATCCTTTAAAGCTCTGGTAAGACTTTGGTCCTGCAGAAATCCAGAGGTTGAGGCCTTGTGATGGTGAAGGAAGATTGTCAGGATCAAGAGGGCATCTCACTTGGGGTTATACAGGATTCAATGGTTTAGGGTGCTGCGGTTTTGGAGAGATACCCGAGGTTGAGGAAATTGAGGGTTTCTAAAAGATATTCAATGTTACCAGAAAAGCTTGACCTTCGTCCAGTGTCTTTGGTGTGAAAATCTAATTGACTTTGATGACCTGAAGTTGGACAGGAAAAATTGGGACAGTAGAGAGGTACAGTATGTGATGTGAATGGTTTGCACACTTTCTGTCTTTTGTGTCACAGATATATGTACACAATGGACCTGATTCAGATGTGGATGGAGCGAGCATCGCTGCTGCTTACTTAGAATCAGCAGCAATGCTTGGATATGTTAATGCAGCCGGAGGTGTCTGGTGTAAGGAAACGCCTCCGGCATACATGTGTGATCCAGTGCTGCATCCAATGGGATCACTTGCGACACCATCGGCCAGCTAAGTGACCCATGAGCTCATGCATGTTGACCACCACAGCTCTATCCAAGAGGCTAGGAAATCTTTGTCGGAAGACGCAGACCCCTGCTTTGGCATTCCCACAAAATGGATGGGACACTCCTTTGTTTTATGAAACAACTGCCATTGTTGTCCCCTCCCCTACCTCAAATGGCTGCAGACTGTCGATCACTTGATGCCTGCAGCCATACTGCATCCGACAATGCAGGACCCATACTCCATATGAGTAGTATGGATCTGGTGCATGTGCAGAGCACTGAATATTGGTACATTGCATCTGTAGCCACACTTCCATCGGGGCCTGAATCAGTCCTAGTGTGTGATACCTCTGGACATAGTAGTTTAGGAGATTGCATTGCGCTCAAATGGAAATAAGCCAGCAACAGAACAGTGAGTTACTGGTGTCACATGCACATTGAAGATAGAGCGATGCAGAGGAGTGAAGTAACAGAGCAGTTTAGGTGCCGCAGGTCTAAACAGAGAGACTGGGCAAGTAACAGTGCTGAAGTGGTGCACGTGACGACTGCCACTGAATACCCACTTGTCACTGTGGGGATAACTACAGAGATGTGCTGACTTGGAGGGTCACAAGCCCTGGACTTGAACCTTAGTGTTAGGGACCCACCAGATGAAGTCACCTGGTTGCTATTGGTGGGCCCGTCACCAAAAATTATGGTAAGCGCCTCCATTTTGCTCTAGTTAGATTGCAAAGTTTATTATAATTATTCTGATTAGCAGTGCTTAGTACTATAGAGTGTGAATGTGCATTTTCTTTGTTTCTGTATGGATCACTGCAGAATGCCAGCAGAGCTCCAGTTGAGAGAGCCTGAGAACAAACAGTCTCAGCACTAGGATCTGCAGCTGAGATCTGTGGAGGTCGTGTGTGAGTAAAGGCTGTAAAAAGGAGACATCTCTACTGAGATACTGACAACTGTTAAGCACTATTGAAAGATACTGAGAACCACTGAGAGACATTGAAAGTATTTTAAGAAACATATTGAAAGTACTGTGTAAACAAATTTTGTGCTAGAGACTGAGCTAAAGATATGAATGTGCAGACAGCATGATATATGTCTTATCAGAACCACTTCTGAATCAGTGCCTGAGTCTAACAGTGAAAGAGGAAGCTATTTTGTGAGAAAGTCTTATGATGATTAAAGAGCACTTTGAGACTGAGCTTTTGATACTGTGTAGCGCTGAATATAAATGTGCCATTGAAAATTAAACTGTGTTTATTGTGCCATGTCATTGAAAAGTCAGAACTATTGTTTCTCTGGAATCCAGAATGACCAGCATTAGATGCTAATCCTACTAATTTTGAACTTTGTGATCACTTCCAATAAAAGTCTGATCAGTTTGAGGGTTTTTTTCCCCCAAATTCTGCCGAGTAATAATACGTTTTCCTATATGGTGGCTTCTCTACAATGGTGAACCTCTAAAGAGATTGATCCACTATGGGCAGACAGTGTCTTCAGTCTATATTCACAATTCATGTAGGAGATCACATGGCCCAGAAGATGCCTGTTGTGTAGGAATATAACTAATGTTATCATCATACAACAGAGCTTCAACCAAAGTCGTACTACCTGTGTCACCGCCTGCTCCCTGTGTCCCCTCCAGCCTCCTGTGTCTCTCAGCCTATTGCCCCATTACTGCAGTATCCTGTTTTTCCAGACTTCTTTCCCATTTGTCTCTCAGTCACACCACCCTCTGCATCTCTCAGCCACACAATCCACCTGCATATCTCAGTTTCACCATCTCCGTGTCTTTCAGTTGCACAATATATCTGCATCTCTCAGTCTCCCCCTCACGCTTTCTGCCTCCCCCTCACTCTGTGTCTCTCAGCCTCCTGCCTCTCCCTCATTCTATTAGCCTCCCCATCCCCCTGTGTCTCTGAGTTTCCTGCTCACTGTCAGCCTCCCCCTCACTCTGTGTCTCTCAATCTCACCTTGGCCTTCTTACTCTACTTACTTCTTGTCTCTCTGAGGTATTTGGTGAGGCCATGGAGATGCCGCAGGAAGTGCACAGTGAACTCTTCTTCGCACCAGTACAGGAAGCATGATATCAGCATCACACTCCAGGTAGCACTGGATAAATATGAAGTCCAATCACAGCGCTGGATATGCTTGGTGATGCAGTTTGCAACTAATAGTGCTGCAAGGTGGTTGGGTGGTGTGGAGTTCCGGTTGCCAATTTCTTAATGGTACGCCATACCATCACACTTGCACCACTGAAAGTATATTAAAACAACTCAGAAACAGCATTTTTCCTAGTCATAACCAAAGAGGTTCTGCAGCAGCAAAGATGCAGAAGCCTTTTTGACTACTAGTTAGTGACCATTGCCTAACTGTCTACACAT
Source organism: Pseudophryne corroboree (assembly GCF_028390025.1). Taxonomy (NCBI): domain Eukaryota; kingdom Metazoa; phylum Chordata; class Amphibia; order Anura; family Myobatrachidae; genus Pseudophryne; species Pseudophryne corroboree. The sequence continues at coordinate 731,348,192 of NC_086448.1, read as the reverse complement.
TGCAAACTACTGTGTTGTACTTTTTGTGCTGCAATTTACTGTCATATGTATGGTTATGATTATTATGTCATGCAGTGACCCGCTCTGGACTCACATCCTTTTACTCAACTTCATTATTGTATTTATGTAATGTCATTTCAATGTGTGTATGGAGCTAGCCTCTCTGCTACAGTCTGAAGTGGATAAAGCTTGTGGAGTTATTGACAAAGAAGAGGAAAGATCAGCAGAAGCTGCCGACACCAACACCTGGGGTGCCACATGTGCACCAAAGCCAAAATCATGTTTGTATTAGGGATGAGCAGTTTCAGATCTCTGAGAGCCGATCCCCCCCCGGACTTCAGGTTCCGAGCCCGGATCTGAGTCTGGCTCGGGTCTTCCCGCCAGACTTGCATCCCAGGACGAGGCAAAACGTCATCATCCCGATGTTGGATTCTCGTGGGTTTTGGATTCCATATAAGAAGCCACGTGTCGCTGCCATTTTGACTCCAGACTTGGAGAGTGAGGGAGGCAGAGCTCTCTCTGTGGGTGGTGGCGTCGGGTGGGGTCAGTGTGTGCTCTTTAGGGGTGCTGTCCTGTGTGCTGTTAGGGGTGCTGTCCTGTGGTGTCCTGTGCTGTTAGGGGTGCTGTACATGGTTGCTATCCTGGAGTGTCCTGTGCTGTTCAGGGTGCTGTACAGGGGTGTTGCTGTCTTGTGCCTTCCTGGGGTACTGTCCTGTGGTGTCCTCTGCTGTTTGGGGTGCTGTACAGGGGTGCTGCTCTCCTGGCTGTACAGGGGTGCTGTCCTGTGATGTCAGGGGCGCTGTACTGTGTGCTGTAAAAATAAAGGGGTACTATCCTGTGTGCTGTAAAAATAAAGGAACGCTGTGGCCCTGTCCTGTATGCTGTAAAAATATAGGGGTGCTGTAAAATAAGGAAACACTGTGGCCCTGTCAGTTGCTGTAAAAATAAAGGAATGCTGTGGCCCTGTCGGGTGCTGTAAAAATAAAGGAATGCTGTGGCCCTGTTGGGTGCTGTAAAAATAAAGGAACGCTGTGGCTCTGTCGGGTGTTGTAATAATAAAGGAACGCTGTGGCCCTGTCTGGTGCTCTAAAAATAAAGGAATGCTGTGGGCCTGTCCTGTATGCTGTAAAATATAGGGGTGCTGCCTATCTACTGTATAAGTTCAGAGGCGCTGCCATATAATCCAGGGGTGCTACTGTACTTGATCCTAGGTTTAAAATTTAAGATAAAGCCTAGTACAGAATATGAAACAAGCTTCAACATGACAACCAGATTTGTGAAAACATATAGCCGCAAAGGTGGAAATGGAAATTCTAAGTTTGATGAAGTGTTTTCCAAAAAAGTGGGGAGAGACCACATTTGTGGCCAAAGTCAGTCAGACTCAGAAGAGACAAAATCATAATCCAGTGGAACGTGACATTTCATCTCATAATTCATTTTCACTGGCAACTGCCTGAGAAAAGTAGATTTTCCAAACACACCTATGTCTATATATCTGCCATATAATTCCAGGGGTGCCCTGTCTGAACCCGCTCATGTCTAGTAGATATATCTTTTAGTGTGCACTGTATACCCAGCATTAGAGAGAGGTTCTTCTCAATTATTTCATGTTTGTGACTCAAATGAATGGCTCCAAATAGTCAACCTTAATTTTGATTTATTAAATGTTCCACATTTTGGGATTATTTACAAGATGTACATTTGTTGTACAGGGTTCTTTTCCTTTATTTTGTAAATGGTTTCTTCTTAATAATTGTACAATGGCCCTCATTCCGAGTTGTTCGCTCGCTGCTAATTTTAGCAGAATTGCTAATAGACTAAAATCCGGCAGTTCTGCGCTTGCGTATGCACAGCAGGGCGCACGCGCTAAGCAAATTTACACAAAACTATGCTATTTTACTCACAGGCAAACGAAGCTTTTCAATCGCTCTGCTGATTGAGAGGAAGTGGGTATTTCTGGGCGGAAACTGGCCGTTTTCAGGGAGTGTGCTAAAAAACGGGCCAATGTAAGGGCTGCATGGTGTTATCGCAAAACCTTGCGGTGTTAGAAGAACAGAGGTTCAGTGATCTTGCATTGCATCAGCTTTCCATTGCACTGTAGTACTAGATGGGCCAGGAGCTCCTGTGAGGCACAAACAGTTACTGAATAAGGGCCTAGTATGGAGTCTCATGGTGACTTACAGCCAGGAAGCTGTCTGGCTTAGAAACGTAGAATCATAGAATTTGTCAGCAGATAAGAACCACTTGGCCCATCTAGTCTGCCCCTTTTTTTTTTTTTTTTACAGGCTGAGGCTTGCTGGTGGCACTGAGTGATGTGACCCATTCTAATTATGGGGTATTTATTTTGCTTCCTTCAAACTCACTTTACAGATAGCTACTGTGTAAAGGGCCGTACAGACAGGAGATGTGTGCTGAGCGAACTGCTCAGCACACATCTCCCTCCCCGCTCAGCACAGTGCGATGTGCTGAGCGAGGGGGGGTGACGGACGCTGGGGGCCGCTCATTTCACCCAGCGGTGAAATGAGCGACCTGCTAGATTGTGCCTGCATGCAGGCCAAACTAACACCGGCGATAGCAATGCGCGGGACCACGCATTGCTGTCTCCGGCACCCCTACACACGGAGCGATGTGATCTTAATTTCTAAGCAATCTAGTCAGATTGCTTAGAAATTAAGTAAACGTCGCTCCGTGTTAAAACCAGACGACTGAAAGATAGCTTTTTCCCTAAGGCAATTACTATGCTTAATGGTTTTAAATGTAGATAGGGCTGTCGTTACTTGTGTTCTTATGGCTCTTTTAAAATATTTTATGGTATTGTTCTTTTGTGGTATTTGTCTTTGCTTACATCGAAATTTCATTGATTGTTCACATGTTGAATATTTAATGATAATGAACTAAAACTAGAACATTGCTTCCTCCCACAGTCCTAGTTGTAATACGAAATGAGTTTCGACTAGAGTGGTAAGCTCCACTAGGGCAGGGGCCCAATAACAAAAAATTCACTGCACAGTCCTGCTTAGTACTGTACCGAACCCACCTGAACTCAACTTGCCCGATCTGGGGCTGCTGTGGGGGCTCACGAGGAGCTGCTAAAACTTCTAAGGGGCTGCCTTATTTAAAAATAAAATATGAATAAAATAAACAAGACACACAGGTATGCTTTGCATTATGTGTTCTTTGGGGCCTAGTTTTTAAACCTGCCATCCTGTCTGCCACTGCAGTGCCACTCCTAGATGGGCCAGGTGTTTGTGCCGCCCACTTGTGTCGCTTAGCTTAGTCATACAGGTATGCTCACATGCGTGCAACTGGAACACACAGGTATGCTCAGGGCTGCCATCAGAAATTCTGGGGCCCAGGACTCACAAAATAGGCAGCTTCCCCCCCAAAATAAATAAATAAATAAATATATATATATATACAGTATATAATAAGATTTTAAACCTACCGGTAAATCTATTTCTCCTAGTCCGTAGAGGATGCTGGGGACTCCGTAAGGACCATGGGGTATAGACGGGCTCCGCAGGAGATAGGGCACCTGAAAAGAACTTTGACTATGGGTGTGCACTGGCTCCTCCCTCTATGCCCCTCCTCCAGACCTCAGTTACAGAACTGTGCCCAGAGGAGATGGACAATACAAGGCAGGATTTAGCAATCCAAGGGCAAGATTCATACCAGCCCACACCAATCATACCATGTAACCTGGAACATACATAACCAGTTAACAGTATGAACAAAAACAACAGTAACGGTCCTAGACCGATGTCAACTGTAACATAACCCTTATGGAAGCAACAACTATATACAAGTCTTGCAGAGTTTCCGCACTGGGACGGGCGCCCAGCATCCTCTACGGACTAGGAGAAATAGATTTACCGGTAGGTTTAAAATCTTATTTTCTCTTACGTCCTAGAGGATGCTGGGGACTCCGTAAGGACCATGGGGTTTATACCAAAGCATCCAATCGGGCGGGAGAGTGCGTATGACTCTGCAGCACCGACTGAGCAAACGCTAGGTCCTCATCAGCCAGGGTATCAAACTTGTGGAATTTAGCAAAAGTGTTTGACCCCGACCAAGTTGCCGCTTGGCAAAGTTGTAAGGCCGAGACGCCTCGGGCAGCCTCCCAAGAAGAGCCCACCTTCCTAGTGGAATGGGCCTTAACCGAATTTGGTACCGGCAATCCAGCCGTAGAGTGAGCCTGCTGAATCGTATTACAGATCCAGCGAGCAATAGTCTGCTTTGAAGCAGGAGCGCCAATCTTATTGGCCGCATACAGGACAAACAGAGCCTTTGTTTCCTAATTCTAGCCGTCCTGGCTACATAAATCTTTAAGGCCCTGACTACGTCTAGGGATCTGGAATCCTCCAGGTCACCGGTAGCCACAGGCACCACAATAGGTTGATTCATATGGAACGAAGAAACCACTTTAGGCAAAAATTGCGGACGTGTCCTCAATTCAGCTCGATCCACATGAAAAATCAAGTAGGGGCTCTTGTGTGAGAGAGCCGCCAATTCTGACACTCGCCTTGCTGATGCTAAGGCCAACAACATGACCACCTTCCAAGTAAGAAATTTCAACTCAACCTTGTAAAGCGGTTCAAACCAGTGTGATTTTAGGAACTGCAACACCACGTTCAGGTCCCATGGTGCCACTGGAGGCACAAAAGGGGGCTGGATGTGCAGCACTCCCTTTACAAACGTCTGGACTTCTGGAAGAGAAGCCAATTCCTTTCTGAAAGAAAATCGAGAGGGCCGAAATCTGTACCGTAACCGAGCCTAATTTCAGGCCCATATCCACTCCTGTCTGTAGAAAGTGGAGAAGACGACCCAGATGAAAATCTTCCGTAGGTGCATTCTTGGTCTCACACCAAGACACATACTTTCGCCAGATACGGTGATAATGTTTTATCGTCACCTCCTTCCTAGCCTTTATTAAAGTAGGGATGACCTCTTCCAGAATCCCCTTTTTTGCTAAGATTCTGCGTTCAACCGCCATGCTGTCAAACGTAACCGCGGTAAGTCTTGAAATACACATGGCCCCTGCTGCAACAGGTCTTCCCTCAGAGGAAGAGGCCAGGGGTCTCCTGTGAGCATCTCTTGTAGATCCGAGTACCAGGCCCTTCGAGGCCAGTCTGGGACAACGATTATCGTCTGTACTCTTCTTCGTCTTATGATCCTCAACACTTTCGTGATGAGAGGAAGAGGAGGGAACACGTAGACCGATTCGAACACCCACGGTGTTACCAGTGTGTCTACTGCTACTGCCTGAGGGTCCCGAGACCTTGCGCAATACCTCCGAAGTTTTTTGTTGAGGCGTGACGCCATCATGTCTATTTGAGGAGTTCCCCAAAGACGTGTTACGTCTGCAAAGACTTCTTGATGAAGTCCCCACTCTCCTGGATGGAGATCGTGTCTGCTGAGGAAGTCTGCTTCCCAGTTGTCTACTCCCGGAATGAAGACAGCCAACAGAGCGCTTACATGATTTTCCGCCCAGCGAAGAATCCTTGTGGCTTCCGTCATCGCGACTCTGCTTCTTGTCCCGCCTTGGCGGTTCACATGAGCCACTGCTGTGACATTGTCTGATTGAATCAGAACCGGTAGGTTTCGAAGAAAACTCTCAGCTTGTCGAAGGCCGTTGTAAATGGCCCTGAGTTCCAACACATTGATGTGTAGACAGGACTCCTGGTCTGACCAAAGACCCTGAAAAGTCTTTCCCTGTGTGACCGCTCCCCATCCTTGGAGGCTCGCGTCCGTGGTAACCAGGATCCAGTCCTGAATCCCGAACCGGCGACCCTCCAGTAGGTGAGCACTTTGCAACCACCACAGGAGGGACACTCTGGTTCCTGGGGACAGAGTTATTTTCCGATGTAAGCGCAGATGGGACCCTGACCACTTTTCCAGAAGGTCCCATTGAAAAGTCCGTGCATGGAACCTTCCGAAGGGAATGGCCTCGTAGGCCGCCACCATTTTTCCCAGAACTCGAGTGCATTGGTGAACTGACACCCTTTTCGGTTTCAGGAGTTCTCTGACCATGTTCCGGATGTCTTGGACCTTCTCTATTGGGAGAAAGACCTTCATTTGTTCCGTATCCAGTATCATACCTAGGACCAGTAGTCGAGTTGTCGGAATCAACTGTGACTTTGGTAGATTTAGAATCCAACGGTGTTGCTGGAGCACTCTCAGAGAGAGCGCCACACTGCTCAGCAATTTCTCCCTTGATCTCGCTTTTATCAGAAGATCGTCCAAGTATGGGATAATTGTGACTCCATGCTTGCGCAGGACCACCATCATTTCCGCCATTATTTTGGTGAAAATCCTCGGGGCCGTGGAAAGTCCAAACGGCAACGTCTGAAATTGGTAATGACAATCCTGTACAGCGAATCTCAGGTATTCCTGATGGGGGGCATATATGGGGACATGAAGGTACGCATCCTTTATGTCCAGAGACACCATAAACTCCCCCTCCTCCATGTTGGCTATTATCGCTCTGAGTGATTCCATTTTGAATTTGAATCTTTTTATGTACAGGTTTAGGGATTTCAGATTCAAAATCGGTCTGATCGAACCGTCCAGTTTCGGGACCACAAATAGGGTTGAGTAGTAACCTCTTCCCTGCTGGTGCAGGGGAACCTTGATTATCACTTGCTGTATACACAGCGTTTGAATTGCAGCTAACACTACATCCCTTTCCGATGTGGAAGCTGCTAGGGCCGATTTGAAAAATCGGCGCAGGGGCACCTCCTCGAATTCCAGTTTGAAACCCTGGGAAACTATTTCCAACACCCTGGGATTCAGGTCCGAACTGACCCAGGCCTGACTGAAAAGTCGAAGACGTGCCCCCACCGGTGCGGACTCCCTCAGGGGAGCCCCAGCGTCATGCTGTGGGTTTTGGAGCAGCCGGGGAGGACTTTTGTTCCTGGGCACCTGCCGCAGCAGGTGCTCTCTTGCCTCTGCCCTTACCTCTGGTGAGGAAAGAGGATCCCCGACCTCTTTTGGACTTGTGCGACCGAAAGGACTGCATCTGATAGGGTGTTACTTTCTTTTGCTGTTGAGGAATATATGGTAAAAAATTTGATTTACCTGCTGTAGCTGTGGAAACCAGGTCCGTCAGCCCATCCCCAAACAATACATCCCCCTTATAGGGTAGTACTTCCATATGTTTCTTGGAATCCGCATCACCCATCCATTGGCGAGTCCATAAGGATCTTCTCGCTGAGATAGCCATGGCATTGGCCCTAGAAGCTAGCAATCCAATGTCCCTTTGAGCATCCCTCATAAATAAGGCTGCGTCTTTTATATGGGCTAGAGTTAGGAATATAGTATCCTTATCCATAGTATCAAATTGATCTGTCAGCTCATCTGTCCAAGCTGCAATTGCGCTACACACCCATGCCGACGCAATCGTGGGTCTTAGCACAGCACCCGTATGAGAATAAATACCCTTTAAGGTAGTTTCTTGCCTGCGATCTGCTGGGTCTTTAAGGGCCGCTGTGTCAGGAGACGGTAGCGCCACTTTCTTGGATAAGCGCGTCAGGGCCTTGTCCACAGTGGGGGGTAATTCACAAATCTCCCTGTCCTACTTAGGGAAAGGGTATGCCATAAAAATTCTTTTGGGGATCTGCGGTCTCTTATCCGGAGTCTCCCAAGCTTTTCCAAAGAACTCATTTAATTCATGAGATGTGGGAAAATTAATAATCTGTTTCTTTTCCTTAAACATGTGTACCCTTGTGTCGGGGACTGAGGGTTCATCCACAATATGCAACACATCCCTTATTGCCACAATCATACACTGAATAGTTTTAGTCACCCTAGGGTGCAATTTTACTTCGTCATAGTCGACACTGGAATCAGAATCCGTATCGGTAGTAGTGTCTTGTGTTAAGGGACGCTTTTGAGACCCCGACAGGCCCTGTGAGTCAGTCCAATCTGAGGATTGACCGCCTGATGTCCCCCCTAAACCAGCCTTATCAAGCCTTTTATGTAAAGATGCCACACTTGCATGCAACGTATGCCACATGTCCATCCAATCAGGAGTCGGCACAACCGACGGGGACACACCACTCATTTGCTCCACCTCCTTCTTGGAGAAGCCTTCCGCCTCAGACATGTCGACACACACGTACCGACACCCCACACACACAGGGATTTACCTATAAGGGGACAAAACCCCAACCAGGTCCTTAGGAGAAACAGAGAGATAGAGTATGCCAGCACACACCAAGCGCTTAAAAACACTGGAATATACAACCAGATAGCGCTTTTATATGTTTATAATCGTAATCTCCACTCACTGCGTCGCCAAAGTGCCCCCTCCTCCTTTTTCCAACCTGTGAAGCTCAGCAGGGGAGAGAACAGGGAGCCAGCGTTTTCTCATGCAGCCTCTGTGGAGAAAATGGCGCTGGTTAGTGCTGAGGATCAAGCCCCGCCCACCCGACGGCGACTTCAGTCCTTCATCATATATTAATAAAATGGCGGGGGTCCGCGGAGTTACTGTCCCCCAGCCTAATCCACCTTATTTATGGCCAAAATGAGGTTTATTGCTGCCCAGGGCGCCCCCCCCTGCGCCCTGCACCCTTCAGTGCCTGCTTTGTGTGTGTGATTGGGAGCAATGGCGCGCAGCTTACCGCTGCGCGCTTACCTCATGAAGATCTGATGTCTTCTGCCGCCTGAAGTCTTTTCCTCAATACTCACCCGGCTTCTATCTTCGGCATCTGTGAGGAGGACGGTGGCGGCGCGGCTCCGGGACGAACCCCAGGTGAGACCTGTGTTCCGGCTCCCTCTGGAGCTAATGGTGTCCAGTAGCCTAGAAGCAGTGCCCAACTTTACAAGCCAGCTCTGCTTCTCTCTCCTCGGTCCCACGATGCAGGGAGCCTGTTGCCAACAGGACTCCCTGAAAATAAAAAACCTAACAAAATTCTTTTTCCACAGAAAACTCTGGAGAACTCTCTGCAGTGCACCCATTCTCCTCTGGGTACAAGATCTAACTGAGGTCTGGAGGAGGGGCATAGAGGGAGGAGCCAGTGCACACCCATAGTCAAAGTTCTTTTTAGGTGCCCTATCTCCTGCGGACCCCGTCTATACCCCATGGTCCTTACGGAGTCCCCAGCATCCTCTAGGACGTAAGAGAAACATATATATATATATATATATATATATATAAAACATACAAAATAAATACACACACACACACACACACACACACACACACACACACACACACACACACTTTCTCTCTCCCACTCACTCTCCCTCCACTTACCTATCACAGGCTGGCCGAAGCTGTAGCAGCCTGGTCCCATGTAGCCCCGCCCCCTTTTCATGACAAGTTCTGGCACTGTCACAGGAGGAGGGAGAGTATGCTGCAAGCTTCTATTGAAAAGTCTCTGCCAAAATGACCGCCACCTCAGTAGAGACAGTTATTAAAGATGCTAGAGGAGCCTCCTCTAGTATCTTTAATAACTGTCTCCTCTGAGGCGGCGGCCATTTTTGGAGGGACGTTTACAATAGAAGCTTGCAGCGTCCTCTCCCCCTCCTTTGATAATGCCAGAACTCGGTAATGAAAAGTGGGCGGAGCATCGCGGCGGGTAAACGGCGGCATGAGTGGCCTGGGCCCTCTCCTCTATGTTAGCGAGGCCGGGCCCGAGACATCTGTGCCCGCAGCACCCCTCTGATGGTGGGCCTGGGTATGCTCACATGCGTGTAACTGGGACTCACACGTTTATGCTCACATGCGTGTTAATGGGACACACATGCGTGTAACTGGTAAAATGAAAATAAGGCATCTGCCACAAAATATGTAAATAAAAATGCAATAAAAAGAAATGGAAAAAAAGAAACCCACGAGATTTTCACAAAATAAGTCTCCAGACTCCATGGAGGGGAAAATATCCAATCTTGATCCTGTGGTATAAACCAGTTTATTTGCATCCCAGCATTAAATCCAAGATTATCGTAATCCCTGAAAATGGAGAAGGGGTACAAATTCGGAGGCTTTGGCCCCTAGTTTTTCAGTTTGTCCATTAATGTGGTAATTATACATTTGCTTTGTTAAAGTTCTTTGTGTTCCACACTAAGATAGGAGTGGAGGTGAAAGCCTGTGTGTTGTTCCTGATTGCGTGTGTCTCCCTAATTTTTAATCACCTTCTTGACACTGTCCTCATCAAATATGGAAGTGTTATGTTTGTAGCTAGCTATTATTCGGAGAACTTGGCGAGCTGTTTCCAGGGGGACCACCTGTCGCTGAAATGATGGGTTTATTAAACTGTGCATGTCCTGTTTAAACAAAATAAGGGTGGGTGGCAGAGCCCGAGGACAATTCCATCTTGCACCTCTTTTCTTTCTTTGCATTATGTGCTTTTTGGGGTCTAGTTTTTAAAACTGTCATCCTGTCTGGCACTGCAGTGCCACTCCTAGATGGGCCACGTGTTTGTGACGCACACTTGTGTTGCTTAGCTTAGTCATCCAGCTACCTCGGTGCAACCTTTTGGCCTAAAAACAATATTGTGAGGTGTGAGGTGTTCAGAATAGACTGGAAATGTGTGGAAATTATGGTTATTGAGGTTAATAATACTGTAGGTAAAAAAAAATTCTGTGATTTTAGTTGTTTTTATGTTTTTTTCAAAAAAATCCAGATCCAAACCCAAAACCCAAAGACGGTTTTTGCAGAACCAATCCAGAACCAAAACACGAACGGAGATCCAGATCCAAAACCAAAACACAAAACCCGAAAAGTGGCCAGTGCACATCTCAAATAAATAAATATATATATAAACCAATATGAACAAGCAGCACATGAAGACTGAGTTGAAAAGTCAGTGTATTAAAACACATAAGTGCATAACATTCCAACATTTTGATACACAACTGCCCCTTTGTCAAGGTGTAACCCAAAACTTTTGAATTTTCTGTGTTTTTTTAATACATTGACTTTACAACTCAGTCTCTGAGTGCTGCTGCTTGTTTGTATTAATTTCTATTGGATTTATGCCAGAGGGCAACGCAGCAGATAACATTCTGCAGGAGAGTGGTGAGGTGTGTGAGGTCATGCTGTGATGTCATAATTAGAGATGTGCACTTGAAATTTTTCGGGTTTTGTGTTTTGGTTTTGGGTTCGGTTCCGCGGCCGTGTTTTGGGTTCGACCGCGTTTTGGCAAAACCTCACCGAATTTTTTTTGTCGGATTCGGGTGTGTTTTGGATTCGGGTGTTTTTTTCAAAAAACACTAAAAAAACAGCTTAAATCATAGAATTTGGGGGTCATTTTGATCCCAAACTATTATTAACCTCAAAAACCATAATTTCCACTCATTTTCAGTCTATTCTGAACACCTCACACCTCACAATATTATTTTTAGTCCTAAAATTTGCACCGAGGACGCTGGATGACTAAGCTAAGCGACCCTAGTGGCCGACACAAACACCTGGCCCATCTAGGAGTGGCACTGCAGTGTCACGCAGGATGGCCCTTCCAAAAAACACTCCCCAAACAGCACATGACGCAAAGAAAAAAAGAGGCGCAATGAGGTAGCTGTGTGAGTAAGCTAAGCGACCCTAGTGGCCGACACAAACACCTGGCCCATCTAGGAGTGGCACTGCAGTGTCACGCAGGATGGCCCTTCCAAAAAACACTCCCCAAACAGCACATGACGCAAAGAAAAAAAGAGGCGCAATGAGGTAGCTGTGTGAGTAAGCTAAGCGACCCTAGTGGCCGACACAAACACCTGGCCCATCTAGGAGTGGCACTGCAGTGTCACGCAGGATGGCCCTTCCAAAAAACACTCCCCAAACAGCACATGACGCAAAGAAAAAAAGAGGCGCAATGAGGTAGCTGTGTGAGTAAGCTAAGCGACCCTAGTGGCCGACACAAACACCTGGCCCATCTAGGAGTGGCACTGCAGTGTCACGCAGGATGGCCCTTCCAAAAAACACTCCCCAAACAGCACATGACGCAAAGAAAAAAAGAGGCGCAATGAGGTAGCTGTGTGAGTAAGCTAAGCGACCCTAGTGGCCGACACAAACACCTGGCCCATCTAGGAGTGGCACTGCAGTGTCACGCAGGATGGCCCTTCCAAAAAACACTCCCCAAACAGCACATGACGCAAAGAAAAAAAGAGGCGCAATGAGGTAGCTGTGTGAGTAAGATAAGCGACCCTAGTGGCCGACACAAACACCTGGCCCATCTAGGAGTGGCACTGCAGTGTCACGCAGGATGGCCCTTCCAAAAAACACTCCCCAAACAGCACATGACGCAAAGAAAAAAAGAGGCGCAATGAGGTAGCTGTGTGAGTAAGCTAAGCGACCCTAGTGGCCGACACAAACACCTGGCCCATCTAAGAGTGGCACTGCAGTGTCACACAGGATGGCCCTTCCAAAAAACACTCCCCAAACAGCACATGACGCAAAGAAAAAAAGAGGCGCAATGAGGTAGCTGTGTGAGTAAGCTAAGCGACCCTAGTGGCCGACACAAACACCTGACCCATCTAGGAGTGGCACTGCAGTGTCACGCAGGATGGCCCTTCCAAAAAACACTCCCCAAACAGCACATGACGCAAAGAAAAAAGAGGCGCAATGAGGTAGCTGTGTGAGTAAGATAAGCGACCCTAGTGGCCGACACAAACACCTGGCCCATCTAGGAGTGGCACTGCAGTGTCACGCAGGATGGCCCTTCAAAAAAATACTCCCCAAACAGCACATGACGCAAAGAAAAATGAAAGAAAAAAGAGGTGCAAGATGGAATTGTCCTTGGGCCCTCCCACCCACCCTTATGTTGTATAAACAGGACATGCACACTTTAACCAACCCATCATTTCAGTGACAGGGTCTGCCACACGACTGTGACTGAAATGACGGGTTGGTTTGGACCCCCACCAAAAAAGAAGCAATTAATCTCTCCTTGCACAAACTGGCTCTACAGAGGCAAGATGTCCACCTCATCATCATCCTCCGATATATCACCGTGTACATCCCCCTCCTCACAGATTATCAATTCGTCCCCACTGGAATCCACCATCTCAGCTCCCTGTGTACTTTGTGGAGGCAATTGCTGCTGGTCAATGTCTCCACGGAGGAATTGATTATAATTCATTTTAATGAACATCATCTTCTCCACATTTTCTGGAAGTAACCTCGTACGCCGATTGCTGACAAGGTGAGCGGCGGCACTAAACACTCTTTCGGAGTACACACTTGTGGGAGGGCAACTTAGGTAGAATAAAGCCAGTTTGTGCAAGGGCCTCCAAATTGCCTCTTTTTCCTGCCAGTATAAGTACGGACTGTCTGACGTGCCTACTTGGATGCGGTCACTCATATAATCCTCCACCATTCTTTCAATGGGGAGAGAATCATATGCAGTGCCAGTAGACGACATGTCCGTATCCGTAATCGTTGGCAGGTCCTTCAGTCCGGACCAGATGTCAGCATCAGCAGTCGCTCCAGACTGCCCTGCATCACCGCCAGCGGGTGGGCTCGGAATTCTGAGCCTTTTCCTCGCACCCCCAGTTGCGGGAGAATGTGAAGGAGGAGATGTTGACAGGTCGCGTTCCGCTTAACTTGACAATTTTCTCACCAGCAGGTCTTTGAACCCCAGCAGACTTGTGTCTGCCGGAAAGAGAGATCCAAGGTAGGTTTTAAATCTAGGATCGAGCACGGTGGCCAAAATGTAGTGCTCTGATTTCAACAGATTGACCACCCGTGAATCCTTGTTAAGCGAATTAAGGGCTCCATCCACAAGTCCCACATGCCTAGCGGAATCGCTCTGTGTTAGCTCCTCCTTCAATGTCTCCAGCTTCTTCTGCAAAAGCCTGATGAGGGGAATGACCTGACTCAGGCTGGCAGTGTCTGAACTGACTTCACGTGTGGCAAGTTCAAAGGGCAGCAGAACCTTGCACAACGTTGAAATCATTCTCCACTGCGCTTGAGACAGGTGCATTCCACCTCCTATATCATGCTGAATTGTATAGGCTTGAATGGCCTTTTGCTGCTCCTCCAACCTCTGAAACATATATAGGATTGAATTCCACCTCGTTACCACTTCTTGCTTCAGATGATGGCAGGGCAGGTTCAGGCGTTTTTGGTGGTGCTCCAGTCTTCTGTACATGGTGCCTGTACGCCGAAAGTGTCCCACAATTCTTCTGGCCACCGACAGCATCTCTTGCACGCCCCTCTCGTTTTTTAAATAATTCTGCACCACCAAATTCAAGGTATGTGCAAAACATGGGACGTGCTGGAATTTGCCCATATTTAATGCACACACAATATTGCTGGCGTTGTCCGATGCCACAAATCCACAGGAGAGTCCAATTGGGGTAAGCCATTCCGCGATGATCTTCCTCAGTTGCCGTAAGAGGTTTTCAGCTGTGTGCGTATTCTGGAAACCGGTGATACAAAGCGTAGCCTGCCTAGGAAAGAGTTGGCGTTTGCGAGATGCTGCTACTGGTGCCGCCGCTGCTGTTCTTGCGGTGGGAGTCCATACATCTACCCAGTGGGCTGTCACAGTCATATAGTCCTGACCCTGCCCTGCTCCACTTGTCCACATGTCCGTGGTTAAGTGGACATTGGGTACAACTGCATTTTTTAGGACACTGGTGAGTCTTTTTCTGACGTCCGTGTACATTCTCGGTATCGCCTGCCTAGAGAAGTGGAACCTAGATGGTATTTGGTAACGGGGGCACACTACCTCAAGAAATTGTCTAGTTCCCTGTGAACTAACGGCGGATACCGGACGCACGTCTAACACCAACATAGTTGTCAAGGCCTCAGTTATCCGCTTTGCAACAGGATGACTGCTGTGATATTTCATCTTCCTCGCAAAGGACTGTTGGACAGTCAATTGCTTACTGGAAGTAGTACAAGTGGTCTTCCGACTTCCCCTCTGGGATGACCATCGACTCCCAGCAGCAACAACAGCAGCGCCAGCAGCAGTAGGCGTTACACGCAAGGATGCATCGGAGGAATCCCAGGCAGGAGAGGACTCGTCAGAATTGCCAGTGACATGGCCTGCAGGACTATTGGCATTCCTGGGGAAGGAGGAAATTGACACTGAGGGAGTTGGTGGGGTGGTTTGCGTGAGCTTGGTTACAAGAGGAAGGGATTTACTGGTCAGTGGACTGCTTCCGCTGTCGCCCAAAGTTTTTGAACTTGTCACTGACTTATTATGAATGCGCTGCAGGTGACGTATAAGGGAGGATGTTCCGAGGTGGTTAACGTCCTTACCCCTACTTATTACAGCTTGACAAAGGCAACACACGGCTTGACAAATGTTGTCCGCATTTCTGTTGAAATACTTCCACACCGAAGAGCTGATTTTTTTGGTATTTTCACCAGGCATGTCAATGGCCATATTCCTCCCACGGACAACAGGTGTCTCCCCGGGTGCCTGACTTAAACAAACCACCTCACCATCAGAATCCTCCTTGTCAATTTCCTCCCCAGCGCCAGCAACACCCATATCCTCCTCATCCTGGTGTACTTCAACACTGACATCTTCAATCTGACTATCAGGAACTGGACTGCGGGTGCTCCTTCCAGCACTTGCAGGGGGCGTGCAAATGGTGGAAGGCGCATGCTCTTCACGTCCAGTGTTGGGAAGGTCAGGCATCGCAACCGACACAATTGGACTCTCCTTGTGGATTTGGGATTTCGAAGAACGCACAGTTCTTTGCTGTGCTTTTGCAAGCTTGAGTCTTTTCATTTTTCTAGCGAGAGGCTGAGTGCTTCCATCCTCATGTGAAGCTGAACCACTAGCCATGAACATAGGCCAGGGCCTCAGCCGTTCCTTGCCACTCCGTGTGGTAAATGGCATATTGGCAAGTTTACGCTTCTCCTCCGACAATTTTATTTTAGATTTTTGAGTCCTTTTTTTACTGATATTTGGTGTTTTGGATTTGACATGCTCTGTACTATGACATTGGGCATCGGCCTTGGCAGACGACGTTGCTGGCATTTCATCGTCTCGGCCATGACTAGTGGCAGCAGCGTCAGCACGAGGTGGAAGTTGATCTTGATCTTTCCCTATTTTTGGAACCTCAACATTTTTGTTCTCCATATTTTAATAGGCACAACTAAAAGGCACCTCAGGTAAACAATGGAGATGGATGGATACTAGTATACTTATGGATGACGAGCGACTGCCGACACAGAGGTAGCTACAGCCATGGACTACCGTACTGTGTCTGCTGCTAATATAGACTGGATGATAATGAGATAAAATTAAAATATATATATATATATATATATATATATCACACTAGTACTGCAGCCGGACAGGTATATATTATGTAATGACGGACCTGCTGGACACTGTCTGTCAGCACTGCAGACTCCTAAAGTAAGCTACTAGTATCAAGAAGATAGAAAAAAAAAAACCACGGGTAGGTGGTATACAATTATGGATGGACGAGCGACTGCCGACACAGAGGTAGCTACAGCCGTGGACTACCGTACTGTGTCTGCTGCTAATATAGACTGGATGATAATGAGATAAAATTAAAATATATATATATATATCACACTAGTACTGCAGCCGGACAGGTATATATTATGTAATGACGGACCTGCTGGACACTGTCTGTCAGCACTGCAGACTCCTAAATTAAGCTACTAGTATCAAGAAGATAGAAAAAAAAAAAACCACGGGTAGGTGGTATACAATTATGGATGGACGAGCGACTGCCGACACAGAGGTAGCTACAGCCGTGGACTACCGTACTGTGTCTGCTGCTAATATAGACTGGATGATAATGAGATAAAATTAAAATATATATATATATCACACTAGTACTGCAGCCGGACAGGTATATATTATGTAATGACGGACCTGCTGGACACTGTCTGTCAGCACTGCAGACTCCTAAAGTAAGCTACTAGTATCAAGAAGATAGGAAAAAAAAAACCACGGGTAGGTGGTATACAATTATGGATGGACGAGCGACTGCCGACACAGAGGTAGCTACAGCCGTGGACTACCGTACTGTGTCTGCTGCTAATATAGACTGGATGATAATGAGATAAAATTAAAATATATATATATCACACTAGTACTGCAGCCGGACAGGTATATATTATGTAATGACGGACCTGCTGGACACTGTCTGCAGAATGCGTTTATAAAAACACCACACGACGAGTGTTTAACTTTTTCAGGCAGACAATCACAATTATACTGGTGGTCAGCAGACAATCACAATACTGGTGGTCAGTGGTCACTGGTCAGTCACACTGGCAGTGGCACTCTGGCAGCAAAAGTGTGCACTGTACTTAAAATATGTACTTCTGCTATAACTGCTCCCCAGTCTCCCCCACAATTAAGCTGTGTGAGCAGTGAGCACTCAGCACAGTCAGATAATGATATACAGTATTACATATGATGCAGCACACTGGGCTGAGCACAGATATGGTATGTGACTGTGTCACACTGTGTATCGTTTTTTATCAGGCAGAGAACGGATTAATTAAACTGGTGGTCACTGGTCACACTATCAGCAGCAAGTAGTACTCCTCCTAATAATATGCTCCCCAAAATTTGTGTCTCTCTCTAGTACTCTAGTCTAAACGGAGAGGACGCCAGCCACGTCCTCTCCCTATCAATCTCAATGCACGTGTGAAAATGGCGGCGACGCGCGGCTCCTTATATAGAATCCGAGTCTCGCGATAGAATCCGAGCCTCGCGAGAATCCGACAGCGGGATGATGACGTTCGGGCGCGCTCGGGTTAACCGAGCAAGGCGGGAAGATCCGAGTCGCTCGGCCCCGTGTAAAAAAACCTGAAGTTCGGGCGGGTTCGGATTCCGAGGAACCGAACCCGCTCATCTCTAGTCATAATGGCAACTGCCTATATCAGGGCTGTGCTGTTGCTGTCTCTTGCATATTCCTCCTGAGGCCTGGGATGGCATAGCACACCAGCAGAAGGTTAGTGACTGGACAAAGATTAGGGCAGCTTAGTTCGAAGCGTCAGCAGACTTTTAGCATGACTACTATAATATATGACTTATGAACTTGGGGATAGCATAGTACTGGATAAAAACAAAATATCACATCTACAGGGACAGTGCTGTTACTTAACAACCACAAGTAGCTGCAAATAGGTCTTTGGAGATATTTGAAGAGCGCTGTCTAGATGGGCCTATAATATCCCTAATTAAATCCTTTGGGGGATATTCAATTGTTTGAAAAGTCAGTTGGGTGTCTGTTTTTCCTTTCTAATAGACAGGAAAAAACAGACACCCAACTGACTTTTCAAACATTTGAATTCCCCCCCAAAGACATGTGCAGCTGCACCTACAGTATGACATCTCCTTGGAGTTGTTTGGTGAGCCTATAATGTTGCAAGGTAAATCCATCACTCTCTCTCTCTCTCTCTCTGTCTGCCTGAATCCGAGTATTGCAGGCTGTGACATTTGTATTAATGTGCAGAGGTGTAAGAGAATTATATTGTGCTTTAGTCAATACTTTTGTTTTTATCCAATACTATATACAGGTGTAGCCATGCTGATCACGGCTATATCTGAGGTAAACGTGCACCCTTGATGCGGTTATGCGCACCTGCGCCTAGCCGTGCCATGCTGTGGCATTTGCCGCTCCCATTCATGCGAAATGGACGCACAAACATCTTAGACGTCCAGACGTACACGGTGCGATCGCGCCTAACAAGACGCAATCGTAGTATGATGTAGCCACGACGAGATTGTACAGTTGTAACTCCCTATTAGCATCAGAGATGAGTGCTATGGTGGTTATGACTGTTCCACTCCACCCCCATATCTTGCTCTCTTTTTTTCACTCTCTCACTATCGACGGTAGGTGCGTTCTTCACCGGCCGGGTAATAGGTCAAAATAGCAGATTTAAGGCGACAGAAGGGATGACTGGGTTATGCAAGGTTAGTGGGTGGGCGGGTGGTCTGGGCAAACTCTGCATAGTCTCTTAATGCCTAGAGGGACGGGCAGTCCTTCAGCCATCCACAAGGCGGTTTTTCCTCTCCTGAGTGCTGAAGGATTACTCTTCATGAGTCATGAGTCTTCCGTCGTCTTGTTCCTCTTAAAGGACAAGTCTGTATGATTTCTGGACCAATAATAATAATTACAAAATAATAATAAATAATAATTACAAAATAATAATAATAATAATAATAATAATAATAAGAAGAAGAAGAAGAAGAAGAAGAAGAAGAAGAAGAAGAAGAAATAGGCTATATTTTACTTAAAATAAAAATGGACATTTATTTTTTTAAATATATTTTGATTGAAGTTGCCTTTATTTTTATTAATAAATCCTCTCAAAAGGTGAAGAAATTACACATATTTGGGGAGACAAAAATATTAGGAGAGTTCAGAACCATGCATTATTTATTGTGCACAAGAGAGTACCAGGCGAGGCAGCCATGTTGGGTGCACTACATAGGTTACACTGTGCGATTAGCAAAACATGGCAGTAAGGCATACAAGGCTAAAATGAAAAGCAACTAACAGGACACCTAGTTCTGCAGCTTACACAGTAAGGAAAATGGTCTTACTCTGTAATTGCTTTTAGACACTTCTCTCCTTTACAACAAAATTAAAGTGAGCTGAGGGGAAAATAACAAAAGAGGGTCCAAAAGCACTATGGGCATAATTCATGTTTGTATTAGGGATGAGCGTGTTTAGATCTACGAGATCTGAATCCCCCCGCACTTCAGGATCCGAGCCCGGATCCGAGTCCGGCTCTGGACTTTCCCCCAGACTGGGGTTCCAGAACGAGGCAAAATGTCATCATCCCGCTGTCGGATTCTCGTGGTTTTCAGATTCCATATAAAGAGCCGCGTGTTGCCGCCATTTTCACTCCAGACTTGGAGAGTGAGGGAGACAGACCTCTGTCTCTCTGTGGGTGGAGGCTTCGGGTGGGGTCAGTGTGTGCTCTTTAGGGGTGCTGTCCTGTGTGCTGTTAGGGGTGCTGTCCTGTGGTGTCCTGGGCTGTTAAGGGTGCTGTACATGGTTGCTGTCCTGGGGTGTCTTGTGCTGTTTGGGGTGCTGTATAGGGGTGTTGCTGTCCTGTGCTGTACAGGAGTGCTGTCCTGTGGTGTCCTGTGCTGTTTGGGGTGCTGTACATGGGCGCTGTCCTGGGTGTTATGTGCTGTTAGGGGTGCTGTACAAGGGTGTTGATGTCCTGTGCTGTACAGGGGTGCTGTCCTGTGCTGTTAGGGGTGCTGTACAGGGGTGCTGCTGTCCTGTGCTGTACAGGGGTGCTGTACTGGGGTGCTGTCCTGTGCTGTTAGGGGTGCTGTACAGGGGTGCTGCTGTCCTGTGCTGTACAGGGGTGCTGTCCTGTGCTGCAGCATAGTCAACCAACTGGACTTACACTCAGGGATTCAGAATTACAAACCACTGATCGTGTGCGGAATCTTGGCGTTGTCCTGGATGGTGGCTTGACACTTAAACATCAGATATCAGCCACAATCAAATCCTCATTCTTTCACCTGAGGAACATAGCCAGAATCAAGCACTTAATTCCCTCAGATGATCTGCCAAAAGTCATACATGCATTTGTATCATCTCGATTAGACTACTGTAATGCCCTCTAACTTGGTCTCCCAGCAAAAGAATTGCACCGCTTACAGCTGGTGCAAAACACAGCTGCCAGGCTGTTAACCAACCAGCCCTGCTCTAGCCACATAACACCCATCCTCTACTCCCTTCACTGGCTGCCTGTAAGTTTGCGAATCATCTTCAAGATTGGCTTACTGAGTTTCAAAGCACTACATGACCAGGGCCCAAGGTATCTGAAGCAGTTTCTGATCCCATACTGCCCACTCGATTACTGCGGTCTATAGATGAAGGACTTTTAGTAGTACCTAGAATCTCCCGTAATTCATCTGGGGGTCGAGCTTTTAGTCATGTGGCTCCGACTCTATGGAACTCACTTCCCTGCACAGTGCGAGAGGCCCCAACTATAGAATCCTTCAAAAGTAAACTCAAGACTTTCCTGTTTACACAAGCATTTCCATAATATCCCTTTAGTATCTACATGCTTCTGTATTTTATGAAAAGCTGTTCTGTACTTCATTGTTTTCTGTACTATAGTATGCTATGTATCTGTTAAGCGCCTTGAGTCCTATTGGAGAAAAAGCGCTATATAAATAAAATAATAATTATTATCATTATTATTGTGCTGTTAGGGGAGCTGTCCTGTGTGCTGTAAAAGTAAAGAGGTGCTGTAAAAATAAAGGAACACTGTGGAACATTGTGGCCCTGTCCTGTATGCTGTAAAAATATAGCGGTGCTGTAAATATAAATGAATGCTGTGGCCGTCGGGTGCTGTAAAAATAAAGAAATGCTGTGGCCCTGTCTTATATGCTTTAAAAATATAGGGGTGCTGTAAAAATAAAGGGATGCTGTGGACCTGTCAGGTGCTGTAAAAGTAAAGAGGCACTGTCCTGTGTGCTGTAAAAATAAAGGGGTGCTGTAAAAATAAAGGAACGCTGTGGCCCTGTTGGGTGCTGTAAAATTAAAGGAACGCTGTGGCCCTGTCCTGTATGCTGTAAAAATATAGGGGTGCTGTAAAAATAAAGGGACTCTGTGGACCTGTCAGGTGCTGTAAAATAAAGGAACACTGTGGCCCTGTCCTGTATGCTGTAAAAATATAGGGGTGTTGTAAAAATAATGGAACGCTGTGGCCCTGCCCTGTATGCTGTAAAACTATATGGGTGCTGTAAAAATAAAGGAACGTTGTGGCCCTGTTGGGTGCTGTAAATATAAAGGAATGCTCTGGCCCTGTCCTGTGTGCTGTAAAAATATAGGGGTGCTGTAAAAATAAAGGAACACTGTGGCCCTGTCCTGTGTGCTGTAAAAATATATGGGTGCTGTAAAAATAAAGGAACGCTGTGGACATGTCCGGTGCTGTAAAAATAAAGGAATGCTGGGGCCCTGTCCTGTGTGCTGTAAAAATAAAGGAATGCTGTGGCCATGTCGGGTGCTGTAAAAATAAAGGAACGCTGTGACCCTGTCCTGTGTGCTATAAAAATATAGGGGTGCTGTAAAAATAAAATAATGCTGTAGGCCTGTCAGTGCTCTAAAAATAAAGGAACACTGTGGTCCTGTCCTGTATGCTGTAAACATACAAGGGTGCTGTAAAAATAAAGGGGCACTATTCTGTTTGCTGTAAAAATAAAGGGACACTGTTCTGTATGCTGTAATAATAAAGGGGCACTGTCCTGTGAAACGGAGACCAAAAATTTTGAGAAAAAAATTGTGAAAGACCACTTCCTAGTACAGGTTGAGTATCCCATATCCAAATATTCCGAAATACGGAATATTCCGAAATACGGACTTTTTTGAGTGAGAGTGAGATAGTGAAACCTTTGTTTTTTGATGGCTCAATGTACACAAACTTTGTTTAATACACAAAGTTATTAAAAATATTGTATTAAACGACCTTCAGGCTGTGTGTATAAGGTGTATATGAAACATAAATGAATTGTGTGAATGTACACACACTTTGTTTAATGCACAAAGTTATAAAAAATATTGGCTAAAATTACCTTCAGGCTGTGTGTATAAGGTGTATATGTAACATAAATGCATTCTGTGCTTAGATTTAGGTCCCATCACCATGATATCTCATTATGGTATGCAATTATTCCAAAATACGGAAAAATCCGATATCCAAAATACCTCTGGTCCCAAGCATTTTGGATAAGGGATACTCAACCTGTACTAATGCTGAAGCTCCTGCTAACAGTCATGACATTGACAACGCAATTCCATCATCGTTGTCTAAGGCCGATGTCCAATGTCATAGAGGGCTTGTAAAATCCAAGAAGCAAAAATTAATAAACAGAAAATAAAAGAAATTATCTGATGAGAAACGTAAAATTGGCAATATGCCATTAACGACACGCAGTGGCAAGGAAAGGCCTTGGCCTATGTTCATGACTGGTGGTTCAGCTTCTCATGGAGATGGAAGCAATCCCCCTCTCGAAAATTTTTAAAAATAAAGATTATTAAAGCACAGGAAACAACTGTGCGTTCAGAGATATCACAAATCCCCAAGGAGAGTCCAAGTGTATCTGCAGTTGCGATGTCTAGGCCTGACCTTCACAACACTGTATGGGAAGAGGAGGCTCCTACCACCATTTGCAGGCCCCCGGCTAGTGCTGGGAGGAGCACTGCCAGTCCAGTTGCTAATATTGAGATTGAGGATGTCACTGTAGAAGTACACCAGGATGAGGGGGATATTGGTGTAGCTGGCGCTGAGGAAGAAGTTGACGATGAGGATTCTGATGGTGATGTGGTTTGTTTGAAGAAGGTTTGCTGTTGGCCATGGGATGAAAAAGCACATAGTCATGCCTGGGCAAAATACCAAAAAATCCACCTCTTTCGTGTGGAATTATTTATCTGTGAGGATGAGGATGTAAACACTGAAGGGTGAGGAATTGGAGAATGAGGATGACCTCTTGCCTCTGTAGAGCCAGTTTATGCAAGGAGAGATTAATTGATTCTTTTTTTGTGGGGGCCCAAACAAACCAATCATTTCAGCCACAGTCGTGTGGCAGACCCTGTGACTGAAATGATAGTTTTTTTTAAAGTGTGCATGTCCTGCTTATACAATATAAAGGTGGTTTGGAGGGCCCAAGGACAATTCCATCTTGCACGTCTTTTCTTTGTCTGCCACATCATTCTAGGGGTGCTGCCCCTCTGCCCTATCAGTCCAGGGGTGCTGTCCCACTGCCATTTAAGTCCAGGGGTGCTGCTGCCTGTCTTCTGTGCTGCGTAATTCTCCAGGGGTGCTGCCTATGCTGTATAAATGAAGGGGTGTTGCCTATCTGCTGTATAAATCCAGGGGTGCTGCTGTACTTGATCCTAGGTTTAAAGTTTAAACTTAAGCCTAGAGCAGAATATGAAACAAGCTTTAACATCACAACCAGATTTGTGAAAACATATAGCCGCAAAGGTAGAAATGAAAATTCTAAGTATGACAAAGTGTTTTTTTTCAATAAAGTGGGGAGAGACAACATTTGCTGCCAAAGTCAGTCAGACACAGAAGAGACAGAAACATATTCCAGCAGAACGTGACATGGCAACATCTCCTACTTCATTTTCTCTTGCAACTGCCGGAGAAAACTAGATTTTCCAAACAGACCTATGTCTATATGTCTGCCATATAATTCCAGGGGTGTCCTGTCTGAACCCGCTCATCACTAGTAGATATACAGTATCTTCTAGTGTGCACTGTGTACCCAGCATTAGAGAGAGGTTCTTCTCAATTATTTAATGTCAGGGACTCAAATGAATGGCTCCAATTATTCAACCTTAATTTTGATTTATTAATGTTCCACATTTTGGGATTATTAGAAGATGTACATTTGTTTGTACAGGGTATTTTTCTTTTTTTTGTAAATGTTTTCTCCTTAATAATTGTACAATGTAAGGGCTGCATAGGGTTATCGCAAGAACTTGCGGTGTTAGAAGAACAGAGGTTCAGTGATCTTGCATTGCATCAGCTTTTCTTTGCACTGCAGAACTAGATGGGCCAGGAGCTCCTGTGAGGTACAAACAGTTACTCAATAAGGGCCCAGTATGGAGTCTCATGGTGACTTACAGCCAGGAAGCTGTCTGGCTTGCCAGGCTGAGGCATGCTGGTGGCACAGAGGTTAGCATTGCTTCCTCTCACAGTCCTACTTGTAATATGAAATGAGTTTCAACTAGAATGGTAAGCTCCACGAGGGCAGGGGCTCAATAACAAAAAATTCACTGCACAGTCCTGCTTATTACTGTACCGAACCCACCCGAACTCAACTTGCCCGATCTGGGGCTGCTGTGGGTGCTCACGAGGGGCTGCTAAAACATCTAAGGGGCTACTTTATTTAAAAATAAAATATGAATAAAATAAACAAGACAACACAGATATGCTTTGCATTATGTGTTCTTTGGGGCCTAGTTTTTAAACCTGCCATCCTGTCTGCCACTGCAGTGCCACTCCAAGATGGGCCAGGTGTTTGTGCCGCCCACTTGTGTTGCTTAGCTTAGTCATACAGCCACCTCGGTGCAACCTTTTAGCCTAAAAACAATATTGTGAGGTGTTCAGAATAGACTAGAAATGAATGTTATTGAGGTTAATAATACCGTAGCAACAAAATAAATAAATAAATATGTGATTTTAGCTGTTTTTATGTTGTCTTTTTTTAAAAATCCAGTTTCAAAACCAAAACCAAAACCCGAAAGGGTGGTTTTGGCAAAACCAATCCAGATCCAAAACACGAATGGAGATCCAGATCCAAAACTAAAACACAAAACCCGAAAAGTGTCCGGTGCACAGCTCAAGTTTGTATGCAGATGTCTACGCAGCTGCAATTTTTTAGGCTACGGACTTGCTAACCACCATTGCAAGTGAAGATGTCACCAAGAAAAGAATATAGACACCCACCTGAGCCATCGCAAAGTCCTCAGCAACTGTATACACATACGCAGCACCGACACGAAACAACACGGCAAAAGCAACATTGGCGCCATGTTTCTCTATGCAAATGAAGGCAGATAAACACCCCGAAAATATCCATGACACGTCTGCGTTTTTCTGCCACTCCGTTACCTTCTGTCAATCACTCGCACACAGTGCAATCGTGACACATGCACGATACACCCAGCTTTACTTGCAGGACCAATCAGAACTGTCTTCCTTCTTTAGGGACTGTAAGTCACACCGTACCCCCTTTACTGGAGAGGAATATTTAAAAATTATTTATTGGTGTTCTCAACTAGTTTGCCACCCTTCAAACTTTCTGCAGGAACTGCCAGTTCTATAAACACGTCATAAGTCAGGATGGCTTTTATCTAAGTTGTTATGTAGTCACAGTACCCCTGCATCTATATAGTCTCTCTCCAGGCTCATAATAGCACTAAAGTTAAAAAGGACAAGACATCGCTAACTTGCTCGGTGACTTTTATAGAGATTTATAGTCAACTTTGCATATAGATAAAGGGCCTAATTCAGCATGGATTGCAATTGCAAATCTGCTCGTAGCGGTTGTGCAAGTGCAATCTATAGCAACACAAGTGCAATAGGAGGTGTATAACTGTATCCGCACATCCTTGCTGCATTTGTGATCGCTGTGTTGCGACCGCGTTGCAGCCTAGGATCAACATCATAACTGATGGTTACGGTGTTCCTTGCAGACTGCCAGCTGAGTAAGCCTCAGAATACTTAGGCTGGCCGTCGCGGTGCGGCTAGCAAAGCCAATGAAACTGCGTCTTGCAATGCAGTCCTTGGCCTCGCCACTCCGGAAAATGGGGCTGACACACCCGTGGCCTGAGGAAGGGAAACCGAAACACATTGCTGGTGGTGGGATCCCATGTGGATGTGGTATTCTACTATTCAATGGGCTGTTTTTGGAATGAATGTTTGGAGTAACTGGGACTCTATGTGAAAGCTCAGTCTAACCTTGCTCAGACATTAGAACCATCTGGGAGGCGCTTTGACCCACTGGGATCCTTTTTCGTATATGTCTGTTCTTTTATGGATGTTTCCATTAAATGATTTTATGCAGTATTACACTATGTCAAGTATTTTATCCTTATGCTATGTTTTGATGGAGTGAAGTGGAACTATAATAAAGTCTTTGGTGTAAGGAAGATCTGCCTGTCCTGTATCGCCACTGGAGAAATATCTTGCTGATACACCTAATTTGTTTGGGGTTTTTAAACAGGTAATTACATCACCACAAGGGGTATGAATTAAAGGAGTATTTGGTGTTATGAAGAATCTCACATTATTCCTGTTCACACGTTTTATTATCATGCTGTTTTAACCTCATTGAATTTGGAGTTAAAAACCAGGTAACCTCATACACTGTAGGGGGTTGAAAAGGTTTGTTATTCCGATTATCCTGTGGATCGGGTACTAAGTTCCTCTATACCTACACCCTCTTTAGTGGAGTTCTTTTCACTTGAGGTGGTTTATAAGTAGAAAGAGATATTCTACACCATGATTTTTTTCATTTTTTTCTGAGGAACATAAAGTATGGAAAGGAGCGCCATTGCCATTGATATTTTGATTGGAATCTGTATTTGTATAGAATGGTGGTATTCTTTGCATTTTCTTTGGAGGCTGTAACCTATATCCTGTCCAGGAGCGCTATAAATTGTCATATATTATTCTTTCTACCCCCCCCCCCCCCCCCCGTTTATGGCAACGCTGGCTGCCCCTGTCCTTCCCCCGAACACCTCTGCCTGTCAATCCCTCAGGTTTTAGTTTAGCCTTGTCAGATGTGCAACTCTGTTCTAAATTTTTCACAACATTTTTGTTGAAGGGCGGCCATCCTCGAATTGCTACAGTATAGCCAATTTGCAACTCCCTAGATCAAAAGGTGGTTTGGGGTTGCCAGATATACTTACATTTACTAGAGCTGTATATTTTAGGTATATCAGTAATTGGCTACTTGGTAGAGAAACTTATACTCACGCCCAAACGGAAATAGCTACTGTAAGTTTTCCCCATTCTCAGCTGCTGCCCTACTTCACTCTCTTACAAAAACACCTCATCCCCCTTACATGTTTAATAATATTTTGTTTCATGACACTTACAGTATGTGGCTGGGAAAACCATTTGCACAAAACTCTCAAGGTCTTATAGTAATTTCAAATATATTCAGTTGACGTGTAACCCACTGTTCCCCCCAGGCCGGATAATCCCACATTCCTTCAGTGGAAGGTTTAAAGGCATCACCAGAATCAAGGATGTCTTTGATCCTGGTAGAGTCATTCTCCCTTTCCGTGCCCTCCGGGACAATGTTGATATTCAACATAAACAAGTCTACATCAACCTCTAAGCTATTCATTTTACTAGTTCTATTATATCAGTTTCCAGTTCCTGACGCTCCTGACCTGGTTCAAAAGCTGTTATTTAGTTTGCTCCACACATATAAAGCCAAATATCTCTGTACGCCAATGATACTCAAATCTTCCTATCCTCAACAGATTTGTCACCATTTGTATTGGTCTATGTCACTAAATGCCTCTCTGCCATTTCATCTTGGATGTCATCTCACCAGCTCAAACTTAATATTACCAAAACAGAAATGATTATATTTCCACCGACCATATGTAGTTACCAACCTGATATCTCTTTCACTGTCGAGAACTCAACAATCTATCCTACCCTACAAGCTCGCTGCCTAGGTGTCATTCTTCACTCGAACTGTCCTTTGTTCCCCACATTCAATCTGTCTTAACATTATGTTACATGTATCTGGAAAACATATCCAAAATACGACTATTGGGTCTATTTAATGCCTGTCGGATCCTCTCCGACGGAGAGAATCCAACAGTTCAGTATTAAATTTGCAGGCATTTCCAACAGGTTTTGCCCATTTTCGACAATGCTGATCCGACTTTTTTTTAAGTCAAATCAGCATTGTCGAAAAAGGGTCAAAAACCTGTCAGAAATGGCCGCAAATTTGCCAGAATACGTGGATCCGCGGCTAATCCGCCGATCCACATTTTTTCCAACAAATCAGATAAACAGCAACTCATTTGAATAGGTTGAATCCTGATTCATCCTAAAAAAGTCAGAAACTGCCGTCTTTCCGACTTGACGGCAATTCTGACTTCAATTGAATAAACCCATATATCTTACACAAGACACTACAAAAACTCTAATCCGCGCTCTTATTATCTCCTCCATTGATTATTGCAATAGTCTTCTTACTGGTACTACCAAAAAGAGACTCCACCACTCCAATCAATTCTGAATGCAGCTGTGAGGCTAATCTAGCTCGCAATATGTTCATCATCTGAGGATCCGCTCCACCAGTACCTCCATCAGTTACCAGCAGTGTCGGACTGGAGCATGAAGGGCCCACCGGGGGTATGCAGTGTTAGGGGCCCATGATTAGAGGTGTGGCCAGCCTCCAAATGGGGTGTGGCCAGCCACCACAGAGGTTTGGCTAGCCATTATAGAGTACCTGGTCTGGACTCCTTGATAATTCATATAGTAATTAATGCTAGTGCATGCATGATAATGTGCCATATTAATGACAGCAATGTACTGTAGAGAATATATCATAATTCTGTGCAGTATAAGGTAACATATGTATAATATATAATTCAAGTGCACAGTCTAGAACCTGATCCCTAGAGGAGAAGGGCCCCCTAGGCAGTGGGGCCTACCGATGGTTTCCCCTGTACACCTGTGGGCCAGTCCGAGCCTGGTTACCAGTATTCTATCGTATTCAATATAAAATACTTTAACTCACACACAAGGCCATTATCCAAACTACAACAGCATACTTCTCTTTGCTTACCTCAAAATATCTCCCAACCCGTCCCCTTCACCCGTCACAAGATCTATGTCTCTCACCCACACTCATTATTCACTCCCATTCACAATTGCAGGACTTTCTATGGGCTGCACCCACTCTATGGAATGCCCTCCCATGTAGAGTCAGGCTCTCCTCTAGCCTCCAAGCCTTCAAGTGTTCCCTGAAAACTCACCTCTCCAGGCAAGCTTATCAAATTACAGAATCGCTCGCATAACCTTCATAAACTTTCCTATCCAATTACTTCCCCACTGTACAGTCCACACATATCCTCAATATTTTCTCTCTTCACTTTCACATCCTTTTGACCCCAGGCCAACATTGTTGTGTGACCACATCATACAGCCCACCTAGAACCTTGGCAATCTGGTGGACCATTACACAATAGATAACACCTATCCTTGTGTATCAATACCTATTTTGGTATAGATTCCTACCTCTATGACTGTCTGTTATTACCCAGTTTTGTTGTTTCCACTTGTGAAGCGCAACAGAATTTGCTGCACTATATAAGAAACTGTAATAAATTAATATCTCAGTTTAGACCTCGTAAGCAACTCAGGTTTGGAAGCAAATTGTAACATCCTGGAGTAAGGATATACAGTACAATCTGTATCCTCAGTACACACCTTAGATGGAATACATAATATTTACCGGTGGCCAGGATGCCGGCTGTCAAGATACCGACAGCGGCATCCTGGCCGTCAGTATGCCGGCAGTGGATCGAGAGCTAGAAACAGCCTTGCGAGCTCGCAGCGCTCACCACGCTGCAGGCACGGTGGCTCACTACATTCGCCATAGGTTATATTCTCCCTTTATGGGTGTCGTGGACACCCATAGAGAAAGAAAAGCCTGTGGCGCCGGAATTCCGGTGGCAGCATCTCACCACCTGTCAGGATTCCGGCATCGGCATTGTGACCGTCGGGATCCTGACAAGCGGTCTCGTGATCGCCTCCCCCTTAGATTTGATGCTCCTGGCTACAGGAAGTTCATATTAAGACTATCAATTGTCGGGTGATTGTCTTAAGTGTAAGCGCCCGCACGCATCTTTTTTCCATAACTTTTGGTTATGTCTAAAAACTCATAAAATTCTGGGGGAAGGTTGTAAATATTATTAATAATATTTTCCATCTTAATATCTGGAGTGATTCAATAGCACTCTTATAGTATGTGCCAATTTCACTGAATGGGACCTAGAACCAGATAGGATGGCCATTGTTCCTCTCATGACCGTCATAGTTACTATAGCAAAAAGGTGATATTAATGCCGCATTTTACCTTCTCTCCAAATGGGGATGATCAATATCTACCCCCATCCACCACTATCACTAACCTTTTGGGGATTTTAATAACACCATCAGATGGGCACAGTGTAGTAGATTCCCCCGATACCAAAATTGTGTCTGGAGCTTACTATTTCCCCGGAGTTCGGCCTCTGATATTAGTGGCTTGTGTGAGCGCCATTCTCTTGGCGCGAAAGCTGGCATGGCGGAGCGCCCTCAACTGCCTACACGTTGGATTGGCGGCAACACATACCTCTGCCTGGATCTACAACCCCTTCTAATCCTCCTCTCCTCGAAGACTCCTGAGTGGGACCCACTGGCGGCAGCGTTCGGGATACTGGGGGAACGTCTGTGACATCGGACCGGGATATGCTCTGCAACGGCACCTGCCTGCCACCCCTGCATATCTAACCCTCCCAACTCGGCTGCTGAAGAGAGAACATGGACATGCGGTAAACGCTGCGGAGACCGGCGCCTGAGCCCTCTGTGAGTTCTCTGACAGGTCGTGGCTCTCACACTGACGGACGGCTACTCTCTCCTCCGGTAGCCCCGCTTCCCTACAAACCTCACCGCTGATCTGGTCCTCTGGCCATCCGGTCACACTGATAGCTGGTTGCTATACTACACCATTCATCTGGCTGCTGGGTCCCGCTTACCTTCTAACTGCTGCACTGCGCTGATCACCTCATCACTGGGATACACGTGCTGGAGGTCACAGCGGCTGGAGCCGTGCTGGCTTCCCTGGCCTGAGTGATGGGCTTACAGCGGTTTAATCGGAATCTGGTTGCTTAACATCCACAGTGGCGCTGAACCACATTAAAACTGCTGAGCCTCACTGGATATGGGGGTACAGCGATCCTCTTCAGGGCACTGGATCTCTCACCTCTGCTACTAAACCTGTATAAGTCGCTCCTTTCTATTAACATCTCCTTTCCTGTCCACTGTTCCTTCCTTGCTTGATTCCTTCCCTCCTTGTGTGTCACCCTATCCTCCCCCAATACCTCCTACCCGCTCCTAGCCTCTGACTGCCCTCATCTTTTCCCTTAAGTGCCTTCTCTACCATCTCTGAGATGCGAAGATGCTCTGCTTGAGTCCCTGAACTGCGGCTCTTTCTGGATTTATACTGTACTTGCACAGCTTTTGTCACACTCATCTTCTACACTCTGTTTTGCCTATAATTGGCTTCTACCTTTACCTGCCTGGGACTTGTTACATTCTTGCAGAACTTCTCTACCTGATGACACAAGATTGCCTACACTCATATTGTCTTTTTGTATCGTCCTGACCGAAGGGGGGCTCCTTGTTGGTCTCAGTACAGAGATAACCCCTGGGTCTCATTTGACACGCACCTTTGCTGATAAACTTAAGCACTGGCTAACTCTGTCTGCTTCACGTAACATGTATGCAGCCTTTGATATTGATCATGCCGTTCTATGATCTACAAGCATTAACTTTCATCATACTTTCCTGTTTATAACACTGCCTGCTAAGGTGTGAGGGAGAATCTACTATTATTATCTAAGCCATATAAATTTTAGGGGTGAAACCTGTGTAACAAATTTAACATTAAGCTAAATAATTATGCTGCTGTGCTGCCCTCTAGTGGTAATCTTGTGGTGTAGTATCATATTTCCATTTAGAAGATATTGTTCACTGTCATAGTTACTGCAGCGGTGCCATCTAGTGGCCCTGGTTACCTGAGTAAAAGTCGAGTTACTATTGTTGCTATATCGTACTTCTCTCCAGTTTTTTCTCAATTCTATTGACAGTTATTAGGAATCACCACTATTTTTTTCATGGTATATAACACTAATCCCCTTTGCTGTGTTTTTTCTAGTGTTCATCGCCTTCCGGTGGTACAGTATTATATCCAGTTTACCAAAATTAGTATATTAGTCTGGCTGCCCAGGTTGCTTGCTGCTAACTGGTAATGACACTCTCTTTATTGTGTTTCAACTTTAGTTTGTATTATAATGTCACGAGGGTGCGCTCTCTTTTAGTGGGGCAGTAGCTTCCTCAAATACAACTCGTTTATATGTGAATTCTGTGTCTGTTAACCCAAGCTTGTAATTCTGTAAATCTTTCCCTTCATGTAAATATTTTTTTGTGGGAGTCCCCTCCCCCCAGAGGGATCATGTTTTCGCTTATGTAACTTACTAATACCATCCGCCCGGGTTTTTGCCTGCATTTTATAGTTTGTTGTTAGGTGATAGCTAGCTTTTTACCTGGAGAGTCATATCTATGCCCGCACTTCTCTCCACATTTCTTTTGGGGCATGGACAAATATATTGAGAAAACCATGCCACCCAAACAACCGAGCTCTTACGCTAAAACAGGAAAGATTAAGGATTCGTCATAAAAATCTGGCCC
Organism: Pseudophryne corroboree; assembly: GCF_028390025.1. Classification (NCBI taxonomy): domain Eukaryota; kingdom Metazoa; phylum Chordata; class Amphibia; order Anura; family Myobatrachidae; genus Pseudophryne; species Pseudophryne corroboree. The sequence goes on along the minus strand of NC_086448.1, from coordinate 731,315,266 downwards.
ACCCCCCCCCTCTGGTTCTGACCAGGGATGTTCTGACATGCCCGGGGACAGGCCCCCTCCCCTCACGGCAAAGGAAATCTCTGATTTCCTAATGCCTCTCATGGACAAACGGTTCGCCGATCTCCAGACCTGCTTAGATGCAGGATTAGCTCGTATAGACTCTCATGCTACACGCATTACAACACTAGAAACAAGAGTGAGTGATGTAGAGGATCATTTACAATCTTGTCAGACGGAAGTGACATCCCAAGAGAAGCTCACTCTCCAATTACAAGACAAATTGGAGGATTTGGATAATAGATCACGTAGGAATAACTTGAGGCTTGTGGGGATCCCGGAATCAATTACGGGCCCTGCTCTAACCTCGATTCTCAATACAGACTTGCCCAATGTCCTGGAAATCTTGGATGACTTAGAAGTCCCATATATAGAAAGGGCCCACAGGTTGGGTGCTGCACAGGTTGGGGGACCTAAACGCTCCTGCCCGGTTATTGCCCGATACATTGATTATAGAACCAAAAAAAAAAATCTGACTGTTTACCGCAGGACAAGAGATTTGGTTGTTGGGGGGTCACAAAATTCTTATTTTTCAAGACTTCTCAGCAGCTGTCGTCCTTAAACGTAAAGAATTCGTAGAAGTCTGTTCATGTCTCCACAACAAAAACATTAGATTCGCTCTGCTGTACCCAGCAAAGCTGAGGGTTTTGGACAATGGTACTCAATTGTTCTTCATGAACCCAGACTCTGCAAAATCTAATTTTTTGACTAATAGGTCACCACAACGCTCCCCAAATAGATCGTCTTTGTAAGTTTACGAGGTTTAGGTTATTGGGAGATACTCTCCCCGGGCGGGAATGATTTTTGCTCATTATGATTACCTCTGGGGTTACTACCAGTTTATTTACAGTTCTATAAATACTATTGTTCTATATTCCTCGTGAACACCTCTAAACCTAGATGGTGCCCACAACTGTTTTGTTGGAAAATGTTTGAAATTGAGGTTATGAGACATTACGGATGTTCACTATTGCTTGTATTGCTAATGTTATGTTCAAATGCAATACTTGATGGTTTATTTGTAGCTTCTTATGTAACTTCATATCTGGAGGCCACAGGCCGGGATTTTAAGTTTTGGAAGACCAACAGCCATTGTCCTGTTCTTGGGGGTGAGTAGCCATGCCGTCCTCAAACCCTACCTCTTCTGATGTACTGCCCCCAAAACCATTGAAAATCATCTCCTGGAATGTGGGTGGCTTATACACACTCCCGTTAAAAGAAAGAGGGTCACTACACACCTCAGGTGTTTTCATCCAGATGTGGTGTTTCTGCAGGAAACACACTGGATAGCTAATGCAGAAAATACTTTAAGGCGGCTTGGATTGGATCCTGTATCTCAGACCCCTTTCGAAGAAAGGCTAGGGGTGTAGCCATTTTGTTTCGCAAAGATCTACCTTTATCCATATTATCAGAAGTGATTAACCCTGAGAAGAGATATGTAATCTTAGACATAGAAATATATCATACTAAATATAGATTGGTCAATTTATATGCCCCTAACGTCAGCCCTCATTTGTATATTCAAGATTTGGGACATCTCCTTCAGGGTACACCCCATTACACCTTAATCTTAGGAGGAGACTTCAATATGGTGGAGGACTCCGCTGTTGACAGATCCCCCCCATTATGTGAGCGCCTGATTCTCAGGGCCATATCCTGCAATCTGTTCGTACCGCCCTGGGTCTATCGGATCCCTGGAGGTTGTTAAATCCCACAGACACGATGCATACACACCTATCAATGGTGCACAGGTCTCTTTCTCGCATCAATAACATTTTGATAGCGAATATACTTATGTCACATATTTGTCAGGTAGACATCCATGATATTATAGTGTCAGACCACGCACCTGTCTCAATAGCTCTCAGCCACCCATTTATGTCCCCATTGGATGGTATTTGGAGATTCCCCCATTATTTATCAAGAAATGATGACTTTAAGTCTTACCTTATTTATCACTGGACTAACTACAGTATGTGGATGAGAATTTGGAATATTGGGACAAACCAAAAATTTTCTGGGAGGCATCTAAGGCAGTAATGAGAGGGCACATAATTAGTTATGTCTCTCGAAAGAAGAAGGAGGCCAAGGCAGAATATGCTGCTTTACAATCGGCAATGTCAGCGGCATTCCAACATTAAACTCTCTCCCCATCTGATACCACTCTAGCTGCTTACAAACAAGCTAGGAATTGCTTGAGACCGTGTGGTCTTCAGTATGCCGGCGGTCGGGCTCCCGGCGACCAGCATACCGGCGCCGGGAGCCCGACAGCTGGCATACCGACACTTATTCTGCCTCGTGGGGGTCCACGACCCCCCTGGAGGGAGAATAAAATAGTGTGGCGCGCGTAGCGTGGCGAGCACAGCGAGCCCGCAAGGGGCTCATTTGCGCTCGCCACACTGTCGGTAAGCCGGCGGTCGGGCTCCCGGCACCGGTATGCTGGTCGCCGAGAGCCCGGCCGCCGGCATATCGTAGTGAACCCCTTGAGACCTACTTGGCGACCCAGGCTAACCATTCCATTGATTTGACTAAAAACAGATTCTACAGGTGGGGAAACAAGGCTGGTAGATTATTGGTGGCCCTATCTAAGCCTCCTAAAAGGCGACATACTATAACCACTCTTAAACACCCTATTTCGGGCATTAACTTAACCTAGTCATCTGAGATTGCGGCGCAACTTCAGACTTATTTTCAAACCTTGTTTGCTTTCTCACCTGTGGACATTGAGATCCGACAACGTTTCCTTTCTGATGGAGTATTACCTCCACTCACCCCTGACCAGACGGAAACATTGGCAGGTAGGATTACAATGGATGAGATTAACTTGGTCATTTCCCGACTTCCCCATGGTAAAACACTTGGCCCGGATGGCCTCTCGGGTGACTATTATCGCATGTTGCAGACTCACATTGCCCCTACATTACTAGAATTGTTCCAAGCTATACATGACAAGAACTCCCCCTCTCCTCTTTTCAATGAGGCTTTCATCACCCTTTTGCACAAACCAGACAGGGATCCCTGCTTAATGTCTTCATACAGGCCCATAAATCTCCTAAATGTAGACTACAAATTGGTAGCTAAAATGATGGCACTACGCCTACAATCTATACTCCCTGATATATTAACGACCACACAAGTAGGTTTTGTCCTTGGACAACCTGCTGTTAAAGCGGTACGCATAGCATTAGCTGTGGTGCTATCTTCCCAAAACTCCCATACCAATCAACGAATGTTTTTAAGTTTGGACGCTAATAAAGCATTTGATATGGTGTTATGGCCACATTTGTTTGCTGTTTTGGAAATGAGGGGTTTCGAAGCGAGCTTCATTCAAATGATCCACTCTTTGTTCCAGAAACCGTCTGCTTCTTTATTGATTAAGGGATCTAGGGGCCCACGTTTTTATTTGGAGAAGGGCACCCGCCAGGAATGCCCTTTATCCCCCTTGTTATTCAATTTAGCACTAGACCCACTTTTATGTACACTTCAAAATTCACCAGCTTTTCGGGGCATTTCTTTAGGTACACATGAAATAAAGCTGTCGGCCTTTGTCGACGACATTCTCCTTTACATAACTGACCCTGAACACTCCCTTCATTACATTTTCAACACAATTACTCAATATGGCTCCATTTCAGGCTTTAGTATTAATATAGACAAATCAAATGCTATGTTATTACATGGTAACCGTATTCGTCCTGGTTGGACTACTCAATACCCATTACGATGGGCTGCTACACATATTCCTTATCTGGGGATTGTGATTCCCCATAACCCTGCAAATTTATACAGAGTCAATGTGAGCCGTGCTATTACTGCCCTGACTAATGATGTGAAGGGGTGGGAACGTCTTCCGTTATCCTACTTAGGACAAGCGAATTTACCCAAGATGGTAGCCATTCCACGTTTACTTTATCTGTTACAAATTCTCCCGGTCTTACTGACTAAACCGGATGTACAACAAATGAATGCACTCTTTCGTAGATTCATTTGGAAAGGGGGTCGGGCCCGCATAGCATTGCGAAAACTCATTCAACCACAATCTAATGGTGGGATCAATTTCCCAGACATCCTAAATTATAGTAGCCAATCTCTTAGATGCCTCTTTTGAGGCATCTGAGAGATTGGCTACAGAATAGCTCAGTATACACTAACACATCATTGGACCACAGCTTCCTTCCTAGTGTGAGCCTAACATATTTCTTCATCAGCATGACCAGGAAATACCTGACTCTATAAAATTAAATTCCCTTCTGTGGACCACTAGGAAAATTTGGCATAAACTGCGTCATAAAGCAGGTCTTAACCAATACCATTCTCTTCACCTACCCCTGATTCGCAACCCTAACTTTTTGGATGGCATGGCTGCTCACCCCTTCACTTTGTGGAGATTGGCGGGTATCCACACTTTGCGATCCCTGGTCTCAATACTGGATAAGCGTCCTTTGCATTACTCAGAAGTATCGTCCCAATATGCCATGATAAACCCATACCCAATGGCATATCTACAAACACGGTTTTACGTTACCCACGTTCTTACTCATTTTTCAGCTGGTGATTAGAGTAGCTCGTTAGACAGTCTTTTGACACTCCCATTGCCTCAGCGTAAAGCCATTTCTATCCATTATACTCTCCTGAGAAATATTATTAACCACATGGAGATAGCGGGAGGCATGTCTAAATGGTTGACCCATTTTCCCACTTTGACCAAACCAGTACTGGAAAAAGCCCTTTTATTCTCACGAAAGGCTCTAAAAGCTAGTATGTACACTGAACTTTTCCTGAATATATAACATAATACTTATCTGTCCCCTATTCAGCGTTTCCATATGGGAACTTCCGACACACATACATGTCCGAAGTGTCACCAAGCGGAAGCAGATAATTACCACTGTTTTTGGGCTTGCCCATCATACAGTATTTCTGGCAACTCATTCGGCGTTACGCTGAGGCTAAGCTTGTCACATATGTGCCTTTCAACCCTGAATGGGCTATATTAGGGGTTTTCGACCCCTCTCCGCATGACTTTAGAAAGTAAGCAACTGCTATTAGCCCTTAGCGCGGCTGGGACGATACTTCAGGGTTGGATTGACAATCAGGCAGAGGCGATCGCTAGGCAACGACAGCCATGCGACGGCGCACTGCGGTGCAGGCGCATGCGCACTTCTGACCTGATCGCTGCACTGCGATAAACGGCAGCGAACGATAAGGTCAGAATGACCCCCTATATACATTCACTTCCTACACCTGCTGAAAATAATTTGACTCACACTACTTTTTGCTCTCTCCTCCGTTTGATTTCAACTGTTCCATACAAAATTAGTATGTTGTACACACATTTAACATCCTTATCTCACCATGTGGCATGGGGCTCTATGTTGCTGAAGTGGACCACTGACATCCCTACTTTGCATTTGCTGACTGTGACATTATGGGGGGAATTCAATTGTTTGAAAAGTCAGTTGGGTGTCTGTTTTTTCCTATCTAATAGACAGGAAAAAACAGACACCCAACCGATTTTGCAAACAATTGAATTCCACCCTATGAATCCACACGTAAATATTTACAGTCCACGTATTTTCAAGAGGTCCACATAAGGATGATTCACCCTGGGCCGTCTTTTCGTATGGGCTCAATGGGCTCTTGCCCAAGGGCCCCAGGAGTAAGAGGGACCTTGGCTGATAGCTGAGGGTCCCCTCTTTCCAGGGGTACCAGATTTTTTAAAATCGGCCCTGGGGAACCGGAGATATCCGACTTCAAAGCAGTGGTCCCCATCCACGCCTGTTAATTGTTTTTCCCAGCCAGATATCTCGGGTTCTGTCTGACTTAGCATTTTTCTGAGGGTATACTCCAAAAGCTGGGTATCTCCCCTTTCAGTGGACACTGGCAGCTTGTCTCGACTATGCCCAGAACCAGAGATATCAGCCTTCAAGCAGCTGGTCCCTGCTCCAGCGCCACACGCCTAATATGCAGTTTTATATTTTTGTTGGTGGATTGCTCTTGTTCCTGAAGTCTGATTCCCAAGTCCTCAGTAACTCCTGAAAGGTGGGTCTCTAGTTTTTTTTATCCCATTAAAGCTAAGAAATCTATTTACAGGAATTGGAGATATCTGCAGTAAAGCACGCTGCCCTGTCCCCCGGAAAATGATGAATATTAAGCCCACTCCACTATTCACCCCTCCCCCATAGGCAAACGCAGGGGGGGTTCCGGTTGCCCGGAAACCCCCCTCCTCTTGGCAAGTGGCTCAAATTATGAAAACAATAGCAATGGTATATAATACGATAACTAGAGCAACCACCACAGAAGTGGTAGCATCTTCTTCTACCAAGTTTTCTGTGTGAATCCTCAATCAGTACACTGGACAAGAGAGTAGCTACCAGGAAGAAAAGACAGGAGCCTTACCATGAGGTGGGAGAATGTGTGCTTAAAAAGTGCAGAACTGGTTCTGTTATGTTTGTGTATTAATTTATTTATTTATTTATTTATTTATTATGGTATGTATAATCTTTTTCCTGACCACTTATTTATATTATTTAAATGTGTGATACAGCCTATACTATAGACCATCTGTAGTGTTAAATATTAATACTGTATTCCATACAGTATACATTAATGTCCAGGTTCTTTACTAGGTTCTTCTACCGCTCCCCAGACTCCCACAATGCTCCAACGTTCCGCAGAGTGGGAGATTGTGTACTGCATTTGGAAACCCCCCTCTAGAAATCCTGCGTTTGCCACTGTCTCCTGTGTATTAAACACCCCCTACCACCCTGGAAGTCATGTACCAGGGCCCCTTCATTCAGCACAATGTCCCCTTCTACAGTTTAGTGTTTTTCTTCCCGCCCCATTTGTGCAGTAAAGGAGTAATTAGCAGAAATAATTTCTCCAGGTCTTACATGCTGAGCGAAAGATAGAACCCCCATACCCCCCGCGGAACATCAAAGCTACCGCTGATAGCACCCCCCCCCCCCCACCCCTACCGCTGATGGGTGGGTAGGGGCCCCAGTGCATTTCTGTGCCCAGGGGCCTACACTGCTGTTAAGACGGCTCTGGATTCACCAAGCCTATATTTCACCAGCTCAGCGAATGCATATGACCTCCTTAGAAACAGGCAGTTGCCCGAAATGCAAATTAACTGATGCAACATTCTTCCATCATTTATGGGAATCTGGAAAACGGAAAAGATTTTGGCATGAAGTGGTTCACTTGATAAACGGTATGCAAAAAATTGCTACAACTTTTGTATTTTGACAGACTATGCCTGAGACAGAGAGGCGTAGAAATGTTTTAATCAAAAATGGGAGCCCTTCCTTAAAACCTTAGATGAATCAACCCAAAACTCAGATCCTGAAATGATACGAGGACACTAATTGGAATTTACTTAGACGCATAGCCAATAACCTATGAGCCCATATTTATTTCTTTTATTTTCTTCTCTATTCTCATATTCTCAACTTATGGACCCACTCTTGGAACACTAGTCCTGGTCTTCCTGTTTTAGGTTGTCTTTCAGCCTCCTCCTTATGTACGAGTATTATACTGATGACTCCACAGATTAAGTCGTGGTGAAAAATCCCATTAGATAATTCATGATTATCTTTACGTCGCCCCCCCCTGCCCCCCCCCCCCCCCCGTTTCTCTCCTGATCCTTGCCTTCCTCATGTGGCCTTCCACCCCTTTTTTATGTACTTATAATTATCAATATCTACCACAATGTCATATTGATCTCCTCTATAATAGCCCAGATCTGTGACTCTGTCCCTGTGTGTATAACGCTGGGTGTGGCTAGGTGCTCTCATTGGGTTAGCAGCAGGTCTATCACACCCAGTCCACAGCTGATTGGACGAGAAACGCCCTCCAACACAAGTTACATCCAATGGGAGGCTCTGCCCTTTGGCTGCTCTGTGTTCCCATAGCAGGATTAACAATGGGGCTGATGGAGCTGCAGCTCCAGGTAAACACCCCAAAATAGGCCCACTGCATCTGCAGCAACACACCCTCCAACAAATTACACATAAAAATCGGTCCAAATTCGAAAAGGAGGCATGGCCATGGGTAAAGTTGTGTGACCCCGCCCCTTTTCCTAAACTTTCAATGGAAGTTTGGAAAGCCAAAAATCGGTACAGACCATAAAAAAAAGGTCCTGTACGTGCAAAAAAGGTACAGTTGGAGGGTATGCCACTGCATCTGCAGCAAGTCTCTGCGCTGTAGATAGGGGGAAAAAAATCCTTTTACTGCAGCGTTCTATGTCCTGCTGCCAGTCCGCCTGCCCCCTCCGGCATCAACAATCCCGACTCCCTAGCCATGGCACCAGCTACTGCGACCACCGGCATAGATGTGTATGAAAGCGGCACAGCGGAAGGCTTTCATAGCCCTCCCTGTGCCACTTACTCTCTGAGCCCTGGAGCCTCCTCTGCGCGTGATGTCACAGAAGTGCCTCCCCGCCACAGCCGTGCCCAGATTCCCAGAGGCCCTGACTCCGCAACACAGCACCTGTGCTGCCGGCCTGGAAGCCCCAAGATGGCTAATGTAACAGATAGAGGGTGATATCGCGGAAGGTAATGTCTGGACGCTGAATCAATGTAAAAGGTGACAGTGCTGTGCAGTGCAGTGGGTGTGCAGTGTCACTGACACTGCACAGGACTCTCACCTTTTACATTGATTCAGCGAGTCAGTCACTATTGTTATCGCCGGTGTCCCAACGCGCCGCATTACAGGGAAGTAGACGCACTAAATAAACTACAGTTCCAAGCAGCCATTAGCGCCGAAGCTGGGAGCTGTAGTTTATTGGATGCATCTTCTTCCCTCTAATGCGGCGCTTTGGGACACCGGTACTAACAATAGTGACTGGCTGCTTGGCTGTTGTGCGAGTCTCCGGGAGAGCCACTGCCAAAGGGAGGACAGCAGCTTAGCTGCTTCCAGGAGAAGGAGCAGGAGAAGCATTATCCACCCCTCCCCCACGCACAGTACCACGGGCCCCATCCGCAGCACCCCCACACACCCCTCCCCCACCTGCAGCACCCCCCCCTCCCCCACTCGCTGCACCACGGCACCCGCCCCTCCCCCACCCGTGGCACCCTGGTGGCTTCAGTCCCCCACCCACACACCCGCCCCTCCCCCACCCACGGCAACACTGCACCAGCCCCTCCCCCACCCGTGACACCCCCGCAACCACCCCTCCCCCACCCCACGGCACCCCGGCCCCCTCCCCCATCCGCATCTCCCCCGCACCCACCACTCCCCCAACCACAGCACCTACTAGGTGATTCATCAGGCCCTGCGTGCGCTGTTCACGCCATTGCAAGGGGCTACGACCCCTTAACCATCGTACGTCCTTTGTCCGTGCAATATTTAACCACTCACACAATTATGATTGGAGGTAATACTCCATATAATACAAATATTGCCACAAGGGCGTCCAAGGGTTAAGGGGGCGTAGCCAGTGGTGGGATTCAAATAAATTAACAACCGGTTCTATGTCCTAATGACCATTTTAAGTATACCGAAAGGTAGTTTAATAATTCATGCATTTAATACTCAAATAACATCCATTATGCGTTATGCCACACACTGTAATGCCAATTACATATTATGATACACACAGTTATGGTCCTGACACCATTTTATGCCCACATTGCCTGGGGTCTCCTATGCGTTGCCAGGGGTTTCATGCGCGTTGCTAGGGGTCTCCTGTGCGTTGCCTGGGGTTTCATGCATGTTGCTAGAGTTCTCCTGTGCGTTGCCAGGGGTTTCATGCATGTTGCTAGGGGTCTCCTGTGTGTTGCCAGGGGTCTCCTGTGCGTTGTCAGGTGTTTCCTGCATGTTGCCAGGTATCTCCTGGCCGCTGCCCCAGTAAAGTTGAGAAGGGTGGGTGCGGACTTCAGTGGTTACTGCTAGCCCCCGCAGTAGATTGAGACGCGCTGGGGGCTGCGGAAGCGCTTCTGTACCATAGCAGTCACAGCAGTGTAAAAAAAACACCCTCTTAAAATGCCCGCCGCCGAGGAGACAGGTGCTAGAGGTCAAATGTGACCTCTAGCATCTGTCTCCTCCTTGGCGGCGGCCATTTTTTTTTTTTTTTTTTACATTGCTATGGTACAGAAGCACTTCCGCAGCCCCCAGCGTGTCTCAATCTACTGCGGGGGGCAGCGGCGGCTAGCGCTACTGGGGCAGCGGCGGATTCCATGGGTGCTCCTAGCGGTCCATAGGTGCTCGGGCCCGGGAGCACCCACGCAATTAGCAACCGGTTCTAAGAACCATACCTAACTTTAGGTATCGGTTCTGAAGAACCGGTGCGAACCGGCTGTATCCCACCACTGGGCGTAGCCCCTTACGATGGTGTGAAGAGCGCCGTAGGACACAATGAATCACCTAGTGTTTAACATTTTGTGATACTACTTGTGTTTACATGGTCATTGTAAACTGACCAGCACTGTAATATGTTTAATATTGTTAAAACTCAATACATTTTATTTAAAAATAAAAAAAATAAAATAGGAAGCGCTACCTGTCACTCTGTGACATGCATTAATGTTTTTTATTGATATTGTTGAATTGAATAATGTTATTTTACTTTGTTTATTGAATATCATTTGTCTCTTTTTTTATAATAAATGTTTATAATTCACTCTTGACATTGTCACTGGTAGAGTTCTATTCAAAGTCAGTGTATTATATTGGCAACAGTGGAATCACAAGGCAGATGCAGGGGGTGCCATCCGCACCCGGGTGTGACACCTGGAGGGGGTGACACCAAAATGTCGGCTCCTCAGCAGTGACAGGAGCCAGGTGCTGCAGTGTGAAAGTCTCCTACAGCACCCGGCTTCTGTCATAGAAGAGGAGCCGTCAGCGTAGGGAGACTGTCTCTGGAGATGCTGGGCACGCCCCCGGAGTGATGATCTCGGGATACCTGCGAGGCCACACCCCCTCTATATATGGCCATGCCCCCTTTTTTTTACGCACGCTTGCCCCCGGTGCGCCGGGAGATCGAGGGTGCGCACCAGGTGTTTCAACACCTGGTGACGCCTCTTTGGCAGTACATTTATTGGCACATACAGGGTGAAGGGGGGCCCATACATGTCAGTGTACCGGGCACCAACATTTCTGTTGCAGGCCCTGACCTGGTAGGAAAATCTGCTGCCACTGGGCATGTGCAGCAGCTCCATTCCACCATTTATGCTACATGTAGTGACTGCAGGCCAGGCTTTGTGGAACAGAGGTTTCTGGGCAACTTAAAACCCAGGGGCGTTTCTAGAGAGTAGTAGGCCCATGTGCAGGATCAATCTGGACCCCCTCCTCTGTAGCCGGCAGTGCTGTAGAGCTCTGGGTCCCAGAGTCTCGAGTGCATGCGCAGATCTCCGGAAAAATTGCACTGCGGCCATTTTCCCAGTGATTTTTTCAATGCGCTGCTGTGCCGTGAGACTCCGGAGGGTGAGTATTTAAAATAATGGGTGCACCATCATAATGCATACTTGCCAACTTTCTGGTTGCCCCCTCAGACAGGGCCAACAGGCCAGCACAGCGGAGGGCATGGCACCATGTTGTGATAGTGCTGGCAATACCGGCATTGTCAAGTGTGTTGTTTGTATACCATGATACGATTCCGCTCCATTTGCGTTATCAGCCAGCTTAACTGTCCACTTTACTCGCTAGTGGGTGGCTGGGCAGATGCAGCGCAGCTCCGTGAGACTTGAAAGCTCTTGTTGGTGATGGGTGCAGGCAAGTATTTCATAATGTCGACGTGAGAATGTCAACATGCCCATAATGCTTGATATGTCGACACTGACCACGTCGACACTGATGAAATGTCAACCTGACTAAAACAAAACATTCCAGGTGGTCTAGTGATGACTTGCCTGGTATGGCGAATCCGGTGACGCCAGCAGTGTCCTCCAGGTCAGGCGGTGTTATTATGATGACTTACAGCTGTACCTGCGGCAGTGAGTATCCCTCACCCTCACTCTAGTGCCTAACCCTAACCTCCCCCTAGTACTCTAACCCTCACACTAGTGCCTAACCCTAACCTCCCCTCTAGTACTCTAACCCTCACACTAGTGCCTAACCCTAACCTCCCCTCTAATACTCTAACCCTCACACTAGTGCCTAACCCTAACCTCCCCTCTAGTACTCTAACCCTCACACTAGTGCCTAACCCTAACCTCCCCTCTAGTACTCTAACCCTCACACTAGTGCCTAACCTCCCCTCTAGTACTCTAACCCTCACACTAGTGCCTAACCTCCCCTCTAGTACTCTAACCCTCACACTAGTGCCTAACCCTAACCTCCCCTCTAGTACTCTAACCCTCACACTAGTGCCTAACCTCCCCTCTAGTACTCTAACCCTCACACTAGTGCCTAACCCTAACCTCCCCTTTAGTACTCTAACCCTAACACTCCACCTAGAGACTAATCTATATTTGCAGACTCCCTGACTGTCACCCCTGGGGGTGCATGTCATGGGAAAGTGAGGAGACCGGTCAGCTTGATAACTCAATTGCATCTTCACTGCCACGTCCTCCACTATAAAATGCTGTGATTAATGATATTGTGTTGCAGGGGGTGGGGCCATGATGATGCATTTCAGTGCAAATCAACTGCTCAGATCGACTACTTTTGTTCAGGTAGTAGGCCGCGGCGGCTGTGATTCTGGAAGAGTCGGCAAGTGTTGCCTAAACCTCGCCTCCCGTAGCCTAACCCTAAGCCACCTACTGATGCCTCACCCTAACCCTCCACTGCCACAGCCTAACGGAGGGTTATCCGGTCACTTAAGAATGTTTAATGTAGACATTTCAACAATGCCGACAACATAACTGTCAGCATTGTGTTATCAACATTATCAATGTCAACACTGTAAATGATGACATTATAACTGCATCCTGCCTACTATGACTTGTAACACCTATAGATTGTTTGTTTCTATACAATATAGTTTCGGATTTTTACAAACATTTGTAAAGAGCTGTGTTGTATATAAATAAATAAATAAATAAATAAATTATTATTAATAATAATACTAGTAATAATGTACTATTCTTCTGATAAAGTATATATAGCGTATATAAACAAGTTAGAAAGAAATTCATGCAATGAAAGGCTGTTTTGTTTGGTTCTCTGGAGCCATCTAGTGGTCATATGTAAATTACAAACCACATTTTTAACACTCATTTATATAACTTTCATAGAAAATTAAATGGGCAATTTAAAGCCAGTTAGATTTTACAAAACCTACCAAAACACCTAATGTGAAATGCATTCATCGTTTCTAAAGCAGACCTGCAAATTGCTAAGCCTCCTGCAGTTTCCTAAGAACAGTTAATACCTATAAAATTCGGCTGTCCAACTAATGGTCTTCCAATGTATTTATAAAGCTCCACCACCCCTCTCTAGCAGTGGAATTATGTAACTGATTCCCCGTATTAGGTTACAAATTAATAATGGAGGAACTCACAAGTACTGGTATATATACTGACAACTACAATCAAGTTGGAACAATGACATCTGGCTCTGTTGCAGATGTGATAACCCAATTCTATTCATCCTTACGAATAAGATTCAGTATGCAGGTTACTCATACAGTACTGTAACAATTTATATTTTGCAGTCTGTAGATCATGAGAGACTCTTCTTGTTGATTTATTGTATTTTCTTATTTTGATATATCTATAATTATTATTAGGGACTACATTCCCATTAATAAAGTGATTCTATGAACAATTCAGTTTTGTAAAACCTCCTGAGCAGAGATGATTTTTAGACACACACAGTGCAGTGACTGCAAGGGGTTGTGTGCCAGCTGTGCTCCCTAAGTGAGTCGTGTATGGTGTACAGAATGTAGTATTGCTGTCTCTGGAGGAAATAGTAACGCATTCCAAATCTCACTTGTGTGTTTTTCAAAAAAATGTATTGTCAGTAGCACAATGCAAAAACATACATGGAAATGTATGTGTATATTTAAGTTGTGGAATAAAAAATGCTTTGGAATAAATGTAGGAGTATGCGGATTGGGGAGAGATAAATGTACATTTAGTAGTAAATAAATAATGGTTTGGAACAAGTAAACAACTATAAATAGATTTGAATTAATTTCAAATGAGGTAGAACAAAAATCGATAATTTTTTTAAAACAGAAGTGGGTACGGGTGGACAGGCACTGTGCCCAGAGACTCAGACTATATAAAAAGACCAGCAGTGCTGTAGATGTGTAACAACAAAATCAGGACTTGCAGCATCAGTGTAATACAGGTCTTTACTCAGCATGAGCCAGACACCAAGTGGAACAAGTAACAGGAGACAAACAGGAAGTGAGTCACCTCGCCATGACATCATCTCCCATGATGCACAGCATGTATTTACAAGTTCTTTTATTAAAAGGCCTTTTAAATTGGTTGTCTATATGGAATGTTTCTATATGTTATTATTAAACCATATTTCTCTTACGTCCTAGAGGATGGTGGGGTCCATTTTAGTACCATGGGGTATAGACGGTTCTGCAGGAACCTTTCAGCACTTTAAGACTTTTCAACAGTGTGAACTGGCTCCTCCCTCTATGCCCTTCCTCTAGACCTCAGTTTAGAAAATGTGCCCAGGAGACTGGATGCACACTAGTGGAGCTCTACAGAGCTTTGCTGGAAAAAGGCTTTCTTAGGTTTTTTATTTTACAGAGAAGCTGCTGGCAACAGCTTCCCTGCTTCGTGGGACTTAGGGGGGGAAGTAGGAACCAACTTCTCAATTAGTTAATGGTTCTGCTTCCACTGAGAGGACACCATTAGCTCCTGAAGGGTACTGAACACAGCCCAAGCCTGGCCAGTGTTCACTCCCACAGCACTGCCGCCACCCCCTAACAGAGCCAGAAGTCAGAAGGCTGGTGAGTATATTACTGGAGTCCTGCAGAGAGGGGATCCTCCGGTCATCGTTGGCGGTATACAGGTACACGCGCAGCGGCGGGACGCTGTGCGCCATGTCTCTCAGCACAAGGGTGCAGAGCGCTGGGGGGGTGCTCTGAGGGCATGTTTTAAAACCTTACTCTCACTGGCAAAAGGGTACATACATGTACAGCCGCTGAAGGGCGGGGCTTCTCCTCAGACTTGCCAGAACACTCACTGTGTGCCATTTTCTCCTGCAGAAACTCCAGTGTGAAGCTCCTGAACGCTGTTTCTCCTCATGACAACGCTGACACAAGTACAGGGTGTTATAGAAGGGGCAGAGAGTGTTCATTATAATTAGGTCTGTGGGCCTATTACTGGTATATGTGCTGCAAGTGGGTAATATTTCCACAATTCACAATAAGGCGCAGTGTGTGGACTGGCAGATCCCTCTGTGTCTCTCTGACAGACTTTAGTGTGGGTCTGTCCCCAATAGCTCCCCTGTGTGATAGGTGTGTGTGTGTGTGTGTGTGTGTGTGTGTGTGTGTGTGTGTACAAGTGTGTAACATGTCAGACATTGGGGAGGGTTCTTCCTAGGAAGAATCCATTTTAGATACACAAGGGGGTAATATGGTGGCCCTTCCCTCTCAGAAGGAGCCGGAGTGGGTGAGAATGTTGCAAAAGAATATGTCAATGCTTGCAAAGAAATTCTCTGAGTCTGAACAACAGACTAAATATTGGAGGCAGTCTGTGGAGGATGCACTGTTTACTGACCCCTCCATATCATCCACTCGGGTCCCATCCAGTTCCCAGAAAAGGTCTCTGGCCCAGATAATGCAAGGGGACACAGACACAGATTCCGACTCGGACGTCGACACTGGGAATTTGAGAGGGGTAGACCCCAAATTAGCCAAAAGCATACAATGTATGATAGTTGCTATAAAGGAAGTGTTGGAGTTTCCTGAAACAACACTGGTCCCTGAGGAAAAGGGTTATTTTAAATTAAATAAAAAGCAGGTTGTGACTTTTCCTCCTTCAAAGGATTTGAATGCGTTCTTTGAAGAATCCTGGGCTAACCCTGAGAAGAAATTTACCCTTCCCAGAAGGATATGTGTAGCGTACCCTTTCCCTGAGGAAAACAGGCACAAATGGGAGACACCCCCAATGATAGATACCTCAGTTTCTCGGCTGTCTAAGAAAATAGTTTTTCCTACCCCTTTTTCAGCCCTTTTAAAAGATCCAGCTGACCGTAAATTAGAAACAACCCTAAAATCCATATATACGGCTAACAGAAGGTGCTCAGGCCCACCATTGCTTGGGCGTGGGTAGGTACAGAGCAAAAGTGCTGAACGCAATACAGAAATTATGTCAAGACAACGTAATTTCCTTAGTTCCTGTGTCACAACAGGAAAAAGGGTTTTATTCAAGCCAGTTTGTAGTGCCGAAACCGGATGGCTCGGTCAGACCAATTTTAAACCTAAAGACTCTGAACCTTTATTTGAAAAGGTTCAAATTCAAGATGGAATCCCTGAGAGCGGTGATCTCCAGCTAGGAGGAAAAGGAATTTCTGGTATAGATGGACATCAAAGATGCCTATTTACATGTTCCCATCTACCCGCCGCATCAGGCATACCTGAGGTTTGCGATGCAGGACTACCACTACCAGTTCCAAACATTGCCTTTCGGGCTCTCCGCGGCTCCGAGAATATTCACCAAGGTGATGGCGGAGATGATGGTTCTTCTTCGCAAGAAAGGAGTCAAAGTCATCCCATACTTGGATGATCTCCTCATAAAAGCGAGATCTAGGGAGAAACTAGTGCAGAACATTGCACTTTCCCTGATGGTGCTTCAACAGCACGGTTGGATCATAAACCTTCCAAAATCACAATTGGAACCCACAATGAGGTTATCATTTCTGGGAATGATATTGGACACGGAAGCAGAGAAAGTATTCCTACGGGTGGAAAAGGCTCTGGAGATCCAGAGGATGGTCAAACAAGTTTTAAAACCAGCACGCGTATCGATTCATCTGTGCATCCGCCTGCAGGGGAAGATGGTAGCAGTCTACGAGGCTCTACAATTTGGCCGATTCCACACCTGGGTGTTCCAATGGGACCTACTGGACAAGTGGTCCGGATCGCACCTACACATGCACCGGAGGATAATCCTGTCAACAAAAGACAGAATTTCACTCTTCAACGTTCTCACCTCCTGGAGGGACGCAGGTTCGGGATTCAGATTTGGATCCTAGTGACCACAGATGCAAGCCTCCGAGGTTGGGGAGCAGTCACGCAAGGGGAAAGCTTCTAAGGACGATGGTCAAGTCAAGAAGTACTCCTTCACATAAACATTCTGCAATTGAGAGCTGTGTACAACAGCCTTCATCAAGCGGCACACCTTCTTCAAGGTCGTCCCATACAGATCCAGTCAGACAATGTAACAGCAGTAGCTTACATAAGCCGCCAGGGCGGAACAAAAAGCAGAGCGGCAATGTCAGAGGTGACAAAGATACTCCTCTGGGCAGAAAGATGCAAAAGCTCTGTCGGCAATTTTCATTCCGGGAGTGGAAAACTGGGAAGCAGACTTCCTCAGCAGACACGATCTCCATCCAGGAGAATGGGGCCTCCACCCAGAAGTCTTTGCAGAGGTAGCAGATCGTTGGGGCGTTCCTCAAGTAGATATGATGGCATCACGTCTCAACAAGAAGCTTCAGAAATATTGTTCCAGGTCGAGAGACCCACAAGCAATAGCAGTGAATGCACTGGTAACCCAGTGGGTGTTTCAGTCGGTGTATCTGTTCCCTTCACTTCCACTAATACCAAAAGTTCTCAAGATCATCAGAAGAACAAGGGTTCGAGCAATTCTCATTGCTCCAGACTGGCCAAGGAGGGCTTGGTATCCAGATCTTCAGGAGTTATTACTGGAAGATCCTCAGCCTCTTCCACTTCGCGAGGACCTGCTTCAGCAGGGACCGTTTGTTTATCAAGACTTACCGTGGCTGCATTTGACGGCATGCTGTTGAGCGCCAGATCCTAGCCCATAAGGGTATTCCCAATGAAGTCATTCCCACACTTATTCTGGCCAGGAAAGGGGTAACGTCCAAACATTACCATCGTATTTGGAGAAAATATGTATCTTGGTGTGAATCCAAGAAGTCTCCTGCGGTGGAGTTTAAATTAGGACATCTTCTCCTATTTCTACAGGCGGGTGTGGATGCTGGCTTGAGATTAGGGTCCATCAAGGTCCAAATTTCGGCCTTGTCCATTTTCTTTCAGAAAGAGTTGGCTTCCCTTCCTGAGGTCCAGACGTTCGTGAAGGGGGTTCTGCGAATCCAACCTCCCTTTGTGCCTCCTGCGGCGCCATGGGATCTTAATGTGGTGTTGTAGTTCCTTAAATCGGATTGGTTTGAGCCTCTACAAGAGGAAGAGTTGAAGTTTCTCACTTGGAAAGTGGTCATGCTGTTGGCCTTGGCCTCAGGCAGACGAGTGTCTGAATTAGGGGCTCTGTCACACAAGAGTCCTTATTTTATTTTTCATGAATATAGAGTTGAACTGTGGACGCGTCAGCATTTTCTTCCAAAGGTTATGTCTTATTTCCATATCAACCAACCTGTGGTGGTGCCAGTGGCTTCTGACACCTCAGCCGTTTAAAAAGTCCTTGGATGTCGTCAGAGCGTTGAGGACTTATGTTGCAAGAACGGCTCGGATAAGGAAAACAGAATCTTTGTTTGTCCTCTATGACCCCAACAAGATTGGGGGTCCTGCTTCTAAGCAGACTATTGTGCGCTGGATCAGAGGTACCATTCAGCACGCTTATTCCATGGCAGGATTGCCGTTACCAAGTTCGGTAAAGGCCCACTCTACAAGGAAAATGGGTTCTTCCTGGGCGGCTGCCCAGGGTGTCTCAGCGTTGCAAATTTGCCGAGCAGTTACTTGGTCAGGGGCAAACACGTTTGCTAAGTTTTACAGGTTTGACACCTTGGCTGCTGACGACCTTCAGTTTGGTCAGTCAGTTCTACAGGAACATTAGCACATTCCCGCCCGTACTGGGAGCTTTGGTACATCCCCATGGTACTAAAATGGACCCCAGCATCCTCTAGGACGTAAGAGGAAATAGGATTTTAATTACCTACCCGTAAATCCTTTTCTCGTAGTCCATAGAGGATGCTGGGCTCCCGCCCAGTGCTCATTTTTCCTGCAGAATTACGTTTTATCTTTTTACACAGGTTCTCATGTGTTAAGATGTTCACAGCTGTTGCTGTTGCATTATGCATGCATGTTAGCATGGGTTATGTTGAAAACCATGTTAGGCGACATGTTTTTGGTATGGTGTGAGCTGGTGTGAATCTCGCCACTAGTTTAATGTAAATTCTTCTCTCGAAGTTGTCCGTCTCCTCGGGCACAGTTCCTATACTGAGGTCTGGAGGAGGGGCATAGAGGGAGGAGCCAGTTCACACTGTTGAAAAGTCTTAAAGTGCTGAAGGCTCCTGCGGAACCGTCTATACCCCATGGTACTAAAATGGACCCCAGCATCCTCTACGGACTACGAGAAAAGGATTTACCGGTAGGTAATTAAAATCCTATTATTAAATGTTTTTATAACACCTATTCTAGTTCAAATGCCAGAAGAGCTGATGGCTTCATAGGCCAAACCATACCAAAAGCCTAACCGAGTAGCTCCGTCTACACGCTCTAATTGGTCAACATGTATAGAGATAGGGGCAGGCTGCAAGGCCATGCCCCTTTTTTACAGGCTGCTGGGGATGAACCACAGGTCCAGTCTGCTTATTACAAATTACACTATACTGTATCAGCAACATATTCTGCAGCGCTGTGTAATAAGGGGACATATCTAATACACCGTAACAATACAGAAACATACAGTTATACAGGTGGCAAGACCACCGTTCATCAGTGGCAGAACACCTGGAGACAATGAAGATGTCTGCCTACAGGCACCAAGCACTGAAGCGGCCCCTCCAGGCGGACAAAGCCCCTCAGTGAGGACATGATTCCTAGGGATTGCATGCACGGCTGTAACTAGGGTGGTGCGGTCGGTGCGGTCACAGAGTGCAGGTCTCCCTGGTGCCAGAATCGGATGCTGTCGCCACCACAATGTCAATTAATCAAGCACCCACTGTAATTAGTGGTACACCCAACTCTTTTTCAGGTGGCAGCTCAGCATGCACATAGCCTGTTACAGCCAGCACATACAGACAGGTTCACTTGATTCATCAGAGTTCAAATTACACACAAATAAAAAACACTGTAGTGCTGCTAGATCAGGCTTAGGCAGAGTGGGGATATTAGAAGTCAAAAAGTTATTGTTCTTAAATGTATTAGTGGAATTCTAATGTCCCCTTCCCTTCCGCCTCTGACTAAGCCTGATCTAGCAGCAGGACTAGTGTTTTTTTTACTGTCAATAAGGAACACTACTGTGTGGCATACTGTGTATAAGAGGTACTACTGTTTGGCATAACGTGTATAAGGGGTTCCACTGTATGACTATTAAGAGACACCGTCGCGGCTCATCTCTGCAGCGGTCACGGATGCTGCCCGGCAACTGGAATGTCGCATCATGATGGCCACAGGGGCTTCCGGTCATGGCAGTTGCTAGGGAACGGGTGCCGTCATGTACACGCTGCTTCATGGTTCCGGTTGTTCTAGGCAGCCGGGATGGTTTAGGTTGTACGTGCAGCCACACAGCTGCACTAGGTTATGTATCAGAGGGCTGGTCTGGATGGGAGCTTCTGGTTGGTACCTATTCCTGTTACTAAGCACTCAGAGCGGCTCACTTGCCTATTCTAGTTAAATGCCGTGGTGTTTTGCTACCTGTCTGATTCCTGTGCTACTGATATTCTAGTCCGTTGCCACTGTGTGCGCCCTGGTTGTGCCCATTATGCCTCTGTCACAAAATGGGTTCACACTAACCTTCCCGGCCGCATTCTCTCCCGTTTGTCCCGCAGTTCCTGCACCAGTCACGGACGGACTCATGCTCTTAGGTATGTCATCACCGTCAGCCGCCATTGCTACCGTCAGTCCCCAGTTCTCTGCACGCTGACTTTCCTGCGAGTTCCATCCATGGGAGCAGCCATGACACTGTGATCAGTTGACCAGGACTGCATACAAATCAGAGCTCTGTCTGCAGTCATGTGACATGTCCTGCCAATCCAGCGGGAGACCGGGGTATAAAGCTGTTGAGTTGAAGCCTTTCCAGTGTCAATGCTTTGTTGTCCTTACAGGTCTGCTGTTCACTCCCTCGGGAGAATTCCCAGCTGACATTTGTACAGAGATTCTGGTGTAAGCTATATTGTTTGCATCGCCTGACTCCCAGCTATCCAGCTATTCTGCTCTGCAGTTCACCTGTGTGCAAGCACCTAGTCGTGTCCCGGCAATACAGCTATCCTGCTCTGCAGTTCACCTGTGCTCAAGCACTCAGCCGTGAATCGGGTATCCAGCTCCTCTGCTCTAAGGTACACCTGTGCTCAAGCACTCAGCTGTGTTCCAGGTATCCAGCTATTCGTCATCTCTGCTCCACCATACACCTGTGTTCAAGCACTCAGCCGTGTTCTGGCTGTGAAACTATCCAGCTACCCATCTCTATTGCGCACTTGAGTACAAGTATCAAGCAAGGTCTCGGCTTCTAATAAACTGGACATCCACCTACTACATCTCACCCATGGACAAGTATCCAGCCGACTACCTTCTAAACTTTTGTTCAAGAACTCTGTGCAAAATATCTTATTGTTCCTCTTCTGCCATAACCTGTATGCAGAGAATTTATATTAAGCCACCTTTCTTTACTCCAAGGCTCCAGAACTCCTTCTCTGGTACAAACCCAAAGTCTGGGTGCAACAGTGTCACAATCCTGACTGTAATTCTCATATTTGGTGACTTACCCCTGCTTTCTGTCCTGGATCCTGTGTCTTTTCACTCACGGAGTTAAACAGCTTGTCAGCACTGAGTTTCCTGAGTTCTCTGCCTGAGAGGTAATCAGCTCCACCTGTGGTGATCTCCTGTGTGAGGCTGAATTCAGTAATCTAAAAGCAAGCATCCTGTGTTTTGCAGAAGTCCAGGCTTCAGTGTTCTCTTGGCCTGCTAGGCCTCATTCTACATCACAGCCTTGGCTAGAGTAGTCACATGACAGTGACATCACCTAATCCTGCCCACCAATCATCAAGGACCAGGAAGTATAAATCAGGAGGCTGAGTTAGGAATCTGGGCCAGTTCCTCGTGTCACATACAGCCTTGTGAGAGTCTTTATGCTGAGCTCCCTTAAGGTAACCATTGTACCTAAGTTCCTGTGGAAACTCTGTTCCCTTGTTCCTGTATGGTTACTTGTGTGTTGCCATTTGATTTCACCATTTCCCTGAGTCTCAATGTAAAGGCACAGCTGCAATGTTTCGTCTTAAAGGCACAGTACTGAATTCCATGTTCTCCACTGAAAACCACAGCTGTCGTGTTTCAGTTTTACTACTGTTGTAGTTGGGATCTCCAGAGCTCAGTACTTCCGTGCTTCCAACACCTCCGTGCCTCCGTGCTTCCAGCAGCTCCGTGACTCAGCATCTCCGTGCCTCAGCATCTCCGTGCCTCAGTACCTCCGTGCCTCAGGACCTCCGTGCCTCCGTGCCTCAGTACCTCCGTGCTTCCAGCACCTCCGTGACTCAGCATCTCCGTGCTTCCAGCACCTCCGTGCCTCCGTGCTTCCAGCACCTCCGTGACTCAGCATCTCCGTGCCTCAGCACCTCCGTGCCTCAGTACCTCCGTGCTTCCAGCACCTCCGTGCCTCCGTGCCTCAGCACCCCAGTGTCTCTACGCACTCCAGTGTCTCTACGCACCCCAGTGTCTTCACGCACCTCGGTGCCTCTACGCACCTCAGTGCCTCTACGCACCTCAGTGCCTCTACGCACCTCAGTGCCTCTACGTACCTCAGTGTCTCCAAGTACCTCAGTGTCTCCAAGTACCTCAGTGTCTCCAAGTACCTCAGTGTCTCCAAGCACCTCAGTGTCTCCAAGCACCTCAGTGTCTCCAAGCACCTCAGTGTCTCCAAGCACCTCAGTGTCCCCAAGCACCCCGTGCCCTTTAGCACAGTTGTACCTGTTATTCTTCACTGATTCATCAGCGCCTTTCCAGTTCTGTCTTTCAGGAGACCTTCAGCGCCCACACGTGCTTCCTGTCTGCCGACCTCATCCTGCATGAGGAGAACCTGGATTCGGCCATCTCTGCCGCGGTTCCTCTTCCCAGTCACCGGAAGAGACCCCGAGTCCACAACACTTCCAAAACCAGGTCAGTGGTGGTATTCGTGTAGTTCTCCAGTCGCCCGCGCAGACTTCGCTAGCACCGGGTTCACAAAAACCTTAGTCATGACAGTAGGAACTGGCCCCATGGACCCGGCCGAAAGTGTTTGTCTGACGCAGGACCTCCTAAGCAATATTGCAGGACGCTTGGAAGGTCTGGAGTCGACTCAGCATCAATTGGCACAGTGTCTGCAGCGGAATTCTTTCTCCAGAGATTCTCTGACCTTCTGCTCTAAGACTCCTGACCAACTGCAGATATTCTACCAGATGTTATTACAGTTACAAGAACTTTTGCCTAGTATTCTCTCTGTAATGCCTGATTTTCTCAGGAATACTACCAACGTTGTTGATCCTGTTTTGTCCCAACCAGTTAATAGAGTCTCTTCCTCTGTGCAAGGAAAAGTTGTTCATCAGAGCTATCCACGGCCCAAGCTCTCTGAAGCTGAACGTCAGCGGCGTAGGGAGCTACACCTCTGTCTTTACTGTGGAAGTTCCGGTCATTTTGTTAAAGACTGCATTCTTCGCAAGCCAGGGAATGGTGACAAATCGCAGTATCACAGTGCTCATGTCTACAAGTCATCCACAGTAGCCGATCCTGCTACTGCTGACGGGGGTATCAAGATGGCTACTCGGAAAGAGACTCAAATTTATGACTGGGGTCCGGTGATTAAAAGACCTTATCCCAAGTTGGGTGTCCAGAGAAGAATATTCAAGCCATTTAGAGTCACAGAGGAGTCAGAGTGTCCAGCCCCAGGGGGGGCGTCCGTGTCTTCAGCCCCAGGAGGGGCGTCTTCAGAGTGTCCAGCCCCAGGAGGGGCGTCTTCAGAGTGTCCAGCCCCAGGAGGGGCGTCTTCAGAGTGTCCAGCCCCAGGAGGGGCGTCTTCAGAGTGTCCAGCCCCAGGAGGGGCGTCTTCAGAGTGTCCAGCCCCAGGAGGGGCGTCTTCAGAGTGTCCAGCCCCAGGAGGGGCGTCTTCAGAGTGTCTAGCCCCAGGAGGGGCGTCTTCAGAGTGTCTAGCCCCAGGAGGGGCGTCTTCAAAATGTCTAGCCCCAGGAGGGGCGTCTTCAGAGTGTCCAGCCCCAGGGGGGGCGTCCGTGTCTTCAGCCCCAGGGGGGGCGTCTTCAGAGTGTCCAGCCCCAGGGGGGGCGTCCGTGTCTTCAGCCCCAGGGGGGGCGTCTTCAGAGTGTCCAGCCCCAAGAAGGGGTTCTTCAGAGTGTCCAGCCCCAAGAAGGGGTTCTTCAGAGCGTCCAGCCCCAGTGAGGGGTTCAGAGCGTCCAGCCCCAGTGAGGGGTTCAGAGCGTCCAGCCCCAGTGAGGGGTTCAGAGCGTCCAGCCCCAGGAGGGGGTTCTTCAGAGGGCACAGCCCCAGGAGGGGGTTCTTCAGAGGGTCCAGCCCCAGGAGGGGGTTCCGAGGGTACAGCCCCAGGAAGGGGATCCGAGGGTCCAGAGCCAGAGGGTCTACAGAGTGCTGCCCAGCCAGAGGGTCTACAGAGTGCTGCCCAGCCAGAGGGTCTACAGAGTGCTGCCCAGCCAGAGGGTCTACAGAGTGCTGCCCAGCCAGAGGGTCTACAGTGTGCTGCCCAGCCAGAGAGCCTTCAGAGCGCTGCCCAGCCAGAGAGCCTTCAGAGCGCTGCCCAGCCAGAGAGCCTTCAGAGCGCTGCCCAGCCAGAGAGCCTTCAGAGCGCTGCCCAGCCAGAGAGCCTTCAGAGCGCTGCCCAGCCAGAGAGCCTTCAGAGCGCTGCCCAGCCAGAGAGCCTTCAGAGCGCAGCCCAGCCCCGTGAAGAGAGGGCTCTTGCCTCAGCCCAGCCCCGTGAAGTGGGGGCTCTTGCCTCAGCCCAGCCCCTTGAAGTGGGGGCTCTTGCCTCAGCCCAGCCCCGTGAAGTGGGGGCTCTTGCCTCAGCCCAGCCCCGTGAAGTGGGGGCTCTTGCCTCAGCCCAGCCCCGTGAAGTGGGGGCTCTTGCCTCAGCCCAGCCCCGTGAAGTGGGGGCTCCTGCCTTGGTTCAGCCCCGGAAAGAAAGGACTCAGTCCGTCCCGGTTCCAGCCGGTCCAGCAATACTCCAGGCCCAGCCTGGTCAGTCCGTCCCGGTTCCAGCCGGTCCAGCAATACTCCAGGCCCAGCTTGGCCAGTCCGTTCCGGTTCCAGCCGGTCCAGCAATACTCCAGGCTCCGCCTGGTCAGTTCGTTCCAGTTCCAGCCGGTCCAGTGTTACTCCAGGACCAGCCTGGTCAGTCTCCTTTGGTTCCAGCCAATTCAAGCATCCCCGGATCCAATCCAGTCCTACTCGTCCAGTCAAAGATTTCTCCAGTTTCAGCCTCTAAGCTTTCGTCTGATGGTTTACCACCTATTTACTTCGATGGAGATTTACTGCAATATGCCGCTTTGGTTGAACAATTTCTGTCTCGGATGGAGTCTGATCCTTCAGGTGCAGTAACTCCTTCCAACGTTACTCGATATCTGTTCCTGGCATTCAGAGGAAGAGCTTTGGAGTGGGCCAACATGCTTTTTGAGAGTAATGATCCTGTGTTCCATGACTTACAGAATTTTAGTAATGCTGTGGTTAAAGAATTTGGTCCTAAACCTATGGAATCTGACTCGGTAAAGAAATCAGGCTCTAAAGGGAATGCAGAAGGAAGTTTGTGCTGTCCTCCCAGGGATAATCTAAGAATCTCCTTCAATAAGAATCCGACCATTAAAATTGCTCATGTTGGAGTCTCTCCTAGCCCAGAGAATTTAAATCTCCAGTGCACCTCATTTTCATCTGCAAACTGTGTATCTATGGGAGATTCATATCTTCCATTAGACTTGGACTCAGACTCTGAATTTGATCCAGTCCATGATGCTACTCCTTTCTTGGGAGCCCCCATGTTTTCTAAGGAAGGTTTTTCTTTACAGGAGATCCCGCGGTCCTTGGTCAAAACCAAACGTTCCCATAAGAAGAAGAGGCATCAACGAAGGTCCTAAATTCTTCTGTATGAATTTCTCAAGTTCCCCTAAGATTAGATGGGTGTCCGGAGTCCACCCTCGAAGAGGGGGATACTGTCACAATCCTGACTGTAATTCTCATATTTGGTGACTTACCCCTGCTTTCTGTCCTGGATCCTGTGTCTTTTCACTCACGGAGTTAAACAGCTTGTCAGCACTGAGTTTCCTGAGTTCTCTGCCTGAGAGGTAATCAGCTCCACCTGTGGTGATCTCCTGTGTGAGGCTGAATTCAGTAATCTAAAAGCAAGCATCCTGTGTTTTGCAGAAGTCCAGGCTTCAGTGTTCTCTTGGCCTGCTAGGCCTCATTCTACATCACAGCCTTGGCTAGAGTAGTCACATGACAGTGACATCACCTAATCCTGCCCACCAATCATCAAGGACCAGGAAGTATAAATCAGGAGGCTGAGTTAGGAATCTGGGCCAGTTCCTCGTGTCACATACAGCCTTGTGAGAGTCTTTATGCTGAGCTCCCTTAAGGTAACCATTGTACCTAAGTTCCTGTGGAAACTCTGTTCCCTTGTTCCTGTATGGTTACTTGTGTGTTGCCATTTGATTTCACCATTTCCCTGAGTCTCAATGTAAAGGCACAGCTGCAATGTTTCGTCTTAAAGGCACAGTACTGAATTCCATGTTCTCCACTGAAAACCACAGCTGTCGTGTTTCAGTTTTACTACTGTTGTAGTTGGGATCTCCAGAGCTCAGTACTTCCGTGCTTCCAACACCTCCGTGCCTCCGTGCTTCCAGCAGCTCCGTGACTCAGCATCTCCGTGCCTCAGCATCTCCGTGCCTCAGTACCTCCGTGCCTCAGGACCTCCGTGCCTCAGTACCTCCGTGCTTCCAGCACCTCCGTGACTCAGCATCTCCGTGCTTCCAGCACCTCCGTGCCTCCGTGCTTCCAGCACCTCCGTGACTCAGCATCTCCGTGCCTCAGCACCTCCGTGCCTCAGTACCTCCGTGCTTCCAGCACCTCCGTGCCTCCGTGCTTCCAGCACCTCCGTGCCTCCGTGCTTCCAGCATCTCCGTGACTCAGCATCTCCGTGCCTCAGCACCTCCGTGCCTCAGCACCTCCGTGCCTCAGTACCTCCGTGCTTCCAGCACCTCCGTGCCTCCGTGCCTCAGCACCCCAGTGTCTCTACGCACTCCAGTGTCTCTACGCACCCCAGTGTCTTCACGCACCTCGGTGCCTCTACGCACCTCAGTGCCTCTACGCACCTCAGTGCCTCTACGTACCTCAGTGTCTCCAAGTACCTCAGTGTCTCCAAGTACCTCAGTGTCTCCAAGTACCTCAGTGTCTCCAAGCACCTCAGTGTCTCCAAGCACCTCAGTGTCTCCAAGCACCTCAGTGTCTCCAAGCACCTCAGTGTCTCCAAGCACCTCAGTGTCTCCAAGCACCTCAGTGTCTCCAAGCACCTCAGTGTCCCCAAGCACCCCGTGCCCTTTAGCACAGTTGTACCTGTTATTCTTCACTGATTCATCAGCGCCTTTCCAGTTCTGTCTTTCAGGAGACCTTCAGCGCCCACACGTGCTTCCTGTCTGCCGACCTCATCCTGCATGAGGAGAACCTGGATTCGGCCATCTCTGCCGCGGTTCCTCTTCCCAGTCACCGGAAGAGACCCCGAGTCCACAACACTTCCAAAACCAGGTCAGTGGTGGTATTCGTGTAGTTCTCCAGTCGCCCGCGCAGACTTCGCTAGCACCGGGTTCACAAAAACCTTAGTCATGACAAACAGTTTCTCAGAATCTGATAGCCTCACCTTGCCTGCTCTACCTGAAGACTGTTAACCCACATTTGGAGTTTTGCTTAACCCCTGCACTTCTGCTACCTTGTCACCTTCAGACACTCTCTGCCATACTGCTGTGGATTTCTAGTATTGTACAGTACTACTTGCTGGCAATCACACCCTCCCATGCTCCTCTGGAGTCACCTACCCCTGCCGTACATACCCTCATTGGCTATTGTATCCAGTACTGCTGAATGTAATCCTGCTGCTATATCCAGTTACCTCAGTCCAGTTATATTTCTGTCCTTAGTACTCAGGGGAGTAGGGCTTATATAATTAAAAGGTGATAACATGAGTATTTTGGCTGCAGCAATTCACCCGCAGTGTTGATCAGCTCTATCCCAGGAGAGCTAACACTTATAATAGGGGACAGGACAACTCCTGCCTGGTAACGCTGAGCCTGCATTGCAGCAAGCAATGGTTCACCTCAGGGACGTGCAGTCAGGGGAGACAGTGCCTCCGCTGTCATTAATGATTAAAATAATACAAAGAAGATATTTATGACATACAGTATATTCTGTGTCATAAATATCTCCTTTATATTAATCTAATCATTAAAAGTAGTTTAAATATGTTTGGGAGGCACCGATCGTGGTGCCTACCATTGTGAATGGGAAAGGGTCTGGAGCAGGGGTAGGGCGGGGGCGGGGCTATGCCATGTGCAGTAAAAGCCCATTGAAAAACTATTACAAAGTGGCACCTACTAAAGTGCTGCCTTGATACATGGATGTGCTTTCAACCCATGAAAGCACGCCCCTATCAGTGAGGCCAGAGTGACTGGCCAGCGGATCCATCACTGGATCCGCTGTCATCACTGGGTGGGTGCGGCGGAGGTGAGGGCGTCATTGGCATTGGGACGCAGCGGATCGGGATGCGGTGCCTCAGCTGCATTTTTAACATTCAAGATGTCCGTCACGAGCCAATCACGGCTCGCCGTGTCATCGCCCCGCCCCCTCTGGCTGACTTCTATAAGTCAGCGCGAGGCAGCGGCGTCAGTCTGACGGAAGTTCTTGATGGGCGGCGGCTATGCAAAAGAGCTTAACAGCCGCCGCCCACCAAGGCGCCGGGAGCCCTGGGGAGGTGGTAGCCATGCAAAAGAGCTTAGAGGCCGCCACCTCCCAGGTGAAGACACCGGAAGCCCTGGGAAGGTGGAGGCCATGCAAAAGAGCTTAAAGGCCGCCGCCTCCCAGGTGAAGACGCCGGAGGAAGACACCGGGACGCCCTGGGAAGGCGGCGGCCATGCAAAAGAGTTTAAAGGCCGCCGCCCCCAGGTGAAGACCCTGAATAATACATTAAAAAAAAAAAAAAAGTGGTGTTTTATATTAATATTTTTTCAGGTGGGCTACAGGTGCCAGCGGGCCCCTTATGTCCGGGCATGATGGCACTTGTGGTTCTCCAAGTGCCAGCATGCTGGGACCTGTAGGCCACCTGTAAAGAACAATATTAGCATACAATGAACCCCGCACCCACCGCCACCAGGGGTGCGGGGCATAACACTGGGCTATCAGCCCAGTGCTGGTTGTTGCTTTATTTTCTGGGAGCCCCACATTCTGAGGAATTCCAGCCCTGGGCTGACAGGCTTGGGGGGCTGTTTAATGTTATGGCAGGGGAATCCCACACTGAGTGTCTCCCCTGCTATGGCATTAACTCCCCCCCCCCCCCCACACCTTTGCCGGCCGGATCAGCCTAGTGCTGGTTTTAGTGATGTATGGGGGAACTACACATTTTATTTTTTTGTCCAATTTGGGGGGGGGAGTTCGGTTGGCTGTCAGTGCCTTCCCAGCCACTGACCTCACCGCACGTCACTGGTTCACCTTCTGCTGCTGGTCTGATCCCCTATCCCAGGGACCATGGTTACAGAGAGCTCAGACTCGGAAGGAACCCACCAGTGACCGCTGATTATGCATCACAGCAAACGTTACTGCAGGGTCAGCTGAGTCTCAGTGAGTTCATCTCACCCTGACCCGTCTGTGTCACACAGCCTATCTGGACCCCGGCCGATCCACTATAGGCCTTGCTCCCTGTAGACCTGGTCTCAGCAATTCAATTACTGCAAGCTAAACAAAGAGCTCTGTCCAATCACCAGGACCTGGGGGGCACAGGAAGACATATACACTTCGCCTGGAGGGTACATGGAGACAAAGAAAAACTGGACTGAAGGTTATACAATTGACATGAAGGATGATAAACAGCAAAGTGTTTTTTTGTACACCAACCCTGTAATGTGCTGGTAGGGTTTCCTTTTACATTTTATGTTGTAGTTGTGGTTTTTCCTGTACTATACCACCGTTTAGAGAGAGGAGTTATGTGTTCTCAGTTGTCATTAGGCTGTTTACTATAACTGCCATTGAGGGGTCTATGTAATAAGCCTTGTAATAAGGTAAAGTGGATGGAGATAAAGTACCAGCCAATCAGCTCCTAACTGCCATGTTACAGGCTGGGTATGAAAAATGACAGGAGCTGATTGGTTGGCACTTTATCTCTATCCACTTTATATCTCTCCATGGCTTAGAACATAGACCCCTTAGTTCCAGATCACCCTCCTGCCCACATTATTTGTCTGTTGCGTTGTGAAGAACGGTAAAGAACGGTTGGTGGCCTGTTAATGTTTAGTTTAGGTTTAGTAGGTGCACTCTCCAGCTCATGACGTGATAGTAGGTCATTAGTCCTGACTAGGAAGTGGCCACACCACCTGGAAGGGCAGGTTCTGTTATTGCGAGAGGTGGACACCAAAGTTTGATTTGTGTGGCTGATTGTGTTTGTCATGTCCTTTCTTTAATATCGCCACCTATTTTATTATGAATTGGTCAATAAAATTTGACATTATGTTAAATGTTAGCACTGTTGTCTGTGTCTTTATTTATAATTGTTATGGTATTTTAGTGAATATGGATAATGCAAGTGACATACAGGGCAGTGCACGGGATACACCGTTGGTGAGTTTCTGAGCTTGCACTTTTACGGCAGATTTCCACTTGTGTCATTGTAACCACGCAGAACAGAACAAGAACTCAGAAACTATTTACATGTTAACGGATTAGTATTTAATGTAAAAAATGATACAGTAACATATTTTAATTGATGTACAGCATACAGAAAACAGATTTATTTACACATTATTCCAAAGTTTCAGTTTACAAATATTTAGTATTTTTGCATTAAATGCACTTGAGGAATCTGTCCAGCAATAGTCATATTACAGCGATAAGCACATTGGGGCTCATTCTGCGTCACACGCTGCGGTGACTACTTTAGCGTCATCACGTCTGCGGATGTACTGTATGCTAGTATCAGCCCTTCCCCTGGTGTACAGGCGTGTGTCTGACTGTGCAAGGCCTGGGCAGACACTCTGTGCGTCTTTAGATGCAACAATCCCACTCTGTGCGTCTTTAGACACAACAATCCCACTTTGTGCATCTTTAGACACAACAATCCCACTCTGTGCATCTTTAGACGCAACAATCCCACTCTGTGCGTCTTTAGACACAACAATCCCACTCTGTGCGTCTTTAGACACAACAATCCCACTCTGTGCGTCTTTAGACACAACAATCCCACTCTGTGCGTCTTTAGACACAACAATCCCACTCTGTGCGTCTTTAGACACAACAATCCCACTCTGTGCTACTTTAGACACAACGATCCCACTCTGTGCGTCTTTAGACACAACAATCCCACTCTGTGCTTCTTTAGACACAACGATCCCACTCTGTGCGTCTTTAAACACAACAATCCCACTCTGTGCGTCTTTAGACACAACAATCCCACTCTGTGCGTCTTTAGACCCAACGATCCCACTCTGTGCTTCTTTAGACACAACAATCCCACTCTGTGCGTCTTTAGACCCAACGATCCCACTCTGTGCGTCTTTAGAGGCCACTATCGGATGCACCACCAAACTTGCCCCGTCCCATGCTAGATGCAGATTCTCCATCCGGGTATGGCCCCCAATGTTAGCGACTAAGCGCCTGAATTCGCAACCAGATCTGCGACACGTCCAAAGCACTCCGGCAACATGCTTATAAGACGGTACATCGCCATGCCTCTTAATAGCCGTCTCCCAATCACAACCCAATACATTTCTAATCCATTTTGGAGACCGTGCGTCTCAAAGGCAACCGGGTGTATACAAACCGCAGGAATCATGTGCTGTGCAACTTATTAGCAACTTAAGATGCATGCGCAGTTCAAAAACCTTGATCATTGTGTGAGTACCGCCATTACATATAACTCAGAATCTGCCTCATACTGCCAGATTGCTACATGGAAATGTGTGTGTCGTTGGAGTGTATTACTTGGCACATTTGTGATGTTAAACAATAAACAAGAAAAGGTATAAAGACCATGGGAAAGTACACTCTCGTAGGCATGAGCTCTATAAACTTTACACAAATATATATGTACTGTATACGTGGCAGAAATAAGATATTATTTACGTGGTGTCATTTGCTCTGTACCAATCACAAGCTGCTATTAGACATTTCAGGCTGTATGGATGCTCTCTGCAAACTTCAACGATAACTCGGTGTGTAATTGGGACAACATTTTCTCTCATGTCCACCAGCCTTTCCAACACAACAGGGAGGTTGCATGAAGCCCTTTAAAAGAATGGAGAAGTTGCCCATAGCAACCAAATCAGCTTCTATAATTTTATAGGACATACATGCTAGCTACAAGCTTGCAACAGTGTCTCAAATATTTAATTCTCAGTATTTTAGATGTGTGTGTGTGTGTGTGTGTGTGTATCTCTCTCTCTCTATATATATATACAGTATACACACCACCATTAGCTGCTTTATAGGAAGCAAGCATGGAATACAATAATACAGTAATAGACTGTTAGTAGGTGTATTTCATGAGAAATACTTGACTGAAACAACATTGGGTAACGTGATATGAAACGTTTTGGGATGTTATAATAAGCATGTTTATTCTTATCAGAATCTCCCTCTTATGCAAGACTGGGTTAGTGTGTTATAGAGTTTTCTCTGGATCCTTGTATGTAACAAGCCCTTCTTGGGAAGGCAGATCACAGAGTGACTTCCGGATAAATAGGAACAATGGTGAAGGCACGCACACAAAAAAATAAATGACACAAGTACTGAAGTTTCAGAGTCTATATCCAGCACTTGTATATGCACCCTGGCAAAAGCACTGGAAGGTCACTGAAACATTGGTCTCATATAAGTGACAGCATTTTGGAATTTTACCAAGGCGGCATGGAGAGACTGAATAATGTCAGAGAACCAACATAGACGTAATACAGAGTCTCAGTATATACACACACATTAACATAGATACACATACACAATATAGAGAGAATGAGTTGGTCCCATACACATGTAGCAGATCTATTCCTCTTGCAGTTGTACCCATCACATACTGAAAGTTGAGGCAGCCAGTGAACCATTGACATCCCTGAGGCATGAGCCTTGTCTTGTGGTCAATAATAGTAATAGAAAGCGCACATTTCACAATGTCTGTAGTTAGCAGATGGATTATTTGTAATCTTAAAAACTGCCAAAAACAAGAAATGTAACATATACTGTATATCAACACAGTATTGTGTGTGTGTGTGTGTGTGTGTGTGTATGTGTGTATGTATATATATATATATATATATATATATATATCTAGCAGTCAATTTACCGGCTGATAGGATCCGGGCTGTCAGGATACCAATGCCGGAATCCCGATACTCTGTGAAATATCGGCGGTTGGAAATTCCGACCACCGGCTGGAATCTCCACTTGGGCCCAAAGCGTGGCGAGAGCAGCGAGCCCTCGAGGGGACGTGCTACGCTCGCATGATCCTATATTATATATATATATATATATATATTCAAAAAGAAGGAGCGCTCCTAGCGTGAGGATCATCGTGCCGCCAAGAAGCACCTTCTATATGCGGTGAAGTCCGGTTTTATTTTGCATGTGTCATACTTACGGTGGTTTATACCGCCGCTTGCGGTACGTGTTTTTACCGTATGTGTGTCGAATCAGTGTAATAAATTACAATTTTAAAACTGATTTGCACTATGGAGCGCTCCTTCTTTTTGATTTGATTACAGAATAAATTACCAACTGTGGATATTGGTGTGTAGAGGAGCTGCCGATTCCAAGAATCTTAGTGCAAAAGGGGACATATTGGAATCCATTGGAGATTGTGGACAGCTGAAGCTGGGACTTGTTGTTCTACAAAAAGAACTTGCAAAGAGGACTGGTATTTGCGCATAAACTGTTTCTTGTTTTTATATATATATATATATATATACACACACACACACACACACGTACGTACGTACGTACGTACGTACGTACGTACGTATGTAGATAGACACACACGTACATGCATGTAGATAGATTCCCACTGTATATAAATCATTAAAACAATGACTAGTGAAATAAGTGACTTGTGACTAGTGAAATAAGTCCATTGCTAATAATTGATAATACACATAGAGTAGATGGCGTAGGCATTGCTTTTGATGTGTATTACTCTGTACCGTGTCTTTAAATATTAATTAAGTTTCTGCACTGCTATTTCATTGGGTGAATCTAGACCACAGCTAGGGCATTTTATCTTTATTTTAGTAGTTGGTTAACTGTTGACTTGCCATAAATACTGGTAGTTGTAGTTCAACAACATGTAGGCATCGCCCGACCTTAGCTAGTTTTAATTAGAATTAAGAGCAATCGCTTGGATGCTCAGTGTTCTGTTCAATTGTCCAGTTCAATGCATGCTGAGATGATAAACCATGGAAAATGAATAAGGAGCCATCTAACTACAGTCCAGCATATCAGACAGGATTCCTCAGATCTAATACACATCCTTCGCTGTGTCTGCCTATAATCAGCCGCCACCGTAAATGACCTAACAGTTCTAGACAAGTCACATAAACTCACATAAGAAGATTATAAAAAGAAAAACTGCTGCAAATTTGGCAGATAAGTAAAACTTTATAAAATAAAAGATTGTAATTCTTTTACTATATTACAAAAAGATTACTGTTATATACATAATATTATACAGTGCAGAAGTGATTGTAATAAAGGTACTGTGTAATCATTCAGTTTGACCATTGAGAACTAATGTCATACCTTCAATCTTCATTAGGAGCACTTCTGTATTATAAGGAATAATACCCCCTATTATTATATGGTCACAGAACTTGGTGACTTTTAATTTCTATATAATGTACATAAGGGAATAAAGTACAAATTTTCAAGGGTACAAAAAGCGAATCTTTGCGCTCCAGCACTGACTGACGGCTTACATGGGTCTTCATTTTGCAGCAGGGTCATTTGGTGGCTTTAACTTGTATGTACTAAAATATGAGACAACTTGTTGTGGAACTTCTGCCAAGACGCTCTGAGCAAGAGCCTCCTTCGGAGCCTGAATTCAGGAGAGGAGAAAGAAGAAAAAATGACTAGATGGAACCAACAACACATTTTATAGTATAATACAGTAAAATAAACCAGCTATATAAAAACCATGCATAAGGACGATCCTGGTGCATTTAATGTGACAGCTGTCGGGATCACGGCGGTCAGGATACCGACGCCGGAATTCCGCCAGCTGGAATCCCGGTGCAACAGGACTACTGACAGACGGCATCCCGCCCGCCAGTAAATCATACGGATACCGTCTCAATGAATGTTTTAGGTGACGTACTCAGTTCACATAAATGCTGCAGGCTGTAATTTTAGGTGACGTACTCAGTTCACATAAATGCTGCAGGCTGTAATTTGGAGAATGCTGCGACCCCAATCTCACTCAATAACTTAGGAAGTGATTACATTGATAATCAGTAATAAACTGAGAGGGTAAATTAAACATTACATAGCGGAATCACCCTCTCTACAGTACAGTGGTTGGTGGTTGATGAACATATCTGTGAAATTTGTTGTTTCTCAGCTTTCTGATGTTTGGATTTGACATGTAACATCTGGCTTTTAGGAGAATAATTACAGGCAGTGGCGCATTTTGCCTGGGAGGGCAGGGATACAGAACCCCTCCACCCCAGTACAATCTAGCACCTACGGGGACTGCCTAGCTGTGGTGGTAGCTTGCCATTGGAAGTGTAGCCTGCTAATCACATTTAACAGGCAGCCACAATGGTAGGGGTTTTCTCCCGCTGTGATTGCTATTCCTGTCTGTGATAACATGTACGCCCCTGCTCTCATGGTAGCCTCACTCGGCTTCTAAGTGCTGCGTAGCATTTACAGACCCCCTCGGCCAGCCAATGTAGAAGCCACTGACTACAGGTACAGTATGGGATCTCTTATCTGGAAATCCATCATTCAGAGATTTCTGAAAACCAGTGAGTGCATGGAAAAGTGTCATACACACAGACATCGTCATCACGTCTCCTATCGTCATCAAATGTCTCCTAAAGTCACTGAGAGGAGCACTGCTAAACTATTAGTAAAAGGGGAAAGCGAGGGCCAATATGTTGAGTGACTGGAATACTCTTAGATTTTAAACATGTCCCTCTAAATTATGGTGATCCGGAAATCCCGGAGTCCTGTACATCCCAAATATGAACACAAAATCCATGGACATTTCCTCCTAAAATGCAAAAGGTTCTGATACAGAAAATAGACATTAAAAAGATAGTCATTAGGTCGACAATCAAGAGGCTGACCGGGTCAAAAGGTCGACAGTCAAAAGGTCGACAAAGGTCAACAGGGTCAAATGGTCGACAATAAAAAGGTCGACATGGGTAAAAGTTTGACACAAAAAAATGTGGGTGTTTTGTGTTTTTAAACATTTTTTACCCCATTTTTTTTTAAATGCGTCCCCTCGCGGGATTGCTGTGCTTCAGGCACGGTGGCTCGCTCGGCTCATCACAAGGTTACTAATGGTGATAGTTTGTGATATGGATAGTCAATTTTGTGAAATGCGTCCCCTCGCGGGATTGCTGTGCTTCAGGCACGGTGGCTCGCTCGGCTCATCACAAGGTTACTAATGGTGATAGTTTGTGATATGGATAGTCAATTTTGTGAAATGCGTCCCCTCGCGGGATTGCTGTGCTTCAGGCACGGTGGCTCGCTCGGCTCATCACAAGGTTACTAATGGTGATAGTTTGTGATATGGATAGTCAATTTTGTGAAATGCGTCCCCTCACGGGCTCGCCTCGCTTTGGGCTCCGCTCTCCACAAGGTTACTAAAGGTAATAGTTTGTGACATGGATAGTAAATGCAGCAAACGCTGTAAAAATGTAAAAGCCCTAAACAAAAAGTGTCGACCTTTTCACCCTCTCGACCTAATGCATGTCGACCATTAGTGGTAGACCTACTGACTGTAGGCCTTTTTAGTGTAGATCTATAGATCGGATACCAAATGCAAAAGCCTATTCCTAGCGAGATGAATATTAAACCTACCTTAGCAAAATCCCTGAAAGGTACAAACTGGACAATGTCTCTTATGGCCATCTCCCCGCTGGGCGATCGGAGACCACCATT
The DNA here is from genome assembly GCF_028390025.1 of Pseudophryne corroboree. Classification (NCBI taxonomy): domain Eukaryota; kingdom Metazoa; phylum Chordata; class Amphibia; order Anura; family Myobatrachidae; genus Pseudophryne; species Pseudophryne corroboree. Next base: position 731,277,834 of record NC_086448.1, on the reverse strand, counting down.
GTCACCATCCAAAAACTCCATGGCACTAAAATCAGCTCCTCCAACACCAACTATTATGATGGACATCGGTAGTTTAGCAGCATTGACGATAGCTTGTCGGGTCTGATCGAGATCAGTTATCACACCATCAGTGATGATCATAAGCACAAAGTATTGCTGAAAATACACAATAATATTATTACGCATGTGATATGCCTGTAAAGAAATCAAATTTTCTGGATTTACAGGTTTTTTTTTTTATTTGGGCAAATTGTTCCTAAATGAATGTGTATTGTTATTAGAGATGTGCGCAGACCCCTGTGTTTTGGTCCTAAATAATCATCATGTTTTGATTTTGTAAAACCTTCTTCAAGTGTTTTGGGTTCAGTCTTGGATCTGGGTTTCTTTAAAATTCAAAACAAAACAAAAAAACGGTTAAAATCATGTAACTCGCTCTTTAAATCAGATTTCTGAACTTGAGGAGAGACCTAACTCAGACTCTTTCCACTCGGATCACCAAAAAAGATCTGAGCAGTTGCTTAGTTCTACTCAGATCCCCACAGTTCGGTTGTGTTAGGTTTTTAACAAAACTAAACTGCTCATCTTGAATTGTTATTTACTATGCTGCCATATGTACAAATGTAGAAAACATTAAACATATCAACGCCTCTTTTTTGCAGTACTACACATAGGGGTAAATTTAACTAAAATCGATCTAAATCGCTATTGTGTTTCAGGGCCTGATCATTTTTGATACTGAGTTTCAAATGTTATTAAATGTGTGGTTTAGCCCCTGAAATATAACACCAATTTATATCGATTTAAAATAGAGTTAAAATCAGCCTTTCGTAAATTTGCCCCTATTTAGGGAAGTATGTTGCATTGTTGGGTTTCCCAAAGCATAATATTGAAACTACCTGCAATATAATTTTCTGCCACAAGATGGCACCTTCAGTGAATGACATTGGGGGTCATTCCGAGTTGTTTGCTCGCTAGCAGATTTTAGCAGCATTGCACACGCTAGGCCGCCGCCCTCTGGGAGTGTATCTTAGCTTAGCAGAATAGCGAAAGAACGATTCGCAGAATTGCGAATAGAAAATTCTTAGCAGTTTCTGAGTAGCTCCAGACCTACTCACAGATTGCGATCAGCTCAGGACGTTTCGTTCCTGGTTTGACGTCACAAACACGCCCTGCGTTCGGCCAGCCACTCCCCCGTTTCTCCAGACACTCCCGCGTTTTATCCTGGCACGCCTGCGTTTTTCCGCACACTCCCAGAAAACGGCCAGTTTCCGCCCAGAAACACCCACTTCCTGTCAATCACACTCCGAACACTTCAACGATGAAAATTCTTCATTCATACATCAGTAAATCTACTAAGTTTTGTGCTAAAATACTAACCGCATGCGCACTGCGTACCATGCGCATGCGCATTTTTGCCTTAATCGCTCCGTTGCGAAAATCGGCAACGAGCAAACAACTCGGAATGACTACCATTATGCAGATATACTTTGGGGATGATTCAAACCTGATCGCTGGGCTGCAAACTTTGCTGTCCTGCGTTCAGATGGTCATCGCCCCCAGGGGGAGTGTAAATTCGCCGTGCAAGTGTGCGACTGCATGTGTACGCCGAGCTGCAAAAATCCACTTTGTGCAGTCTCTGCGCAGCCCAGGACTTACTCCTGCAGTGCAATCACATCAGGCTGATCGGGGCGGAGCTGACATCAGACACTCTCTCTGAAAACGCTTGGACACACCTGCGTTTTTCCAAACACTCCCAGTAAACGGTCAGTTGCCACCCACCAACGGCCTCTTCCTGTCAATCACCTTGCGAACGCCTGTGCAAATGGAATTTTCGCACCATCCCGTCGCTGACCAGCGATGCCCATTGTTGTTGTCCAACGCGTGTGTGCATTGTGGTGCATACGCATGTGCAGTTATGACCTGATCGCCCGCTGTGCGAAAATGCAGCCTAGCGATCAGGTCTAAATCACCCCCTTTGTGAATAAAATTACTAGTTTTCTGCTTCTACTAAAATTATTAAACTGAGGTTTGCAAAGACGTAAACTTCAGTCTCTGGCTGAAAAGACACATGCAGCTGAATAGCAGAGAACAGCAAGTGACTTACAGTAGCCTCTGCTCAGACCATAGGTGTATTGTATAATTACATGAAAATGACAAACATAATAATAATGAAAACACAGATTTCCACATATCCACAATCAGCACCAGTGCTAGACAGGCTGAGCCTGATTTAATGATAACACGGGGTCCCCCCGGTATAGTGAAATTCACCCCAGGCTGGTAGTGTCTTTATGGAAAAGGGGGCTTGTAAAAAAACATAAGACAGCTACAAGAAGCTACTAGCCCCGATAAGAATAGCACTGCTGCTTATCCCAACTCTTTTATGGACAGGGCCTGATTCATAGCCAGATTACGGAGGGGGATGCAGGGCATACTGTACCCCGGGCCCCCCTCTGTCAAGGGCACCCCCAGCCAGAGCATACTGACATTACTAGCTCTCCTTCTTGTGCAGCAGCAGAACCAGGCTGCCAGAATGTGAGCAGGACAGTATGCATTGCAGGCATAGAAACAGTAGTATCAGGTTTCAAGAGATACCGACAGAGCTTCCTGACCAGAGGAGAGATAGCAGAGGGGAGAGAGCTGTAAGTGACCCAGGGATCCCGGCTTCTCCTTCCGCCTGGGTGTGAGGGTCCTGTGTAACCGGTTATTTAATGAGAGCGTTCATGTCTAGACAGAGACACACACACACAGCATCCTCCTGAGTCCTGCCCCAGTGTGTTATAAGTACAGAGGCTGCTGCTATTGCATTTTTGCAAGATAAATTATTGATTTTATTTTCTACAGTATGTGTATTTTAAGCTTAAATTGTCTTTGTGCACTGCAGGAAAACATTATCAAATAGTTATCTCTCTATTATGTTGAGATATAAACAGTACCCATGCCTTATTAAACTATTAGTTTAACTCTAATATACACCATCGGTTTATATTTAATATACACAATCCATACACCCCAACATGGCCCATTCCAAGAGGGACAAAATGCTCTCTACCTGGACTACCCTCTTAACTTATAATTGTAATAATGTTTGTTGAAATACCTTTTTTATCAATGAAATAGTTCAACACATGTGATGCCAATCATACATTAAAAGGGAAGTCAAGGTAGAGAGCATTTTATCCCTCCTGGAATGGGTCATGTTGAGAGGTATGCACAACCTATTTTCTCTAGCATCCATAAGGGATATTGGGGACACATTAGTACGATGGGTATAGAAGGGGTCCAAAGGAGCCAGTGCACTTTAAATTTCTTCCAGTGGGTGTGCTGGCTCCTCCCCTCTATGCCTCCTCCTACAGGCAGTTTAGAAAAAAGTGCCCTCAGGAGAGGATGCACACTCTGGAGCTCCAGAGAGATTTTTTCAGTTTCTTTTAAAACTTTATTATTTTCGGTATGCTGTTTGGGCAACAGCATACCTGTGGCGTGGGAGTTGGGGGGGGGGGGGGGGGGTCGGGGGGGGATGATTACCGGCCTCTTGAGGTGCAGAGCCGCTTCCCCGCTGCAGGACCACCATCCTGAGGGGCTGTTTGTTCAGCGGGGCACTGCGTCTGGGCTGTCGCAGTCGCACTCCCCTAACGCTGCTGAAGGCGATCGTCGGTGGTGAGTACAAACCTGGGGATCCCGCTAGGGGGGTTCCCCGATTCATGGTGCGGCAAAAGCGCGGGTGAGGCGTACAGGTCTCTCCTGGGGGGGACCCGCTGTAGCCCCTGTGTGACACTGGCTGACATGTGCTGTACTTAACATTTATGTGACACTACAGCACATTTAGGAGACATAGCCAGTATAAATATGTACAGTAGCTTCGGTGCCATTATGGGGGCGGAGCTATATCACAGCAGGCTCAGCTGCATTTTGGCGCCTTCCTCTGCATAAGCTGCAGCAGCCTCACAAAGATCCTGCAGACTGTCACACGCTGGATCACTGGTACAGGGTGTTTGAGTAGGTGGAGAGACGCTATTTGTGCACAATATTCCTCTAGGGGAATCCTAGTTAGAAACAGTTTAACTGATATATCTACAGTATATAAAAATGCTGACAGCCTCACTGGGGCTCTTCAGCGTTGGTGTGCTGGTGTCCCCTCTTATTCTTTGTCTCCTCTCACATGCAATAGGGCAGGCTTATTTGTAACTCAGTCTGTGTTGTTTGTGTTATTGTGTGTTACTCCATAATGGTGAAACAAAAATTATGCAATGTTTGTAATGCCAGATTCTCCCCTCTCTCATCTGGCTCCTTATCATGTGAGCAGTGTAGTCAGTCATCACAAAATGCTAACAATGTGAGGGAGAGTCCAGAGCCCTCCTGGCTGGGGGCTATCAAAAATGTGATGCCTGAAATGTAATCTCAATGAATTGCTAATGCCAATAAAACACAAGAACTGCAACATGTAGTAGCAAGTCTAGCTGCAAGGGCTGATGCCCCCCATCCCCCCTGTCTACTACAGGTGCACATAAACATGCTTTACCTGCACTCCTATCAGATACTGATGATGATATACAGGATGATGGAGATGATGTGGACCCCATAAGTTGGGACTCAACCCCTGCATAGGGTATTGAACCCCTCATTTTGACTATAAGGGATGTGCTAAAGCTCCCCCTGAAGGACACTACAAATCAGCAGTCATTTTTCCTCCCACAAGACAAACTGACAGTCACTTTTCCTGATTCCAAGGAATTAGATGATTTGTTTAAATTAGCCTGGAAAACTCCCGATAAAAAATATCAGGTGTCAAAACGATTTTTGCACACATTTCCCTTTGTCCCTGGAGGCAGAAAGTTCTGGGAAGAATCTCCGTCTGTAAATGTCTCTGTCTCTTGCCTTTCCAAAAAGGCGGTACTCCCTGCCCCAGGATCCTTTACGGTAAAGGACCCGGGGGATAGGAAAATTGAGTCCACACTGAAATCTATATACACTGCTGCAGGTGTATCTCAAAGACCAGTCATTGCAGGTTGCTGGATGACACATGCAATTCATTCCTGTGCTACTCAAATTCAGGAGGGTCTCTCGAGAGATATGACCCTGGTTACTACAGTTACTTTTATAAAACACATTCACGACATGGCTAGAGTCCTCTGTGACTCCCTAAAAGAGATTGACAATATTAATGCTAGGACCACTGCTATGGCTGTATCTGCACGCAGAGCCATATGGTTGCGTCAGTGGATTGCAGACGCTGACTCCAATCTCTTCTCTTTACAGGTGAATGGCTCTTCGGAGGTTCATTGGATGCATGGATTTCCAAGGTTACTGCTAGAAAATCCATGTTTCTTCCCTCTGGGACTCCGCCTGCTAGACGTACCTACTCGGGACCGTCTACCCACTCCTTTCGGTCCACCAGATTTCGATCTAGGGCCAGGGGTGCCTCCAACGCAGCTAGAGGCAACAGAGGTAAGCCTAAGAAACCAGCCGTTGTCGGCTCTCAGGAACAGGGCACCAGTTCAGCTTCCGCGAAAGCTTCAGCATGACGATGCCCACCCACCCCGAGAGGATCTCGTGGTGGGAGCTCGGTTACGTTGCTTCAGCCATATCTGGGAAGGTTCCTGCAAGGATGCCTGGGTAAGGGACCTCATCTCTCAGGGTTACAAGCTGGAGTTCGGCGGTGCTCCTCCCCAACGATTTTTCAAATCAAGCTTACCAGCTTTGGAAAATATGCGTGTTATGCTGCTACTGGCCATCACAAAGTTGGTCCAGTCCCAGGTCATTGTTCCAGTGCCCTTGCATCAACAAGGACACGGTTACTACTCCAACCTATTCGTAGTACCAAAACCAGACGGGTCTGTGAGACCCATTTTGAATCCTTGAATCCTTAAGTTACTGATAGTTATGTGTGCTAAGACCGCAAACACTGCCAATTTAGTCATTCCAAATGAATTGGTTTTATCATCTGTCACATTTTGTAGGCTGCAGTTCTCACTGCAACCTTATATACTCACAGTGACTCAATGACAATCCATGTGGTTAGCTGTACTATTGAAAGTAAAACTTTGTGATTAATGTTAACATTATGGGACTTAAGGGCCCCATACACTGGAGCGATTATGCCTGATTTCAGCCCAATTCGGGCATTCAGGACAATATATTGGGTGAAATTGGGCATTTTGGCTTTGTATCCGATCCGATCCAAAGCACATTCCCGTGAGGGTCGGATCGGATCCCCTAGATCGCTAGTGCTGCACTCGTGATATATCGGTTCCCGCAGGCATGGCTGGGATCGCATAACATATATTGCATGCAAAATGTGTCAAATCGTATGGAATCGTATGGAACCACTCCCGGGAAGCTCCCGGTAGAGTTCAAGGGAAATCGCCCCTACTTCAGCCTCTAGACATATCGTTCTACTGTATGGGGCTCTTAAGAGTTAGAAGAGAGCAAAAAACTAGCAACTTGCTCCTGGAGCAAAACATGTTGCATTGCAAGGGGTGCAAATACATTTATTTCTTATATGCAAAGAAAAATGTAACAAACTGAAAAACTTTGTTTTTACACTGAAAGAACGGGCCCCTCCCAACTATAAATCTCTGTACATTTTATCTGTCCCAAATGCAATGCGACATGGTTTTGCCAAGGTGCTATTTTTTTTTTTTTGTTTTGTTTTACTTGCTCCTAACTCAGAATCAGTCCCTATCTCTGTAGAAATATTAATGCATGGTGGCATGCGATGGCATCAGGAATACCCAACATTGGGAGATACTTTGCCACTTGTTACAGCTGTAGCTCACTCTCTCCTAACAGAAATACAGGTTGAGTATCCCTTATCCAAAACGCTTGGGACCAGAAGTATTTTGTATATCGGATTTTTCCGTATTTTGGAATAATTGCATACCATAATGAGATATCATTACGATGGGACCTAAATCTAAGCACAGAATGCATTTATGTTTTATATACACCTTATACACACAGCCTGAAGGTCATTTTAGCCAATATTTTTTATAACTTTGTGCATTAAACAAAGTGTGTGTACATTCACATAATTCATTTATGTTCCATATACACCTTATACACGCAGCCTGAAGGTCGTTAAGTACAATATTTTTAATAACTGTGTGTATTAAACAAAGTTTGTGTACATTGAGCCATCAAAATACAAAGGTTTCACTATCTCAGTCTCACTCAAAAAGTCCGTATTTCGGATATTTGGATATGGGATACTCAACCTGTAATACACAGCATATTATACATTAGTGTGATATGAGGGAGAACCGATGGCAACAAGTGGGGTAAAGGTGAGTATTGAACCAAAATTCTGCCACACCCACTGGTTCCTAACTATGGGTGCCAGGTCACATGACAGAGAGCTACATAAAGCCAACCCCACTCATTCTCATCTGGAAGCTGCAGAAATATACATTGTAGAAAAAGAAAAGTTCACTCTTACATATTTCCAGTAAGATAAAAAGCACAAATGTTTCTACACAAATCGGCCAATATACATGGTAATTAGCAAATGAGACAGCACGGATGGTGTGATGGTTAGCATTACTGCCTCACAGCACTGGGGTCTTGGGTTCAATTTCTACCAAGTCATTAAGAGGGAGATGTATTAAGCCTTGGAGGGAGAGAAAGTACCAGCCAATCAGCTCCCTAACTGCCACGTTACAGGCTGTGTTTGAAAAATTACATGAGCTGATTGGCTGGTAATTTCTCTCTCTCTACATTATCTCTCTCCAAGGCTTAGTACACCTGCCCCTAACTATATGGAGTTTGTATGTTCTCCCTGTGCTTGTGTGCATTCTCCCACAATCCAAAAATATACTAATAGGTTTATTGGATTCTGACAAAAAATGAATCCTAGTGTGTACAGGGACTTTTTCCACATTTTGTTATGTTACAACATTATTCCAAAATGGAATAAAATAATTTTTCCCCTCAAAATTCTACACAGAATACCCCATAATGACAACATGAAAAAAGTTTTTTTGAGATTTTTGCAAATGTATTACAAATAAAAAACTAAGAAAAGGAGATTTATGGTAGACTTACCATTGTTAAATCTCTTTCTGCAAGGTACATTGCTTCCACAGGGAAACATTGGGGTGTAGAGGTGGATCTTGATCCGAGGCACCAACAGGCTAAAGCTTTAGACTGTCCCAGGATGCATTGGGGACTCCTCTATAACCCCACCTCCAGGCACTATGAGCTCAGTTTCGCTAACCAGTCCAATGCAGGAGCAGGTAAAAGCGAAGGTAGATGTTAGTCACATAGAACCACGTTCTCACGACAGGAGAAGGGACTAGCGGCTAATGCCGTACAAACCCATAGAAGCTAGGTGCGTCAGGGTGGGCGCCCTGTGGTACCAATGTACAGTACCTCGCAGAAAGAGATTTAACAATGGTAAGTCTACCATAAATCTCCTTTTCTGCAGCGGGGTACATTGGTTTCCACAGGGAAACATCGGGGATGTCCTGAAGCAGTTCCTCATGGGAGGGGACGCGCCGTAGAGGGTATGAGAACCCGGCATCCAAAGGAAGCATCCTGGGAGGCTGAAGTATCTAAGGCATAGAACCTAATGAACGTGTTCACTGAAGACCACGTAGCTGCCTTGCACAATTGTTCTGTGGACGCGCCACAGCGGGCTGCCCAAGAAGGTCCAACAGACCGAGTAGAATGGGCTTTAATAGCAGCAGGAGTTGGGAGTCCAGCCTGTGCATAGGCTTGTGCAATCACCATTCTAATCCATCTGGCCAAAATTTGCTTATTTGCAGGCCAACCACGTTTGTGAAAACCAAAAAGTACAAAAAGAGTATCTGACCTCCTGATAGAGGCAGTCCTCTCCACGTACATACGGAGAGCACGTACCACATCCAAAGACCGCTCTTTGGAGGACAAACCAAAAGAGATGAAAGCCGGAACCACAATCTCTTGGTTAAGGTGAAAAGATGACACCAACTTAGGTAAATAACCCTGGTGAATTCTAAGAACTGCCCTGTCGCTGTGAAATATCAGGAAGGGTGGATGACAGGACAAAGTGCCTAGGTCTGATACCCTCCTGGCAGAGGCGATAGCCAGTAGGTACAGGACCTTGACCGTAAGCCATTTAAGGTCCACTGACTCAAGAGGTTCAAATGGAGACTCTTGCAGGGCATTCAGGACAACAGACAGATCCCATGGAGCCACAGGAGGGACATAGGGAGGCTGAATCCGTAACACAACATGAGTGAAAGTATGAACGTCAGGAATAGACGCAATTTTTCTCTGAAACCACACCGACAAGGCAGAAATATGAACCTTGAGGGAGGCCAGACGAAGGCCTAAGTCCAGGCCTTGTTGCAGAAAAGCCAGAAGTCAGGAAGTTCTGAATGTGTATGCATCGTAATTCTTAGCAGCACACCAGGTGAAGTAAGAATGCCAAACCCTATAATAAATCCACGCAGATGCCGGTTTGTGGGCCTACAGCATAGTTTGGATAACCGCCTTGGAGAATCCTTTTGCCCTCAGGAGTGATGCTTCAAGAGCCACGCCGTCAAAGCCAGTCTGGCCAAGTCCGGGTAGACACAAGGGGCCTGAACGAGGAGGTCTGGGATTTGAGGAAGTAGAAGACGGCACTCTATCGATAGACCCTGCAGGTCTAAGAACCAATGCCATACTGGCCACGCTGGAGCGACTTGAAGTAGTATTCCTCCTTCTTGTTTGAACTTCCGCAGTACCCTGGTCAGGAGTGACACTGGAGAGAACACGAATGGCAGCCGAAAGTTCCATGGAATTGCCAGTGCGTCCATGAACGCTGCTTGAGGATCCCTGGTTCTTGATCCGAAGACCGGAACTTTGTGATTGTGTGGAGATGCCATCAGGTCTACATCTGGTAGGCCCCACTTGTCCACTAGGAGTTGAAAGACTTCCAGTTGAAGATTCCACTCTCTGGCGTGCACGTCCTGATGACTGAGGAAATATGCTTCCCAGTTGCGGACTCCTGGAATGAACACTGCCGATATTGCTGGCAGATGGCGTTCCGCCCAACAAAGGATTTTTGACACTTCCATAATTGCTGTGCGGCTTCAAGTGCCGCCTTGATGGTTTATGTACGCCACCGTGGTGGCGTTGTCTGACCGTACTTGAACAGGCCTGTTCTGTATCAAAGGCAGGGCGAGAGACAAAGCATTGATCACTGCCCGCAATTCCAGAATGTTTCTCGGGAGGAGTGATTCCTCCATGGTCCGCCGACCCTGGAAAGAGTGTTGCTCCAACACCGCGCCCCAACCCCTCAGACTGGCATCCGTAGTCAGTAGGACCCAGTTGGGGATCCAGAAGAGACAGCCCCTGCTCAACTGCTGGTCCTATAGCCACCAAGTCAGCGACAGATGAAATTCCGGAGTCAAGAAGATCATGTGAGACCTGATCCGATGAGGTAGGCCGTCCCACTTGGAAAGAATTAACCTCTGCAGAGGGCGGGAATGAAATTGAGCGTACTCTACCATGTCGAAAGCTGACACCATGAGGCCTAGTACTTGCATCGCCGAGTGTATCAACACTTTTGGGCGAGAGAGAAAGTATCTGATCACTGTCCTGAAGTTTCAGGACTTTGTCTGGAGACAGAAACAGCCGTTGACTGTGTGTCTCCAGCAGTGCCCCCAGGTGCACCATGCTCCAAGCAAGGACCAGCGAGGACTTCTTCCAGTTGATGAGCATCCCATGGGCTTGTAGGAAGTTTACCGTCAGTTGTAGATGACTGAGGAGGACATCGTGGGAGATCACCAGAATCATCAAGTCGTCCAGATACGGCAGGATCCTGACTCCCTGGCGATGGAGCTGAGCCGTCATCACGTCCATAACCTTGGTGAAGATCCAAGGGGCCGTGGCCAGTACAAACGGCAGAGCCTGGAATTGATAGTGAAGGTTGCCAATAGCAAACAGCAGATATTGCTGATGCGATATGGCAATAGGTATATGCAGGTAAGCATCTTGTATATCCAGGGATACCATACAGTCTCCGGGTTCCATGGGCAGAACAATTGAGCATAGTGTTTCCATATGGAACTTGGACACGCTCACAAATTTGTTCAGTGATTTGAGGTTGAGTATAGGCCAAAAAGGCACACTAGGTTTCGGGACTAGAAACAGGGTCGAGTAGTATCCTCTGCCCCTCTGGGACCACTCCTGTATACAACCACTTGTAGAGCTTGCGCCTTCAACGGATCCGAAGGGATAACCGTTGTGCAGAACTGGCGAGGGGGACGTCTCTTGAAAGAGACTGCGTACCTGTGAGAGACACTTCTCGCACCCATGCGTCTGAAGTGGACTTTAACCAGGCCTGGATGAATCCCCGAAGTTGGCCTCCCACCCTGGGGTCCCCCAGGGGGAGGCCCGCCCCGTCATGCAGCAGGCTTGTTGTGTTTAGAAGCAGGCTGACAGGCGACCCAGGATTGTTTGCCTTGGGCTTGGTGGTTTTGGGAGCACGAGATTGTCTCGGGAATGCCTGACCTTTTGCTTTCCCTTGAGGCCGAAAAGTGGTACCTTTTGCGGGATCAGTACGAAATCCCGCTGGACGGGATCCCAGCAGGCGTAATATCGACACCGGAATCCCGACCAGCACAATCCCGGCAGGGGGGCGAGCGCAACGCAGCCCGTTGCGGGCTCGCTGCGCTCGCCACGCTGCGAGCACGGTGCCTTGCTATGCTCGGCACACTAATTTATTCTCCCTCTATGGGTGTCGTGGACACCCACAGAGGGAGAATATGTCGGGATTGTGCAGGTCGGGATTCCGGTGTCGGTATTTTGATCGCCGGGATTCCGTCCGGCGAGATGTTGGACGCATCCCCCTTTTGCCTTCTGTGCAGAAGGATTAGTATTCGGGAGAAATGCAGTCTTAGCAGCCGCTAAGTCAGTCACAATCTTAAAAGGGAGTACCTCCGAGGTCTTTTTAGAGTCCAGGTGCACCTTCCACGCCCTCAACCACAGAATACGGTGAGCCAGGATGGACGTAGTCGATGCCTTGGCTGCCAACACACCTGCCTCAGAGGACGCCTCCTGACTGAAATAGGCGGCAGTGGTAATGTGAGACAGGTACTGTCTGGCATTGTCAGATATATCCTGAGGCAGCTCTTCCTCTAATGCCTGAACCCATGCTTTAATTCCTTTTGCAGCCCAAGAGACTGCTATAGTGAGTCTATGCACAGCACCTGTAAGGGAGTAAATAGACTTCAGGCATTCTTCCACCTGCTTATCTGTCGGTTCCTTCAATGAGGTGACAGTGGTGACAGGCAGAGTAGATGACACCACAAGATGGGGGACATGGGAATCCACCGGCGGTGAATTTTCCCACTTGTTACACATCTCAGAAGGGAGAGGATAACGAGTACCATCTTTTTAGATAGGGAGAATTTCTTTCCGGCGAAGACCAGGGTTCTTGATGTAGGTCAGAATGCGGTAATAATGTTTTAGTTACCCTCTGATGTTTAAACTTAGCAGATTTCTTAGAAACTGTAGTGGAATCCTCATCATCATCATCAGTGATCTGTAGGATCTGCTTAATAGCAACCACTAAATCAGGGACATCAACCTGAATAGTAGATTCCTCGTCAGAAGCAACTGTATCAGTGTCTGACGGGTCAGTATACTACACATCCTCATCAGAAGAATCTTCAGAGAGATTAGTGGATTGTGAGGAGGAAGTAGCCCGCTAAGATGACCCCTTGACATGAGAGTGGGTTGGGGTAGGTTTATGTCTAACCTAATATTGATTCAATTGCTGCAACTGGTTAGACAAATTATCCGCCCATGGCAGATTTACCATAGGGACAATATATGGTTGCAATGACACAGGAGGTCCCATAGGGGACGTAAGGCGTTACAAGCGTATTGAGCATCGTTGAGAACGCCGCCCAAGGTGGCTCCTGATTGGTTACAGGAGCTGCGGATTGACTGGGAGATGTATGGCACACAGTACACAGACCTTCATACAAAGCTTCCCCCTAAGGCAAATCCCTGGTGCATGCGCTGCATGATACAGAAGCGTCTGTGGATTTCCCGCCCTTTGTGTTAGACATTTTAGTGAATGTAACCTCAGAGCATATGAGTACGATACAGCCAGACAGAGTACAATACCAGCGAATAAATCCCCTAGTATGTGACAGCGTACACAGTACACAACACCAGCGACTAAATCCTGTACTATGTGACTACGTACACAGTACACAACGCCAGCGAATAAATATGGTATTATGTGACCGAGTACACAGTAGAATACACTTGACGGTAAATACTGTGAAGCACTATATATATGACCCAGACGCACCTAGTCCCTTAGGGTACAGAATACAGTGATAGCTAAGGCTGGGATACACTGAAAGTGAAATCCACACAGCAGATACAGGCACACACAGTCACAGTGACAATGCAGATAATTATTTTAGTAAGACAATAAAACTGCACTGGACTAGTATATGTACATATATAACAATGCGCGGTCCGAAACCGGATGTATATATCAGAATACTCGTACAATATATTCTGGCACAGGTACACTTGTTCTTAACTAACGAAGTCTTAATAACGACATTTAGAATACTTAAGTATCTGTAAAATCACGACGCAGATGTACAGGCGGATTGCCCTGCAGTCCCGGAGACCAGTCGCAGCTAACCATAGAAGATGGCGCCCAGCGTCACAGTCAGGGAGTGAGGGAGAGTGTGAGGCAGTTCCATGGCGGGAACACCAGCAGTAGATGGCGCCCGGAGCTGGGGGAGGGGCTATAGGTCAAGCGTCTTCTCCCCTATGCTAGTCCTCACCACCTGGTACTATGGAGTCTTATTAAAGAGGATATAGAGATATCCGACCTGTACTCCTATGCCCTGGTGGATATAGTGGGGTCCCTGCTCTGTTAGAGTGTCTCTGCCAGCGTCGCAGTCCGTCTCCTTAGACTGCGACCGGAACGCAATTTAATGGCGTGTCCCGCCTGGGGGACCCTCTTACATCCTTCCTTCAGTAGCAGCCACGCGAACCAGGACAGCGTCTACGACCATGCGCCTAAGTCGGAGCGTCTCCGCTACAAGTACCCGGGAACAGAGCCAGCGGGAGTATGCGACACAGCTGGGGAGGTGATGGAGCCGCAGCACAGAATATCACCCTGACATGTAAGTGATGCGTCCCTTGAAGTCTTCTAAAAGCTTTTTCAGGGCTGCCCAGTGCAGTCCCCCCTGTTAAGTGACCTGCTTCTGCAGTCACCAACTCGAAACTGAGCTCACAATGCCTGGGGGCGGGGTTATAGAGGAGGCCCCAATGCATCCAGGGATAGTCTAAAGCTTTAGCCTGTTGGTGCCTGGATCAAGATCCATCTCTACACCCCGATGTTTCCCTGTGGAAACCAATGTACCCTGCTGCCAATAATCACATGTACATAAGCATTCACAGCCTTTGCCATGAAGCTCAAAATTGAGCTCAGGTGCATCCTTGTTCCTACAGCTTAATTGGAGTCCACCTGTGGTAAATTCAGTTGATTGGACATGATTTGGAAAGGCACACACCTGTCTATATAAGGTCCCACACTTGACAGTGCATGTCTGAGCACAAACCAAGCATGAAGTCAAGGAATTGTCTGTAGACCTCCGAGACAGGATTGTCTCGAGGCACAAATCTGGGGAAGGGTACAGAAAAGAATCTGCTGCTTTGAAGGTCCTAATGAGCACAGTAGCCTCCATCATCTGTAAATGGAAGAAGTTCGGAACCACCAGGACACTTCATAGAGCTGGCCGGCCATCTAAACTGAGCGATCGGGGGAGAAGGGCCCTAGTCAGGAAGGTGACCAAGAAACCGATGGTCACTCTGTCAGAGCTACAGCATTCCTCTGCGGATAGAGGAGAACCTTCCAGAAAAACAACCATCTCTGCAGCAATCCATCAATCAGGCTTGTATGGTAGGGTGGCCAAACGGAAGCCACTCCTTAGTAAAAAGCACATGGCAGCCCGCCTGGAGTTTGCCCTGAGAGGCTCTCAGACCATGAGAAACAAAATTCTGTAGTCTGATGAGACAAAGATTGAACTCTTTGGCGTGAATGCCAGGCGTCATGTTTAGAGGAAACCAGGCACCGCTCATCACCAGGCCAATACCATCCCTACAGTGAAGCATGGTGGTGGCAGCATCATGGGATGTTTTTCAGTGACAGGACAGGAACTGGGAGACTAGTCAGGATAGAGGGAAAGATGAATGCAGCAATGTACTGAGACATCCTGGATGAAAACCTGCTCCAGAGCGCTCTTGACATCAGACTGGGGAGACGGTTCATCTTTCAGCAGGAAAACGACCCAAAGCACACAGCCAAGAAATCAAAGGAGTGGCTTCAGGACAACTCTGCAAATGTCCTTGAGTGGCCCAGCCAGAGCCCAGACTTGAATCCGATTGAACATCTCTGGAGACATATGAAAATGGCTGTGCACAGACGCTTCCCATACAACCTGATGGAGCTTGAGAGGTGCTGCAAAGAGGAATGGGCGACACTGCCCAAAAGATAGGTGTGCCAAGCTTGTGGCATCATATTCAAAGACTTGAGGCTGTAATTGCTGCCAAAGGTGTATCAACAAAGTATTGAGCAAAGGATGTAAATACTTATGTACATGTGATTTCTTAGTTTTTTATTTTTAATAACTTTGCAAAAATCTCAAAAAAACTTTGTGTGTAGAATTTTGAGGGAAAAAATGAATTTATTCAATTTTGGAAGAAGGCTGTAACATAACAAAATGTGGAAAAAGTGAAACACTGAATACTTTCCCGATGCACTGTAAATGGCCAAATACTGTATCTATGTAAACCAATGTGGACTATGTGTGCGCTATATAAATAACTGTTAATATATAACTAAAAAAAGTGAGGATAATTAGTACAATGATATTAATTTCCTTGCATAAAGCTTATTTCTTTAAAAAAAAAATTGTAACCGATCTTCACCAAAACACCAGATAAGACTCTCTACAGGGAGTCTAGTGCTCCAATATAAATGTATTTATATTCATAAACATAACTGAGCGTTATTACACTGCTGCTTACCAGAAGTAATGCGTGAATCATAATGGGTCATTTACTGTAGCCAGAGGCGCAAAGGCAAGTGCCCATGAATTCTGTGGTGACATCACAAAGGTCTATTTGCGCCCCTGTTTCCATGTAACTGCACTTGTGGTAATATGCATGGTGAGGGAATACTACACAGGATGGCCGGTGGGCAATGAGCATTTCTCAATGCCGCGGTATAGACGCAATATAATAAGATATTGCAATGAGTTGGTAAGGATGGAGCTTGTGCATACATGAACCAATCCTGCATTATGTGCACCATCTTGGAGAAAAGGTAACCAGGTGCATTGCTCCATGCAGACACTAGACACAATTACACCACACAGACGTAAACCAATGCATGTAATAAAAGGGAAATTATTTGTCACCTGAAATAGAGGCAGCCTGATGTCCCCTTACTGTCAGGAACTACAGTATATGAAACATGAATGCATGTCAAAAATGAAGTATATTGGGGAAAACCAAAATGAATAAGACGACTGGTCACAAAGTCACAGGAGCCACGATCTGTGGTAACAGTTTGCATTGCGTGTACAACGTGTGCCATGGCATTTCATCGTCCAAACCACAACGGATGCATATAAAGACAGTGAACTTGAACATATATGAGCAATGCATGTGTATACACTAGAGAACAGCACAGCAGTGATCAGGTCTGAACTGCGCATGCGCCGGAGTGCGTCGGCACATGCCAGACAGCAGACGGCTGTCTCAGCCCTGCGATCGCCTCTGCCTGATTGACAGGCAGAAGCAGTCGCTGGGCGGGCCGGTGGCGTTTGCCCACCATTTAGTGGGCGAGGTCTGGGCAACGCAGGCGTGCCCAGACCGTTGGGGGGGCGAGCCGCGGCGGCTGCGTGACATCACAAGCAGCCGCTGCGACCCGAGCAGCGGCGAGTAGCTCCCTGCCAGCGCGCAGGAGTAGCGCTTGAAGGGAGCTACTCTTCCAGTACAAAAGCATCACTGCTGTGCGATGCTTTTGTATTAGTGTGGGGGGGGTCTGGCCTGACATGCTGGGCAGACTAGCCCTGTGCTGGGTGTGTCCCCTCATGTCAGGGAAGCTGATCGTAGATGTGCTAAATTTAGCACATCTACGATCAGGTCTGAATTAGGCCCCTTGTACAGACTGCAAACAGATTCCCCCCTCACCCACCAATCCTATCTGGCTATTCTGCAGGACAGGGTTATACAACTTGCGGCCCTCCAGCTGCTGTGGAACTACACATGCCCACATGCCCTGCTCCAGAATTAGCATGCCCTAATAACAAAACTGTGGCGAGGCATTCAGGAATACGTACTGTAGTTCCAGGGCAGCTGGAGGGCCGCATTTTGAATACCCCTGCTGTAATAGGTTACACAGGGAGAGAAGGAGGGAATTACAGAAACGTCTTTAGAGAGACAACCATATACTGCTAATATTTTCTGCACACATTCTACATTTTTATTGGCAATGGTCATAGAACACTTACAGAGGCCGTCTGTTGTTGTGCAGCAGCTGCAGCAAATCTGGCGACATTATTAATGATTGGAGAGAAGTTGGTGGGTCCGTATAGTTTAACTTGAGGGAGACATTTGCGGTACGCATCTATAATCCCCTCAATACCTGTGATTGCGAGAAGACGAGATGTGAGAAAATAACACTGTCGGACGCCATGGACAGTCACATAGAATGCCATATACCTGTATACAGCAACTGGGGCCAAGTGTGTATCTCCATTACCCACAGCAGTACTAAGTAATAGTGATAACTCCTGTGTCAGGGAACCCTGACTGGCCTGTGCCATATACAGGAAGTGACATAAATGTTTTGGCTCTTTTAAGGCCACTTTTGCTCAACAATAATAGAGCATAGTGCTTCCCTTACATCACTGTTGCCCAGACCCAGGGTTCCCAATTACCATTTTGTAACATTTAGAATACACAGAGTTGATAACGGTCTACTGCAGTAAACATTATACATAGAATAGGATGTTATTCACACTTTGCTTGGTGCATCCTATGTCACCCACTAAGTCAGCAGAGTTACTCAGAACTTCACATAAAGGTGGTCATTCCGAGTTGTTCGCTCGTTGCCGTTTTTCGCAACGGAGCGATTAGGTAGAAAATGCGCATTCGCATGGTACGCAGTGCGCATGCGCTTAGTTATTTAACACAAAACTTAGTAGATTTACACAAGCTCGAGCTACGTTTTTTCAACACTCGATTGATCGTAGTGTGATTGACAGGAAGTGGGTGTTTCTGGGCGGCAACTTGGCGTTTTCAGGAAGTATGCTAAAAACGCAGGCGTGCCAGGTAAAAACGGGGGAGTGGCTGGCCGAACGCAGCGCGTGTTTGTGACGTCAAACCAGGAACTAAACGGACCGAGGTGATCGCAATCTAGGAGTAGGTCTGGAGCTACTCAGAAACTGCAAAATATTATTTAGTAGCAATTCTGCTAATCTTTTGTTCGCTATTCTGCTAAGCTAAGATACACTCCCAGAGGGCGGCGGCCTAGCGTTTGCAATGCTGCTAAAAGCAGCTAGCGAGCGAACAACTCGGAATGAAGGCCAAAAACAACAGTGCAGTTTATAAAACTCAACTATATATTAAAATGTCAATGATATTTGGCTGTGGGTGTTGTATTATGCCTGACAACATAAGCTATTATATCAGTGCATGCCAAAAGTACATCATTTAATTACCTTCCTCCCCAAAAAATAATTTTAAATTAAAAACGCTGGAAGTTTCCTGAATGGACAGGTTGCGTCAAAGACTAGAGGTTCCTACACACTGAGCAATGTTTTCAACAATCAATTTTTATCGATCAACGATATTATTGATGGTCGATTTACCTACACACTGGACAATATCGATGGTCAATTTAGATGATATGAGAGTACATACATCTATATTGTCCAAATTGACTGGCATGTATAAACGATGCTCGATCAATGATGAATGATTGTGGGCACGTGCATCGTTCATCATTGATGCATCCACACTGCAAGATATGAACGATATATTGTTCATTTATGAATTATATCGTTCATATCTTTCAAGATATCGTCCAGCGTGTAGGCCCCTTAAACAGCTTCTGATCGTGTTTATCCTCGATATTTAAAAGGGCAATGCTTTTACAAGCTGTGTCTGGTGAGTAAAATGATTGCCCTTTTAAATATCGGGCATAACCCTGATCAGTAGCGGGTTTGTAAATAAACCCTAAATGATTTTTAAGCAAAGTGTCTATACATTATGCAAGTATACACTTATTGTGCGATCCCTTACCAGAACAGAAAGGGTTTGATGGGTTAAAATTTATTGGGAACTCGTGTGAAACCTGAAAGACAAACAGATCTCTCTCATTAATAGTTTCATGGCTTCAAAACACACTTAAGATACTCTACGAGTGTGAAATAATAAATACCTGGGAATTATAGAAAATGTTTTAACTTTGTTGTTTATAAAAACATAAAAGTAAAAATAGGATTTTAATACCGTAGAGGATGCTGGGGTCACCATAGAACCATGGGGTATAGACGGGATCCGCAGGAGACATGGGCACTTTAAGACTTTCAAAGGGTGTGAACTGGCTCCTCCCTCTATGCCCCTCCTCCAGTTATAGGAACTGGGCCCAGGGAGACGAACATTTCGAGGAAAGGACTTATTGTTAAACTAAGGTGAGATTCATACCAGCTCACACCACAAGCATGCCGCATCACGTGGCATTCAACAGAACACAAGTCAACGGTATGAACAATTTCAGCGACAGGCTGTAATACAACATGTGTGTAACCACAACTACTAACTGCAGATACAGTACGCACTGGGACGGGCGCCCAGCATCCTCTACGGACTAAGAGAAAAGGATTTACTGGTAGGTATTAAAATCCTATTTTCTCATACGTCCTAGAGGATGCTGGGGTCACCATAGAACCATGGGGTTATACCAAAGCTCTAGAAAGGGCGGGATGACTCTGCAGCACCGATTGACCACACTTGAGGTCATCATCAGCCAGGGTATCAAATTTGCAAAACTTTGCAAAAGTGTTTGAACCCGACCAAGTAGCTGCCCGGAATAGTTGCAATGCCGAGAACCCCCGGGCAGCCGCCCAGGACGAACCCACTTTTCTAGTAGAATGGGCCTTCACCGTTTCCGGCAACGGCAATCCAGCCGTGGAATGAGCATGCTGAATCGTATTACAGATCCAGCGTGTAATGGTCTGCTTAGAAGCAGGACACCCAATCTAGTTGGGAGCATACAGGACAAACAGAGCCTCTGTTTTCCTAATCTGAGCCGTTCTGGCGACATAAATCTTCAAAGCTCTGACCACATCCAGAGATTTTGACTCAGCGAAGGCGTCAGTAGCCACAGGCACCACAATAGGTTGGTTCATGTGGAAAGAGGAAACCACCTTCGGTAGAAATTGCTGACGTGTCCTCAATTCAGCTCTATCTTCATGTAAGATCAAATAAGGGCTCTTGTGAGACAAGGCCGCTAACTCAGACACCCGCCTTGCAGATGCCCAGGCCAACAGGATGACCACCTTCCAAGTGAGGAATTTCAACTCCACCTTCTGTAAAGGTTCAAACCAATGTGATTGAAGGAACTGCAACACCCCATTAAGATCCCATGGTGCCACTGGAGGCACAAATGGAGGTTGGATGTGCAACACGCCTTTCACGAAAGTCTGAACTTCTGGAAGGAAGGCCAATTGTTTCTGAAAGAAAACAGATAAGGCTGAAATCTGTACCTTAATTGAGCCCAATTTTAGGCCCGCATCCACACCTGCCTGTAGAAAATGGAGAAAATGTCCTAGCTGAAACTCTTCCGTAGGAGCCTTCTTGGATTCACACCAAGAAACATATTTTCTCCAAATACGGTGGTAATGTTTAGACGTTACTCCTTTCCTGGCCCGAATAAGTGTGGGAATGACTTCACTGGGAATACCCTTACGGGCTAGGATTTTGCGCTCAACCGCCATGCCGTCAAAAGTAGCCGCGGTAAGTCCTAGGTCCTCGCGCAGAGGAAGAGGCCAGGGATCTCCTATGAGTAATTCCTGAAGATCTGGATACCAAGCCCTCCTTGGCCAGTCTGGGACAATGAGGATCGCCCGAATCTTTGTTCTTCTTATGATCTTTAGAACTTTTGGGATGAGAGGAAGTGGAGGGAATACATACACCGACTGAAACACCCACGGTGTCACCAGAGCATCCATTGCAATTGCTTGAGGGTCCCTTGACCTGAAACAATATCTCTGAAGCTTCTTGTTGAGACGAGATGCCATCATGTCTACTTGAGGAACTCCCCAACGACTTGTCACCTCTGCGAAGACTTCTTGTTGGAGGCCCCACTCTCCTGGATGGAGATCGTGTCTGCTGAGGAAGTTGGCTTCCCAGTTATCCACTCCTGGAGTGAAGAGCGCTGACATAGCGCTTGTATGCTTTTCCGCCCAGCGGAAAATTCTTGTGGCTTCTGCCATCGCCACTCTGCTTTTCGTTCCGCCCTGACGGTTTATGTACGCTACTGCTGTTACATTGTCCGACTGGCCAGTACGGGCAGATCTCGAAGAAGATGTTCCGCTTGCAAAAGGCCGTTGTAAATAGCCCTTAAGTCCAGAACGTTTATGTGGAGACAAGTTTCCTGACTTGACCATCTTCCTTGGAAGTTTTCTCCCAGCGTGACTGCCCCCCAGCCTCGGGGGCTTGCATCCGTGGTCACTAGGATCCAGTCCTGGATCCCGAACCTGCGCCTCTCTAGGAGGTGAGAGCTGTGCAGCCACCACAGTAGTGAGACCCTGGTCTTGGAAGACAGGATTATCCTCCGGTGCATGTGTAGGTGGGACCCGGACCACTTGTCCAACAGGTCCCACTGGAACACTCTGGCATGGAATCTGCCAAACTGAATGGCCTCGTAGGCCGCAAACATCTTCCCCAGCAACCGAATGCATTGATGGATTGACACTCTTGCTGGTTTCAGAATTTGTTTGACCAGACTCTGAAGTTCCAGAGCCTTTTCCACAGGAAGAAAGACTCTCTGTAGTTCTGTGTCCAATATCATTCCCAAAAACGACAACCGCGTCGTCGGAATCAACTGTGATTTTGGCAGTTTAGGAGCCAACCATGTTGCTGAAGAACTGTCAGGGAGAGTGCAACATTTTGCACCAACTGGTCCCTGGATCTAACCTTTATCAGGAGATCGTCCAAGTATGGGATAATCGTGACTCCTTTGCTCGCGAAGGAGAACCATCATCTCCGTCATCACTTTGGTGAAAATCCTCGGAGCCATGGACAGACCAAACGGCAACGTCTGACAATTCTGAATTGCAAATCTCAGGTAAGCCTGATGCGGAGGATAAATGGGAACATGCAAGTAGGCATCTTTTATGTCCACCGACACCATAAAATCCCCTTCTTCCAGGCTGGAGATCACTGCTCGGAGAGACTCCATCTTGAATTTGAATTTCTTTAGGTAGAAATTTAGGGATTTCAGGTTTAGGATTGGTCTGACCGAGCCGTCCGGCTTCGGGACCACAAACAGGCTCGAATAAAAGCCATCTCCCTGTTGTGACTGGGGAACCCTGACGATAACTTGATTTTGACACAACTTTTGTATTGCGTCGCAAACTACCTCCCTGTCCGGAAGAGAAGCTGGTAAGGCCGATTTGAAAAAACGGCGAGAGGGAACGTCTTGAAACTCCAGTTTGTACCCTTGGGATACTATTTGTAAAACCCATGGGTCCAGGTCCGAACGAACCCAGAACTGACTGAAGAGTTTGAGACGTGCCCCCACCGGTGCGGACTCTCGCATAGGAGCCCCAACGTCATGCGGGGGTATTGGCAGAAGCCTGGGAGGACTTCTGCTCCTGGGAGCCCGACAAGGCTGGTGATCGTTTACCTCTTCCCCTTCCTCTAGTAGCAAGGAAGGAAGAACCTCGGCCCTTTCTGTATTTATTGGGCAGAAAGGACTGCATCTGATAGTGGTTTGTTTTCTTTTGTTGTGGAGGAACATAAGGCAAAAAGGATGACTTACCCGCGGTAGCCGTAGATAACAAATCATCGAGGCAGTCACCAAACAAGGTCTTACGTTTATATGGTAGAGATTCCATACTTTTCTTGGAATCCGCATCAGCATTCCATTGGTGAATCCACAATGCTCGCCTAGCTGAGACTGCCATGGCATTGGCTTTTGATCCCAAAAGGCCAATATCTCTCGCAGCTTCCTTTAGGTATGCTGCAGCATCCTTGATATAACCCAGCGTCAAGAGGATGCTATCCCTATCTAGGGTATCTACATCAGAAGACCAGTTGTCTGCCCACTTTTCGATAGCACTACTTACCCACGCAGATGCAATGACAGGCCGGAGTTGCGAACCTGTGGTCGCATAAATGGACTTTAACGTAGCTTCTTGCTTACGATCCGCAGGATCCTTAAGGGCTGCCGTGCCAGGTGACGGGAGAGCCACCTTTTTAGACAAACGTGACAGGGCCTTGTCTACAGTGGGGGGTGACTCCCACTTTTCCCTATCTGCAGAGGGAAACGGATAAGCTACCGTAATACTTTTGGGAATCTGAAACTTTCTGTCAGGACTTTCCCAGACTTTTTCAAATAGCGTGTGCAGTTCATGAGAGGGAGGAAACGTTATCTCAGGTTTCCTTTCCTTATACATACAGACCTTTTATCAGGAACAGCAGGGTCCTCAGTGATATGTAATACCTCTTTAACCGCCACAATCATATACTGAATGCTTTTTGCCAACTTTGGATCTCATCTGGAATCGCTATAGTCGAATCAGAGTCCGTGTCGGTATCAGTGTCTGCCAACTGGGCCAACGTACGTTTTTGAGACCCTGAAGGGACCTGAACTTGCAATAACATATCTTCCACAGATTTCTTCCATGCCTGGGTCTGAGACTCAGACTTATCCAACCTCTTACTAATAAGAGCCACATTAGCATTCAAGGCGTTCAACACATTTATCCAATCAGGGGTCGGCGGTGCCGACAGGGTCACCCCCGCAGCCGTTTGTGTCCCTAATACAGCCTCCTCCTGGGAAGAGCCTTCAGCCTCAGACATGTCGACACACGTGCACCAATCACCCACAGACACACCGGGCATATAGGGGACAGACCCACAGTAAAGTCTGTCAGAGAGACACAGAGGGGATTTGCCAGCTCACAACCAAGTGCCAAATCAACGGGTCTGAAACCACTAAGAAATTGCCTCAGACCTGTAGCGCTTTAACTATCATGTATATTGCACCAATTTATACTGTGCCTCCCCCCCGTTTTGCACCCGATACTTGTCAGTGTGAGGAGGACCAGCGCCTCTGCAGCGTGTGGAGAGGAAATGGCGCCGTGCGGAGGAAGCTCCACCCCCTTAATGGCGCGCTTCTGTCCCGCTTTTTAAATATGTATACTGGCGGGGGTTAGGACAGTGCCTTGGCACTAGTGTCCCCTCTGCCCCTCGCCCTGCACCCTGTAGTGCTGTGTGTGGGAGCTTGGCGCGCAGCGTCCGTTCGCTGTGCGGTACCACAGAAAATGCCGTCACTGAAGAAGAAGTCTTCTTTTCTTCTGTTACTCACCTGTCTTCTGGCTTCTGGCTCTGAAAGGGGGTGACATCCGGCTGCAGGAGTGATCATCTAGGCGTACCCAGCGATCAGCACCCTCAGGAGCTAATGGTGTCCTGTAGCCAGAAGCAGAGCCATTGAACTCACTAGAAGTTGGTCATACTTCTCTCCCCTAAGTCCCACGAAGCAGGGAGACTGTTGCCAGCAGTTCTCCCTGAACATAAAAAACCTAACAAAAGTCTTTTTCAGAGATACTCAGTAGAGCTACCCTGTAGTGCGTCCAGTCTCACTGGGCACAATTCTAAAACTGGAGTCTGGAGGAGGGGCATAGAGGGAGGAGCCAGTTCACACCCTTTGAAAGTCTTAAAGTGCCAATGTCTCCTGCGGATCCCGTCTATACCCCATGGTTCTATAGTGACCCAAGCATCCTCTAGGACGTATGAGAAAGAAACAGCAAAATAAAAGTATGCATCTTTATACCACTCACACCTCATACATGTATGACATGTTTCTTAATCTAGATATGCTACCTGTCCTGTCGGTGGGATCTGAGCTCCGAAACCAAAGGCTGGGAACATTTTATCACTGAAAAAGAAAAAGATAACTTGCGTCAAGGCTCCACATTTCATCAACTCTGCATCATTAGTATGTAGATTTATACAGCGTCATGCTCCCACGAAAAGAAACAGTTCAATGTGATTGCATGGTCACCGTCCAGTTACTTCCCAGAAATGCCTATTTCACAGAAAGTGCCCAAATCCGCCAGATCCGTCCAACTCAGAATCTGTCCCTTTGCTTTGATCCCCATTGGATGTTTTTTTTTTCTACGAGGTGCCGGGACACAAAGTATAGTTCTGCCCCCAACACCCACAAAGCACCCCTCCCACCAGGCTGTGACTGGCCCGCAGCCTCATGAAAAGAAAAGCAGGGATGGCCATCAGTGGGTGAAACCATTGAGCGCTGGACATGCACCCACAATGATGAAAGACAGGGGTGTGGTTCGTGATCTCGGCATTCCCCCAAGGTGGTTTCCCCTAGCCGCAAGGCCACGTTAACTGATTTTAGCGGTCTTCCTCCAAGATGTTGGGAGGTATGTGTGTATAGCAGGTATAGAAAATAGTAAACAGCTGATAATAAGAATTTACTCACCGGTAATTCTATTTCTCGTAGTCCGTAGTGGATGCTGGGTACTCCGTAAGGACCATGGGGAATAGACGGGCTCCGCAGGAGACTGGGCACTCTAAAAGAAAGATTAGGTACTATCTGGTGTGCACTGGCTCCTCCCTCTATGCCCCTCCTCCAGACCTCAGTTAGGGAAACTGTGCCCGGAAGAGCTGACACTACAAGGAAAGGATTTGGAATCCAGGGTAAGACTCATACCAGCCACACCAATCACACCGTACAACTCGT
This sequence comes from Pseudophryne corroboree, assembly GCF_028390025.1. Classification (NCBI taxonomy): domain Eukaryota; kingdom Metazoa; phylum Chordata; class Amphibia; order Anura; family Myobatrachidae; genus Pseudophryne; species Pseudophryne corroboree. The sequence goes on along the minus strand of NC_086448.1, from coordinate 731,251,826 downwards.
GATAACTATACCCAGTTAACAGTATGAATAACAACTGAGCCTCACTGAACAGATGGCTCATAACAATAACCCTTTAGTTAAGCAATAACTATATACAAGTATTGCAGAAAATCCGCACTTGGGACGGGCTCCCAGCATCCACTACGGACTACGAGAAATAGAATTACCGGTGACTAAATTCTTATTTTCTCAGACGTCCTAGTTGATGCTGGGTACTCCGTAAGGACCATGGGGATTATACCAAAGCTCCCAAACGGGCGGGAGAGTGCGGATGACTCTGCAACACCGCATGAGCAAACTCAAGGTCCTCCTCAGCCAGGGTATCAAACTTGTAGAAATTTGCAAACGTGTTTGACCCCGACCAGGTAGCAGCTCGGCAAAGTTGTAATGCCGAGACCCCTTGGGCAGCCGCCCAAGAAGAGCCCCCTTCCTCGTGGAATGGGCTTTTACTGATTTAGGATGCGGCAGTCCAGCCGCAGAATGTGCAAGTTGAATCGTGCTACAGATCCAGCGAGCAATAGTCTGCTAAGAAGCAGGAGCACCCAGCTTATTGGGTGCATGCAGGATAAACAGCGAGTCAGTTTTTCTGACTCTAGCCGTCCTGGAAACATAGATTTTCAGGGCCCTGACTACGTCCAGCAACTTGGAATCCTCCAAGTCCCGAGTAGCCGCAGGCACCACAATAGGTTGGTTCAAAAGAAACGCTGATACCACCTTAGGGAGAAATTGGGTACGAGTCCTCAATTCTGCCCTGTCCATATGGAAGATCAGATAAGGGCTTTTACATGACAAAGCCGCCCATTCTGACACACGCCTAGCCTAAGCCAAGGCCAAAAGCATGACCACTTTTTACGTGAGATACTTCAACTCCACGGTCTGAAGTGGCTCAAACAATGTGATTTTAGGAAATCGAACACTACGTTGATATCCCAAGGTGCCACTGGAGGCACAAAAAAGGGGATGAATATGCAGCACTCCCCCAACAACGTCTGAACTTCAGGCAGCGTCTTTCCTAGCCTTTAACAGCGTAGGAATCACTTCATCTGGAACGCCCTTTCCGTTAGGATCCGATGTTCAACCGCCAAGCCTTCAAACGCAGCCGCGTTAAGTCTTGGAACAGACAGGGCCCCTGCAGTAACAGGTCCTGTCTGAGCGACACAGGCCATGGGTCCTCCGAGATCATTTCTTGTAGTTCTGGGTACCAAGTTCTTCTTGGCCCATCCGGAACTACGAATATAGTTCTTACTCCTTTCTTACTTACTATCCTCCGTACCTTGGGTATGAGAGGAAGAGGAGGGAACACATAAACCGACTGGTACACCCACGGTGACACTAGTGCGTCCACAGCTATCGCCTGAGGGTCTCTTGACCTGGCGCAATACTTTTTTAGCTTTTTGTTGAGGCGGGACGCCATCATGTCCACCTGTGGCCGTTCCCAACGGTCTACAATCTGCGTGAAGACTTCTGAATGAAGTCCCCACTCTCCCGGGTGGAGGTCGTGCCTGCTGAGGAAGTCTGCTTCCTAGTTTTCCACACCCGGAATGAACACTGCTGACAGTGTTAGCACGTGATTCTCCGCCCATCGGAGAATCCTTGTGGCTTCTGCCAACGCCATCCTGCTTCTTGTGCCGCCTTGTCGGTTTACATGGGCGACAGCCGTGATGTTGTCTGACTGAATCAGCACCAGCTGGTTTTGAAGCAGGGGTTCTGCTTGACTTAGGGCATTGTAAATGGCCCCTAGGACCAGAATATTTGTGTGTAGGGAAGTCTCCTGACTCGACCATTGTCCTTGGAAGTTTCTTCCCTGAGTGACTGCTCCCCAACCTCGGAGGCGTGCATCCGTGGTCACCAGGACCCAGTCCTGAATGCCGAATCTGCGGCCCTCGAGAAGATGAGCACTCTGCAGCCACCACAGCAGAGACACCCTGGCCCTCGGGGACAGGGTGATCAGCCGATGCATCTGAAGATGCGATCCTCACTTGACTAACAGGTCCCACTGAAAGTTCCTTGAATGGAACCTGCCGAAGGGAATTGCTTCGTAAGAAGCTACCATCTTTCCCAGGACTTGCGTGCAATGATGCACCGACACCTGTTTTGGTTTCAGGAGGTCTCTGACCAGAGATGACAACTCCTTGGCCTTCTCCTCCGGGAGAAACACCTTCTTCTGTTCTGTGTCCAGAAACATGCCCAATATCAGCAGACGCGTCGTAGGAATCAGCTGCGACTTTGGGATATTCAGAATCCAGCCGTGCTGTTGTAACACTTCCTGAGATAGTGCTACACCGATCAACAACTGCTCCTTGGACCTCGCCTTTATAAGGAGATCGTTCAAGTACGGGATAATTATAACTCCCATCTTTCAAAGGAGTATCATCATTTCGGCCATTACCCTGGTACACACCCTCGGTGCCGTGGACAGACCAAACGGCAACGTCTGGAATTGGTAATGGCAATTCTGTACCACAACCTTGAGGTACTCCTGGTGAGGTGGGTAAATGGGGACATTTAGGTAAGCCTCCATAATGTCCAGTGACACCATAAAATCCCCCTCTTCCAGGCTTGCAATAACCGCCCTGAGCGATTCCATTTTGAACTTGAACTTCCTTATATAAGTGTTCAAGGATTTCAAATTTAGAATGGGTCTCACCGAACCGTCTGGTTTCGGTATCACAAACATTGTGAAATAGTAACCTCGTCACTGTGGAAGGAGAGGAACTTTGATTATCACCTGCTGGAGGTACAGCTTGTGAATTGCCGCCAGTACTACTTCCCTTTCCTTGGGAGTAGCAGGCAAGGCTGATTTGAGGTAACGGCGAGGGGGAGACGTCTCGAACTCCATCTTGTATCCCTGAGATACCTGAAGAACCCAGAGATCCACCCGTGAGCGAACCCACTGGTCGCTGAAGTTCCGGAGACGGGCCCCCACCGCACCTGGCTCCACCTGTGGAGCCCCAGCGTCATGCGGTGGACTTAGTGGAAGCAGGGGAGGATATTTGTTCCTGGGAACTGGCTGTCTGGTGCAGCTTTTTCCCTCTACCCCTGCCTCTGGGCAGAAAGGACGCGCCTCTTACCCGCTTGCCTTTCTGAGGCCGAAAGGACTGTACTTGATAATACGGTGCTTTCTTAGGCTGTGAGGGAACCTGAGGTAAAAAAGTCGACTTCCCAGCTGTTGCTGTGGACACGAGGTCCGAGAGACCGTCCCCAAACAGTTCCTCACCCTTATAAGGCAAAACTTCCATGTGCCTTTTAGAATCAGCATCACCTGTCCACTGCCGAGTCCATAATACTCTCCTGGCAGAAATGGACATTGCATTAATTCTAGATGCCAGCCGGCAAATGTCCCTCTGTGCATCTCTCATATATAAGACTACGTCTTTAATATGCTCTATAGTTAGCAAAATAGTATCTCTGTCAAGGGAATCAATGTTATCTGACAGGGAATCAGACCATGCTGCTGCAGCACTACACATCCATGCTGAAGCAATAGCAGGTCTCAGTATAGTACCTGAGTGTGTATACACAGACTTCAGGATAGCCTCCTGCTTTCTATCTGCAGGCTCCTTTAAGGCGGCCGTATCCTGAGACGGCAGTGTCACCTGTTTTGATAAGCGTGTGAGCGCCTTGTCCACCCTAGGGGATGTCTCCCAGCGTAACCTATCCGTTGGCGGGAAAGGGTACGCCGTCAGTAACCTCTTAGAAATTACTAATTTCTTATCAGGGAAACACCACGCTTCTTCACACAGTTCATTCAACTCATCAGATGGGGGAAAAGTCACTGGCTGCTTTTTCTCCCCAAACATAATACCCTTTTTTGTGGTAACCGGGTTTATGTCAGCAATGTGTAAAACATCTTTCATAGCCGTAATCATACATCGGATGGCCCTTGTGGACTGTACATTTATCTCATCCTCGTCGACACTGGAGTCAGACTCCGTGTCGACATCTGTGTCTGCCATCTGAGTCAGCGGGTGTTTTTGAGCCCCTGATGGCCTCTGAGACGCCTGGGCAGGTGCGGGCTGAGATGCCGACTGTCCCATGGCTGTCACATCGTCAAACCTTTTATGTAAGGAGTTGACACTGTCAGTTAAAACCTTCCACATATCCATCCACTTCGGTGTCGGCCCCGCAGGGGGCGACATCACACTTATCGGCTCCTGCTCCGCCTCCACGTAACTCTCCTCATCAAACATGTCGACACAGCCGTACCGACACACCGCACACACACAGGGAATGCTCTGACTGAGGACAGGACCCCACAAAGTCCTTTGGGGAGACAGAGAGAGAGTATGCCAGCACACACCACAACGCTATATAATCAGGGATTTACACTAACAAAAGCGATTTTTTCCTATAGCTGCTTTTATATATAGTTTGCGCCTAAATTTAGTGCCCCCCCCTCTCTTTTTTACCCTTGATGCCTGGAAACTGCAGGGGAGAGCCTGGGGAGCTGTCTTCCAGCGGAGCTGTGAAGAGAAAATGGCGCATGTGTGCTGAGGAAGATAGCCCCGCCCCCTTCTCGGCGGACTTCTCCCGCTTTTTTATCTGTATAATGGCGGGGGATTATGCACATATACAGTTTAAAAGCTGTATTATGTGTCAATTAGCCATGTAAGGTACTCTAATTGCTGCCCAGGGCGCCCCCCCCCCCCCCCCAGCGCCCTGCACCCATCAGTGACCGGAGTGTGTGGTGTGCATAGGGAGCAATGGCGCACAGCTGCAGTGCTGTGCGCTACCTTAATGAAGACCGAAGTCTTCAGCCGCCGATTTTCAGGATTCTCTTCTGTCTTCTGGCTCTGCAAGGGGGACGGCGGCGCGGCTCCGGGACCGGACGATCGAGGTCGGGCCCTGTGTTCGATCCCTCTGGAGCTAATGGTGTCCAGTAGCCTTAGAAGCCCAAGCTAGCTGCAAGCAGGTAGGTTCGCTTCTCTCCCCTCAGTCCCTCGTAGCAGTGAGTCTGTTGCCAGCAGATCTCACTGAAAATAAAAAACCTAACAAATACTTTCTTTTTCTAGAAGCTCAGGAGAGTCCCTAGTGTGCAACCAGCTCGGGCCGGGCACAGATTCTAACTGAGGTCTGGAGGAGGGGCATAGAGGGAGGAGCCAGTGCACACCAGATAGTACCTAATCTTTCTTTTAGAGTGCCCAGTCTCCTGCGGAGCCCGTCTATTCCCCATGGTCCTTACGGAGTACCCAGCATCCACTAGGACGTCAGAGAAAGATAGATTATATACTGACCCCTGTTGGCCTGATATGGTAACACAGCAGCATCTGTATTAAACAATCCAGCCAGTGATTCTTGTTTAGCAGGGATTCCATACACCTGTATCTTCTCCTATAAGTGTTAAAAACCTGTTTTTGTTTAAATCACCTCTGGTCCCTTTGGCCTCACCTAATTTTTGTAATCTTACATACTATTTATTTCTTATTACCTAAATAATACGGCACAAAAGCATTTTTACTGTCATTCTGTCTCTGAAATAGGCGGTACAACTTACTCTCAACAGCCCTGTACAAAACATTTGTGACAATCATTTACATTGCATAAATAAGTAAAGGACAAAGGGGTATATTCAATTGCGGTCAAAAACTGCCGTCTGTCGAAAAGACGGCAGTTTTCGACTTTTTAAGGTCGAAACGTGATTCGACCTATTCAATGCTTTTCGACAACTCGAAGCATTCGACTTGTAGAAAAGCATGTGGATCGGCGGAATAGCTGCCGATACACATGTAAATGTCGAAAACGGGGCCAAATCCGACAGGTTTTGGCCCCCTTTTCGACCATCTCAGTCTGACATCAAAATTATGTCGGACTGAGATGCGGACCCGGAGGAGGCGAGGGGTGGGGGGAGCCGCAGGGAGCCGGGGGGACAGCCGGCGGGCATACAGGGAGATCAGCGCTACAGTAGCGCTGCAGCTGGATGTCACTCACCCACCTGACCTCATGGCAGCTTACACCCGGCTCCAGCACGCTGCTGGAGCCGGGTGGAAGCTGCCGTGAGGTTGGGCGGCTGAGTAACATCCTGCTGCAGCGCTACTGTAGCGCTGATCTCCTCTGGCTGCCGCCGGCTGTCCCCCAGCGGCTCACCCCCCCTTGCCTCCTCTGGGTCCCATCTAAATTCAACTTGAAAAAGTCGAATTTTAGATGGGATTGAATAGGGGTTGTCGGATCCATTCCGACAAATACATGTCGGAATGGATCCGACTTTAATTGAATATACCCCTAAGGGGGAAATGTATCAATCCAAATGAACAGGAAAAGTTGCCCATAGCAACCACGGCTTCTATCATTTTATAGAATGTACTTTATAATACTATCTAGAAGCTAATCGCTATGGGCAACTTCCACTCTTTAGTCGGATTGACACATCTCCTCCTTAGTGTATATACAGTATGTCAATTGCACTGGAAACACCAAGTTAATGTATTTATGGTCTGTAGACAACATTCATTTGGTTTTATAAAAAAGGAGTACTTACGAGTCATAATCCTGAATTACTAACCCAACGGACCACATAGCTTGCAGGTACTCATTGACTCCATTGGGGCTAATGTAATGCAGAGAGTCTGGGGAGCGAGGGTCTCCATTTGATCCAGTAAAGTCAATTCCGACCTATCATAATGAACAGTTCTCAGTACACAAATTTATAGATACTGCTTCCTTTCAAATAATTGCTTAACAAACCGCATTGATCTGTGATTGGTTCACTTTCTTGCAGCTGCAAGACCAAGAGCTTCAGTGTATAAGAGGTCATTTTAATAGACAAACGATATTCGATATTGATTAAATGTTAGTAAATGTGCAATTTAGCCCCTGAAATACAACATCGATTTAGATTAATTTGAAATAGCTTAAAATTTACCCCTAAGTCTCCCTCAATGTTTAAGAAGAAAAAATAAGATTTTACTCACCGGTAAATCTATTTCTCGTAGTCCGTAGTGGATGCTGGGAACTCCGTAAGGACCATGGGGAATAGCGGCTCCGCCGGAGACTGGGCACAACTAAAGAAAGCTTTAGGACTACCTGGTGTGCACTGGCTCCTCCCTCTATGACCCTCCTCCAGACCTCAGTTAGGATACTGTGCCCAGAAGAGCTGACACAATAAGGAAAGGATTTGGAATCCCGGGTAAGACTCATACCAGCCACACCAATCACACCGTATAACTCGTGATATTATACCCAGTTAACAGTATGAAATATAACTGAGCCTCACTGAACAGATGGCTCATAACAATAACCCTTTAGTTAGGCAATAACTATATACAAGTATTGCAGACAATCCGCACTTGGGATGGGCGCCCAGCATCCACTACGGACTACGAGAAATAGATTTACCAGTGAGTAAAATCTTATTTTCTCTGACGTCCTAGTGGATGCTGGGAACTCCGTAAGGACCATGGGGATTATACCAAAGCTCCGAAACGGGCGGGAGAGTGCAGATGACTCAGCAGCACCGAATGAGCAAACTCAAGGTCCTCCTCAGCCAGGGTATCAAACTTGTAGACTCTTACAAAAATGTTTGAACCCGACCAAGTAACAGCTCGGCAAAGTTGTGAAGCCGAGACCCCTCGGGCAGCCGCCCAAGAAGAGCCCACTTTCCTCGTGGAATGGGCTTTTACAGATTTAGGGTGCGGCAGTCCAGCCGCAGAATGTGCAAGTTGAATTGTGCTATAGATCCAGCGAGCAATAGTCTGCTTAGAAGCAGGAGCACCCAGCTTGTTGGGTGCATACAGGATAAATAGCGAGTCAGTTTTCCTGACTCCAGCCGTCCTGGAAACATATATTTTCAGGGCCCTGACTACATCCAGTAACTTGGAGTCCTCCAAGTCCCACGTAGCCGCAGGCACCACAATAGGTTGGTTCACATGAAAAGCTGATACCACCTTAGTAAGGAATTGGGAACGAGTCCTCAATTCCGCCCTATCCATATGAAAATCAGATAAGGGCTTTTGCATGACAAAGCCGCCAATTCTTATACACGCCTGGCAGACGCCAAGGCCAACAGCATGACCACTTTCCACGTGAGGTATTTTAGCTCTACGGATTTAAGTGGCTCAACCCAATGCGACTTCAGGAAATCCAACACCACGTTGAGATCCCACGGTGCCACTAGAGGCACAAACGGGGGCTGAATATGCAGCACTCCCTTAACAAAAGTCTGAACTTCAGGCAGTGAAGCCAGTTCTTTTTTTTGGAAGAAATTGTACAGAGCCGAAATCTGGACCTTAATGGAACCCAATTTTAGGCCCATATTCACTCCTGACTGTAGGAAGTGCAGAAATCGACCCAGTTGAAATTCCTCCGTTGGGGCCTTCCTGGCCTCACACCAAGCAACATATTTTCGCCATATGCGGTGATAATATTTTGCGATCACATCTTTCCTAGCCTTAATCAGCGTAGGAATGACTTCCTACGGAATGCCTTTTTCCTTTAGGATGCGGTGTTCAACCGCCATGCCGTCAAACACAGCCGTGGTAAGTCTTGGAACAGGCAGGGCCCCTGCTGCAGCAGGTCCTGTCTGAGCGGCAGAGGCCATGGGTCCTCTGAGATCATTTCTTGAAGTTCTGGGTACCAAGCTCTTCTTGGCCAATCCGGAACCACGAGTATAGTTCTTACTCCTCTCCGTCTTATTATTCTCAGTACCTTGGGTATGAGAGGCAGAGGAGGGAACACATACACCGACTGGTACACCCACGGTGTTACCAGAGCGTCCACAGCTATCGCCTGAGGGTCCCTTGACCTGGCACAATATCTTTTTAGCTTTTTGTTGAGGCGGGACGCCATCATGTCCACCTGTGGCCTTTCCCAATGGTGTACAATCATTTTGAGGACTTCTGGATGAAGTCCCCACTCTCCCGGGTGGAGGTCGTGCCTGCTGAGAAAGTCTGCTTCCCAGTTGTCCACTCCGGGAATGAACACTGCTGACAGTGCTAACACATGATTTTCCGCCCATCGGAAAATCCTTGTGGCTTCTGCCATCGCCATCCTGCTTCTTGTGCCGCCCTGCTGGTTTACATGGGCGACCGCCGTGATGTTGTCTGACTGGATCAGCACCGGCTGGTGTTGAAGCAGGGGTCTAGCCTGACTTAGGGCATTGTGAATGGCCCTTAGTCCCAGAATATTTATGTGTAGGGAAGTCTCCTGACTTGACCATAGTCCTTGGAAGTTTCTTCCCTGTGTGACTGCCCCCCAGCCTCGAAGGCTGGCATCCGTGGTCACCAGGACCCAGTCCTGTATGCCAAATCTGCGGCCCTCTAGAAGATGAGCACTCTGCAGCCACCACAACAGTGACACCCTGGCCCTTGGAGACAGGGTTATCAGCCGATGCATCTGAAGATGCGACCCGGACCACTTGTCCAACAGATCCCACTGGAAGATCCTGGCATGGAACCTGCCGAATGGAATTTCTTCGTAAGACGCTACTATCTTTCCCAGGACTCGCGTGCATTGATGCACCGACACCTGTATTTGTATTAGGAGGTCTCTGACTAGAGATGACAACTCCTTGGCCTTCTCCTCCGGGAGAAACCTTTTTTCCTGTTCTGTGTCCAGAACCATACCCCGGAACAGTAGGCGCGTCGTAGGAACCAGCTGCGACTTTGGACTATTCAGAATCCAGCCGTGCTGTTGTAGCACTTCCCGAGATAGTGCTACTCCGACGAACAACTGCTCCCTGGACCTCGCCTTTATAAGGAGATCGTCCAAGTACGGGATAATTATAACTCCCTTTTTTTGAAGGAGTATCATCATTTCGGCCATTACCTTGGTAAATACCCTCGGTGCCGGGGACAGACCAAAGGCAACGTCTGGAATTGGTAATGACAGTCCTGTACCACAATTTTGAGGTACTCCTGGTGAGGAGGGTAAATGGGGACATGCAGGTAAGCATCCTTGATATCCAGTGATACCATGTAATCCCCTTCGTCCAGGCTTGCAATAACCGCCCTGAGCGATTCCATTTTGAACTTGAACCTTCGTATATAAGTGTTCAAGGATTTCAATTTTAGAATGGGTCTCACCGAACCGTCTGGTTTCGGTACCACAAACATTGTGGAATAGTAACCCCGGCCTTGTTGAAGGAGGGTACCTTGATTATCACCTGCTGGAAGTACAGCTTGTGAATTGCCACCAGTACTACCTCCCCTCGAGGGCAGCAGGCAAGGCTGATTTGAGGTAACGGCGAGGGGGAGTCGCCTCGAACTCCAGCTTGTATCCCTGTGATACTACTTGCAGAACCCAGGGATCCACCTGTGAGCGAGCCCACTGGTCGCTGAAGTTCCCGAGACGCGCCCCCACCGCACCTGGCTCCACCTGTGGAGCCCCAGCGTCATGCGGTGGACTCAGAGGAAGCGGGGGAAGATTTTTGATCCTGGGAACTGGCTGTCTGGTGCAGCTTTTTTCCCTCTTCCCTTGTCTCTGTGCAGAAAGGAAGCGCCTTTGACCCGCTTGCTTTTCTGAAGCCGAAAGGACTGTACCTTATAATACGGTGCTTTCTTAGGCTGTGAGGAAACTTGAGGTAAATTTTTTCCTTCCCAGCTGTTGCTGTGGATACGAGGTCCCAGAGACCATCCCCAAACAATTCCTCACCCTTATAAGGCAGAATCTTCATGTGCCTTCTAAAGTCAGCATCGCCTGTCCACTGCCGGGTCCCTAATACCCTCCTGGCAGAATGGACATTGCATTAATTCTGGATGCCAGCCGGCAAATATCCCTCTATGCATCCCTCATATATAAGACGACGTCTTTAATATGCTCTATGGTTAGCAAAATAGTATCCCTGTCCTGACAGGGTAATAGACCACGCTGCAGCAGCACTATCCATGCTGAGGCAATTGCAGGTCTCAGTATAGTACCTGAGTGTGTATATACAGACTTCAGGATAGCCTCCTGCTTTTTATCAGCAGGCTCCTTCAAAGTGGCCGTATCCTAAGACGGCAGTGCCACCTTTTTTGACAAACGTGTGAGCGCCTTATCCACCCTAGGGGATATCTCCCAACGTGACCTATCCTCTGGCGGGAAAGGGTACACCATCAGTAACTTTTTAGAAATTACCAGTTTCTTATCGGGGGAACCCACGCTTCTTCACACACTTCATTCACTCATCTGATGGGGGAACAAAACACTGGCTGCTTTTTCTCCCCAAACATAAAACCCCTTTTTTGTGGTACCTGGGTTAATGTCAGAAATGTGTAACACATTTTTCATTGCCGAGATCATGCAACGGATGTTCCTAGTGGATTGTGTATATGTCTCAACCTCGTCGACACTGGAGTCAGACTCCGTGTCGACATCTGTGTCTGCCATCTGAGGTAGCGGGCGTTTTTGAGCCCCTGATGGCCTTTGAGACGCCTGGGCAGGCGCGGGCTGAGAAGCCGGCTGTCCCACAGCTGTTACGTCATCCAGCCTTTTATGTAAGGAGTTGACACTGTCGGTTAATACCTTCCACCTATCCATCCACTCTGGTGTCGGCCCCACAGGGGGCGACATCACATTTATCGGCATCTGCTCCGCCTCCACATAAGCCTCCTCATCAACCATGTCGACACAGCCGTAGCGACACACCGCACACACACAGGGAATGCTCTGACTGAGGACAGGACCCCACAAAGTCCTTTGGGGAGACAGAGAGAGAGTATGCCAGCACACACCAGAGCGCTATATAATGCAGGGATTCACACTACCCACAGTGATTTCTCCCTTATAGCTGCTATAATACACAGATTTGCGCCTAAATTTAGTACCCCCCTCTCTATTTAACCCTTTGAGCCTGAAAACTACAGGGGAGAGCCTGGGGAGCTGTCTTCCAGCTGCACTGTGAAGAGAAAATGGCGCCAGTGTGCTGAGGGAGACAACCCCGCCCCTTTTTCGGCGGACTTCTCCCGCTCTTATAATCATAATGTGGCAGGGGTATTTTACACATATATAGCTTATTAGGCTATATTATGTGTGATTTGCCACTTTTAAGGTACTCTAATTGCTGCCCAGGGCGCCCCCCCCCCCCCAGAGCCCTGCACCCATCAGTGACCGGAGTATGTGGTGTGCACAGGGAGCAATGGCGCACAGCTGCAGTGCTGTGCGCTACCTTAATGAAGACCGGAGTCTTCTGCCGCCGATTTCCAGGGCCGTCTTCTTGCTTCTGGCTCTGTAAGGGGGACGGCGGCGCGGCTCCGGGACTGGACGATCAAGGTCGGGCCCTGTGTTCGATCCCTCTGGAGCTAATGGTGTCCAATAGCCTAAGAAGCCCAAGCTAGCTGCAAGCAGGTAGGTTCGCTTCTTCTCCCCTTAGTCCCTCGTAGCAGTGAGTCTGTTGCCAGCAGATCTCACTGAAAATAAAAAACCTAAAATAAACTTTTTCTAGGAGCTCAGGAGAGCCCCTAGTGTGCATCCAGCTCAGCCGGGCACAAGATTCTAACTGAGGTCTGGAGGAGGGTCATAGAGGGAGGAGCCAGTGCACACCAGGTAGTCCTAAAGCTTTCTTTAGTTGTGCCCAGTCTCCTGCGGAGCCGCTATTCCCCATGGTCCTTACGGAGTTCCCAGCATCCACTAGGACGTCAGAGAAATAAAGTGTTCCAGGCTTATAGCAAATACATGTAAATGACAAACAGTTGCTCATTGAAGGTTTTTTTGCAAATGCCTCTGAAAGCTGTATTTCTGCTGCAGGGTACACTGGGCTCCACAAGGAATGGACAATGGGGTGCAGAGTAGGATCTTGATCCGAAGCACCAACAGGCTCAAAAGCTTTGACCTTCTTCCTAAGATGCATAGCGCCGCCTCCTATATCACTCCGCCTCCGTGCACAGGAGCTCAGTTTGTAGTTGGTGCTTGCAGTGCAAGCATGTAACAGGAAGAGCTGCTCACAGCAGCTCCAGAAAAAGCTTTTTCTGAGGAAAAAAGGAAGACTACAAGGGCTGCAGCAGAGGCACAGATTGTGCTGGATGTCAGTAGACATTGCCTGCTGCAGCTCCATCTCTCCCCCAGCGGCGCTGTACACTCCCGAGCCCTGGTTGCCGGGTTACTACAGCAGGAGGCTCCGGTTTTCTTCTTGTCAGGCACACACGACGGGGGCTCTCCGGGATCGCGTGGCTGCGCTTCAGGAGGTGGTAAGTGGGTCCCGCTTGCGGGACCCGGTCTTTATCGCGATCCAGCACGGTCAGTGGGAGGTGGGCCGCGCACGCTGGCGGTGGACACTGGGGCAGTACAGGCGATCCCACTAGATCACCAGGGCATGGGACAGGTCAGGTTTTCTCTATAAACCGTTTTATTAGAGCCCGCAGTACCTGTTGGTTTTGCCAGCAGGGGGATAGAGCTTGGACCTGAAGCCCCTCCCCAAGCCCCAGGGCGCCATTTTCTGCAAATGTTCCCGCCCTGGAGCTGCATATCTGTCTCTCCCTCACTCCCTGGCAGTGTCTGCGGCGCCATTATCCCTCAGCTCACTGTTCCTGGGAATGCTTGGGCAAATCCTGCTATGTAAAGCCGCCTGGTTGTCAGTGCTGTGACTTTACAAGACACTTAAGTATTCTACCTGCCTTTTTTAGTCAGTGTTAGTTAAGAAAGAGTGCACTTAGTCAGGGTTTCCTAGTACAATTACCCTGTGATACACATCCAGTTCTTACTGTGTACTGTTATATCTATTGTTATATAGCTGTGTAAGCTAGTCCAGTGCAGTATTATTGTCTGTAATAACCTCTGCATTGTACAGACTGTGACTATTTGTGTGTGCATTTGATAGCTGAGTGGTGTCCATTTCGTGTCTTTCACTCAACCTGCTATCCGTATATTCTATAACCTGAGGGTGCTTGTTGCGTCAGGTTTTATCTAATATAGGATTTTCACAAAGATATACTGTTTAACGTATTTTTCTCTGTGATTTAGTCACCATATCTCTCCTTTATCTCTGCTGGTGCTGACTACACTGCACAGTGGTTTGGGCTAGAGGTATTGTGCTGCTGACAAATTGTACTGTGTTACCTGATACTGCAAGTTATATCATGTCTGCTTCTGAGGGTAACAGTTCTGGGGCTGAACACACTGCCGGTGTTGCTGAAGCCGCAGATAACTATGAGGAGAATATAGCAGCTTTGGGCTCTGGTTCTGGGGGCTCCTTGACCCCCAGTGGGACGGTGGCAACGTGGGCAAATAATGACCCGCCGTGGGATGCTTTTTCCACGCTTCTGCATACGTTAGTTAATAAACTAACACCCCCTATGGGACCCCCAATGCCGATGCAGCCATTTGTGGTCCCTGCAGCTAACCCGCCATGGGCGGACGATTTATCTGCTCAGATAAACAAGTTGAACCAGTCCCTGACTACTAAAAAGTCTGACCGTCACTCGCCTACGTCCAAGGGGTCCTCTAAGCGAGCGCTTGTCTCCTCACAATCCACTGCTGTCACTGACACCTCGTCGGATGAAGACAGCACTTACACTGACCCCACAGGTTCTGACTCAGAGACGGCTGATGGGGAGGGTGGTTCACATGTGGATGTTCCTGATCTTTTGGAGGCTATTAAGTTAATTTTACAGATTACGGATGATCCCGAGCCATCCGTTCCTCCTAAGAAACCAGATAGGTTCAAGCGTCAGAAGGTGATTAAACAAGTTTTACCTCACTCTGATCACCTAGTGGATATACGTCAGGAACCCTGGGGAAACCCGGGTACGAAGTTTGTGCCTCAAAAGAAGATGCTGGCTCGCTATCCCCTCTCGCCGGAGCTGTCTAAGAACTGGGAAACGCCTCCTCCAGTGGACTCACATGTGGCTAGGATGGTGGTTTCCTCAGCTCTACAGGTCACCACCGTCACGTCTCTAAAAGAGCCTACGGATAAACGTGTGGAGGGTTGTCTGAAAGCGATTTACACCCTCACGGGTGCTGCACAAAGGCCGACTATTGCAGCTACTTGGGCTGCAGAGGCCATTGAAGCATGGGCCTTGGAGTTAGATGCTGAAATCTCCTCTGACCATGCTAGATAATGCTTGTCTTATATTGTCACAGCTTCTCATAATGTTAAAGAGGCGGCTTCTAATGCCGGTATCCTGGCAGCCGAGGCCTCTACTACGTCAGTCCTGGCTCGCCGGATATTGTGGCTGAGATCCTGGTCTGTGGATCTGGACTCTAGAAAAACCCTGGAGGTACTCCCTTTTAAGGAAGATATTCTGTTTGGGGAGGATTTAAATAAGATTGTGGCTGACTTGGCTACTGCCAAAACTGCCTGTCTGCCAAGTACTGCTCCTTCTGTGTCGAAGGCTAAAGGTACTTATTTTCGCCCCTTTCGTCCTTCAGGTAAAGCAAAAGTTCAGGCGTACAAGAAGCAGGCCCGCACTTCCAAACCTGGTAAGCCTAAGCCCAAAAGAGCCTGGGCGGCCCGTCAGCCAGCTTCCAAGACAGATAAGCCTGCCGCATGACGGGGCGGGCCTCCCACTGGGGGATCCCAGGGTTGGGGGCCGGCTTCTAGGGTATACCCAGGAATGGTTGAAGACCACTTCAGATGCCTGGGTACGGGAAGTCGTCACGCGAGGTTACGCCATAGCCTTCAAAAACCGACCCCCTCGTCGATTTTGCCAGACAGATGGACAAGACAAAGGCAAACACTCTACATTCGGTGGTACAGACCCTCCTGGATACAGGAGTCGTAGTACGGGTGCCTTTTGCGCATAGGGGCCGGGGGTACTATTCTCCGCTGTTTCTAGTCCCGAAACCGAATGGGTCCTCCCGGCCCATTCTCAACCTCAAGGTATTGAACAGGATTGTGAAGGTTTCCAGGTTCCAGATGGAAACCCTTCGCTCTATAGTTCTGGCCTTGGAACTTGGGGACTTCATGGTCTCCCTGGATATACAGGATGCTTACCTGCATATTCCTATAGCAGTGTCTCATCAGCAATACCTGAGATTTGCGATTGGCAACAGCCATTACCAGTTTCGGGCGTTAACTTTTGGTTTAACAACAGCTCCACGAGTCTTTACAAAAGTCATGGCGGTGATGACGGTGGTACTCTGCCGTCAAGGGGTCAGGATACTGCCGTATTTGGACGACTTGTTAATCCTGGCAAATTCCCCAGAACTTCTCCTGCGTCATCTAGATGTGACAGTCCGGTTTCTGCAAGCCCACGGGTGGCTCATCAACTGGAGGAAGTCATCCCTGATCCCTACTCAGAGCATGGTGCATCTGGGAACACTATTGGACACTCACAACCAGTGGTTGTTCCTGTCTCAGGAGAAAGTCCTGAAACTTCAGGACAGGATTCGTTGCTTCCTATCTCGTCCGCAAGTGTCGATACATTCGGCGATGCAGGTGCTGGGCCTCATGGTGTCAGCATTCGACATGGTGGAGTACGCTCAATTTCACTCTCGCCCTCTCCAGAGGCTGATTCTAGCCAAATGGGACGGCCTGCCTCACCGGATCAGGTCTCAAATGATCTCATTGACTCCGGAGGTCCGTCTGTCGCTGCTCTGGTGGCTCTGGGACCAACAACTGTGCAGGGGCCATCCGTTCTGGATATCCAACTGGGTCCTGTTGACGACAGATGCCAGTCTAAGAGGTTGGGGCGCGGTGCTGGAGCAACAGTCCCTTCAGGGGCGGTGGACCAAGGAGGAGTCCCTCCTCTCGATCAATATTCTGGAGTTGCGGGCGGTCTTCAATGCCTTGAACCTAGCCCAGCATTTTATTCAGAACCGTCCTGTTCAAGTATAGTCGGACAACGCCACCACAGTGGCTTACATAGATCATCAAGGCGGCACTCGAAGCCGCCTAGCAATGAAGGAAGTCTCACGGATTCTACAGTGGGCATAACGCCATCTACCGGCCATATCGGCAATATTCATTCCGTGAGTCCTGAATTGGGAAGCGGACTTTCTCAGTCGTCAGGACGTGCATACCGGCAAGTGGGGCCTCCATCCAGGAGTGTTTCAACTCCTAGTGGAAAGGTGGGGCCTTCCAGACGTAGATCTGATGGCGTCTCGACACAATCACAAGGTTCCGGTCTTCGGAGCAAGGACAAGGGATCCCCAAGCAGCATTCGTGGATGGCTGGCGGTACCGTGGAGGTTTCGGCTGCCGTACGTGTTCGCTCCGGTGTCACTCCTGCCCAGGGTAATTCGGAAGTTCAAGCAAGAAAAAGGAATTCTGCTTCTCATAGCTCCAGCGTGGCCCAGACGGCACTGGTTCTCAGACCTGCAAGGCCTATCGTCAGAGCGTCCAATTCTATTTCCACAACGCCCAGACCTCCTCGTTCAGGGCCCCTGTGTCTACCAGAACCTAGCTCGGCTGTCTTTGACGGCGTGGCTCTTGAAGCTTCCGTCTTGAGGGCTAAAGGGTTTTCTGAGGCGGTCATTCAAACTATGTTGCGGGCCCGGAAACCGGCTTCGGTTCGGATTTAGTATAGGGTCTGGCATTCTTACTTTGTTTGGTGCGCATCTAACGATTATGACGCTTCCAAGTTTAGTATAGCCAAGTTGTTGGCTTTTCTTCAGCAGGGCCTGGACTTAGGCCTGCGTCTGGCCTCCCTCAAGGTTCAAATATCTGCCTTGTCGGTGTGGTTTCAGTGAAAAATTGCGACCTTACCTGATGTGCATACCTTTACTCAGGGCGTGTTGCGTATCCAACCTCCCTATGTCCCGCCTGTGGCGCCTTGGGACTTGTCGGTGGTTTTGGAGGCGTTACAAGAGTCTCCATTTGAACCTCTTGGTTCAGCTGACCTTAAGTGGCTTTCCCTTAAGGTGGTGTTTCTGCTGGCTATTGCTTCAGCTAGAAGAGTGTCGGATTTGGGTGCCTTGTCCTGTAGTTCCCCATATCCGACATTTCACCGTGACCGGGCGGTTCTTAGGACTCGTCCCGGCTATCTACCGAAGGTGGTTTCTTCGTTCCACCTTAATCAGGAGATTGTAGTTCCGGCACTTGTTTCTCCTGATCTGTCTCCCAAAGAGCGGTCTTTGGATGTGGTACGGGCTCTCTGTATCTATGTGAAGAGAACTGCTCCTATTAGGAAATCTGATTCTCTTTTTGCTGTGTTTGGGTTTCACAAACGGGGCTGGCCTGCTCACAAGCAAACTCTGGCCAGATGGATTAGAATGGTGATTGCACATGCTTATGTGAAGGCTGGTCTCTCTGCTCCTGATCACATTAAGGCCCATTCTACTCGGTCTGTTGGACCTTCTTGGGCGGCCCAACGTGGTGCGACCCTTGAACAATTGTGCAAGGCGGCTACGTGGTCCTCTGTGAACATGTTCATAAGGTTCTATGCCTTCGATACTGCCGCTTCCCAGGATGCTTCCTTTGGACGCCGGGTTCTTGTGCCCGCTACAGTGCGTCCCCTCCCATAAGGAACTGCTTTAGGACATCCCCATTGTCCAATCCTTGTGGAGCCCAGTGTACCCCGCAGCAGAAAACGAGTTTTATGGTAAGAACTTACCTTTGTTAAAACTCTTTCTGCGAGGTACACTGGGCTCCACAAGGCGCCCACCCTGACGCACTTAGCTTCTTTGGGTTGGTATGGCATTAGCCGCTGACACTTCGCCTGTCGGGAGAGTGTGGTGTTTGTGGCAACTGGCAGTTGTCGTCTCTTTGACTTGCTACTGCATTGGGCTGGTTAACAAAACTGAGCTCCTGTGCACAGAGGCGGGGTGATATAGGAGGCGGCGCTATGCATCTTGGGAAGAAGGTAAAAGCTTTTGAGCCTGTTGGTGCTTCGGATCAAGATCCTACTCTACACCCCATTGTCCATTCCTTGTGGAGCCCAGTGTACCTCGCAGAAAGAATTTAACAAAGGTAAGTTCTTACTATAAAACTCGTTTTGGGCATATACTAGAGTCTGCTTGCCTTTTCTATTAAACAAGGTGAATGGTGGATCAGCTAAACTTAGGTGGTGTGGCGTGTGTAACTGAAATGCATGATTGTGACAGCAGCAGTTAAAGTAGGTTTGAACTGTACAATGTAACTATCAATTGCAGGACCACCTTCCTTTACATACATTCATCCTCTTTCTTCACATTTACATTTCGTTTTCACTTCTCTCGGCTTCTGCCATACTTACCTTATTTGTAAGACCCATCTCTGGGAAAAGCCCACAGGGGAGACGCTATAGGCAACTTTAGGGGAAGAGGGGGGAGGGGGGGTGCATGCTAACATGTCATTAGGCAATGCCCCCGTAACGGCACAATGAAGTGTGTCGGCAAGGAACGGGTGTGGCTAAATGATGCAATTTCACCACATGTAACCCCGCCCACTCAAAACACAGCCGCGATTCTTGTTGTTTTCTCCACATCCTGCCCGCTACCCTATGCAAGTGGGCGGGATGTGGGAGATCTGGCCACTGTTCCAGGAAAACTGGGAGTCTCCCGAAGCTTCCGGGAGAGTAGGTAAGTATGGCTTCTGCCTATTGACATAAAACTATGTACCCTAAGCAGAGTGGAGTGTTTCCATCATTGAAAGTCCTGAAAGTTTAGATGACGGATACAAAGAACAAACAAAGGGGTAAATTTATTAAGCAGCGGCTTGATGTGTTTGACCCCAAAATTTACAATGGCTTATAAGGCTTGCTTAGTAAATTTAACCTCCCCTCTCCCCCCGTTTCATTCTAAATATATTGTCCGGCATGCAATTTTTTTAAACATTTGTTTTTTATATAAATTAGCAGTAGACCTGTATGACCATGGGCCAGAAAATGTCAGGCAGGAATATACTACAATAATGAATGAATACCATTAGAGATACTTACAACAAAATTCATCTGACAGCCTCCCATAATATAATCAAGAAAGGTGTATTCCACTACAATCTAAAAGAGATGAAATAGGAAAACAATATGTGAATTGGTTTTATACAACAAAGAGAAGGTCTTGTTACTTTTATGTTGAATGGCCAAACAGAAAGATTGTCGCAGGTAACAAGAGCAATTCCCAATTACAGTACTGCCATCTGCTGGACAGAGCGAGAGCCCCCGGTTGCCTAGGTTAGATAAGTGACACATAGGAACAAAGGGTTTCATTTGTATTTGTCTGCAAACCCAATGGTTTACCTACAAATCCAATGATTTGGGGTCAGCACAAGAGCAGGTCCTATTCTGCGCACGCCCGACACCAGTTCTTCACATGTGCAGAATGGGTCCTGCGTGGTCGCCCCAGTCCCTTCTTGATTGACATGATGTGGCGAGGGCAGCGACCGCGGGATGACGCCTCTGTTTTGTAGGCATGCCAAGTCCGGGTCTGTGTTGTCAGTCACAGACTTCCTAGACCCAGCAGAGGGGTTATGACGGTCCCAGTTTGAGCAAGCTTTTGCTTACACAGACTGACCAAGGTCTGCTACCATCGTGACGGATGGTCGCGATGGTGATCCGATGCGGCGTCTTCGGGCGTAGCACTCATTTCGAAGATGCATTTGAATTTTAGTTGTACGCTATTACACAATCACTTCCTTGCGGCTGTGCAATACTGACAACATCTCAATCAGGCCCATAGATTCCCAGGGAACCTGCCATTTACACACTGCACACAGCTGGAAGTGTAAGTGACGAGATCCTGTGGTATCAGCAATCACAGACTGTAATCAGGGCTCGTGTAACTGTAACTAGACATTTATACTGCCTGCTATGTGCTGCTAAACAGTCTATGAGTGCCACACTCCTTGAGGGTAAAATACATCTTCCGCACCCTTAGCCTAAAGCAGTCATCACACCTGAGATTCTCACTTAGCAGGAACACAGCTATGAAGAGATAGTCTTCAATATTTATGAGCAATTTTCCTTCTGTCACCAATCATTCCACACAAGGAGGGACACATCTATTTGTATGGGGAACTTTCCTTATTCAGCAGACTTTATGTTCTGGCTAAAACAGGAATTTAAAAAGCTGCTCAAGTGACGGCATAAATGGAAAATAATAAGAATTTACTTACCGATAATTCTATTTCTCGTAGTCCGTAGTGGATGCTGGGGACTCCGTCAGGACCATGGGGAATAGCGGCTCCGCAGGAGACAGGGCACAAAAATAAAGCTTTAGGATCAGGTGGTGTGTACTGGCTCCTCCCCCTATGACCCTCCTCCAAGCCTCAGTTAGGATACTGTGCCCGGACGAGCGTACACAATAAGGAAGGATATTGAACCCCGGGTAAGACTCATACCAGCCACACCAATCACACCGTATAACTTGTGATCTGAACCCAGTTAACAGTATGACAACGTAGGAGCCTCTGAACAGACGGCTCACAACAAATAACAACCCGATTTTTTTGTAGCAATAACTATGTACAAGTATTGCAGACAATCCGCACTTGGGATGGGCGCCCAGCATCCACTACGGACTACGAGAAATAGAATTATCGGTAAGTAAATTCTTATTTTCTCTAACGTCCTAAGTGGATGCTGGGGACTCCGTCAGGACCATGGGGATTATACCAAAGCTCCCAAACGGGCGGGAGAGTGCGGATGACTCTGCAGCACCGAATGAGAGAACTCAAGGTCCTCCTCAGCCAGGGTATCAAATTTGTAGAATTTTGCAAACGTATTTGCCCCTGACCAAGTAGCAGCTCGGCAGAGTTGTAATGCCGAGACTCCACGGGCAGCCGCCCAGGATGAGCCCACTTTCCTTGTGGAATGGGCCTTGACAGATTTAGGTTGTGGCAAGCCTGCCACAGAATGTGCAAGTTGAATTGTGCTACAAATCCAACGAGCAATCGTCTGCTTAGAAGCAGGAGCACCCATCTTGTTGGGTGCATACAATATAAGCAGTGAGTCAGACTTTCTGACTCCCGCCGTTCTTGAAATATATATTTTCAATGCCCGGACCACGTCCAACAACTTGGAATCCTCCAACTCGTTAGTAGCCGCAGGCACCACAATAGGCTGGTTCAGGTGAAACGCTGACACCACCTTAGGCAGAAAATGAGGACGCGTCCGCAGTTCTGCCCTGTCCGTATGGAAAATCAGATATGGGCTCTTATATGATAAAGCCGCCAATTCTGATACTCTCCTGGCTGAAGCCAGGGCCAGTAGCATGGTTACTTTCCATGTGAGATACTTCAGCTCCACCGATTTGAGCGGCTCAAACCAATGGGATTTGAGAAAATCCAAGACTACATTAAGATCCCACGGTGCCACTGGGGGCACAACCGGGGGCTGTATATGTAGTACTCCTTTTACAAAAGTCTGGACTTCAGGAACTGAAGCCAATTCTTTCTGGAAGAAAATCGACAGGGCCGAAATTTGAACCTTAATGGACCCCAATTTGAGGCCCATAGATAATCCTGTTTGCAGGAAATGTAGGAATCGACCCAGTTGAAATTCCTCCGTGGGGGCCTTCCTGGCCTCACACCACGCAACATATTTTCTCCAAATGCGGTGATAATGTTGTGCAGTCACCTCCTTCCTGGCTTTTACCAGTGTAGGAATGACCTCTTCCGGAATGCCTTTTTCCTTTAGAATTCGGCGTTCAACCGCCATGCCGTCAAACGCAGCCGCGGTAAGTCTTGGAATAGACACGGTCCCTGCTGAAGCAGGTCCCGTCTTAGAGGTAGAGGCCACGGATCCTCCGTGAGCATCTCTTGAAGTTCCGGGTACCAAGTTCTTCTTGGCCAATCCGGAGCCACTAGTATCGTTCTTACTCCCTTCTGCCGTATAATTCTCAGTACTTTTGGTATGAGAGGCAGAGGAGGGAACACATACACTGACTGGAACACCCACGGTGTTACCAGAGCGTCCACAGCTATTGCCTGAGGATCTCTTGACCTGGCGCAATACCTGTCCAGTTTTTTGTTGAGGCGGGACGCCATCATATCCACCATTGGTTTTTCCCAACGGTTCACAATCATGTGGAAGACTTCTGGATGAAGTCCCCACTCTCCCGGGTGTAGATCGTGTCTGCTGAGGAAGTCTGCTTCCCAGTTGTCCACTCCCGGAATGAATACTGCTGACAGTGCTATCACATGATCTTCCGCCCAGCGAAGAATCCTTGCAGCTTCTGCCATTGCTGTCCTGCTTCTTGTGCCGCCCTGTCTGTTTACGTGGGCGACTGCCGTGATGTTGTCCGACTGGATCAACACCGGCTGACCCTGAAGCAGGGGTTTTGCCAGACTTAGAGCATTGTAAATCGCTCTTAGCTCCAGTATATTTATGTGAAGAGACATCTCCAGGCTTGACCATACTCCCTGGAAGTTTCTTCCTTGTGTGACCGCTCCCCAGCCTCTCAGACTGGCATCCGTGGTCACCAGGACCCAGTCCTGTATGCCGAATCTGCGGCCCTCTAACAGATGAGCACTCTGCAACCACCACAGAAGAGACACCCTTGTCCGTGGCGATAAGGTTATCCGCTGATGCATCTGCAGATGCGATCCGGACCATTTGTCCAGCAGATCCCACTGAAAAGTTCGTGCGTGGAATCTGCCGAATGGAATCGCTTCGTAAGAAGCCACCATCTTTCCCAGGACTCTTGTGCATTGATGTACAGACACTGTCCCTGGTTTTAGGAGGTTCCTGACAAGTTCGGATAACTCCCTGGCTTTCTCCTCCGGAAGAAACACCTTTTTCTGAACCGTGTCCAGAATCATTCCCAGGAACAGCAGACGTGTTGTCGGGGTCAACTGAGATTTTGGAAAATTCAGAATCCACCCGTGTTGTTGCAGCACTACTTGGGTTAGTGCTACTCCGTCCTCCAGCTGTTCTCTGGACCTTGCCCTTATCAGGAGATCGTCCAAGTAAGGGATAATTAATACGCCTCTTCTTCGCAGAAGAATCATCATTTCGGCCATTACCTTGGTAAAGACCCGAGGTGCCGTGGACAATCCAAACGGCAGCGTCTGAAACTGATAATGACAGTTTTGCACCACGAACCTGAGGTACCCTTGATGTGAAGGGCAAATTGGGACATGCAGGTAAGCATCCTTTATGTCCAGGGACACCATAAAGTCCCCTTCTTCCAGATTCGCTATCACTGCTCTGAGTGACTCCATCTTGAACTTGAATTTTTGTATGTACAGGTTCAAAGATTTCAGATTTAGAATAGGTCTTACCGAGCCGTCCGGCTTCGGTACCACAAATAGCGTGGAGTAATACCCCTTTCCCTGTTGTAGGAGGGGTACCTTGACTATCACCTGCTGAGCAAACAGCTTGTGAATGGCTTCCAATACCGTCGCCCTGTCTGAGGGAGACGTTGGCAAAGCAGACTTTAGGAACCGGCGAGGGGGAGACTTCTCGAATTCCAACCTGTAACCCTGAGATACTACCTGCAGAATCCAGGGGTCCACCTGTGAGCAAGCCCACTGTGCGCTGAAATTCTTGAGTCGACCCCCCACCGTTCCTGAGTCCACTTGTAAGGCCCCAGCGTCATGCTGAGGGCTTTGCAGAACCCTGGGAGGGCTTCTGTTCCTGGGCAGGGGCTGCTTGCTGCCCTCTCTTACCCCTTCCTCTGCCCCTAGGCAGATATGACTGTCCTTTTGTCCGCTTGTTCTTATAGGACCGAAAGGACTGCGGCTGAAAAGACGGTGTCTTTTTCTGTTGGGAGGGGGTCTGAGGTAAAAAGGTGGATTTTCCGGCAGTTGCCGTGGCCACCAGATCCGATAGACCGACGCCAAATAATTCCTCCCCTTTATACGGCAATACTTCCATATGTCGTTTGGAATCCGCATCACCTGACCACTGTCGCGTCCATAAACTCCTTCTGGCAGATATGGACATCGCATTTACTCTCGATGCCAGAGTGCAAATATCTCTCTGCGCATCTCGCATATAAAGGAAAGCATCCTTTAATTGCTCTATAGTCAATAAAATACTGTCCCTATCCAGGGTATCAATATTTTCAGTCAGGGAATCCAACCAGACGACCCCAGCACTGCACATCCAGGCTGAGGCGATGGCCGGTCGCAGTATAACACCAGTATGTGTGTATATACTTTTTAGGGTAGTTTCCAGTCTCCTATCTGCTGGATCCTTGAGGGCGGCCGTATCCGGAGACGGTAACGCCACTTGTTTTGATAAGCGTGTGAGCGCCTTATCCACCCTAGGGGGTGTTTCCCAGCGCGCCCTAACCTCTGGCGGGAAAGGGTATAATGCTAATAACTTTTTTGAAATTAGCATTTTTCTATCTGGGTTAAACCACGCTTCATCACATACATCATTTAATTCCTCTGATTCAGGAAAAACTACAGGTAGTTTTTTCACCCCCCACATAATACCCCTTTTTGTGGTACTTGCAGCATCAGAGATATGCAAAGCCTCCTTCATTGCCGTGATCATATAACGTGTGGCCCTACTTGAAAATACGTTTGTTTCATCACCGTCGACACTAGATTCAGTGTCTGTGTCTGGGTCTGTGTCGACCAACTGAGGTAAAGGGCGCTTTACAGCCCATGACGGTGTCTGAGACGCCTGGGCAGGTACTAACTGGTTTGCCGGCCGTCTCATGTCGTCAACTGATTTTTGTAATGTGCTGACATTATCACGTAATTCCATAAACAAAGCCATCCATTCCGGTGTCGACTCCCTGGGGGGTGACATCACCATTATCGGCAATTGCTCTGCCTCCACGCCAACATCGTCCTCATACATGTCGACACACACGTACCGACACACAGCAGACACACAGGGAATGCTCTTATCGAAGACAGGACCCCACTAGCCCTTTGGGGAGACAGAGGGAGAGTTTGCCAGCACACACCCAAGCGCTATAATATATATGGGAACAACCTTATATAAGTGTTGTTCCTTATAGCAGCTTAAATATATCCAGTATATCGCCAAAAAATGCCCCCCCTCTCTGTTTTACCCTGTTTCTGTAGTGCAGTGCAGGGGAGAGTCCTGGGAGCCTTCCTCACAGCGGAGCTGAGCAGGAAAATGGCGCTGTGTGCTGAGGAGAATAAGCCCCGCCCCCTATTTCGGCGGGCTTTCCTCCCGTGGATTTAGATAACTGGCATGGGTTAAATACATACATATAGCCTTAATGGCTATATGTGATGTATTCTTTTGCCTTAAGGTAATAAAATATTGCTGCCCAGGGCGCCCCCAGCAGCGCCCTGCACCCTCCGTGACCGCTTGGTGTGAAGTGTGTGACAACAATGGCGCACAGCTGCAGTGCTGTGCGCTACCTTCATGAAGACTGAAGAGCCTTCTGCCGCCTGTTTCCGGACCTTCAATCTTCAGCATCTGTAAGGGGGGTCGGCGGCGCGGCTCCGGGACGAACCCCAGGGTGAGACCTGTGTTCCGACTCCCTCTGGAGCTAATGGTGTCCAGTAGCCTAAGAATCCAATCCATCCTGCATGCAGGTGAGTTGAAATTCTCTCCCCTAAGTCCCTCGATGCAGTGAGCCTGTTGCCAGCAGGACTCACTGAAAATAAAAAAACTTTTTCTAAGCAGCTCTTTAAGAGAGCCACCTAGATTGCACCCTGCTCGGACGGGCACAAAAACCTAACTGAGGCTTGGAGGAGGGTCATAGGGGGAGGAGCCAGTACACACCACCTGATCCTAAAGCTTTATTTTTGTGCCCTGTCTCCTGCGGAGCCGCTATTCCCCATGGTCCTGACGGAGTCCCCAGCATCCACTTAGGACGTTAGAGAAATTAATATTTTTTTAAAATCTACAGCCGTACTTTGAGGATACTATACAGCTTACACTCCCATAAGACACATGCCTGGACCTACAGACCCTCCATGAAGTTGTAGTAATGCAGTCTGTCCCACTGAATATTATTGTTACAGATAAAAACATAGGGGGTCATTCCGACCCGTTCGCATGCAGTGGTTTGTTGCTGCGGTGCGAACAGGTTCGGAATATGCCTGTGCGGCGGCCGCACTGTGCATGCTTGACGTTACCCGGCGACCCCGTCCAGGACAACGCAGAAAGCGGTCGCAGAGCCGACTGCAAGAAGATTGACAGAAAAAAGGCATACCTGGGCGTCACCGAAGCGTTGCCAGACGTTTTCGGGGAGTGGATAAGAAAACGCAGGCGTGTCCAGGAGAGCGGAGGGCGGATGTCTGACGTCAAAGCCGGCTCCATCATCACAGAGATCGTCGCACAGGGTAAGTATGTCCAGGGCTGGTCTTGTTTTACTTGAATTTTTTTTTAGCTTCGCAGAGCTGCACAAGCGTTCGCAGCCCTGCTAAGCTAAAATACACTCCCCATAGGCGTGGACTAGTTGATCACAGCAGCAGCAAAAAGTTGCTGGCTGCAATCAACTCGGAATGACCACCATAGGGCAGCTCTCCAGCACAAGTGATCGCTCACACACACACACACACACACACACACACACACACACACACACACACACACACACACACACACACACACACACACACACACACACACACACACACGTACACGTCTGAATTACCCCCATAATTTTATATGTGTAGCAGACCGTTATTAACGGCTAAACGGATTCATCTGCATCTACATAGATAAATGTTCTAAGCTTTTCCTAAAGGGTAACTGCAAGAAAATGGAAAATAACATTTTTAGACGGGCTGACGTCTTGATACTTGAAATAGGACTTCTCCCAGAACTGCCATTTACAAGATATGGCTGCTGCGGCCACTGAGCGACACTTTTGATTATCTGACACTTCTTAATAACATATAAACAACTGTATAGAGAATTATGGAAAGGCCTGGGCATGCCCCCAGCGTGATGTGCAACAGAGGCATGACACCCACCCACGCCCCCAATGTGAAATACTAAATTCAAGTACAAGTCCTAATTCATTGTCAACATTTTCTTTCAGTGAGAAATGAACCTGTGTAATGATTTTAATTAGACAAAATTATTTTTGAAACTATCTATACAGCAAATAAAAATTAAAATAAATGACCATAATCAAGACACGTCTAATTGTGTGAAAGACATGATTGCAAAATTAAATAAGGGCATAACCAGAACTTTGTGATACCCAAAGCAATATTTAGAAGACATCCCTAATGTTTCTAGAGAGACAACTTCTCCAGGGATGCAGTTAAAATGGCGGCTGTCGGGATGCCGGCGTTCAGGATACCGACGCCAGAATCCCAACAGCCGACATTATACCGGTGGCCGGAATCCCAACACCTGCCCGGATTTCCCACTCGGTCGCAGGGGCCACGCTATCAACTGAGTGGGAATAGAACTTGTGGTGGGCAAAGCTTGCAACCGGCACCGAAGCGTGGCGAGCGCAGCGGAGTTACATCACGATTTTACCCAACTTCAAAGCAGACACTCCGTTTAACACATCACGGTGAGATCACTTCAGCAGTATACGGGACTTTCACCTCTCACTCTAGGATGGCCCGCATAAAGAGACGGTATGACATTCCTTATTATACCCAGAACGGTACCAGTATGCACAGCCACAGGGGACTAAAGGATTCATTCAGCTAATTTATCCTATTAGCCTCAGTATTCGCTGTTCATTACAGTTTATGCATATCATTTGTATGTATTTTCTATATTTATATTTGTTTTAAAAACATTAACCTCAAATTGAGGGCTACATATTTTACTTATTGTGAGGAGACCAGGGAAAGGGATGTCTAGGACATGCTTTCATGTTAAAAAGGATAGAGTTAATCCTATGGCCCAAGTTCTGAGTTCTTAAATTGAAGCCCTCAGTCTGCAGAAGTCACACACAGGAAGTATCCCAGAAGCATACAGCAGGGGAGTGTTTCTTTTAGAAAAGCCCTCCTCCTTCCCCTCTGGAAAGACTGACAGCATTATCCACCAATCAGAAAGGAGGAGAGAGAAGGAACCAGCAAGGGGGAATTGTGGGGGGAGGAAGTGGCTGGGAGAAGGAGACTGTGTGTGTGTGGAGGTGATGGTGCACAGCTAGACTCACTGGAGGTTGGGGTGTCGTCCCCTCTCAGTGTCATCAGTGACCAGCCACTCTGTGTGCCCTGCTACAGCTGTCATTACTGCCCAGGACTGGAGGAGATATACAGCAGCTGGTAAGGACTTTGCTGAACTCTGAGTGGACATTATTAGTATAACCCTGCTTGCTGTTCACTGGATTTCTGGGTCTCCCTGAATAAAGATCACCTTGATTTTCATTATAACTGGCTCCACAGTGTGATCCCTGAACCCCAGGATACCCAGGTCACCCGGTATCCTCACACTTATTACACTTATAATCTCACACCAGATATTCTTCAGTGTATCATTTACTCACTCACTCACTCACTTCTGTGCTACCTGATCTGTTTTCCCTTCGTGCCTATGAGTTCATGTAACTACACCAGCTCAATACCTGCTCTCAAGCAGCTGCGTACTTGAGTGCACGCATTTGGGAGCACGTGTGTGTAGCAGCACCTCCTTCCCATTTCTCCCTCTAAGGAACAGAACGGAGTCACTATACCCACCTGGCAATGTTTTACACTCACTACCCCGGAATTTCTGTAGCTTTTCTTCTTTAGTTTCTTCTTTTCATTTATGCAGTCAAACTCCACCTATAATGACAAAGATGTTGCTTATTTATATTTATCCAACTAAAGGTTTCATCATTGCTCCTACAGCTGAGTGTCTGCAACTGATAATGCACAAACCAGGTGCAATTCTCCGTGTGATGGGGGCAGGTTTATACTCTTACACTGTATGTATGCACCAGCACCATCCATCCGCTTGTGAGAGTAGTCTATAGCACTATCGGTAAGCAGCACTATGGGGGTAATTCCAAGTTGATCGCAGCAGGAATTTTGTTAGCAGTTGGACAAAACCATGTGCACTGCAGGGGAGGCAAATTTAACATGTGCAGAGAGAGTTAGATTTGGGTGGGGTGTGTTCAATCTGCAACCTAATTTGCTGTGTAAAAATAAAGCAGCCAGTATTTACCCTGCACAGAAATAAAAATAACCCACCCAAATCTAACTCTCTCTGCACATGTTATATCTGCCTCCCCTGCAGTGCACATGGTTTTGCCCAACTGCTAACAAAATTCCTGCTGCGATCAACTTGGAATTACCCCCTATGAGTACAAATTTACACCAGCCTGCAGCACTATCAGTGCGCATTTACACCAGCCTGCAGCACTATCAGTGCGCATTTACACCAGCCTGCAGCACTATCAGTGCGCATTTACACAAGTGTGCAGCACTATCAGAGCATTTACACCAGCCTGCAGCACTAGGAGTATACATTTACACCAGCCTGCAGCACTATCAGTGCGCATTTTCACCAGCATGCAGCACACATTTACACCAGCCTGCAGCAATATCCGTGCGCATTTACACTATCCTGAAGCACTATCAGTGCGCATTTACACCAGCCTGCAGCACTATCAGTGCACATTTACACCAGCTTGCAGCATTATCAGTGCACATTTACACCAGCTTGCAGCATTATCAGTGCACATTTACACCAGCTTGCAGCATTATCACTGCACATTTACACCAGCTTGCAGCATTATCAGTGCACATTTACACCAGCTTGCAGCATTATCAGTGCACATTTACACCAGCTTGCAGCATTATCAGTGCACATTTACACCAGCTTGCAGCACTATCAGTGCACATTTACACCAGCTTGCAGCACTATCAGTGCACATTTACACCAGCTAGCAGCATTATCAGTGCACATTTACACCAGCTTGCAGCATTATCAGTGCACATTTACACCAGCTTGCAGCATTATCAGTGCACATTTACACCAGCTTGCAGCATTATCAGTGCACATTTACACCAGCTTGCAGCACTATCAGTGCACATTTACACCAGCTTGCACCATTATCAGTGCACATTTACACCAGCCTGCAGCATTATCAGTGCAAATTTACACCAGCCTGCAGCATTATCAGTGCACATTTACACCAGCTTGCACCATTATCAGTGCACATTTACACCAACTTGCAGCACATTTGCACCAGCTCTATCCCTGGTGCAAGAGATCCATCTGACATCAGGCAGATCTCTGCCTAGGCTCCATCTTAACAGCCCCCAATTCTGCCTACACACCCATAGCACTGTGTCTGAAAAATGACTTGCAGACAGCCACGTGTTACCCAGATGCACCCACTCAGCCGCAAATGTAGATCTGGGACACGAACGGCTCTGAATTGCATATGTTCAACTATAGAACATGTGTAGTGAGAAGCATTTTAAGATCTGTGTAACTCTGACTCCATGTACCCGAATATCCTGTGACAACTGAGGGAAGCGGTCATTTGGACATCTACCTGTCACTTAGGTATCAGATTATTTGCCAGCTATTTATTTAGGTTCTATTCAACAGGTCTTCAAGTTATTGATAAAGGAATTAAGGGGTCTATTTACTAAGCCTTGGATGGAGATAAAGTTGACGGAGATAAAGTACCAGCCAATCGTCTACTAACTGCCATGTCACAGGCTGGGTTTGAAAAATGACAGTTAGGAGCTGATTGGCTGGTACTTTATCTCCATCCACTTTATCTCCGTCCAAGGCTTAGTAAATAGACCCCTAAGTAACAATGGGGGTCATTCTGAGTTGATCACTAGCTGCATTTGTTTGCAGCGCAGCGATCAGGCTAAAAAACGGCAGTTCTGCCAGTTCTGCACATGCGTATGGGTCGCAATGCGCACGTGCGACTTACGGCCACAACGAACGATGTAGTTTTGCACAAGGTCTAGCGAGGCGTTTCAGTCTCACTGGTGGCCGCAGAGTGATTGACAGAAAGGGGGCGTTTTTGGGTGTCTACTGACCGTTTTCAGGGAGTTTTCGTAAAAACGCAGGCGTGCCAGGAAAAACGCAGGCGTGGCTGGGCGGGTTTGTGACGTCAAAACAGGAACTGGACAGTCTGAAGTGATCGCAAGCGCTGGAGTAGGTTTTGAGCTACTCTGAAACTGCACAAAAAAAACTTTGTAGCCGCTCTGCGATCCTTTCGTTCGTACTTCTGCTAAGCTAAAATACACTCCCAGTGGGAGGCGGCATAGTGTTTGCACGGCTGCTAAAAACTGCTAGCGAGCGATCAACTCGGAATGACCCCCAATGTGCCCAAATGATACAAAACACTGATCTGTACTATTGGTGTAAAATCTAGAAGGTTAACACTATGCACCATTGTGAAATGGAGTTTAGGCCACACAGTGATATTCAGCCAGGTCTGCAGGTTTATTGTGGAACAGTGGTAACAGGTACTCACACCTATGAGGAGCTAGGTGCTGCACGTCCATGCACGTATGCGCAGTGACACTCCCAACAGCCATCGTGGTAAAGTTGCCTGGCCAGCTTTACTACAGGAGATAGGAATAAGTGCAGGAGTGCACTCCTCTTCAGTATTACAGACAGTACACTGTGATACACATCAGTATAAGAAAGGGATAAGCCCTTCATTACATTAGAGCTCCACAGCAATGTTATCAATGGTTAGGAATTGTGCGTATTTACTATCAAGTGACCACTTACTGGCATCGAGCGACTCGCTTCCTTTAGTTTAGTCATGTCCGTCTGAAAGATTCCAATTAAGTCATGTGACCCATCATTGTCATGGTCATAACATTCAACCTGGAACACAGAAAGCAGCCTCCATCATTCATTATGTAGCTCACAGTAAGAGACCAGCAAGTATACTAAAGCTAATCATGTTGCACAGCATGTGAAAGACTATAGAAACATAGAAACATAGAATTTGACGGCAGGTAAGAACCACTTGGCCCATCTAGTCTGCCCCTTTTACTTTTTATCCTTTAGATAATCTCAACCCTTTTTGAACCTTAATTCTTTGTAAGGATATTCATATGCCTATCCCAAGCATGTTTAAATTGCTCTACAGTCTTAGCCTCTACCACCTCTAATGGGAGGCTGTTCCACTTGTCCACTACCCTTTCTGTGAATTAAGTTTTCCTTAAATTTCCCCTGAACCTCCCTCCCTCCAGTCTCAGTGTATGTCCTCGAGTTCTAATACTTCTCTTCCTTTGGAGAATGTTTCCCTCCAGAACTTTGTGAAAACCTTTGGTATATTTGAAAGTTTCTATCATGTCCCCCTTTCCTTTCCCTTCTCTCCTCCATACTATACATGTTAAGATCTTTTAGCCTTTCTGGGTAAGTTTGTGATGTAGGCCATGCACCATTTTAGTTGCCCTTCTTTGTACACTCTCTAATGTATGACTTAGCATTGCTGTTTTGAAATAGTAGAGCCATAGGGTCATGTCATTACACACTCATTAACATATTACTTTCATAATTGTCCTCTGTAGACTATAATCATGTCATACTGTAGGTTCAGTTCCAACCAGGCCCCTATAAACCATAGCCAGGTTAAGAGGGGAAGGGGCGCACAGAGGACACTGTACCCCAGGACCCCGTGTTATGGGGGCCCCCCTGGCTGTAGCACAATGACATCACCGGCTCTCCCTCTAATGCAGCAGAAGAAAGAAGTCTTTGGGGTCTATTTACTAAGCCTTGGATGGAGATAAAGGCATCGGAAATAAAGTGCCAGCCAATCAGCTCCTAACTGCCATGTCACAGGCTGTGTTTGAAAAATGACAGTTAGGAGCTGAGTGGCTGGTACTTTATCTCCATCCAAGGCTTAGTAAATAGACATTTTTGTTCCCAATGCTTAATCTGGCCCAGCTATACATGCATATGTGTATATTCTTCCTGTATGTACTTGGGTTTCTTCCAGGTGCTTCAGTTTCCTTCCACACTCCAAAAACAATGAGGAACCAATTTACAGAAGTGTGATACACAGTTGGAGAAATACAAAGCAGTGGATGCGGTGGATGGGCACACTAAGCTGCAGTGGAGCAGGATGAAGATGGTCAAGCTGGGCTACACAAAGCGCTTGGGCAAGGTGGGAGGGAACCAGTCCATGTTACGACAAACCCTCCCTTTAAATTTAGAGCAGTCCATTATACAGAGGTCCAGATGGTGTGTAGGCGGGTTGGGTACTGTATGTGTGACCAGCGGTCAGGAGACTTCCGGTCACAATACCGATGGTGGGATCCCGGCTGTTGGATGTCCGGCGGGGGGGGCGAGCGGAATGAAGTCCCTTGCGGGCTCGCCACGCAGCGGGCTCAGTGGATCGCTGCGTTCGCCACAGGTTCTATTCCCACTCTATGGGTGTCGTGGACCACGAGTGGGAATAGTCTGGGGGTGTAACAGGGGCCTTGCTGGTGTGTGTCAATAGGTCCAGGCAGTTGATGTGAGCTTTACAAAGATTTGCACATTGTAACAAGCCTCTTACACTATATCTGACATTTTATGATAGAAACAAAACATGCCATAAGCCTGAGACTGGGATAGCACACACAAAGCTAAAGCTGGGTATACACTTAGCAATGTGTACCCAGTCCGACATCGCTGTCGATGGGACCCTGCATGTAGATAAACACTTGCCAATACTGGGTCTGATGAGGAACGGGAGGGGGGGCACGTGACATGCTGCATTCCACAGTCGTATCATCGCTAGTGACATCCCCCATCAACCCCCTGTAGGGCCGACGAGGGGATGTCCCTAGCAACCCGCAGGAGAGGGGTGCATATCATGGGTACATACTAGACAATGGGGGTAATTCAGACCTGATTGCAGCAGCAAATTTGTTAGCAGTTGGACAAAACCATGTGCACTGCAGGGGGGGGCAGATATAACATGTGCAGAGAGAGTTCGATTTGGGTGGGTTAATTTGTTTCTGTGCAGGGTAAATACTGGCTGCTTTATTTTTACACTGCAATTTAGATTTCAGTTTGAACTCACCCCACCCAAATCTAACTCTCTCTGCACACGTTATATCTGTCCCCCCCTGCAGTGCACATGGTTTTGCCCAACTGCTAACAAATTTGCTGCCGCGGTCAACTCTGAATTACCCCCAATGTACCCCATTTATTGTTCTGATCTGCAGGACCCAGCTTAAGAAGTGGTTTTGCTAATTTTTTTGTAACAAAACAGTAGCCCATTATAAGCAATGAGAACACACGGATTGATTTCTGGGGAAGTGCTAATATGTAGCAGCCGGAGGATTTTTCAGGAAAAAAAAAAAAAAAGACACCCGACGTTGGCAGAGCTGCACGGCACCTGGCGGCTTACTCACGCCAGGCATCTCACGCTGCATGGTGTATTGAGGCTAGATGTATGAGGATATATTTATAAAATATATTACCCATCTGTGATTATTATTTTTCCTTGAATTTTGTTTGTGTAGAGGCTGGCAGAGGAGTGTAGTTAGCTATTCGCCATTTACTGCTGGAGACGTAACAGATTAGGGAGAAATTTATCAAAGCTTAGAGAGAAATAAAGTACCAACCAATTAGCGCCTAACTCAATTTTCAAATACAGGGCAGGAAGTACTATGCATCATATCCATGATGCCATACATCCCGCCACTTATCAGGTACATGATAATGCCAGTATGTACCTAGGAATCGCAAAGGGTTTAGGACCCAGGAGTCCTTCTGCACATGTTTATATAACAAAATCTACAAATGGCATTACCCACTGGATCCAAGCATTCCAGAGCTCGGT
Organism: Pseudophryne corroboree; assembly: GCF_028390025.1. NCBI lineage: Eukaryota > Metazoa > Chordata > Amphibia > Anura > Myobatrachidae > Pseudophryne > Pseudophryne corroboree. The sequence continues at coordinate 731,216,463 of NC_086448.1, read as the reverse complement.
ACATGGAGAGCGACAAATCCTCAGAAAACAGAATTTTCTGATCTGTGGTCGCATCTGGCCTTAGTACATCCCGCCCACAACCTGTAAATTGTCAGTTAGTAGATGACTAGTTAGTAGTTTATCTCTCTCCAAGGTTTGATACATTCAGTGGCATCATTGGGGGGTGCAGGCCACGCCCAGGTGGTACCATCTGAGGGTGACTCCTCCTGACAGGAACCAGGGTGCTGCACTATGACAATGGGGCAGATGTATTTACCTGGAGAAGGCATAAGGAAGTGATAAAGCAGTGATAAGTACAAGGTGATAACGCGTCAGCCAATCAGCTCCAATATGTAAATTAAGTTAGGAGCTGATTGGCTGGTGCCTTTATCACCTTGCACTTATCACTGGTTTATCACTTCCTTATGCAGTCTCCAGGCTTAATACATCTGCCCCATTATGTGCAGCACTTGGCTCTTGTAGTGTAGGAGCCGGCAGTGCAGGCAGACAAGTCTCCGGGAATGCTGTGCACACCCCCGGAGTGATGAAAATGGAGTCGGTCCATAAGGTCATGCTCCGCGGTGCATGTCCCTGTTCCCAGTGACGCCACTGGATACATCTCACCGGTAAATAGACAGGTTTTATGGTTTAAGAAATGACTAAATGCACTGACTTGGACTCTTAGAGGCATCAGACCTAAGCTGACTGGGCTGGGCTTGGTTCCCATTATGACAGGGGTGTCCAATGCTGCAGGGTCAACTGTGACAGAATGAATCAGTCCAGGATTACTACAGCTGGCTAACATTTTAGCAAGGGAACTCCAAGCCAGTTCTCCTCCTGATTATTTGGGAATAAGCCAATTTAAATAAAATAAATGAATAATAAATAATAATAATGATGTACTTTGTTTATTTACCAAAGCGTGTCTCTTGCCTATGCTATGGCCTTCTGTATGCAGCATACACATTTTAAAGGTCATTGAAATGAATGGCCACTGAGATTATTAGAGAAACTCAATCACCTCACTGGTTTTCAGGCAGCCAGTCTCCACTTCATGAAACTGGCGAGATTACACTGAGAGAATTCAACAGTGAATTACTAAAATGCCCTTGGTTATAATCAATCTTTTCTATACATTGGATGACTTCTATGACTTTGAGATGTGAAGGGCAAGTGGGTTTGGAGGTTGTAAAAAATAGTGATTTACATGGTGATTGCCCCATAAATTTCTACTGGGTCATAAATCCTATCCCCAAATCTTCCCAAAGCTGCCTGTAAACCAATTGTAATGTGATGCACAGTGATGCATGAAACACTAAAGAGGCGCCTGTGTCCCATGCTACACTATGTGCTGCTCAGTGCCCTGTGTGTGATATACACAAGTACAGTCAGCGTGTCCCATGCTACACTATGTGCTGCTCAGTGCCCTGTGTGTGATATAAACAAGTACAGTCAGCGTGTGCCATGCTACACTATGTGCTGCTCAGTGCCCTGTGTGTGATATACGCAAATACAGTCAGCGTGTGCCATGCTACAGTATGTGCTGCTCAGTGCCCTGTGTGTGATATACACAAGTACAGTCAGCGTGTGCCATGCTACAGTATGTGCCGCTCAGTGCCCTGTGTGTGATATACACAAGTACAGTCAGCGTGTCCCATGCTACAGTATGTGCCGCTCAGTGCCCTGTATGTGATATACACAAGTACAGTCAGCGTGTGCAATGCTACAGTATGTGCTGCTCAGTGCCCTGTGTGTGATATACACAAGTACAGTCAGCGTGTCCCACGCTACACTATGTGCCGCTCAGTGCCCTGTGTGTGATATACACAAGTACAGTCAGCGTGTGCCATGCTACAGTATGTGCCGCTCAGTGCCCTGTGTGTGATATACACAAGTACAGTCAGCGTGTCCCATGCTACAGTATGTGCCGCTCAGTGCCCTGTGTGTGATATACACAAGTACAGTCAGCGTGTCCCATGCTACAGTATGTGCTGCTCAGTGCCCTGTGTGTGACATACACAAGTACAGTCAGCGTGTGCCATGCTAAAGTATCGCTGTTATGTGCCCTGCATGTGATATACACAAGTACAGTCAGCGTGTGCCATGCTACACTATGTGCTGCTCAGTGCCCTGTGTATGATATACACAAGTACAGTCAATGTGTGCCATGCTACAGTATGTGCTGCTCAGTGCCCTGTATGTGATATACACAAGTACAGTCAGCGTGTCTCATGCTACGTGCTGCTGAGTGCCCTGTGTGTGATATACACAAGTACAGTCAGCGTGTCTCATGCTACGTGCTGCTGAGTGCCCTGTGTGTGATATACACAAGTACAGTCAGCGTGTGCCATGCTACAGTACGTGCCGCTCAGTGCCCTGTGTGTGACATACACAAGTACAGTCAGCGTGTGCCATGCTACACTATGGGGGTAATTCCAAGTTGATCGTAGCAGGAAATTTGTTAGCAGTTGGGCAAAACCATGTGCACTGCAGGGGGAGCAGATATAACATGTGCAGAAAGAGTTAGATTTGGGTAGGTTATTTTGTTTCTGTGCAGGGTAAATACTGGCTGCTTTATTTTTACACTGCAATTTAGATTGCAGATTTAACTCACCACACCCAAATCTATCTCTCTCTGCACATGTTATATCTGCCTCCCCTGCAGTGCACATGGTTTTGCCCAACTGCTAAAAAATTTCCTCCTACGATCAACTTGGAATTACCCCCATAGTGCTGCTCAGTGCCCTGTGTGTGACATACACAAGTACAGTCAGCGTGTGCCATGCTACAGTACGTGCCGCTCAGTGCCCCGTGTGTGATATACACAAGTACAGTCAGCGTGTGCCATGCTACACTATGTGCCGCTCAGTGTCATGTGTGTGTTACACCAAGTACAGTCAGCGTGTCCCGCGCTACAGTATGTGCCGCTCAGTGCCCTGTGTGTGATATACACAAGTACAATAAGCGTGTGCCATGCTACACTATGTGCTGCTCAGTGCCCTGTGTGTGATATACACAAGTACAGTCAGCGTGTGCCATGCTACAGTATGTGCTGCTCAGTGCCCCGTGTGATATACACAAGTACAGTCAGCGTGCCCCATGCTATGTGCCGCTCAGTGCCCTGTGTGTGACATACACAAGTACAGTCAGCGTGTCCCATGCTACAGTATCGCTGTTATGTGCCCTGTATGTGATATACACAAGTACAGTTAGCGTGTCTCATGCTACGTGCCGCTCAGTGCCCTGTGTGTGATATACACAAGTACAGTCAGCGTGTGCCATGCTACAGTACGTGCCGCTCAGTGCCCTGTGTGTGACATACACAAGTACAGTCAGCGTGTGCCATGCTACAGTATCGCTGTTATGTGCCCTGTGTGTGACATACACAAGTACAGTCAGCGTGTCCCATGCTACAGTATGTGCCGCTCAGTGCCCTGTGTGTGATATACACAAGTACAGTCAGCGTGTCCCATATTACGTGCCGCTCAGTGCCCTGTGTGTGATATACACAAGTACAGTCAGCGTGTGCCATGCTACAGTATCGCTGTTATGTGCCCTGTGTGTGATATACACAAGTACAGTCAGCATGTGCCATGCTACACTATGTGCCGCTCAGTGTCCTGTGTGTGATATACACAAGTATAGTCAGCGTGTGCCATGCTACAGTATGTGCCGCTCAGTGCCCTGTGTGTGATATATCAAGTACAGTCAGCGTGTGCCATGCTACAGTATGTGCTGCTCAGTGCCCCGTGTGTGATATACAAAAGTACAGTCAGCGTGTGCCATGCTACACTATGTGCCGCTCAGTGCCCTGTGTCTGATATACCAAGTACAGTCAGCGTGTCCTATGCTACTGCATCGCTGTTATGTGCCCTGTGTGTGATATACACAAGTACAGTCAGCGTGTGCCATGCTACAGTACGTGCCGCTCAGTGCCCTGTGTGTGACATACACAAGTACAGTCAGCGTGTCCTATGCTACAGCATCGCTGTTATGTGCCCTGTGTGTGATATACACAAGTACAGTCAGTGTGTGCCATGCTACAGTATGTGCCTCTCAGTGCCCTGTGTGTGACATACACAAGAAACAGTCAGCGTGTGCCATGCTACACTATGTGCCGCTCAGCGTCATGTGTGTGATATACACAAGTACAGTCAGCGTGTCCCATGCTACAGTATGTGCTGCTCAGTGCCCTGTGTGTGATATACACAAGTACAGTCAGCGTATGCCATGCTACACTATGTGCCGCTCAGTGCCCCGTGTGTGATATAAACAAGTACAGTCAGCGTGTGCCATGCTACACTATGTGCCGCTCAGTGCCCTGTGTCTGATATACCAAGTACAGTCAGCGTGTCCCATGCTACAGTATGTGCTGCTCAGTGCCCTGTGTGTGATATACACAAGTACAGTCAGCGTGTGCCATGCTACACTATGTGCCGCTCAGTGCCCCGTGTGTGATATAAACAAGTACAGTCAGCGTGTCCCATGCTACAGTATGTGCTGCTCAGTGCCCTGTGTGTGATATACACAAGTACAGTCAGCGTGTGCCATGCTACACTATGTGCCGCTCAGTGCCCCGTGTGTGATATAAACAAGTACAGTCAGCGTGTGCCATGCTACACTATGTGCCGCTCAGTGCCCTGTGTGTGATATACACAAGTACAGTCAGCGTGTCCTATGCTACAGTATGTGCCGCTCAGTGCCCTGTGTGTGATATACCAAGTACAGTCAGCCTGTGCCATGCTACACTATGTGCCGCTCAGTGCCCTGTGTGTGATATACACAAGTACAGTCAGCGTGTCCTATGCTACAGCATCGCTGTTATGTGCCCTGTGTGTGACATACACAAGTAGTCAGCGTCTCATGCTACAGTATCGCTGTTATGTGCTCTTTATGTGAAATACACAAGTACAGTCAGCGTGTGCCATGCTACACTATGTGCCGCTCAGTGCCCCGTGTGTGATATAAACAAGTACAGTCAGCGTGTGCCATGCTACACTATGTGCCGCTCAGTGCCCTGTGTGTGATATACACAAGTACAGTCAGCGTGTCCTATGCTACAGTATGTGCCGCTCAGTGCCCTGTGTGTGATATACCAAGTACAGTCAGCCTGTGCCATGCTACACTATGTGCCGCTCAGTGCCCTGTGTCTGATATACCAAGTACAGTCAGCGTGTCCTATGCTACTGCATCGCTGTTATGTGCCCTGTGTGTGATATACACAAGTACAGTCAGCGTGTGCCATGCTACAGTACGTGCCGCTCAGTGCCCTGTGTGTGACATACACAAGTACAGTCAGCGTGTCCTATGCTACAGCATCGCTGTTATGTGCCCTGTGTGTGATATACACAAGTACAGTCAGTGTGTGCCATGCTACAGTATGTGCCTCTCAGTGCCCTGTGTGTGACATACACAAGAAACAGTCAGCGTGTGCCATGCTACACTATGTGCCGCTCAGCGTCATGTGTGTGATATACACAAGTACAGTCAGCGTGTCCCATGCTACAGTATGTGCTGCTCAGTGCCCTGTGTGTGATATACACAAGTACAGTCAGCGTATGCCATGCTACACTATGTGCCGCTCAGTGCCCCGTGTGTGATATAAACAAGTACAGTCAGCGTGTGCCATGCTACACTATGTGCTGCTCAGTGCCCTGTGTGTGATATACACAAGTACAGTCAGCGTGTGCCATGCTACACTATGTGCCGCTCAGTGCCCCGTGTGTGATATAAACAAGTACAGTCAGCGTGTCCCATGCTACAGTATGTGCTGCTCAGTGCCCTGTGTGTGATATACACAAGTACAGTCAGCGTGTGCCATGCTACACTATGTGCCGCTCAGTGCCCCGTGTGTGATATAAACAAGTACAGTCAGCGTGTGCCATGCTACACTATGTGCCGCTCAGTGCCCTGTGTGTGATATACACAAGTACAGTCAGCGTGTCCTATGCTACAGTATGTGCCGCTCAGTGCCCTGTGTGTGATATACCAAGTACAGTCAGCCTGTGCCATGCTACACTATGTGCCGCTCAGTGCCCTGTGTGTGATATACACAAGTACAGTCAGCGTGTCCTATGCTACAGCATCGCTGTTATGTGCCCTGTGTGTGACATACACAAGTAGTCAGCGTCTCATGCTACAGTATCGCTGTTATGTGCTCTTTATGTGAAATACACAAGTACAGTCAGCGTGTCTCATGCTACGTCAGTGCCCTGTGTGTGATATACACAAGTACAGTCAGCGTGTCCCATGCTACAGTATCGCTGTTATGTGCCCTGTGTGTGATATACACAAGTACAGTCAGTGTGTCCAATGCCACAGTATGTGCCGCTCAGTGCCCTGTGTGTGATATACACAAGTACAGTCAGTGTGTCCCATGCTACGTGCCACTCAGTGCCCTGTGTGTGATATACACAAGTACAGTCAGTGTATCCCATGCTACGTGCTGCTCAGTGCCCTGTGTGTGATATACACAAGAGATCGGAGCTTATAAAACAATCAGCATGTTATATCATGGTAAAGACTTTAGAAACCAACAAGAGAGATCATACCCTCTGTAGTTCTTACTCCATGTCTTTGGAAACCCATTACTGAAAATATTGCACATCGGTCAGAATTTACCGCATATCTCCTATACTAGGTGCTTCATCGCGCCCTACGGGCGCTCTTCATACCGTCGCAAGGGGCTACGCCCCCTTAACCCTTGCATGCCTTTCTGGGGTTTAATATTTGTATTATATGGAGTATTACCTGCATTCCTTTGTTAGTGGTTAAATATTGCACAATGAAAGGGCGTGCGATGGTGAAGGATGCGCAGCCCCTTGCGACGGCGTGAACAGCACCTGCAGGGCACGATGTACAGAATGTAGCGGGTGCGGGGGGGACTGCGGATGGGGGAGGGTGTCTGTAGATGCTGCGGATGGAGGGGGGCAGAAGCGGGGGGGGGGCCCGGATGGGGAAGGGTCGGGAGGTGCTGCGGGTGGGGGAGGGGCAGAGGTGTGGGGGCTGCAGATGGAGGAGGGGTCCGGAGGCACTGTAGGTGGGGCAGTGGCAGGGGTGCCACGGGTGGGAGAGGGGCAGGTGCAGGGATGTTGCGGATGGGTGAAGGGTTCCGTAGGTTCTGTGGGATGGGAAGGGGCGGGGGTGCCGGGGGTGGGGTAGGGGGTCCGGAGGTGCCGTGGGTAGGGGAGGGGCAGGTACGGGTGGTGCGGCGGATGGGGAAGGGGGTCCGGAGGCGCTGCAGGTGGTGGAGGGGCAGGTGCGGGGGTGCCATGGCTGGGGGAGGGGTGGGTGAGGGGGGGACCGCAGATGGAGGAGGGTGTCTGCAGATGCTGTGGGTGGAGGGGGGCAGGTGTGGGGAGAGACATATATGGGGGGTGGATGGTGGAGGGGGTCTGGAGGTGCTGTGGGTGGTGGAGGGGCGGAGGAGTGGGAGCCACGGGTGGTGTAGGGGGTCTGGAGGCACAGCGTGTGGGGGAGGGGTGGAGTGCCGCATGTGGTGTAGGGGAAGGTGCGGAGGTGTGGTGCATTGAGTAGGGGTCTGGAGGCGCTGCGGGTACTGTACCTGCCAAAAAGGTAGTTGGAGGGCATGAAGTAACAGGGCCAGGACAGGAGTGACAGGGTCAGAACAGGGGTGACGAGGCCAGGACAGGGGTGACGGGGCCAGGACAGGGGCGACGGGGCCAGGACAGGGGCGACGGGGCTAGGACAGAAATGACAGGGACAGGATAGGGGTGACAGGGCCAGGGTAGGGGCGGCAGGACCAGTACAGGGGTGACAGGGCCAGTGTAGGGTTGACAGGGCAAGCACAGGGGTAACAGGGCCAGGATAGGGGTAACAGGGCCAGCATAAGGGTGAAAGGGCCATGATAAGGGTGACAGGGCAAGGCCAGGGGTGACAGGGACATGACAGAACACAGGGCACGGTAGAGATTGGTATTAGGGACAAAACAGTGGTGACAGACAGATGTGTGTTACCGGAGTCACTGCTGCTGGCTGCTGCTGTTCCACTCCAACCTGTTGGGATCTGCTGCTGGTGGGGACTTGGCATGGCTGACTCTCTCAGGCTGGAGTCCTGCTTCCTCTGCCCGTCAGCATCCCTCCCCCCCTCCTCAATCACACACCGCAGACCTCGCGCAGCTGCCGGGCACTGTGGTAAGGGAAGACTGGGAGTGACTGGTTAGCCCCCAGGAGACACTGCGACTGGAGGAAGGAGGGGGTCATAGCATGCACACAGCGCGGACCTCGCGGCTGCTGGGCACTGTGGTAAGGGGAGACTGGGAGTGACTGGTTAGCTCCCAGGAGACGCTGCGGCTGGAGGGAGGAGGGGGTCGGAGCTTGCAAGCAGCGCAGACTTCTGCAGCGCTACCCGCTGGCTAAAGTGTGGGAAGGAGCTGGGCGCACCTCACTGTGGGCGGCAGTGCTGCAGCTAGCGGTGGGGTTGCTGGGGCTGGAGATAACAGAGTCAGTACGGAACCTGCACAGCGGCAGGTGCCCCACAAAACTGCAGCTAAGAAGCGTGGAGTGTGCTAGAAAGTGACGCTCCTCCGCGCCAGAGAGACCCTGCTGAGTATGCTGATGTGGGGGGTCAAGCACACAGTGAGCCGGTGCTCGTCTGTCTGTACGGCATACCCCCTCACACACCCCTATACCTCCCAACTATCCCGGGGTTCCGGCAGCAGAGCCGGATTAAGGGGGGGCAGGGGGTACGTACCGTGGGCCCCACAGTTTTAGGTTGGCCCCCGGCTGGAGAAGCTCTGTCCCAGCTCAGAAGCTCCCCCGTCCTGCCAGCAACAGCGGCAGCATTGTGCTACAGTCAGCACACGCTGCTGCGTGTTGGCAGGCATAGGCGTGCGCAGAGACTGACTGGCGGGTGCCGCTCCGGACTTCCCCCCCTCCACGGCATTATAGTGTTCTCTCACCTCCCCTGTCCTGGATATAGACTGCTCACCTGGACCGCCCAGGTGTGCAGTCTATGGGCCGCCCAGGTGAGCAGTCTATATCCAGGATAGGGGAGGTGAGAGAACACTATAATGTCTTGGAGGGGGGGGAAGTCCGGAGCGGCACCCGCCAGTCAGTCTCTGCGCACGCCTATGTTAGCAGGTCTGTGGTGTTGGAGGGAGGCAGCAGTCTCCCTGCTTTCTTCTGCCTGTGCTGGTGTGTAGGGGGGAGCGACCACCTCCTCTGGATTTAGCCCTAGCTGAGGGGCCAAAATGCCATATAAAAAAAAAAATTCCGGAATTTGCATAATTTGCACAAGGGGGCGTGGTCACGTGTCCCGCGATTAGGCCACGCCCCCAGCCCCACAGCAGAGAGTGACTGGCGGGTGCCGCAACGAACTCCCCCCCCCCCCCCCCCTCCAAGACATTATAGTGTTCTCTCACCTCCCCTATCCTGGATATAGACTGCTCACCTGGGCGGCCCATAGACTGCACACCTGGGCGGCCCAGGTGAGCAGTCTATATCCAGGACAGGGGAGGTGAGAGAACACTATAATGCCGTGGAGGGGGGGAAGTCCGGAGCGGCACCCGCCAGTCAGTCTCTGCGCACGCCTATGCCTGCCAACACGCAGCAGCGTGTGCTGACTGTAGCACAATGCTGCAGCTGTTGCTGGCAGGACGGGGGAGCTTCTGAGCTGGGACAGAGCTTCTCCAGCCGGGGGCCAACCTAAAACTGTGGGGCCCACGGTACGTACCCCCTGCTTCCCCCTTAATCCGGCTCTGCTGCCGGAACCCCGGGATAGTTGGGAGGTATAGGGGTGTGTGAGGGGGTATGCCGTACAGACAGACGGGCAGCGGCTCACTGTGTGCTTGACCCCCCACATCAGCATACTCAGCAGGGTCTCTCTGGTGCGGAGGAGCGTCACTTTCTAGCACACTCCACGCTTCTTAGCTGCAGTTTTGTGGGGCATCTGCCGCTGTGCAGGTTCCGTACTGACTCTGTTGCTATCTCCAGCCCCAGCAACCCCACCGCTAGCTGCAGCACTGCCGCCCACAGTGAGGTGCGCCCAGCTCCTTCCCACACTTTAGCCAGCGGGTAGCGCTGCAGAAGTCTGCGCTGCTTGCAGGCTCCGACCCCCTCCTCCCTCCAGCCGCAGCGTCTCCTGGGAGCTAACCAGTCACTCCCAGTCTCCCCTTACCACAGTGCCCAGCAGCCGCGAGGTCCGCGCTGTGTGCATGCTATGACCCCCTCCTTCCTCCAGTCACAGCGTCTCCTGGGGGCTAACCAGTCACTCCCAGTCTTCCCTTACCACAGTGCCCGGCAGCTGCGCGAGGTCTGCGGTGTGTGACTGAGGAGGGGGGGAGGGATGCTGACGGGCAGAGGAAGCAGGACTCCAGCCTGAGAGAGTCAGCCATGCCAAGTCCCCACCAGCAGCAGATCCCAACAGGTTGGAGTGGAACAGCAGCAGCCAGCAGCAGTGACTCCGGTAAGACACATCTGTCTGTCACCACTGTTTTGTCCCCAATACCAATCTCTACCGCGCCCTGTGTTCTGTCATGTCCCTGTAACCCCTTGCCTTGCCCTGTCACCCTTATCATGGCCCTTTCACCCTTATGCTGGCCCTGTTACCCCTATCCTGGCCCTGTTACCCCTGTGCTTGCCCTGTCAACCCTACACTGGCCCTGTCACCCCTGTCCTGGTCCTGCCGCACCTACCCTGGCCCTGTCACCCCTATCCTGTCCCTGTCATTTCTGTCCTGGCCCCGTCGCCCCTGTCCTGGCCCCGTCGCCCCTGTCCTGGCCCAGTCACCCCTGTTCTGACCCTGTCACTCCTGTCCTGGCCCTGTTACTGCATGCCCTCCAACTACCTTTTTGGCAGGTACAGTACCCGCAGCGCCTCCAGACCCCTACTCATTGCACCACACCTCCGCACCTTCCCCTCCACCACATGCGGCACTCCACCCCTCCCCCACACGCTGTGCCTCCAGACCCCCTACACCACCCGTGGCTCCCACTCCTCCGCCCCTCCACCACCCACAGCACCTCCAGACCCCCTCCACCATCCACCCCCCATATATGTCTCTCCCCACACCTGCCCCCCTCCACCAACAGCATCTGCAGACACCCTCCTCCATCTGCGGTCCCCCCCTCACCCACCCCTCCCCCAGCCATGGCACCCCCGCACCTGCCCCTCCACCACCTGCAGCGCCTCCAGACCCCCTTCCCCATCCGCCGCACCACCCGTACCTGCCCCTCCCCTACCCACGGCGCCTCCGGACCCCCTACCCCACCCCCGGCACCCCCGCCCCTTCCCATCCCACAGAACCTACGGAACCCTTCACCCATCCGCAACATCCCTGCACCTGCCCCTCTCCCACCCGTGGCACCCCTGCCACTGCCCCACCTACAGTGCCTCCGGACCCCTCCTCCATCTGCAGCCCCCACACCTCTGCCCCTCCCCCACCCGCAGCAGCTCCCGACCCTTCCCCATCCGGGCCCCCCCCGCTTCTGCCCCCCTTCATCCGCAGCATCTACAGACACCCTCCCCCATCCGCAGTCCCCCCCGCACCCGCTACATTCTGTACATCGTGCCCTGCAGGTGCTGTTCATGCCGTCGCAAGAGGCTGCGCATCCTTCCCCATCGCACACCCTTTCATTGTGCAATATTTAACCACTAACAAAGGAATGCAGGTAATACTCCATATAATACAAATATTAAACCCCAGAAAGGCATGCAAGGGTTAAGGGGGCGTAGCCCCTTGCGACGGTGTGAAGAGCGCCCGTAGGGCGCGATGAAGCACCTAGTAAATACATATTAGTCTTCAGCCAAAAAAAAGAGCCGGTTTTATAATTCCTCTGCATGGGACACTCAGTATGTGTACATAATGCTAGAGACATTTCATGATAGGTCTGGGTGTGGGTAATTGGGGTTAGGAAGACTTGAGGATTAGGGCTAGTGTACGTACCACCTTGGTGTCGGGATCCCGAGCTTTGGGATGCCGCTGTCAGTATTTTAACTGCCGGCGTCCCAAGCGCCAGGATCCCGATACCATGCCATCTGCAACGTATTGGTCACATATAAGGAACAAAGAGTAATAGCCTATGAGATGCAGGCTGTTCTGTAATTCCAGCAAGTCTGCTCGTATCTTTAAAGCAGCAATCATTTACATGGCAAAACCAACCTGGTATTGCCTTGTATATGATCGGTGCTTTAAAAATATGGGCAGATTTGCAGGAATTACCAAACAGCCTGCACCTCGCAGATTATTACATTTTTCCCAAGACCTGATTCTGAGTCACATGAACAGCGGACGGTTAATGCACGTATTCATGCGTATAGTCACATATGCCCTTTATCTGGAAATCTGAAGTCACCTTTAACAACTGAAACACTCTGTAATAATGTGTTGTTTATCCCTTACACTATTAAGCAGGACATTCCTAAAGTTTGATTGCTAAAAACAGAACTTTACACCAATGTGGGGTAGTGGAAAAAAGATGGTCTAATTATTTTTAAAAAGTTTCTTACCCGGATGGGCTTGTCCATGTCCCCATTACAGAGAGACCGAAGCGGTATCTTAAAGGGTTTCCACACAGGATTCAGGTTGTTTTTAATCACCTAGGAAATAAGTAAAGATGATGACTACACAATCACACTACATATCTTTTGTATAACATGTTATGTCTATTATTAGTGTTAGCTTGTTATACCGGAGGAGTCCTGTGAGCTTTGTTATATTATGTAAAGGGAGATATGTCAAAGCTGTGACAGAGATAAATACAAGTTGCATATAGCAACCAATGAAATTCTAGCTGTCATTTATCTAGCACGGTCTATAAAATGACAGGAGCTGATTGGTAGATATTGGAAACTTCCCCGCTTTATCTCTCTTGAAGGTTTGATACATCTCTGCTAGAAAGTTTTGTAGAAGCATCCAATCTACCTCTATAACTACAGGTTCCCTTCAACCAGGAAACATGTAGAATGATTTCAGATTAGTGGGACTAACTTCCAAGGGTAGGAAAAGGCATGTTTGTTTTACAGGAGGATGTTGTCTTTTTTTAGTTTTTACTACAGGTTGAGTATCCCATATCCAAATATTCAGAAATACGGAATATTCCGAAATACGGACTTTTTTAGTGAGAGTGAGATAGTGAAATCTTTGTTTTCTGATGGCTCAATGTACACAAACTTTGTTTAATACACAAAGTTATAAAAAATATTGTATTAAATGACCTTCAGGCTGTGTGTATAAGGTGTATATGAAACATAAATGAATTGTGTGAATGTACACACACTTTGTTTAATGCACAAAGTTATTGAAAATATTGGCTAAAATTACCTTCAGGCTGTGTGTATAAGGTGTATATGTAACATAAATGCATTCTGTGCTTAGATTTAGGTCCCATCACCATGATATCTCATTATGGGATGCAATTATTCCAAAATACGGAAAAATCCGATATCCAAAATACCTCTGGTCCCAAGCATTTTGGATAAGGGATACTCAACCTGTATTAAAAAATATAATTTTTTTACTAAGTTGTCGTTTCACATCTATTGTTGAATTTGACCTCACCGAAGGCTCTATATTACCATAGCACTGAGCGTTCTTAAAGTGGAAGTAAACTACTGTAAAATTGGAAACACTTTTTTTAAACTACAATTTTAAATCAGGATTTTGGGTTCAAAGTTGGAATTACAGTGCTAGACAATTCCTCGATTCCCAGCATACGGCACAATTGTGCGAACCCCGGAGCACAAAGCATGTACTAGATAGCACCGCTGTCACACTCCATCTGTATGGTCACCTGCACTAATCCCGTCTAAGGCTGGGAACACGCTATGCGATACATTATTTGTACAGCTAAGGAACAATGTATCACTAAGTGCATCTGTCTGTGTGTACAACCAATATATTTGTAAACAAGGTCATTCAGACATATCATTTCATCCCTGCAGCAAGGCAGATACAGATGTATCCTCATACATAATTGCTGCAGTCATGCAAAATAGCCCCTCTCGGTACGTCAGGTCCTGTGAGACTCTAGCGTTGGGCATCTTTTTTGCCAAAAATGCATCTTAGTCGCAACCTGATATACTGTAACTAGGACACATCAGAAGACTGTGCAGATTAATTTGATCTGCAACACTTGTATATCTGTGAGTCTCTGAATCTGCATACGAAGTGCTATAATGTAGAAGCTGCAGCTTTTTTCCAATGCAAGTTTTGTTGTCATCCGTATACAGACTCGGTCACACACAATATACAATTCGCACCAGGCATCTCACGCTGCATGGAGTATTAAGGATACATGTATGTGGCTAGATGTATGTATACACATCTGTATATTGGTACATCTGCCTGTGTGTATGGGCAACCCACCGACCGACCCGTTATGCTGGCTGCAGAAAACAATGACATCGCAACTGGGAGGGCACATTTAAATATCTACCCAGTTGTGAGGTGTGCCCATATGGTAGCGCCTAGATCCCCGTTGCCGAGAGGACCTTTCCCACAATGCACTGGTTCAACCATCTACAGAGAATAGTAACTTGTGACAAGTGAAGCGAGCCAACAAGGGTACAATGGAGCCTAAATACAAGAAAATAACCTACAACAATCCTAGAATGGAGAAAAAATAAAAATGCTTTAAGTGCATAAGACATCCTCCGCCCTCACCAGATCTCACATCCAGGTTCTTTTGGCAAAGAGTCTACTGTGCCCATATATATCAAGCGGCCAGTTGGTAAATGTGTATGCTTACCAAAATCAGTTGCTCCGTCACTGGATCCATTGATGGGATGGTAGGTCGGTCAGGTGTGATGGGATGGTGTGGTTGGTCATCTTAAGAATAATTACAAATGATGCAATACACGAGCCCTCTGTCAGGTGTACTTAGGGCCGCAACTAGGCTGGGGGGGCTAAGGGCGCTAGATTTGATGGGGTGACAATACCTCTGTGAGCTCCCACAGCCAGCTTCTCCTCCTCCCCCTGCCTAGCACTGGACTCGGGGTCTGTGGCAGATCCATAGGGAAACAATCACCTCTCACAGCACAGAGTGTCTGCAAGTACTTTGTCCTCCCACAGAACTGCGCTCCATTCATCCAGACTGTGGCAGACTTTACAATCTATCTAAAATCCTCACGGCAAAGCCCTGCTTGACAATCAGGATTTTAGATAGATTGTAAGGTCTGCCACAGTCTGAATGAATCAAGTGCTTAACAAAGCACACAAGCCTTTGGGGCCAGTGGGTTGCTCTGTACCGGGACCTTCTCCCAGATACTGCCTGCTACTGTCAGCGCCAGTGGGGTGCTGTGTGTGCTGTGACTGGTGGCAGCCTGAGACAGAGTGACACGGTGTCAATTGTTTTACCACCATCACCGTCACCGTATTTATTTACTTAGGGAGTCCAGTGAGGTCATTGTTCTTCTTTCCAAGACTTTACTCTGAAATGTAGTTTCATTAGTAGCTGTATACAACAAATATTCGGCTTTGGGTCCTTACTTCTGTTCTATGGACCATCTGCCATCTTCCATCTTCAGTCTGTCGGTGAAACTCCAAGTAAGGGTCTGACTTTCCGAACAAATCCTGGAGCAATTAGACATAAAACTGTTATATGCAAGATCCAGTTAAAGAAAAATAGCAATACCGCCCAACAAAATAGGATGCAGACAATGGGCTTTCATCAATGTATGTTCATGATTTTAACTGTTCTACAAATGAGTATACAGCACCAATTTCAATTTTGAAGCAGATAAATTATACAAATAATGGTCCAGATGCAGGTGTGTATGGAGTAGCTTGGAAGCAGCAGCTGATAACTCTGCAGCAGGAGGCGTATATTACAAGTAGACGCCTCCTGCTGCAGTAGTAATCCCACCTGTGTCCTAGGAAGAAGCACTGGATCACTGCGACACCATTGGGCAACTTGTGGCACCCACGGGATCGCGCAAGCTGCCCATTGCAGATCCTTGTAAGAGGCCAGGAAATCTCCATGCAACAACAAAGATCCTGGCCTCTTCCCTCCCCTAAATGGCAGCGACACGCGACATCCACCCTTTTGGTGAAGTTCTTAAAGATTTAAAAAAATGTACACTGATCTCAGCTTCGCCAAGACTATCATCCATCTGTAAGCAGTGGCTGAAGTTGGCCGGTATACGGTGCTAGCCATATAGTATTACCACATTTACTGCCTTCTCAAGTTCAAGTTTATTGTCATCAGCCAAAACAAGTTGACAGACGAAATTACAATTGTACAAGGCATCAAATAGTAGCAGGCGACAACATAAAACAAACATAAAAATGAATCATTCATTTAACATACGTACAGCAGATGGGATAAAACTAACCCTAAAACGATTGGTACGAGTTAACAAAGTACGAAACCTCTTTCGAGATGGAAGTTTGTCAAAAAGCATACTAAAAGGATGCGCGCTATCTGATAAAATACACCTGGCTTTGCTTAAAACCCTACGCCTATACAATTCATCAAAGCTAGGCAATGGCATACCAAGAATTTTACTTGCCATTTTCCTTATCCTTTCTAATGCCCATCAATCCTTTAAAGTGCAGCCTCCATACCATGCCACGATCCCGTAACCAAGAATGCTCTCTATCGAGCACCTATAAAAATGTAACATGGTCTGTGCACCAACACCTGCTGCCCTTAAACGCCGCAGGAAGAAAAGTCGTTATTGAGCCTTTTTTCCTATCAGTAGCAGGTGCTCAGACCAAGTCAAACATGACGAAATCTGAATACCCAAACTGTAATACTATGACATTCCTTTCACTGACATTTTCCATCCCGCCACTAAATTTCCACTGCAATTGCTGCCTACGAGGCATAAGAGCAGGAACCTGAGAATTAATCTTTTAAGCAGATCTGCCCAGTACCTTATTGTCCAGTTTTCGTGCTCCAACTTCAAACTGTACTACTCGGTTATCTTTAATCTCCTCTGCGTAAATCTTTACAAGAAAAAAAAAAAAAGTACAAATATTAAAAGGACAGTTACTGAAAGATAAACAATACAGGGCAAATTGTTATTGGTTTCCTCTGGTGTTTTAGAATGGAAATACTAATTTACATGCAGTAGATATGCCTAATTTAAATACCCATCTATATTAATGGTTAGTTATTTTTCCCCAAAATCAATAAAAGCCATTCTCTATTCACGTTATCACTTAACGCAACGCCCCTTATACAGTATGTTGCTTGTTTGGTTTAGGAATAGGTTTGAAAACTCCTGTTCTGTTTCCGACGATGTTTGGCGTTACCTTGTCTCTATAACGGTACTAGTTACTGCTTTCAGATATAGCTATTTTGTAGGGCTGCCATTGTTTGAATCCTTCGCCCCATAACACAACAGTTTGAGAAGAACGGTGCTTGAGGAGGGGGAAGGGAGGGGTAGCGGCGGTGAATTAAATAATTAGTGCCATAATAAGTTTCAGAGAGCGCTGCCAAAAAATATAACAATAAGTATAGAAAGAAGAGAATAAGAGGCAGATACAACCCTGGCAGTTTCTTATATCCTACACTTAGGGGTACATTTACTAAGCAGTGATAAGAGCGGAGAAGTGAGCCAGTGGAGATATTTCCCCATCAACCAATCAGCAGCTCTGTATCATTTTATAGTATACAAATGATAGATGTTACTTCAGTGCTGATTGGTTCCCATGGGCACTTCTCCACTGGCTCACTTCTCCGCTCTTATCACTGCTTAGTAAATGTACCCCAAAGAGATAATATAACACTGTTTGGCACACACATTCCACTGTGCTAAGTGCCATTAAGGATAGAAACTTACTGAGTTTAAAGCCTTTTTATCAGTTACTAAAAAAAGGTTTTCTGGTTCCCTGCCCTTGTCTGGTGTGATAAGAGGAATGGGATGGGAGGGGAATGAAAGGCCTGACTTGTATGTTTTTATCATGATCATCTGATACTGGGCCTGATGCTTAAGCATTTAACACAATCAGCCAGCCATACTTGAGGCGGGTGTGGTTCGTTTTATTGACAGTATCTAGGTCGACAATGTTTAGGTCGACCACTATAGGTCGACAGTCACTAGGTCGACATGGATGGAAGGTCGACAGGGTTTCTAGGTCGACATGTGCTAGGTCGACAGGTCTAAAGGTCGACATGAGGGGGGGGGGGGGGAATTTTAGGTGTCGTTTTCTTCGTAGAGTGACCGGGATCCTAAATTAGTGCACCGCGTCCCCTCGCATGGCTCGCTTCGCTCGCCATGCTTTGGGCATGGTGCCTTCGCTCCGCTACCGCTTCGCTCGGCACACTTTACCGTTCCAATCGTAGTCCACGTGGATCGTTAAGTATGAAAAAATAAAAAATAAAAAAAAAATGTGAAAAACTCATGTCGACCTTTAGACCTGTCGACCTAGCACATGTCGACCTAGAAACCCTGTCGACCTTCCATCCATGTCGACCTATAGTGGTCGACCTAAACATTGTCGACCTAGACACTGTCGATCTTCAGACCCGATCCCACTTGAGGCCACCATGTGAGAATATAGCAAATTAATTGAGACTTCGGTATTGAGTTGGTCTAAATGTCAAATACCCCAACATCCTGTAGTTACTTTAATGATAACAATCATAAACTATAAATTAACTTTGGTCTAAAGGAAGGATCCGGCCAATCACCAGAAGCGCAGATACTGTTACCATACATCTATGGTAAAGGAAAGCAGCAGCAGCAGAACGTTTTTATAGAGGTCCAAAGTAACTTTTGAGGGGTGCACAGTTTGTTAAAACACACTAGTATTAATTGTATGATAAAAGCAGTTACGTTTTGGTGTACTTTGTTTCGTGACCTTTTTTTGTTTTTAATGACAAAAAAGAAAGCTATGAATTTTCCCCGTTACTGGGACTGGTATGATGCCTACATGAGGCAAAATTAGTGAACTGTGTGTAAGTATTGGTCAAACAAATATTATGAACATATAGTATCTGAAGCATTTTAGATTAGATAGTGTCGGACACGGATGAAGTGTGACCAAGGGCGCCAAGGTGGGGTGGTATTAATTACTCCGGTCCGGGCTTGTTGGAGGTGCCTGTTGGGGGCCCAGGTCAGCTGATAAGGGGTATATTGTCCCTATTTACAGAACTTCTGAGGAGGATAAATGTCCTCCTGTGCAGCCGCCAGTGTTGCAAAACAATTTTTTCAACATTTTATTTGAGGGGGACCCCAGTACACAGACCTGTGGCCACACTTGGTGACCCTGGGGTATCATCTGACGTAGCCACCATAGTTCATGACTAGTGGTGTGACAGGTTAACAGATTCAAATGGTGTGAATACGACATGGTCATAATTAGTTTCTGCTGCGTTAGTTCAGGGGTTTTTTTTCCAGTTTTTATTTGTTAGTTATCACATTGTGGAGTTTTATCTTGTACGACAACATCATTTTTTCCACAAAAGCCTTCTCCCCATACCGTGAATAGTATATTTAGTTAATTTGGAGGAATTCCACTTAATAGTTAGAGCTGCAGAAAGCTCTGAATAGGGAAACTTTCATGACACTCATTATTGTCCATGCTGTACATGTATAATTTAATATGGGCCTATAGAGGAATAATACAGTGGATTTAAAAATAACCTATGCGAAATTCAAGTGCAGCAGGAACTTAAAACTTGGAGCCTCTCATTAAATATCTCATCTCACACATGCGTTGATCTATAAAAAAAAATTTTAAAACAAAATGGCTGACCGATGGAGTACACCGAGGCTAAATACACAATGGGCGTACCGTGATTGATCCTTTTCCTGCAGGCTTGCCGTTTTTTAAAACTAGAGGTTTGATCAGTTTCTTACTGGCAACAATCTTAAAAGAAAAACATAAGAATAATAATTACATAGTTATTAATGACAATCAGTTTACACTGTCACATTACTTACAAAATGTACACATATTGACCTACAGTAGTGATAGTGGCTTTCAATTGAGGAGGAGGCAGGGGCAATATATATATATATGGGAATAGACTAGTTGTCCAAAACTGGGAGGTGAGGATATATAGAATGCAGTGGCTCTATTATATATACTGTGTATATATACATTCTCTTGAATCCTCTTTACCTCACAAGTACCTTGTAGTATTGGTGTGACGCTGCAGGCACAATCTTATTGAACGTAGATGGCAGCCATCACATTTACATACATTTTGCAACCTTACCACACCTGTTTTATTTCCCATTGGATGCAGTGCTCATCAAATTACATCATACACTTAGTAGTAATATATCTGCATTACATTCCCGGAATCCACTGCCACCACCACAAATTCTCACAGATCAGAATTACCACAGAATCCTGACTTACTATTGTGTAAATTGTCAATCACACTATTGTGAGCTTTGCTTTGTAAACATAAGGATGCATTCGTCTATGCTGCACAGATCCCCGCAGTTGGTGGAATATGACATCTGACTGCAGAAGCTGCTGAGCACACACATTTACCAAAAACCCATGTATTGTGCTTGACAAGTGGCTGCAGAATAATCTGCAGATGAGCAGTCAGTAATGTCTGTCTGGGGCTGCCAGTAATCTAGTCCTGTGATGGACAGCAGGAACAGTTGGCCCATTTAAGATAGTTATGAGATTAATGAATAAAAAAAAAGAAAAGAAAAGGGTAGTTCAGGTGTTGCTCATAGCAACCAATCAGATTCTAGCTAACATTTACCTCAATTATCTAGTACTTTCATGAAAATTAAAGCTAAAATGTGATTGGTTGTTATGGACAATATCTCTGCTTTTTCTTTAGTAGATAGAAAACAACGGGATACAGTTATATTGGCAGCAGTCAGGATCCCGGCGGTCAGGATACCGACGCCGGAATCCCGACCACTGACAATGTCGACAGCCGGAATTCCGGCTAATAGGGGCTATTCCCACTCGTCAGTGTACATCACCGAGCCCACAGCATGGTGAGCACAGCAAGCCCGCAAGGGGCTTGCTTGCGCTTGCCCCGCTACTGGCATTGGGGCAGCTGGGATCCCGGCGTCGGTATGCTGACCACCAGGATCACGGACGCCAGCATGCCGCAGCCATACCCAGTGCAAAACAACTGTACAGCAAAAACTTCCGTTTTGCATTGCTCTTTGGTAGGGAGAGTCAGGAATCAAATTACACTGGTACCCTGGGGGGATACGTTGCAAAATGATCAAATGAAAATAGAAAGACCCTAATTACTAATGTATGGCTAGTTCAATAAGTATTTTTTTAAAACGCTATAGGGGTCTATGTACTAAGCCTTGGAGAGAGATAAAGTACCAGCCAATCAGCACCTGTCATTTTAAAAGCACAGCCTGTAACATGACAACTAGGAGCTGATTAGTTGGTACTTTATTACCATACAATTTGCCACTCTCCAAGGCTTTATAAAACGGAACCATAGTCGCAAGTGTTCCTTGAACGAAAATGCATTCTTATGTAATGGTAAAGTGGATATATGTAGATATTGTCAAAATACGCGGGTGGTTCAATAAGTAAGGTAACATGACGTTATCACCTTACACTTCAACAATTTGGCAATGACTATCAGCTGCTGATTTGTCCTTTAGATGAAGAAATCTGATCACACTGCGCACCTCAATGTGCGACCATGTTTCCGCCAGCCCCGCCATCTTACACCTGATGTAGGGACAGTAGGACTGATATGAGGCGCAGTCTAATGGCTGTGAGGGGAAGCGGTGGTCTACCTGCTCTGGCAGGAAATTATAATGATATTGTGAACATTACACACGTGACAGGTCTTGTTACCTTACTTATTGAGCCACCCTCGTAGGAAGTCAGGGATGAAGCTATGAAAGGCACACCAAGGACGAGAGATCACACAATATAGTGTTGGGGAGAACATTACTCACCTGTCCCAGGGTGCACTCGAACTCTCCCAAGAAATCATCATCGCCTAGATCGTAGCTTTTATTGTCTATGTCATAAACCCCAAACTTCAGCTTTTGAACCACTTCAAAATAGTAGTCAATCAGGAACTTCTTGCAGAACTTCGGATTTAAGCAATTTTTTATTCTTTCTGTGCGATCAACCTGAAAGAAAATAGGATTTTAATACCTACCGGTAAATACTTTTCTCCTAGTCCGTAGAGGATGCTGGGTACTCCAAAAGGACCATGGGGTATAGACGGGATCCGCAGGAGACATGGGCACACTATAAGACTTTGAATGGGTGTGAACTGGCTCCTCCCTCTATGCCCCTCCTCCAGACCTCAGTTATAGGAACTGTGCCCAGGGAGACGGACATTTCGAGGAAAAGGATTTTTGTTAACCAAGGGTGAGAACACACCAGCTCACACCACAAACACCGTACAACATGGTTTACAAGCAATACCAGTTATCAGTATGAAATAAAAACAGCAACAAGCTGAATATAACCGATACACAACCTTCGTGTAACCGAAAACAATAACTATCAATACAACTGCAAGTAACAGTCCGCACTGGGACGGGTGCCCAGCATCCTCTACGGACTAGGAGAAAAGGATTTACCGATAGGTATTAAAATCCTATTTTCTCTTACGTCCTAGAGGATGCTGGGGACTCCAAAAGAACCATGGGGTCTATACCAAAATCCAGACCGGGCGGGAGAGTGCGGACGACTCTGCAGCACCGATTGAGCAAACATGAGGTCCTCATCAGCCAGGGTATCAAACTTGTAGAACTTAGCAAAAGTGTTTGTACCCGACCACGTAGCTGCTCGGCACAGTTGAAGCGCCGAGACTCCTCGGGCAGCCGCCTAAGATGAGCCCACCTTCCTGGTAGAATGGGCCTTCACTGACTTCGGCAACGGCAATCCAGCCGTAGAATGAGCATGCTGAATCGTATTACAGATCCAGCGTGCAATAGTCTGCTTGGAAGCAGGAGCCCCAATTTTGTTGGGAGCATACAGGACAAACAGAGCCTCTGATTTCCTCATTTGAGCCATTCTGGCGACATAAATTTTCAAAGCTCTTACGACATTGAGAGATTTGGGTACCGCCACGGTATCCGTAGCTACAGGCACCACAATGGGTTGATTTATGTTAAACGAAGAAACCACCTTCGGCAGAAATTGTTGACGAGTCCTCAATTCCGCTCTATCCACATGGAAAATCAAATAGGGGCTCTTGTGAGACAAAGCCGCAAATTCTGACACCCATCTTGCGGACGCCAGGGCCAAAAGCATGACCCCTTTCCAAGTGAGAAATTTCAACTCAACCTTTCGCAAAGGTTCAAACCAGTGAGACATAAGAAACTGTAACACTACGTCAAGATCCCACGGTGCCACGGGTGGCACAAACGGAGGATGGATGTGCAGCACTCCCTTCACGAAAGTCTGAACCTCTGGAAGAGCGGCCAATACTTTTTGAAAGAAAATAGATAAAGCTGAAATCTGCACTTTAATGGAACCTAATTTCAGGCCTGCATCCACTCCTGCCTGCAAAAAAATGGAGGAAACGACCTAGCTGAAACTCCTCCGTGCGAGCTTTCTTGGCTTCACGCCAAGACACATACTTTCTCCAGATACGGTGATAATGCTTCGCCGTGACCTCCTTCCTAGCCTTAAGGAGAGTGGGGATGACTTCCCCAGGAATACCCTTTCGAGCTAGAATTTGGCGTTCAACCTCCACGCCATCAAACGCAGCCGCGGTAAGTCCTGGAAGACGCAAGGCCCCTGCAGTAACAGATCCTCTCTGAGAGGAAGAGGCCAGGGATCTTCTATGAGCAATTCCTGAAGATCCGGATACCAGGCCCTCCGTGGCCAATCTGGGACGATGAGTACCGCCTGAACCCTTGTTCTTCTTATGATCCTCAACACTTTTGGAATGAGTGGAAGTGGAGGGAACACATATACCGACTGAAGCACCCACGGAGTTACCAGGGCGTCCACTGCACTGGCTTGAGGGTCCCTTGACCTGGAACAATATCTCGGGAGCTTCTTGTTGAGGCGAGACGCCATCATGTCTATTTGAGGAAATCCCCAACGACTTGTCACTTCTGCAAAAACCTTTTGGTGAAGACCCCACTCTCCTGGATGGAGATCGTGTCTGCTGAGGAAGTCTGCTTCCCAGTTGTCGACGCCCGGAATGAAGACTGCCGACAGAGCGCTCACGTGCTTTTCCGCCCAGCGGAGAACTTTTGTGTCCTCCGCCATCGCCGCTCTGCTCTTTGTTCCGCCCTGGCGGTTTATGTACGCCACCGCTGTTACGTTGTCCGACTGAATCAGGACAGGTAGACCTCGAAGAAAGTGTTCCGCTTGCAGAAGGCCGTTGTAAATGGCTCTTAATTCCAGAACGTTTATGTGCAGACAAGCTTCCTGGCTTGACCATTTTCCCTGGAAATTTCTTCCTTGTGTGACTGCTCCCCAGCCTCGGAGACTTGCATCCGTGGTCAGCAGGATCCAATCCTGGATCCCGAACCTGCGTCCCTCTAGGAGGTGAGAACTTTGAAGCCACCACAGAAGAGATATTCTGGTCCTGGAAGATAGACTTATTTTCCTGTGCAAGTGCAGGTGAGACCCGGACCACTTGTCCAACAGGTCCCACTGAAATACCCGGGCATGAAACCTGCCAAACGGAATGGCTTCGTAAGCTGCCACCATCTTGCCCAGCACCCGAGTGCATTGATGAATCGATACCCTTGCCGGTTTCAGAATCCCCTTGACCATGGTCTGGATTTCCAGAGCTTTTTACGCTGGGAGAAACACTTTCTGCAATTCTGTGTCCAGAATCATGCCCAGGAAGGGCAGCCGAGTTGTGATTTTGGCAAATTTAGAATCCAACCATGTTGTTGCAGAATCGTCAGGGAGTGCCACGTTTCTTAGCAACTGCTCCTTTGATCTCGCCTTTATCAGGAGATGTCCAAGTATGGGGTAATTGTGACACCCTGCTTGCGTAGGAGTACCATTATTTCCGCCATTACTTTGGTGAAGACCCTCGGGGCCGTGAAAAGACCAAACGGCAACGTCTGAAATTGGTAACGACAATCCTGCACCGCAAACCTCAGGAAAGCTTGATGTGGAGGATATATTGGGACATGCAAGTAGGCATCTTTTATGTCGACTGACGCCATAAAATCCCCCCCTTCCAGACTGGAGATCACTGCTCGAAGAGATTCCATCTTGAACTTGAAAGTTTTCAAATACAGATTGAGAGATTTTAGGTTCAGGATCGGTCTGACTGAGCCGTCCGGCTTTGGTACAACAAAGAGGCACGAATAAAACCCTACTCCCCGTTGAGACGGGGGGTACCGTGACAATGACACGCTGTTGACACAGCTTTTGTATCGCAGCACTCACTACTTCCATTTCTGGGATAGAAACTGGCAAGGCTGATTTGAAAAATCGGTGGGGGGGGGGGGGCACCTCCTGAAACTCCAGTTTGTACCCTTGGGACACTATGTCTAACACCCAAGGATCCAGGCCCGAGTGAAACCAGACCTGACTGAAGAGATGGAGACGCGCCCCCACCAGTACGGACTCCCGTAGGGGAGCCCCAGCGTCATGCGGTGGACTTGGCAGAAGCCGGGGAGGACTTCTGGTCCTGGGAGCCTGGCACAGGCGACCTTTTTCCTCTTCCTCTAAGTGCAGATTTCCTCTACCTTTAGAGGCAAGGAAGGACGACCCTCTTCCTTTTTTGTATTTATTAGGCCGAAAGGACTGCATCTGATAATGGGGTGCCTTTTTCTGTTGTGCCGGAACATAAGGAAGAAAGGATGACTTACTCGCTGTAGCCGTAGACACCAGGTCAGCGAGGCCGTCACCAAACAAGACACTTCCTTTATATGGGAGAGCTTCCATAGCCTTCTTAGAGTCGGCATCAGCGTTCCATTGGTCGAGACTGCCATGGCATTGGCCCTTTGATCCCAAGAGGCCAATATCCCTCGCCGCATCCTTTAGGTAAGCTGCAGCGTCCCTGATATAACCGAGAGTCAAAAGAATGTTATCCCTATACGGGGTATCCATGTCAGATGCCAAATTATCAGCCCACTTACCAATAGCACTACTCACCCATGCCGACGCCACGGCAGGTCTGAGCAGTGCCCCCGTAGTGACATAAATGGACTTTAAGGTTGTTTCCTGCTCACGATCCGCAGGGTCCTTAAGGGCAGCAGTGTCGGGAGACGGAAGCGCCACCTTCTTGGACAGCCGTGATAGAGCCTTGTCCACATTGGGAGAGGACTCACACTTTTCCCTATCGTCAGAGGGGAAAGGATAAGCCATTAGAATTCTCTTGGGAATCTGCCATCTTTTATCAGGAGATTCGCAAACTTTTTCACAAAGAGCGTTCAGTTCATGAGAGGGGGGAAACGTCACCTCAGGCTTCTTTCCCTTATACAAACAAACCCTTGTATCTGGAACAGTAGGCACTTCAGAAATATGTAAAACATCTTTAATTGCCACAATCATGTACTGAATACTCTTAACCAATTTTGGATGTAAACTGGATTCACTATAGTCGACACTGGAATCAGAGTCCGTGTCGGTATCCGTATCCGCCATCTGGGCAAATGAACGCTTTTGTGACCCTGAGGGGGCCTGTACCTGAGACAAGGCGTCCTCCTTGGATTTTCTCCACGCTTGTGTCTGAGAATCTGATTTATCCAGTCTTTTAGTTAACAACGCCACATTTGCATTCACCCAATCAGCAGTCGGCGGTGCCGACAGAGTCACTCCCGACTCCTTATCTGCGCTCCCAGCAACTTCCTCTGGGGAGGAGCACTCAGCCTCAGACATGTCGACACACACGTACCGACACGCACAAACACACTGGCTATACGAGACAGACCCACAGGGAAGCCTGTTAGAGAAACACAGGAGTTTACCAGCTCACACCCCAGCGCCTATTTCAGTACTGAAATCAAATCTCAGATGTCTGCTCTATTCATAAAAGGGTTAATAGCACCAAATTACTGTGCCCCCCGCCCGTTTTGCTCCCTGTTACTTGTTCAGGAGAGTGGAGGTCCGGGCCAGCGTTCTCTGCAGCCTGTGAAGAGAAAATGGCGCTGGTAAGCTGTGAGGGCTAAGTCACACCCCCTCACTGGCGCGCTGTAGTCCCGCTCAAAATTGTAATATTTATACTGGCGGGGGCTATAATTTAGTGCCTAGGCACTTATAACATATATACTTGTGCCAGTTTTATTCTCCAGTAACATGCTGCCCAGGGCGCCCCCCCTGCGCCCTGCACCCTGCAAGTGCCGTCTGTGTGTGGGAGCATGGCGCGCAGCGCGACCGCTGCGCTGTACCTCGTTACTGAAGTCTTCTGCCGTCACTGAAGTCTTCTGTACTTTATACTCACCCGGCTTCTTTCTTCTGGCTTCTATGAGGGGGTTGACGACGCGGCTCCGGGAACAAGCAGCTAGGCGCACCAAGTGATCGAACCCTCTGGAGCTAATGGTGTCCAGTAGCCTAAGAAGCAGCGCCCTTAACTCAGAAGAAGTAGGTCTGACTTCTCTCCCCTCAGTCCCACGAAGCAGGGAGCCTGTAGCCAGCAGGTCTCCCTGAAAATAAAAAACCTAACAAAGTCTTTTCAGAGAAACTCAGGAGAGCTCCCCTAGTGTGTGTCCAGTCACTCTGGGCACAGAATCTAACTGAGGTCTGGAGGAGGGGCATAGAGGGAGGAGCCAGTTCACACCCATTCAAAGTCTTATGGTGTGCCCATGTCTCCTGCGGATCCCGTCTATACCCCATGATCCTTTTGGAGTCCCCAGCATCCTCTAGGACGTAAGAGAAACAATGATGACTTCTCACGTCACTCTCATCATGTACCCACACTGGTAACAACATTATACATTATTAGGCTGCCATTATACGTTAAATGTACCACATGAGAAAGTCAGCAGATGGATCATCTACTTCTAAATCAATTGTAATGAATTGTCCCAGATGTGGAAGCGCTGTCTATATCTAAGGCACAGAGTACAACCTACAACCTGTGGCCCTCTAGCTGCCGTGGAACTAGCATGCTCTGCCTCTGTTTTAGCATGCCTTAATAGCAAAACTGTGGCAGGGAATGCTGGGATGTGTAGTTCCACAGCAGCTGGAGGGCCACATGTTGAAGACCCATAGTCCTTCATTTTCAATAGAGACTCGTGTAAGGGAGAAATGGATAAAAGTTGTGCCAAAGCTAACCTCACTCAGGGCGGGATTTACTATAAGCCATCGCCGCCTACCGCAGCGATACTAATCGCATATGTACTAACATATGCGATTAGTATTGCAATGCGGTATAGGAGGCCCCCCGCGATGATGTCTGCGGGGGTCAGCGGGGGTCTCTGTCACCTCCCAGACTCGGGAGGTGACCTGTGCAGGGAGTCCCCGGGCTCCTACTCCTCCCCCCTGCAGCCGGAAGGAGACAAGGCTGTGATGCGGGGGAGAAGGAGGAGTGGGGCCGCACCAGCAGCAGCTCAGGTATGCCGGGGGGAAGGGGGGGTCGTCGTGAGCGGAGCGGCGGCGGGATGCGGCGTGGGGCGGCGGCGGCAGTAAGAATCCCATAGGCTTCTATAGGGTATCGCCATAAAAAGATGGCGATACCCTATGAGGCGAAAACGCGGCGGTCGGGAGTCAGTACATATGAAAATGCGGTAAAACAGGGTTTTTACCGCATTTTCCCTTTAGTAAATCCCGCCCTCAGTGACAGCAGACCAGAGACCGGGGGGAGGGGGGTAGAGAACACACCAGATAATTGATAGCTATAAACTGAGTGGTTGCTATGGGCATTGCCTCCATTTGTTCTCTTTAGAAGGTTGATAAATCTCCGTGGAGGTCATGCAGGCAGACGTAGTTCAGAAAGAATAGAACAAGTAGGGAGAAGGGGGGGGGGGGGGAGGGGTCAGGGGGCCAGATGTATTAACCTGGAGAAGGCATAAGGAAGTGATAAACCAGTGATATGTGCAAGGTGATAAAGGCACCATCCAATCAGTTCCAATATGTAAATTAACAGTTAGGATCTGATTGGCTGGTGCCTTTATCACCTTGCACTTATCACTGGTTTATCACTTCCTTATGCCGTCTCCAGGTTAATACATCTGCCCCAGGGTCTGAAGAGCAAGTCGAACAAGTTGAGTCACCAACATGGCAGAATAATGCTCAAACACATCAAGCGGCAGCACAGCCTGTTGCTCAGACCTAGCAAATTTAAACAGATGTCACAGAGATGAACCTGAACGTAAGCATTACTGGGTGTGTGTAAATGACAGTGCCTATATCAGGGATGCCATCAGGTTGAGAAAAAAAAGGCACAGGGACTGAATTGGGGGAATGCAGGGAAAGGTTATTTGCACACATTGCATTGCTAGAACACACACGTTTAAGTTGTAATTCTACAGTATGGTTCACCCCCATCCCAAAAAATGTACACTGAATAATTAATCTTTGATTTTATCTCTACTGTTTAAATATCCAAGCCCCCCACCCCCAGCCTTTGTCACTTCCCCCTATTCATTCCTTCCTCCCCCTCTACCCTTCTTCTCCCACAGTCTACATAAAATGAAAGAATATCCGGGGTCATTGATTCTTTTGATCGCTCTATATTAATCTGCCACATGTAGATTCTCTTAGTGTTCATCCTGTTACCCTTACTTTTGCCAAAACTTTCCGGAGCTTGTACCAAACATGCAACACTGCATATAGAAGCCTATGGGCTTCTTTTACATAATTCCCTGAGAGGGATCCAATAGGATCTCTCCCAGTGTCTCCGGTGGCTTGTGTTGGGCAGCACATGTGCAGAAGGACTCCCGGGTCAGACCTGGAAGTCCTCACACTACAGCTGTCCTTTGCATTTGTAATAGCTGCTGTTAAGTTAATATTCCTAGTTGCGTTAAAACAAGATGTCCGCTACAGATGCAAAGTGAAACAATGGCCGCTTCGGCCACACGCTTCGTCTTAGCCGGCACAATGGATGCACAAAGGACGCCATGTGTGGTTCAGTACGCAAAAACACAATGGAAAGTGAATGAGACACCAATTGTAGTTATTAATGTTGTGGTTCAACGCATCAACAGTTTGTTTACTAATTCAAGCAAAGGTAAAACAATACGATGAAAGCTACAGCCAATACAAACATACGCAAGCGCTCCTGGATCCAGGCCTCAGTCGTCTAGCAAGATGACCTCTGAGAAAGGTGACTGAAACCTGGGCCAGGTGCGTGTCCTTTTATACAATGTTCCAAAAACAGTACAATGGGGAATGTAAAATCTTCTTCCATTGGTCCAGGGGCGGGACATATTCAGTACACATGGGTCATTGGTCAGTTTGAACACTGGGTGATGCCTAATCTTGGGGTGTGATTCCAGTTGTTCACCTCTGAGCTCCCGTCTAAAGACCAGCTCAAACCGACCACAGTATAATACAGGAATATATATGAATCTGGTATCGCTAATAACTTGTTGCCGCAATATGTGACAATATCCTCACAACCACCGGATTACTACTTATGTGACCCTGAACAATCTGATCCCACACACGTTGTCCTTATGCAGTCCCATCACTGTACTACACGTATGGCTGGATAGCTAATGAAATTATATATATATAAATTCCCAAGTGCGCTAAGATGGAATGTATTTACACACTTCTTCAGGCGATAATTTCGTCAGAATGTAGACTGGAGGATGTTTAAAACTCAAAAAGGTATAAATGATGTGGCTTCCTCAATAGGTCTCACAGAATGGATCCTGGGAAAACTTTAGCTGCATGTGGAAGTGACTTTTTGAGATTGTCAAACCAGCCATTTAATTCTGGAGTTTTCTACTGTATGAAGGTCAATATTTGAATTAGAAGTACTTTCGGTTCTTAAAGGTGGATACCATTTTTTAGGTAGTTTACTAAAATGCCGATATACGGTTGTCAGCACTCCTAGGAGGCTAGAATCAATAATTCCTATAGGCGGTCTGACAAAGATTTTACGCCAAAACTATCTTTAAGGCAGTCCATAAAACATCATCACTTAATTGGCTATACTTTTTAGAAGAAATATCCATTAGGAGTCCGAATATAAGAGCTCCACTTATTAAGTCCTGACATATTTCGAATAATCCTTTTTTGAGGATAGGATTATTTATACAAATCCATCGAGAGCAAATTAGTCCTCTTTCTATACTCGTTGCCCCTGATGAAGTCGATAAGACGAAACGCGTTGGGTTTGTCAGTCAAAGGATCACAATCTAGTTTGTGAAGATACTCCCTGTCGAGCTCGCACCTTGCAAAAGGTGAGGGGTATCTAGGATCCATCTCGCAAACGTGTTGGCTGTGTATTCTTTTGGTTGTATTTTATTCATATAATTTTATATTGTGAACTGTGTAAAAACTCATATGTTCAATTACATGTTATTAAAATAACTTTTTACTAATTGGCCGATTGGCCTCTTGTTTGGGTGACTATTTTGGTGAGGGGTGTCGGTTACAGGTACCCAGTTTTAAACATCCTCCAGTCTACATTCTGACGAAATTATCGCCTGAAGAAGTGTGTAAATACATTCCATCTTAGCGCACTTGGGAATTTGTATTTTATTCTGTATGTTTTGAGGTCTTCCAACAAAGATCTCTCCCGAAGTGCTGCTCCTAGGTTGGCGCGAGATAAAGATACTATTGTGTTTTGTATATATATATATATATATATATATATATATATATATATATATAGGAAAAGCAAATAAGAACAAAGCGACCATAGGTGGTAGATATTCTGAGTGACTAAAAGAAGATTTTCTTAACAAATAAAATGGGGTTTATTGCACAGAACGTTTTAAGACAATTGCACATAAAAAGACAGCAAACAGACAAAAATGTTGCTTTTTAAAAAACCGTTACACAATTTGTTAAAAAACCATTCCAAAGGGCACATAAAAGACAAGATTAAAATGGTGCTAAAAATTCATGCAATAAAAAATGAGAAAAATTAGAGACAACTGTGTGTCTAAAAATTATGTAAAAAGATTAATGTATACAAAAGTTTGATATAAAGAAAAAACAGCTTAACTGAGGATTTCAGTAGTAGGCAGGAATTACTCAACGCGTTTCGTCTGGTCTGACTTCATCAAGGGGTAGTGAGCATAGTGGGACACATCATCTATATATACCGTTATGGGTCAGGAAGTGATTAGTTACCTCACTTCCTGTGGTTAATTGACATTAAGGAACAGGATTCAAAAAACATAGAATAATTATAGCTAGTAGTGAGGGAGACACTAAATGCAGTCAGGCGCTATATTTGCGCTTTAAAACTATGAAGGAACACTTTAGAATCACTGAAAATGTTCAGGGGAGTTCATTCCCGGTAAATGACGCTAATCGCGTCATTTCCGCCCCACATCCATGTCCGGAGCTTTCTTCTGCGCATGCGCCGGCTGATATGAGGAAAGGTGCGGCGACCATCTTATTGAAGTCCATAGCATGAGACAGTTCTGTGTAATGGAAGCGGGTGCCGCCGGCCATATTTCCATAGATGATATCCATTAGTTTAGATAGGTGGTGAGCGTGTTCTTGTCTCCAAAACCGGAAAAAAGAAGGATAAAAGCGGATTCAGTACTTGTAACCGTTTCAAAGTCATATATAGTCCATATTATATATACAGATCCCTCATATTAATGAGGGCTATGTTGCATATGGTCAAGTATCAGTATGGTCATATCAAATGAACATATATACAGCATAACTTCTATGGGAATGACATCCTATGAGGTAGTGCATCAAGCCAGCATCAAGGGATGCAGAGTATAGTATTATACTGAAAAGTTGATGTGGCAATCAATACGGTGCTTGTAGTGCTTATATATGGATAGATATCGTTATAAACAGAGAGGTGATTTTTATTACTTTAAGTGTAAAAGTATACAGACATAGAAATGACCCGTCCCTGATCCAGTTGTTGTTACAGCACCCGGTCTTCTTGGAAAGTTTCCTTATCCAGTACTGGCTGGGCCAACACTGCTTGGCTTCCAAGATCAGACGGATTTGGGCATATCCAGTGTGGTATGACTGTAATTTAGGATCTGGGTGGTACCGATCAGAAAGCATGCTCAGAAATTGGGGGTCACTGTGCCACGTTGCAGCATGGACCCAGCTAGGAGGAAAAAGGGGAAGTGTGCGGTATCAAGAAGGAAGTATTGAGACATGACTAGCTTA
This sequence comes from Pseudophryne corroboree, assembly GCF_028390025.1. NCBI lineage: Eukaryota > Metazoa > Chordata > Amphibia > Anura > Myobatrachidae > Pseudophryne > Pseudophryne corroboree. The sequence continues at coordinate 731,183,412 of NC_086448.1, read as the reverse complement.
CATTCATATGTGAAAAATTGATGTTACAATAGTGCGCTGTTGACAGACAGTATTTTGCAGCAGAAAAACACACAAAGAGTAATCACCCAATACTCCAAGGAAACAGACAAAAAAGAAAGGAGTGTGTTCAATATCCGCGCACAACTGTTTGAAACATGTATACCCTTCACCTTAATACAAACAGAGTCACAAATAAATGCAGTATACTGAGCTTTAAATGTCCGACTCCTTTTGCCAAGTTGTTCACAAAGGTGAATTTTGGGAATTCATTCAATTCCAAGTAATAGCGGTTCTGCAAAAATGTGTTCCAAACCAGTGCTTGATAACAGCGGAATGGGAAACACAAGAAATAAAAACAATAATAGTGCAGTAGTAAAAACAAAGCTGATGTTTTAATAACAAGTTGCACTTACAGGAAAATAGAATTAAAATCACATGTAAAGGACCCAGTGGCACACAGGAACACAGCACAGCAGCTCACGGACATCCACAAAAGGTCTCCAAAGGGTAACGACGGCCTCAAGACCGGAATTTGAAGTCGTCAGTCCTCGAGATATCATGCAGCGTCCTCAAGAGTAGATTGCATGATAAAATTTATGGTAATTTTATCATGCAAATCCACGCTGGAACGCACGTATAACTTCCGGTCGACGTAATATCCGCACTTTTACCACACTTCTGATGAAGGATCCCATGTGATCCGAAACGCGTTAAGTGTGGTTGTGGACTATCTACTCTTGTGGACACCCGAGGACGCTGCATGATATCTCGAGGACTGACGACTTCAAATTCCGGTCTTGAGGCCGTCGTTACCCTTTGGAGACCTTTTGTGGATGTCCGTGAGCTGCTGTGCTGTGTTCCTGTGTGCCACTGGGTCCTTTACATGTGATTTTAATTCTATTTTCCTGTAAGTGCAACTTGTTATTAAAACATCAGCTTTGTTTTTACTACTGCACTATTATTGTTTTTATTTCTTGTGTTTCCCATTCCGCTGTTATCAAGCACTGGTTTGGAACACATTTTTGCAGAACCGCTATTACTTGGAATTGAATGAATTCCCAAAATTCACCTTTGTGAACAACTTGGCAAAAGGAGTCGGACATTTAAAGCTCAGTATACTGCATTTATTTGTGACTCTGTTTGTATTAAGGTGAAGGGTATACATGTTTCAAACAGTTGTGCGCGGATATTGAACACACTCCTTTCTAGCTTACATTCATAAAAATTGAGCTATTTCGTATCCTTCATTCAGTCCGTCTGGATGGAGTGATTTCATTTCATGTATCCAGATCATCTCTCTCCTTGATAGAAAATTGGAGAGGTCACCTCCTCTTTCTCCAAGTGTCACTAGTTCTATACCCTTGAACATAAGATCCTCTGGGTTAGAGCTGTGGTGTTGTAGGAAGTGTCTGGATACGGCATGTGTTTGGACCTTATTCTTGATGTTCCTTACATGCTCCTGTATGCGGAGTTTTAGTGGCCTCTTTGTCTTGCCAATGTACTTCATCTTGCAGGGACATTTTAGGAGATATATAACTGAAGCTATGTTGCAGTTGATAAAGTGCTTGATCTTATACTCCTTAGTTTCACCAGTATTCTTAAATGGTCTTTCTATTTGGATTCACGTATTTGCAGATGTTGCAATGACCACATTTGAAACACCCCACGCATTTCGGTAGTGTATCCTTGGGAGTTTCGTGGTTTCTTAGCATACTTGGCGCAAGGAGGTCCTTTAAATTCTGTGATTTCCTAAAGACCACGTGAGGTTCGGTTGGTAGGTGGTCTTTAAGAATGGGATCCATTAACAATATATTCCAGTGCGATTTATGTGCTTGTTTAATCAGGTTGTCGTGTTTGCTGTAGGTAGTAATGAATCTTACGGTATCTTTCGCATTCTCCTTTGGTTTATATTCCAGAAGTTCATTTCTCTCCAGGGTTTTTGCTTTAGTGTTGGCCGCTGTGATGATATGTTCAGGATAACCCTTTTCTTTGAATCTCTCTGTGTAGATGGACAATTGGGCATCACGATCCTCCACTCTCTTACAGTTTCGTGCAATCCTTGTGAACTGTGAGAGGGGGATGTTGTTCTTCCATCGTTTCAGATGGTTGCTCTGATAGTGAACATAGCTGTTTGTATCCACGTTTTTTTATAAAGTTCTTTGTAACAATCTCTTTTCCTTGGTGGGTCAGTATCAGATCCAGGAACTCTATTTGTTCCGTACTGTTGTTGGATGTAAACTTCAAGTTTTTACTGCATTTATTGGCGCTGTTAGTTCACCCTATATACATATATATATAAATAAATAAATAAATAAATAAAAACAGTTGACCAGCTGTGTAAAGACTATGTGTAACTCATTGTGTAGGAGACAGGTCCGTACTGTGTAAGCCACAAAGCCAGAATACGTAATACATTTCACATATCACTATTAGTTCAAATATCAATGTCTGGTCTGTATTATATTGAATACAACTTTTAGTCGCCTGGCTTGGATCACTTAAGATGCACACAAGATTCTGGTATGTGCAGGGGTGTGTTAAAAATGTAGGGTTAGAGCACACATTCAGGAATCTGCATATTCTTAGCAATTGTATGGTATCTGGCTTCTTGTTTGTTATACTACAGTACAGAGACATGATAGCACAGGATCAACTGAATCACCACAAAGTCCCAATTGTTCATGCTAACAATTGAGGCAAACAACGGTATTTACACATCCAATCAGTCAAAGGTCTATTTTCCATGAATAAAGGAATACAGGTTGAGTATCCCATATCCAAATATTCAGAAATACGGAATATTCCGAAATACGGACTTTTTTGAGTGAGAGTGAGATAGTGAAACCTTTGTTTTTTGATGGCTCAATGTACACAAACTTTGTTTAATACACAAAGTTATTACAAATATTGTATTAAATGACCTTCAGGCTGTGTGTATAAGGTGTATATGAAACATAAATGAATTGTGTGAATGTATACACACTTTGTTTAATGCACAAAGTTATAAAAAATATTGGCTAAAATTACCTTCAGGCTGTGTGTATAAGGTGCATATGAAACATAAATGCATTCTGTGTTTAGATTTAGGTCCCATCACCATGATATCTCACAATGATATGCACTTATTCCAAAATACGGAAAAATCCCATATCCAAAATACCTCTGGTCCCAAGCATTTTGGATAAGGGATACTCAACCTGTACCACATTTTATGACACAATGCCTGTTTGGACAGAACAATCTGATATGTTTTAGGACACTATTAAACTTATATTTCTGGTTGTTCTCGTTTGCCGGGTCATAATTTGAACACATTTGAGTGTATATTATCTGTAAGTAAGAAATATTTGTTACAGTATGATATTTATTAACAAATGCATCTTCTACCGTAATGTGCACAGTAACTCGCCATTACGGTAATTTGCGCCCTACCGTATTACCTATAGAATGCGTCAAAGACGCGTCCATTAGTAAATGCCATAGTGTATTCTAAATATCGAAAATAAGATTTTACTTACCGATAAATCTATTTCTCATAGTCCGTAGTGGATGCTGGGACTTCGTCAGGACCATGGGGAATAGCGGCTCCGCAGGAGACAGGGCACAAAATTTAAAAGTTTGACCACTAGGTGGTGTGTACTGGCTCCTCCCCCTATGACCCTCCTCCAAGCCTCAGTTAGGATACTGTGCCCGGACGAGCGTACACAATAAGGAAGGATTTTGAATCCCGGGTAAGACTCATACCAGCCACACCAATCACACCGTACAACTTGTGATCTGAACCCAGTTAACAGTATGATAACGTAGGAGCCTCTGAAAAGATGGCTCACAACAATAAACAACCCGATTTTTTTGTAACAATAACTATGTACAAGTATTGCAGACAATCCGCACTTGGGATGGGCGCCCAGCATCCACTACGGACTATGAGAAATAGATTTATCGGTAAGTAAAATCTTATTTTCTCTGACGTCCTAGTGGATGCTGGGACTCCGTCAGGACCATGGGGATTATACCAAAGCTCCCAAACGGGCGGGAGAGTGCGGATGACTCTGCAGCACCGAATGAGAGAACTCCAGGTCCTCCTTAGCCAGGGTATCAAATTTGTAGAATTTTACAAACGTGTTCTCCCCTGACCACGTAGCTGCTCGGCAGAGTTGTAATGCCGAGACCCCTCGGGCAGCCGCCCAAGATGAGCCCACCTTCCTTGTGGAGTGGGCATTGACAGATTTAGGCTGTGGCAGGCCTGCCACAGAATGTGCCAGTTGAATTGTGCTACAAATCCAACGAGCAATCGTCTGCTTAGAAGCAGGAGCACCCATCTTGTTGGGTGCATATAGTATAAACAGCGAGTCAGATTTTCTGACTCCAGCCGTCCTTGAAATATATATTTTCAATGCTCTGACAACGTCCAGCAACTTGGAATCCTCCAAATCGCTAGTAGCCGCAGGCACCACAATAGGCTGGTTCAGGTGAAACGCTGATACCACCTTAGGCAGAAAATGAGGACGCGTCCTCAATTCTGCCCTGTCCGAATGGAAAATCAGATATGGGCTTTTATACGACAAAGCCGCCAATTCTGACACTCTCCTGGCTGAAGCCAGAGCCAGTAGCATGGTTACTTTCCATGTAAGATATTTCAAATCTACCGATTTGAGTGGCTCAAACCAATGGGATTTGAGAAAATCCAAAACTACATTGAGATCCCACGGTGCCACTGGGGGCACAACCGGGGGCTGTATATGTAGTACTCCTTTTACAAAAGTCTGGACTTCAGGAACTGAAGCCAATTCTTTCTGGAAGAAAATCGACAGGGCCGAAATTTGAACCTTAATGGACCCTAATTTGAGGCCCATAGATAATCCTGTTTGCAGGAAATGTAGGAATCGACCCAGTTGAAATTCCTCTGTCGGGGCCTTCCTGGCCTCACACCATGCAACATATTTTCTCCAAATGCGGTGATAATGTTGTGCAGTCACCTCCTTCCTGGCTTTGACCAGGGTAGGGATGACCTCTTCCGGAATGCCTTTTTCCTTCAGGATCCGGCGTTCAACCGCCATGCCGTCAAACACAGCCGTGGTAAGTCTTGGAACAGACATGGTCCCTGCTGGAGCAGGTCCTTTCTTAGAGGTAGAGGCCACGGGTCTTCCGTGAGCATCTCTTGAATTTCCGGGTACCAAGTCCTTCTTGGCCAATCCGGAGCCACGAGTATAGTCTTTACTCCTCTCCTTCTTATGATTCTCAGTACTTTTGGTATGAGAGGAAGAGGAGGGAACACATACACTGACTGGTACACCCATGGTGTTACCAGAGCGTCCACAGCTATTGCCTGAGGATCTCTTGACCTGGCGCAATACCTGTCCAGTTTTTTGTTGAGGCGGGACGCCATCATGTCCACCATTGGTCTTTCCCAATGGACCACAATCATGTGGAAGACTTCTGGATGAAGTCCCCACTCTCCCGGGTGAAGATCGTGTCTGCTGAGGAAGTCTGCTTCCCAGTTGTCCACTCCCGGAATGAACACTGCCGACAGTGCTATCACATGATTTTCCGCCCAGCGAAGAATCCTTGCAGCTTCTGCCATTGCCCTCCTGCTTCTTGTGCTGCCCTGTCTGTTTACGTGGGCGACTGCCGTGATGTTGTCCGACTGGATCAACACCGGCTGACCCTGAAGCAGAGGTTTTGCCAGGCTTAGAGCATTGTAGATTGCTCTTAGTTCCAGTATATTTATGTGAAGAGACGTTTCCAGGCTTGACCACACACCCTGGAAGTTTCTTCCTTGTGTGACCGCTCCCCAGCCTCTCAGGCTGGCATCCGTGGTCACTAGGACCCAGTTCTGTATGCCGAATCTGCGGCCCTCCAACAGATGAGCACTCTGCAACCACCATAGCAGAGAGACCCTTGTCCTTGTCGACAATTTTATCCGCTGATGCATCTGCAGATGCGATCCGGACCATTTGTCTAGCAGATCCCACTGAAAAATTTGTGCATGGAATCTGACGAATGGAATCGCTTCGTAAGAAGCCACCATTTTTCCCAGGACTCTTGTGCATTGATGCACAGACACTGTCCCTGGTTTTAGGAGGTTCCTGACTAGTTCGGATAACTCCCTGGCTTTCTCCTCTGGAAGAAATACCTTTTTCTGAACAGTGTCCAGAATCATCCCTAGGAACAGCAGACGTGTCGTCGGGATCAGTTGGGATTTTGGAAAATTCAGAATCCACCCGTGCTGTTGGAGCACTACTTGAGTTAGTGCTACTCCGACCTCCAGCTGTTCTCTGGATCTTGCCCTTATCAGGAGATCGTCCAAGTAAGGGATAATTAATACGCCTTCGCTTCGAAGAAGGATCATCATTTCGGCCATCACCTTGGTAAAGACCCTGGGTGCCGTGGACAATCCAAACGGCAGCGTCTGAAACTGATAATGACAGTTTTGTACCACGTACCTGAGGAACCCTTGGTGTGAAGGGCAAATTGGGACATGAAGGTAAGCATCCTTGAAGTCCAAGGACACCATAAAATCCCCTTCTTCCAGATTCGCTATCACTGCTCTGAGTGACTCCATTTTGAACTTGAATTTTTGTATGTACAGGTTCAGAGATCTCAGATTTAAAATAGGTCTTACCGAGCCGTCCGGCTTCGGTACCACAAATAGCGTGGAGTAATACCCCTTTCCCTGTTGTAGAAGGGGTACCTTGACTATCACCTGCTGAGAATACAGCTTGTGAATGGCTTCCAATACCGTCGCCCTGTCGGAGGGAGACGTTGGCAAAGCAGACTTTTGGAACCGGCAAGGGGGAGACTTCTCGAATTCCAACCTGTAACCCTGAGATACTACCTGCAGGATCCAGGGGTCCACCTGCGAGTGAGCCCACTGTGCGCTGAAATTCTTGAGGCGACCCCCCACCGCCCCTGAGTCCGCTTGTAAGGTCCCAGCGTCATGCTGAGGCCTTTGCAGAAGCCGGGGAGGACTTCTGCTCCTGGTGCAGTCTCTTACCCTTTCCTTTGCCTCGGGGCAAATATGAATGTCCTTTTGCTCGCTTGTTCTTATAGGAACGAAAGGACTGCGGCTGAAAAGACTGCGTCTTTTTCTGTTGGGAGGGGACTTGAGGTAAAAAGGTGGACTTCCCGGCTGTTGCCGTGGCTACCAAATCCGATAGACCGACCCCAAATAATTCCTCCCCTTTATACGGTAATACTTCCATATGCCGTTTGGAATCCGCATCGCCTGACCACTGTCGTGTCCATAGACTTCTTCTGGCAGATATGGACATCGCACTTACTCTTGATGCCAGAGTGCAGATATCTCTCTGTGCATCTCGCATATAAAGGAATGCATCCTTTAATTGCTCTATAGTCAATAAAATACTGTCCCTATCCAGGGTATCAATATTTTCAGTCAGGGAATCCGACCAAGCCACCCCAGCACTGCACATCCAGGCTGAGGCGATTGCTGGTCGCAGTATAACACCAGTATGTGTGTATATACTTTTTAGAGTATTTTCCAGCCTCCTATCAGCTGGATCCTTGAAGGCGGCCGTATCAGGAGACGGTAACGCCACTTGTTTGGATAAACGTGTGAGCGCCTTGTCCACCCTAGGGGGTGTTTCCCAGCGCGCCCTAACCTCTGGCTGGAAAGGGTATAATGCCAATAACTTCTTTGAAATTAGCAGTTTTTTATCAGGGGTAACCCACGCTTCATCACACACGTCATTCAATTCCTCTGATTCAGGAAAAACTACAGGTAGTTTTTTCAGACCCCACATAATACCCTTTTTTGTGGTACTTGCAGTATCAGAGATATGCAAAGCCTCCTTCATTGCCGTGATCATATAACGTGTGGCCCTACTGGAAAATACGTTAGTTTCTTCACCGTCGACACTAGATTCGGTGTCCGTGTCTGGGTCTGTGTCGACCGACTGAGGCAAAGGGCGTTTTACAGCCCCTGACGGTGTTTGAGACGCCTGTACAGGTGCTAATTGGTTTGTCGGCCGTCTCATGTCGTCAACCGACTTTTGCAGCGTGCTGACATTATCACGTAATTCCATAAACAAAGCCATCCATTCCGGTGTCGACTCCCTAGGGGGTGACATCACCATTACCGGCAATTGCTCCGCCTCCACACCAACATCGTCCTCATACATGTCGACACACACGTACCGACACACAGCAGACACACAGGGAATGCTCTGATAGAAGACAGGACCCCACTAGCCCTTTGGGGAGACAGAGGGAGAGTTTGCCAGCACACACCAAAGCGCTATAATTATATAGGAACAACCTTATATAAGTGTTGTTTCCTTATAGCTGCTTAAATATATATAATATCGCCAAAAAATGCCCCCCCCCTCTCTGTTTTTTACCCTGTTTCTGTAGTGCAGTGCAGGGGAGAGCCTGGGAGCCTTCCTAGCAGCGGAGCTGTGTAGGAAAATGGCGCTGTGTGCTGAGGAGATAGGCCCCGCCCCCTATTTCGGCGGGCTCTTCTCCCGGTTTTTCTGAGACCTGGCAGGGGTGAAATACATCCATATAGCCTCAGGGACTATATGTGATGTATTCTTTTTAGCCAGAAAGGTAATCTCATTGCTGCCCAGGGCGCCCCCCCCAGCGCCCTGCACCCTCAGTGACCGCTGGTGTGAAGTGTGCCTGAGCGCAATGGCGCACAGCTGCAGTGCTGTGCGCTACCTCATGAAGACTGAAAAGCCTTCAGCCGCCGGTTTCTGGACCTCTTCTTACTTCGGCATCTGCAAGGGGGTCGGCGGCGCGGCTCCGGTGACCCATCCAGGCTGTACCTGTGATCGTCCCTCTGGAGCTAGTGTCCAGTAGCCTAAGAAGCAAATCCATCCTGCACGCAGGTGAGTTAATTTCTTCTCCCCTAGGTCCCTCGTTGCAGTGAGCCTGTTGCCAGCAGGACTCACTGAAAATAAGAAACCTATCAAAACTTTTACTCTAAGCAGCTCTTTATGAGAGCCACCTAGATTGCACCCTGCTCGGACGGGCACAAAAACCTAACTGAGGCTTGGAGGAGGGTCATAGGGGGAGGAGCCAGTACACACCACCTAGTGGTCAAACTTTTAAATTTTGTGCCCTGTCTCCTGCGGAGCCGCTATTCCCCATGGTCCTGATGGAGTCCCAGCATCCACTAGGACGTCAGAGAAATATGCAATTTGACTTTGACACTAATCTTCATGCAATTTCATTTATGAAGACAGCTATGCATGCGGTAAGTGGTGGGATGTTTCGCTTTCAGAAGATACACCCTGTTCTTTGTATGCTGTCATACTGTACATGCATTTTTCTGTATGACTTTTTGACCATGATAAGTAAATAAAAACCTGAAAACAAACAAACCTCATATCTGTATACTGGGTTCAGTATGATATCCCGGCTGTCAGGATCCCAACAGCGGCATCCCACCTGCCGCAATATTGACAGCAAGCTCAGGGAGCCCCCTCACAAACCCACTGCGCTCGCCACGCTTAGGACCCAGTGGCGAGCTGTGCTCTCACCGCGGGTTCTATTCACCCTCGGGTGGTGGCGTGGACCCACCACCCAAGTGGGAATACAGGGGAGCAGTCGTTATTCTGACCACCAGCATTTTACCGGCTGTTGAGATCCTGAATGTCGGGATCCCGACAGCCGGTATATTAACAACATCCCTGTATACTATTGAACGATTATGGGATGCAGTTATGTTACCAGCGCTCAGGATCCAGGAGGTCAGCATGCCGATTCCGGGATCCCGAACGCTAAAAATACTGGCAGTCGGAATTGTCGTGTCTATTCCCACGACACCCATAGAGCGGGAATAGAATCTGTGGCGTGCGCAGCGAACCACCGAGCCCGCTACGGACTTTGTTGCGCTCGCCCCCAAACCCCCCCACCCCCTCGGGCATTCTGCTGCCGGGATCCCGGTGTTGGTATGCTGACCGTTGGGATCCCGGAAGCCGGCATAACTTACCCAACCCAATCATTATATCTTGTCTGATATGTCCTCAAACTTTCACAGTAAAAAAGGTCTAGAGACTTTTTGGGTGTGTATTAAAAGATTCACAGTATATAGATAGTCAATAGGTCTCCATCTGCTGCCTAACCCTAACACTCCCCCTGGTGCCTAATCCTACATATTCTCTTCTGCAGCCTAACCCTAACTATCCCCTTCTGCAGACTAGCCTTAACCATCCCCCAAATGCCTAACCCTAACAATCTTGAAAAACCACCTTTTCTGCGTCGACCATTTGCATGTCAACCATTTGACCCTGTTGACATAAGTCCATATTGACCATTTAACTGTCGACCATCTGCTATAGATCTATTGACTGTCTATCTTCCATCCGGACACCAAACTTTTCCATGTGTTTGTTAAATACATATGTTTGAAGTACCTCAGACCATTGCTGGCCGCTGGTGTTCAGAAGCAGGACACACAACGGATCTGATTTGGAGCCGACATCTTTATCTAGCAGATTGTCGCAGGAAATGCTCAGTTCCACTTTGGTCACACACTGTGCAGCCATTTGTAACTCTAAGTAAATAAGGAAACAGAAAATTATATTTAACGGAACAAATGAAACAAGTAAATACAAAAGTATTCAGAACACGAAATTCACACACTTGTGGCTAAATTTTGGTCCAATTTCTGAAATAACACCAGAGGATAAATTTATAATGCACGTGTTTCAAAGTCAGCGCATCTTTGGCGGTTTCACACGCTGGGTTTAAAGGGGCAATAATATGAAATAAAACACGCCCTTTATTTGCCACTTTAAATCCAGCTGCTGAAATCCACCTTAGGCGCAGCATAGTAAATGTACCTCCATGTCTAATCTACAGTAGACACACACCCAAATCCAGCCACCAGTGGCAGCTCCAGAGGTGGGGCTGCAGCACATTCCAAAAAATAAGATACGGGAGCCACACCAACTGCCAGGGAGTCTCGGCCAGCAATGCTTGGCAGTGTTTGGGGTTGCAGTTGGTGCGGCTCCCCTATCTGAATTTTGGACTGTGCTGCAGCCCCACCTCCGGAGCTGTCACTGCCAGCCACTGTACCCCGGTTCCAGATTTATGTTCAATCTAGCCACACATGTATTCCATAAAGAATCTCTGCTTCATTACTTACCGTATATACTCGAGTATAAGCCGACTTTTTCAGCACATTTTTCTGTGCTGAAAAAGCCCCCCTCGGCTTATACTCGAGTCAATGGCTGCAGCAGACGCCGTGGGCTGTGTGGGCGTCCGCTGCAGCCGGCTCCAGGACAGACACTAGAGGTCATTATTGACCTCTAGTGTCTGTGCGCGTTGCTATGGGAGAGACGTCATGACGTCTCTCCCATAGAGATGATCGGGTGCCGGGGAGCGGGCGGCCGGACAGAGCGGCGGCCGGACGGAGCGTGCGGCCGGACGGAGCGAGCGGACGGACGGAGCGGAGCAGCGCAGCAGCAGAAGAAGCGGTCGGGAAGCAGGAGCGGGGCAGTGGTAAGTATTGTTTTTGTGTGTGTTTGTAAGCGGCGACGGGGGCACTGCAACAGGGGGCAAAGAAAGAAGGGGGCACTGCAACAGGGGGCAAAGAAAGAAGGGGGCACTGCAACAGGGGGCAAAGAAAGAAGGGGGCACTGCAACAGGGGGCAAAGAAAGAAGGAGGCACAACTACTGGGGGCAATGAAAGGGGGCACAACTACTGGGGGCAATGAAAGGGGGCACAACTACTGGGGGCAAAGAAAGGGGGCACAACTACTGGGGGCAATGAAAGAGGGGCACAACTACTGGGGGCAAAGAAGGGGCATAACTACTGGGGGCAAAGCAACGGCAGCATGTTTTTATCTGGCACTGTGGGGGGATATCTGTTACTGGGGGTATATGTGGCACTGGGGGCACAACCCTAGCAACAAGCATTACCCCCTGGCAACAAGCATAACACCTACCGCATGAAACCCCTGGCAACGAGCATGACACCCTGAGCATGAAAACCCCTGGCACCGTACATTTCCCACCCTAGGCTTATACTCGAGTCAGTCATTTTTCCCAGTTTTTTGTGGTAAAATTAGGTATCTCGGCTTATATTCGGGTCGACTTATACTCGAGTATATACGGTTTTTCTATCAATCAATTGATAGAAAATGTGCTTTTCCATTTAGTAAATCACAAAACAAAGAAACAAAAAACAACCAGGAAAAATCTAACGTAAAAAAAAAAAAATGCTTTATAGACTGAATATACCGTAAGTGCATTTATAAGAATGACCTATGAAAAGGCACAGTTATAAATAAAATATACAGTAATACATTATCTACTACTGGTACGAGTCACAATATAATCCTGTTGATTGTATATTACAATCATGTTTACAGACATTTGCGCTGATGGGGATTTTTGGATAGAGGAAAGTAACAGGTGCTTTTCTGGAACTATTTACCACTTTAAAGAGACAGTAACACCACCTTTGAAACTAAATAATTTTAATTTCTGTGTATGACATGAAATAACTGTATATATTTAGCTAAATGTGGCTCTCTTCATTCCTCTGCAGCAAGGTGCCATGTTAGGAGGGCAGCGTGTGTGTAGTAAGTAAGCAGACGCAATGCAGTATGAGGAGCAGACTTGCAATACAGTAATGTGCTGTGTGGAGTCACACACAGGAGCAGAGCTAAGGACTCCGCATTAACTGAAACCAATGGCAGCTTTTTAGCCGGTATGAGATCTCATCTCAGGACACAGGGGTCTATTTACTAAGCCTTGGATGGAGATAAAGTGGATGGAGATTAAGGAGAGGATTTACTAAGCAGTGATAAAAGTGGAGAAATGAGCCAGTGGAGAAGTTGCCCATGGCAACCAATCAGCATTGAGGCAACCTTTATAATTTGCATACTATAAAATTATACAGAGCAGCTGATTGGTTGCCATGGGCAACTTCTCCACTGAATCACTTCTCCACTTTTATCACTGCTTAGTACATATCCCCCTAAGTACCAGCCAATCAGCTCCTAAGTGTCATTTTTCAAACCCAGCTTGTGACATGGCAGGTTGGAGCTGATTGGCTGGTACTTTATCTCCATCCACTTTATCTCCATCCAAGGCTTAGTAAATAGAGCCCATAGTCCTAAACATTTGTTTGGCGCTTCAGTTGTCTGTAATACTGTAATACAGCTGCAGTTACAGTAGTTTAGCACAGAACGATGTACTTCACTCAAGATAACCTGATCCCTGAACTGAGAGGCGAGCACACTGATGTTTTTTTATATTTTTTCTTTATTTTTTTAGTGTGTGCTCAGCTGTGAGCTGAGTAGTTATGTTGTTGAATAAAAGTTTTACTTTATTAAGTTATACATGTGCACCACACCCAACACATTTCACACAGCTCATTATCACTGTCTGGCAGGGTTACTTCTCTTATGCCAATACATAAACGTGTAATTCACCCCGGCATCATGCACCTTTTGCTCTTCCCTATAATTAGTGATATCATATAGCAGTTCCGTTTAAACACTTGTCAATATCCAGCAATCTCTGATAGTGCGGGAGCTAGAGGCACTTTGTTCCACTTACACTTCTGAGGCAAATTATAGACACTATGGTATAAACACAACTAAATATAATATCATGTAATAGGGTTAGGCTGCGGGGAGGGAGGGTTAGGTTTAGGCACTAAGAAGAGGGGTTAGGGTTAGGCACTAAGCGGGGAGGGTTAGGGCTAGGCTGCGGGGAGAGGGAGGGTTAGGGTTAGGCACCACGGGAAAGGTTAGGTTTAGGCTGCGGGAGGGGGCGGGTTAGGGCTAGGCTGTAGGAGGGTTAGAGTTAGGCACCACCGGGAAAGGTTAGGGTTAGGCTGCGGGAGATTCTGCACACTGGGATGCTGCTGTCGGTATTCTGACTGCCAGCATCCCCAAGTGTCGGCATCCCGATGCCATCCCATCTCAGGTTCAAAGGGTATGGGTCTCGACCCAACTTAGGTCAACACTCATTAGGTCGACTGTTGAAGGGCGACATTGCCATTAGGTCGACATGCATTAGGTCTACATGGGCGTTAGGTCGACAGGTCGACATGAGGTTTTTGACTGTTTTTGGTGTCGTTTTCTCCGTAAAGTGACGGGGAACCCAAATTAGTGCACTGTGTCCCCTCGCATGGCTCGCGCTTCGGGCAAGGTGATTACCGTTCCAATCGTAGTCCACGTGGATGGTTAAGTATGAAAAAAATAAGATTTTAAACCTACTGGTAAATGTTTTTCTCCTAGTCCGTAGAGGATGCTGGGGACTCTGTAAGGACCATGGGGAAAGACGGGCTCCGCAGGAGACATGGGCACTAAGAAAGAACTTTAGGTATGGGTGTGCACTGGCTCCCTCTATGCCCGTGCTCCACACCTCAGTTAGAGAAACTGTGCCCAGAGGAGACTGACAGTACGAGGAAAGGATTTTTGTTAATCCAAGGGCAAGATTCATACCAGCCCACACCATCCACACCGTATAACCTGGGATAGACGAACCAGTTAACAGTATGAAACAACACAGCATCAGTCCGAGACTGAGGAAAACTGTAACATAACCCTTATGTAAGCAAAAACTATATACAAGTCTTGCAGAAGTAGTCCGCACTTGGGACGGGCGCCCAGCATCCTCTACGGACTAGGAGAAAATAAGATTTTAAACCTACCGGTAAATCTATTTCTCCTAGTCCGTAGAGGATGCTGGGGACTCCGTAAGGACCAAGGGGTATAGACGGGCTCCGCAGGACATAGGGCACCTAAAAAGAACTTTTACTATGGGTGTGCACTGGCTCCTCCCTCTATGCCCCTCCTCCAGACCTCAGTTAGAGAACTGTGCCCAGAGGAGATGGACAATACAAGGCAGGATTTAGAAATCCAAGGGCAAGATTCATACCAGCCCACACCAATCATACCATGTAACCTGGATTATACATAACCAGTTAACCGTATGAACAATAACAGTAACGGTCCAAGACCGATTCCAACTGTAACAGAACCCTTATGTAAGCAACAACTATATACAAGTCTTGCAGAGTTTCCGCACTGGGACGGGCGCCCAGCATCCTCTACGGACTAGGAGAAATAGATTTACCGGTAGGTTTAAAATCTTATTTTCTCTTACGTCCTAGAGGATGCTGGGGACTCCGTAAGGACCATGGGGTTTATACCAAAGCATCCAATCGGGCGGGAGAGTGCGTATGACTCTGCAGCACCGACTGAGCAAACGCTAGGTCCTCATCAGCCAGGGTATCAAACTTGTAGAATTTAGCAAAAGTGTTTGACCCCGACCAAGTCGCCGCTCGGCAAAGCTGTAATGCCGAGACGCCTCGGGCAGCCGCCCAAGAAGAGCCCACCTTCCTAGTGGAATGGGCCT
Source organism: Pseudophryne corroboree (assembly GCF_028390025.1). Taxonomy (NCBI): domain Eukaryota; kingdom Metazoa; phylum Chordata; class Amphibia; order Anura; family Myobatrachidae; genus Pseudophryne; species Pseudophryne corroboree. The sequence goes on along the minus strand of NC_086448.1, from coordinate 731,168,064 downwards.
TAACCGAATCTGGTACCGGCAATCCAGCCGTAGAATGAGCCTGCTGAATCGTATTACAGATCCAGCGAGCAATAGTCTGCTTCGAAGCAGGTGCGCCAATCTTATTAGCAGCATACAGGACAAACAGAGCCTCTGTTTTCCTAATTCTAGCCGTCCTGGCTACATAAATCTTTAAGGCCCTGACTACGTCCAGAGATCTGGAATCCTCCAGGTCACTTGTAGCCACAGGCACCACAATAGGTTGATTCATATGGAATGAAGAAACCACTTTAGGCAAAAATTGCGGACGTGTCCTCAATTCAGCTCGATCCACATGAAAAATCAAGTAGGGGCTCTTGTGTGACAAAGCCGCCAATTCTGACACTCGCCTTGCTGATGCTAAGGCCAACAACATGACCACCTTCCAGGTAAGAAATTTCAACTCCACCGTGTTAAGCGGTTCAAACCAGTGTGATTTTAGGAGCTGCAACACCACGTTCAGGTCCCATGGTGCCACTGGAGGCACAAAAGGGGTCTGGATGTGCAGCACTCCCTTTACAAACGTCTGGACTTCTGGAAGAGAAGCCAATTCCTTCTGAAAGAAAATCGAGAGGGCCGAAATCTGTACCTTAACAGAGCCTAATTTCAGGCCCATATCCACTCCTGTCTGTAGGAAGTGGAGAAAACGACCCAGATGAAAATCTTCCGTAGGTGCATTCTTGGTCTCACACCAAGACACATACTTTCGCCAGATACGGTGATAATGTTTTACCGTCACCTCCTTCCTAGCCTTTATTAAAGTAGGGATGACCTCTTCCGGAATCCCCTTTTTCGCTAGGATTCGGCGTTCAACCGCCATGCCGTCAAACGTAACCGCAGTAAGTCTTAAAATACACAGGGCCCCTGTTGCAACAGGTCTTCCCTCAGAGGAAGAGGCCAGGGATCTCATGTGAGCATCTCTTGTAGATCCGAGTACCAGGCCCTTCGAGGCCAGTCTGGGACAACGAGTATCGTCTGTACTCTTCTTCGTCTTATGATCCTCAACACTTTTGTGATGAGAGGTAGAGGAGGAAACACGTAGACCGATTTGAACACCCACGGTGTTACCAGAGCGTCTACTGCTACTGCCTGAGGGTCCCGAGACCTGGCACAATACCTCCGAAGCTTTTTGTTGAGGCGTGACACCATCATGTCTATTTGAGGAGTTCCCCAAAGACGCGTTACGTCTGCAAAGACTTCTTGATGAAGTCCCCACTCTCCTGGATGGAGATCGTGTCTGCTGAGGAAGTCTGCTTCCCAGTAGTCCACTCCCGGAATGAAGACCGCCGACAGAGCGCTTACGTGATTTTCCGCCCAGCGAAGAATCCTGGTGGCTTCCGCCATCGCGACTCTGCTTCTTGTCCCGCCCTGGCGGTTCACATGAGCCACTGCTGTGACATTGTCTGATTGAATCAGAACCGGTAGGTTTCGAAGAAGACTCTCCGCTTGTCGAAGGCCGTTGTAAATGGCCCTGAGTTCTAACACACTGATGTGTAGACAGGACTCCTGGTCTGACCACAGTCCCTGAAAATTTCTTCCTTGTGTGACTGCTCCCCATCCTCGGAGGCTCGCGTCCGTGGTAACCAGGATCCAATCCTGAATTCCGAACCTGCGACCCTCCAGCAGGTGAGTACTTTGCAACCACCACAGGAGAGACACCCTGGCCCCTGGGGACAGAGTTATTTTCCGATGTAAGTGCAGATGGGACCCGGACCACTTGTCCAGAAGATCCCATTGAAAAGTCCTTGCATGGAACCTTCCGAAAGGAATGGCCTCGTAGGCCGCCACCATTTTTCCCAGAACTCGAGTGCATTGGTGAACTGACACCCTTTTCGTTTTTAGCAGGTCTCTGACCATGTTCTGGATGTCCTGGGCTTTCTCCAGTGGGAGAAAGACCTTCATTTGTTCCGTATCCAGTATCATACCTAGGAACGTTAGCCGAGTTGTCGGAATCAACTGTGACTTCGGTAGATTTAGAATCCAACCGTGTTGCTGGAGCACTCTCAGAGAGAGCGCCACGCTGCTCAGCAATTTCTCTCTGGATCTCGCTTTTATTAGGAGATCGTCCAAGTATGGGATAATTGTGACTCCATGCTCGCGCAGGACCACCATCATTTCCGCCATTATCTTGGTGAAAATCCTCGGGGCTGTGGAAAGCCCAAACGGCAACGTCTGAAATTGGTAATGACAATCCTGAACAGCGAATCTCAGGTATTCCTGATGGGGGGAATATATGGGGACATGAAGGTACGCATCCTTTATGTCCAGAGACACCCTAAACTCCCCCTCCTCCATATTGGCTATTATCGCTCTGAGTGATTCCATTTTGAATTTGAATCTTTTTATGTACAGGTTTAGGGACTTCAGATTCAAAATAGGTCTGACCGAACCGTCCGGTTTCGGGACCACAAATAGTGTTGAGTAGTAACCTCTTCCCTGCTGGTTCAGGGGAACCCTGATTATTACTTGCTGTAGACACAGCGTTTGAATTGCAGCTAAGACTACATCCCGTTCCGATGTGGAAGCTGGTAGGGCCGATTTGAAAAATCGGCGCGGGGGCACCTCCTCGAATTCCAGTTTGTAACCCTGGGAAACTATTTCCAACACCCAAGGATTCAGGCCTGAGCTGACCCAAGCCTGGCTGAAAAGTTGAAGACGTGCCCCCACCGGTGCGGACTCCCTCAGGGGAGCCCCAGCGTCATGCTGTGGGCTTTGGAGTAGCCGGGGAGGACTTTTGTTCCTGGGCACCTGCCGAAGCAGGTGCTCTTTTGCCTCTGCCCTTACCTCTGGCGAGGAAGGAGGATCCCCGACCTCTTCTGGACTTGTGCGACCGAAAGGACTGAATCTGATTGGGTGGTACTTTCTTTTGCTGTTGGGGAATAAATGGTAAAAAGTTTGATTTACCTGCTGTAGCTGTGGAAACCAGGTCCGTCAGCCCATCCCCAAACAATACATCTCCCTTATAGGGTAGAACTTCCATATGTTTTTTGGAATCTGCATCACCCGTCCATTGGCGAGTCCATAAGGATCTTCTCGCAGAGATAGACATGGCATTGGCCCTAGAAGCCAGCAAACCAATGTCCCTTTGAGCATCCCTCATAAATAAGACTGCGTCTTTAATATGGGCTAGAGTTAAGAATATAGTATCCTTATCCATCTTATCAAAATCAGCTGTCAGCTCATCTGTCCAAGCTGAAATCGCGCTACACACCCATGCCGACGCAATTGTCGGTCTAAGGACTGCTCCAGTATGAGAATAAATACACTTTAAGGTAGTCTCCTGCCTGCGATCTGCAGGGTCCCTAAGGGCAGCTGTGTCAGGAGACGGTAGCGCCACTTTCTTGGACAAGCGCGTCAGGGCCTTGTCCACAGTGGGAGGTGATTCCCAACGCTCCCTGTCCTGTTTAGGGAAGGGGTATGCCATATAAATTCTTTTGGGTATCTGCGGTCTCTTTCCCGGAGTCTCCCAAGCTTTTTCAAATAAATCATTTAGTTCATGAGATGTGGGAAAATTTATAATCTGTTTCTTTCCCTTAAACATGTGCACCCTTGTGTCGGGGACCGAGGGTTCATCCGCAATATGCAACACATCCCTTATTGCCAAAATCATACACTGAATGCTTTTTGTCACCCTAGGGTGCAATTTCACTTCGTCATAGTCGACACTGGAATCAGAGTCCGTGACGGTAGTAGTGTCTTGTGTTAAGGGACGCTTTTGAGACCCCGACGGGCCCTGTGAGTCGGTCCAATCCAAGGATTGACCCCCTGATGTCCCCCCTAATTCAGCCTTATCAAGCCTCTTATGTAAGGATGCCACACTTGCATTCAACATATGCCACATGTCCATCCATCCCTGAGTCGGCACAACCGACGGGGACACACCACTCATTTGCTCCACCTCCTCCTTGGAAAAGCCTTCCGCTTCAGACATGTCGACACCACATACCGACACCCCCCACACACAGGGATTAACCTATAAGGGGACAAAACCCCAACCAGGCCCTTAGGAGAGACAGAGAGAGAGTATGCCAGCACACACCCAGCGCTTAATAACACAGGAAAGATATGACCAGATAGCGCTTTTATATATATAAAATGACCAGATTCCCACTCACTGCGCTCAAAATGCCCCCCTCCTCTTTTTTCCAGCCTGAATGTTCAGCAGGGGAGAGACCAGGGAGCAAGCGTTTTCCTCATGCAGCTTCTGTGGAGAAAATGGCGCTGGTTAGTGCTGGGGATCAAGCTCCGCCCACCCGACGGCGGGCTTCGGTCCCGGTGATTTTTTTATAGAAAATGGCGGGGGATCGTAGAATTACTGCCCAGCAGCCTAATCTACCTTGTCAGTGCCCAAATGTGAGGTTTATTGCTGCCCATGGCGCCCCCCCCCTCAGTGCTGCTGTGTGTGTGTAATGGGAGCACCTTATCTCATGAAGATCTGATGTCTTCTGCCGCCTATGATGTCTTCTGCCTTCTCATACTCACACGGCTTCTATCTTCGGCATCTGAGAGGAGGACGGCGGCGCGGCTCCGGGACGAACCCCAGGTGAGACCTGTGTTCCGACTCCCTCTGGAGCTAATGGTGTCCAGTAGCCTTAGAAACAGAGCCCAACCGTTAAGCCAGCACTGCTTCTCTCCCCTCAGTCCCACGATGCAGGGATCCTGTTGCCAACAGGACTCCCTGAAAATAAAAAACCTAACAAAATTATTTTTCAACAGAAAACTCTGGAGAGCTCTCTGCAGTGCACCCATTCTCCTCTGGGCACAAGATCTAACTGAGGTCTGGAGGAGGGGCATAGAGGGAGGAGCCAGTGCACACCAATAGTAAAAGTTCTTTTTAGGTGCCCTATCTCCTGCGGAGCCCGTCTATACCCCATGGTCCTTACGGAGTCCCCAGCATCCTCTAGGACGTAAGAAAAAAAGATTTACCGGTAGGTTTAAAATCTTGTTTTCTCTTACGTCCTAGAGGATGCTGGGGACTCCATAAGGACCATGGGGATTATACCAAAGCTCCTAAACGGGCTGGAGAGTGCGGATGACTCTGCAGCACCGATTGAGAAAACATGAGGTCCTCCTCAGCCAGGGTATCAAACTTGTAGAACTTTGCAAAGGTGTTTGAACCCGACCAAGTAGCAGCTCGGCACAGCTGTAATGCCGAGACCCCTCGGGCAGCCGCCCAAGAAGAGCCCACCTTCCTAGTGGAATGGGCCTTAACCGATTTTGGTAACGACAATCCAGCCGTAGAATGAGCCTGCTGAATCGTGTTACAGATCCAGCGAGCAATAGTCTGCTTCGAAGCAGGAGCGCCAACCTTGTTGGCTGCATACAGGACAAACAGTGCGCGCGACCCGCTCCGGGGACAGTGGCAGGTGGGGAGTTTGACTGGGGCGGTACACCTGTCAAACCGTAACGCAGGTGTCCTAAGGCGAGCTCAGGGAGGACAGAAACCTCCCGTGGAGCAGAAGGGCAAAAGCTCGCTTGATCTTGATTTTCAGTATGAATACAGACCGTGAAAGCGGGGCCTCTGACCCGAGCCGTTCTGGCCACGTAAATTTTCAAAGCCCTGACCACATCGAGGGACTCGGAATCCTCCAAGTCTCGCGTAGCCACAGGCACCACAATAGGTTGGTTCATATGAAAAGACGAAACCACCTTAGGCAAGAATTGAGGATGGGTCCGCAATTCCGCTCTATCCATATGGAAAACTAGATAGGGGCTTTTATGAGACAACAAAAAAATCAAGCGCTCTGTCACTCTAATCAATATGCTGCCAGTAACATAGGGCTACTCACCCCTATTAGATTAAAAAATCAAACAAGAAGCAAAGAAACTGGTGTTACAGCGCATATAGATTAGAACTAAAAAAAAAAAAAAAAAATTATTAAAACACATATAAACATGTATATAATGTGCAATTTGTACCACCGGCCGGTCAACGTACTAATTCAATGATATATTTAAAAACAGACTAGATACAACATGTAATGTGATATATTACTCTGTGTCCACTTATAATTTTTAGCAACACATGCTGTGATAGCTAGAATGTAACTTTTCCGATGTTTACTGCAACTTAATAGCACACAGAGTTCTCCTTTGTATAACTATAGAACAGTCACTTTTGAGAAAAGAAGAACTTTTTCTTCACAATAATTGTGAGCTTAGGAGCTGTTTAACTGTCCCATTTAGGTAGCCAAAGTCCGTTAATAAAGTGAATCTGTGCTTCCTCTTTCACCAAGAGCGTCCTCCCCGGCTGCTGGTGCTTTAACCTTTATCATGCAGTCATCTCTGGGGGATCATGAATAGAAGTGAAGGATCCGTGGAGCGTTATAGCTGGCTATTGAGATCTCCGGATACAGTGGTGCAAACAGCATTGGGATGAGTAAATTACGCGTTTCCCCGCCTCCCTCCAGGTTCAGCAGCTTCATCATCATGACTTTATCATGACTGCATGATAAAGGTTAAAGCACCAGCAGCCTGGGAAGACGCTCTTGGTGAAAGAATCCATAAGCAGGAGTGGTGAGACCGTTACTGTTTAATTGTCTGGCCAGACACGCTTTTAGAGGAAGCACAGATTCACTTTATTAACGGACTTTGGCTACCTAAATGGGACAGTTAAACAGCTCCTAAGCTCACAATTATTGTGAAGAAAAAGTTCTTCTTTTCTCAAAAGTGACTGTTCTATAGTTATACAAAGGAGAACTCTGTGTGCTATTAAGTTGCAGTAAACATCGGAAAAGTTACATTCTAGCTATCACAGCATGTGTTGCTAAAAATTATAAGTGGACACAGAGTAATATATCACATTACATGTTGTATCTAGTCTGTTTTTAAATATATCATTGAATTAGTACGTTGACCGGCCGGTGGTACAAATTGCACATTATATACATGTTTATATGTGTTTTAATAAAAAAAAAATTTTTTTTTAGTTCTAATCTATATGCGCTGTAACACCAGTTTCTTTGTTTTATGAGACAAAGCCGCCAACTCCGACACTCGCCTAGCCGAAGCCAAGGCTAACAATATGACCACTTTCCAAGTGAGATATTTTAACTCCACCGTTTTAAGTGGTTCACACCAGTGTGACTTAAGGATACTCAACACCACGTTAAGGTCCCAAGGTGCCACCGGAGGTACAAAAGGAGGCTGAATATGCAGCACTCCCTTCACAAAAGTCTGTACTTCTGGGAGAGAAGCCAATTCCTTCTGAAAGAAAATGGATAGGGCCGAAATCTGAACCTTAATGGAACCTAATTTTAGGCCCAAATTCACTCCAGTCTGTAGGAAGTAAAGGAAACGGCCCAGATGGAATTCTTCCGTAGGAGCATTCCTGGCCTCACACCAAGAAACATACTTCCGCCATATACGGTGATAATGTTTAGCTGTCACGTCCTTCCTAGCCTTTATCAGAGTAGGAATGACCTCATCCAGAATGCCCTTTTCCGCTAGGATCCGGCGTTCAATCGCCATGCCGTCAAACGCAGCCGCGGTAAGTCTTGCAACAGAGAGGGCCCCTGTTGTAACAGGTCCTGTCTTAGAGGAAGAGGCCACCGATCTTCTGTGAGCATTTCCTGCAGATCCGGATACCAGGACCTTCGTGGCCAATCTGGAACAATGAGAATTTTCTGTACTCATCTTTTTCTTATAATTCTCAACACCCAGGGGATGAGAGGAAGAGGAGGAAACACATAGACCGACTGTAACACCCACGGTGTCACGAGGTCGTCCACAGCCACCGCCTGAGGGTCTCTTGACCTGGCGCAATACCTCTGTAGTTTTTTGTTGAGGCGGGACGCCATCATGTCTATCTGGGGCAGTCCCCACTGACTTGCAATCTGTACGAAGACTTCCTGATGAAGTCCCCACTCTCCTGGATGTAGATCGTGTCTGCTGAGGAAGTCTGCTTCCCAGTTGTCCACTCCCGGAATGAACACTGCTGACAGTGCGCCTACATGATTTTCCGCCCAGCGAAGAATCCTGGTGGCTTCCGCCATTGCCACTCTGCTCCTTGTGCCGCCTTGGCGGTTTACATGAGCCACTGCGGTGATGTTGTCTGACTGGATCAGAACCGGTAGGTCGCGAAGCAAAGTCTCCGCTTGACGAAGGGCGTTGTATATGGCCCTCAGCTCCAGGACGTTGATGTGAAGACAAGTCTCTTGACATGACCAAAGACCTTGGAAGTTTCTTCCCTGTGTGACTGCTCCCCAACCTCGGAGGCTCGCATCTGTGGTTACCAGAATCCAGTCCTGAATGGCGAACCTGCGATCCTCTAGAAGGTGAGCACTCTGCAGCCTCCATAGGAGAGACACCCTGGCCCTGGGGGACAGGGTAATCAACTGATGAATCTGTAGATGTGACCCGGACTACTTGTCCAGTAGGTCCCATTGGAAGGTCCTCGCATGGAACCTGCCAAAGGGAATGGCCTCGTAAGATGCCACCATCTTTCCCAGGACTCGAGTGCAGTGATGCACTGACACCTGTTTTGGCTTCAATAGGTCCCTGACCAGAGTCATGATTTCCTGGGCCTTTTCTATCGGAAGATAAACCCTTTTCTGGTCTGTATCCAGAATCATGCCTAAGAATGTCAAACGAGTCGTAGGAACTAACTGTGACTTCGAGATATTGAGAATCCAGCCGTGTTGCTGTAACACCTTCAGTGAAAGTGATACGCTGTTCCACAACTGCTCTCGTGATCTCGCTTTTATGAGGAGATCGTCCAAGTACGGGATAATTGTGACACCCTGCTTGCGCAGGATCACCATCATTTCCACCATTACCTTGGTGAAAATCCTTGGGGCCGTGGAAAGCCCAAACGGCAACGTCTGAAATTGGTAATGACAATCCTGTACCGCAAATCTCAGGTACGCCTGATGAGGTGGATATATGGGAACATGAAGGTATGCATCCTTTATGTCCAGGGATACCATAAAATCCCCCCCTACTAGGCTGGAGATGACCGCTCTGAGCGATTCCATCTTGAACTTGAACCTTTCCAAGTATAGGTTCAAGGATTTTACATTTAAAATGGGTCTGACCGAACCGTCCGGTTTCGGGACTACAAATAGGGTTGAGTAATACCCCCTCCCTTGTTGAAGCAGGGGAACTTTAACCACTACCTGTTGAAGACACAATTTGTGAATTGCATTTAAAACTATCTCCCTTTCTGGGGGAGAAGCAGGTAGGGCCGATTTGGAAAACCGGCGAGGAGGCACCTCTTCGAATTCCAGCTTGTAACCCTGGGAAACAATTTCTATTGCCCAGGGATCCACCTGTGAGTGAACCCAGATGTGGCTGAAAAGTCGAAGACGTGCCCCCACTGGGGCGGACTCCCTCAGCGGAGCCCCAGCGTCACGCGGTGGATTTTGTAGAGGCCCGGGAGGACTTCTGCTCCTGGGAACTAGCTGTGGTTGGCAGCTTTTTCCCTCTGCCCTTATCTCTGGCAAGAAAGGACGATCCTCGCACTCTCGTTTTTATTTGACCGAAAGGACTGCATTTGATAATGTGGCGCTTTCTTAGGCTGTGAGAGAATATAAGGCAAAAAATTTGATTTACCTGCCGTAGCTGTGGAGACCAGGTCCGAGAGACCTTCCCCAAACAATTCCTCACCCCTGTAAGGTAAAACCTCCATATGCCTCTTTGAGTCGGCATCACCTGTCCATTGCCGGGTCCATAGGACTCGTCTAGCAGAAATCGACATAGCGTTGACTCTAGAACCCAGTAGGCCAATGTCTCTTTGAGCATCCCTCATATATAAGACTGCATCTTTAATATGACCCAGGGTCAATAAAATGGTATCCTTATCCAGGGTATCAAATTCCGCCGATAAGGTATCTGTCCACGCTGCTACAGCGCTACAAACCCAAGCCGACGCTATCGCCGGTCTGAGTAAGGTACCAGAATGTGTGTAAATGGACTTTAAGGTAGCCTCCTGCTTGCGATCAGCAGGATCCCTGAGGGTAGCCGTATCTTGGGATGGCAGTGCTACCTTTTTGAATAAGCGTGTCAACGCTTTGTCTACCCTTGGGGAGGATTCTTACCGTATCCTGTCCTTAGTTGGGAAAGGATACGCCATAAGAATCCTTTTGGGAATCTGCAGTTTCTTGTCTGGAGATTCCCAAGCTTTTTCAAATAACTCGTTCAGCTCATGAGAAGGGGGAAAGGTTACCTCAGGTTTCTTTTCCTTATACATGTGTACCCTCGTGTCAGTGACAGGGGATTCCTCTGTGATATGCAAAACATCCTTTATTGCAATAATCATATATTGAATACTTTTAGCCAATTTTGGCTGTAACTTTGCATCATCGTAGTCGACACTGGAGTCAGAATCCGTGTCGGTATTAGTGTCTACTATTTGGGATAGTGGGCGCTTTTGAGACCCCGAGGGACCCTGTGATATAGAGGCAGGCAGGGCTTGACTCTCTGCATAATCCCTGGACTCAGCTTTGTCCAACCTTTTGTGCAATAAATTCACATTAGCACTTAAAACATTCCACATATCCACCCAGTCAGGTGTCGGTGTTGCCGACGGAGACACCACATTCATTGCTCCACCTCCTCCCTAGGAAAGCCTTCCGCCTCAGACATGCCGACACACGCGTACCGACACACCACACACTCAGGGAATCCTCTTATCTGAAGACAGTATCCCCACAAGGCCCTTTGGAGAGACAGAGAGAGAGTATGCCAGCACACACCCAGCGCTAATGACCCAGGAAAAAAAACACAAAATGTTTACCCAGATAGCGCTGTTATAATGTATTTGCGCCAAATTATGTGCCCCCCCTTCTTTAAAACCCTCTTTCACCGTGATAAGCAGGGGAGAGTCCGGGGAGCTTCCTCTCAGCGGTGTGCTGTGGAGAAAATGGCGCTGGTGAGTGCTGAGGAACAAGCTCCGCCCCCTCAGCGGCGGGCTTCGGTCCCGCTGAAAATTTTCAAAACTGGCGGGGGTCTCATCTATACTGATAAAGCTAAATATTTATCGTATATACAACCCTTTATGAGGTCTAAGAACACTGTACGCTGTTTACTTAAGAAGTACCGTAAGGGTACGCAAGTTGCGTAACGATCGCTCAGCCGTAGGCGAGACGCTCAAGCGTCACGTTCGCTCACGGCCCAGAGATCACAGACAAGCACGCTGTTGGCTATGACTAACGTAATGATTCGCTATGGCGTAGCGGACGCGAGGAGATCACCAGCGGCGCAGACGCTCACAACGCAAAACCTTTATATCTATACCCTTAACAATGAAATACACAGTAAACCTTAATGTAGAGACAAAGTGTAAGTGCAACCTTGTGTAACCTGATTAACTACAAAGCTGTTTGAGCGTCACCGACGCTCAGAAAATTCTTAACACTATGAGAAAATACACAGATACTTGTTTAGGGTCCAAAGCCTATTAAATGTATTATAACTAATATACTTGTAAAAAAGGAATCACAGTACAAATAATACACTACAATATAACAGAGACTTCCTAACCAAATAACTACACTATAAATACAATACAATACAATCTAATCAAGGGAAAATACGAGAGAAAGAGTAGAGAGAGAGAGAGAGAGAGATAGAGATGAGAGAAATGGCTCACAGTAAGACAATGATTACGGAGAAAAACTTACGCACAAGGGGAAACGATCGCATGCGCCTGGACATCCAGCACCCGATTTTCAGCAATGAGAACCGTTGAAGAGTGAGAGCTGGATGTGGTCGGCCTGCCTATTTATGCCCCACACACAATGCAATCTAATGGTCCCTACAATCTGATCGTCCATTGGACACAGGAATTCGGCTTCGCATCATAACAAAAGGTCATAGGTTAATTCATACAGGTGGGCTGTGACGATTTCCAACTGCTCAGGTGGGAGGGAAACTGGGTTTCCCGCCGCATGGGTAATAAAGTGCAAATAAAGTAAATGTTCATAAACTTCTTATGTCCATAACTATTCGCACGAGCGATTGATCTGCTTCAAACCAACACCGGAATATTTCTAATTAAATATTCTTCCGATGGATACTAAACACCACTGTATTACTCCTGTCTGACCCTTCGTATCAAACAAAGAGGGATTCCTCTGTTCATAAACATTCTATATTAACCAAACTTTCAGAATCTATCAAAGGGACCATGATCTACAAAATACATTATTACTGAAAATATGTAACGATTGAGTCGCACGCTACAACCACATAAACTCTACCGTAAATACGCATACCATGCGCCTGCGGGTGCCCGCGACTGTGAGTATGCGCACGTACGGGAGAGCGTACGCATGCGCAGCACGGACCTGTGTGAGGTGCAAATATGGTAGTGTGCATAGAGATATTTTTCTGACTTTGACAGTCCACCCTTTGGCAGTCAATAATAACTGCCACTTCCTGAAAACATTTCAAAAGGAGAAAAATATATGTCAGGGGTTAATTCATTTCCATGGTTGGGTGAGGGAGGAGAGAGGAGTAGGTGTGAAGAGGGTATGACCTAGTGTGATAGCAGAAGCATGTGTGTATGAGTCCATGTTTGGGGGGGTCATGTATCATCGTGCCGTACGTGTTGTAAATCAAGCTTCGAGGTATTGCGAAGTATACATTTGAATTCCTTCTTATCCTGTGGTACAGGTCTGTGGATGGGCTGTCAAACTTTACCGAGCTCTTTTCGGATTTTGAACAAAATGGGGAGCACATTTTAGTTGATACATGAATGGGGGGATATGTGATTGCTGATATCTGTGCCTGTATTCCCTATACTATGTGTGTTATTACCTGAGGGTTGTAGAGATGAAGATGAAGAACACTTATGGAAAATGCAATGATATTCTATGTCAGGTAAATGTACATCTGTCGTCGAAGTTTTGTTCGGTATCAGTTGAAAGTCGTCTTCTTTGCGCTGTTTTGCTCATTAAGCGTGAGCAATAAGCTTTGTCAATGCCATTAGATTTACAAAAAATGTTGGGCTAGCGTAATTTTAAGAATTCTAGGGAAACTGGGGATCCATGGCAAAGTTCATCAAGTGTCCATATCTCAAGTGGTCAAAACTTCGTCTTTGGTCTATCCGTTGTCTGTATAGCGTCTCATCAACTTCCTCGTCCAAGGGGGGTCTTGTTATCTTGGAGAAAAACCAGAAAAACAGGTGAAAGAAACGGACCGTAGAAATCGCATTTTCATCACATCATTGTTTCTATCATTGGGTCGTAAATCAAATCCAGGTTAATTACGGTTTCCTCACTCCTCAAACTCATCACTCTTGTACTTTGTTTGCACCTCATTAAAGCCTGCCCGCATCTAAATATCAATCCAATAGATATAACAACACCTAAAATACATAGGAGAAACTTTCCAACATCCATTATGACTCCTTGAGCCCAGTCTCCCAAACCGGAGAACCAATTTCGCGGGTTCAACCATGACACCCAACCAGTCAGCTCATTACCTACAGCAGCAAGAGTGAGATTGTGTTTTCGGCGAAATTCCCACTTTAATTGGAGAATATCGTCCATCTTTTGGTCTATGACCTCTACCGGATCCTCGGTGCTATTCGTGATATACGTGCAACACTTCACGCCGTACTGTGTTGCCAATGTAACACAATATCCGCCTGTCACTGCTGTGAGGTAATTAAGAATCATTCTATGCTGTACCAGTTCTGTTTTATAAGCTTGAAGTTCTCTTCCAGTGTATCTAAACGTGTCATCATACATTTCAGTGATATTATCTAACAAATTGGCAAGTGCGGAAATGTATCTATAATTCATCACTCCTCGAGCGGTGCGAGTGAAATCTAACGCCACCAGAACCTGAATCCCGGTGGATTCATGGATCAGATCAGAGGCCGGATGCTCTAACCTTTCTGACAGTTGTCTTTTAACTCGGTGCTCGTAATGAGTGTGAGTATAAGGAGCTTGGGCACCACGGTGTATGTCTTTCATTTTGTCATGTGTTACAGTCATCACTTCAGGCAATACTTTTCCAATATAACACAATCCTTCAGAGTTTGGGGCAAGCCACTTGTACGCCTTTCTCCCGCATATGAAATATGCATCATCGGGGAGAACATATGGGACGGAGAAAGACATTACCATATTACACACCTTCCAGGTGAAATCTCCTAGCCCTAGTTCTTCCATCTGCTTAATGCACGTATCAGGTTGTACGATATGTGCACAGTATCCTGGTGATACTTCTCCAACTCTAGTAATCCTATTTCCTAGGGTGTATCTATACCGGAAAGATTTTCCTCTACTGGCTATGTGGCGTACAAGCTCTGTGTCTGTAGGCATTCTATCTGCTCTATGTGAAAAGGTCATGGTGTGGTTACTCCATGACACTTCCCAATTTCCCGGCTTTCTGGGATTGGAGATGTTGAAACATAATAGGGACCTATCCACGTGGTATTGGTGGAGCTTCAAACTAGGAGGGCTGGAGATATTAAACCTCCGGTCCACCGGTCTCCCACCATTTAACTCAAATACCTCCCCTATCGTTAAAGGAAATGGTACTAGCCCTGATTTGCTATGACCCTGAGGTACTTGGGAGCATACCCAACAATCTGTTTTGTTTAATACGTTACCCACTAAGGAGTGATAGTCACTCAATGGATGCCGGTCCATATGGATATTAAAACTGGATTGGCATTTCTTTATGCACCCATCCTCAATGACATTGTTACAGAGCCTACAGATACAGTTTTCTTCAGCTAACAATCCGTCACAATTTCTTCTATGATCAATGCTATCGGATCGTTTTCTGATACTCGCCTTTGCTTGTTGGTTAGGTTGATCTTGGAAAACTACGCCTCCATCTTTATCATCAGAACCCATTCCAGAACCTCTATCGACCTCCATGGTACTCTCGCCGGAACAGACTGCTCTGGTTAACATCATGGTCAACAGGAAAATCCGGATCACAGTCTCTTGGGGCAAGTCCATCTTTGAGGAGGAGATGAAGAAGAATGAGAAGGAGGAAAAATACATTTGAGGGAGAGGGGATGGGAAGTGGAGAAAAACAATAAAAGGGAGTGGGGAGTCGACAACAGCTCTCGGTCTTCAAGGCTCAGGTGCCGCCTCAGTCCTCCTGGAACAGACACTCCAGTGATACAACCTCTACCGTCTGTTCCTTATCACGGGACTTCTCTGGATCAGCAACCTTCTTGCAGTGGGATGAATGGACCCAAGTCTCTCTCTCAGCAACCTTCAATGCTGTAGTGCTAGTCAATAAGACCTGGTATGGTCCTTCCCATCTGTCAATAAGGCAACCTGAGCGTAGAAAATTTCGTATCATTACATAATCCCCAGGTTCAATGTCATGACAATTACTATCAGGTAGATCAGGAATCACCAACTTCAGATTATCATTTTGATTCCTTAACTGTTTACTCATGTTAATCAAGTACTTTACAGTCACTTCATTGTTACATTTCAAATCATCCTGAGGGTTAATCATGACATGCGGCTGTCGACCAAACAAGATTTCAAAAGGGGATAGATTAAGAGGGGACCTGGGAGTGGTTCTGATACTGTACAATACAATGGGTAAAGCTTCTGGCCATGTCAATCCTGTCTCTGCCATCACTTTACTCAATTTATTTTTAATAGTGCTGTTCACTCTTTCGACCTTCGCACTCGCCTGTGGACGGTACGGAGTGTGCAGCTTGCTATCAATTCCCATCAACTTACACATTCCTTGAAAGACATCACCTGTAAAATGGGTACCCCTATCACTTTCGATTATTCTAGGGATACCATATCTACATACAAATTCCTGCACAATTTTCTTAGCTGTAAACATAGCGGTATTTGTAGCTGCAGGAAATGCTTCGACCCAATTCGAGAAAACATCTATACAAACAAGTACATATTTCAAATTCCGACAAGGGGGTAATTGAATGAAGTCAATTTGTATTACCTGAAAAGGGCCGCCGGCAGGTGGGATATGGGATGGTTCTGTAGGTATTGCCTTTCCAATATTCTTTCTCAGACAGGTAAGGCATGACATTGCTCTTTTACTCGCATGAGAGGAGAATCCTGGGGCGCACCAATAGGCTCTTACCAATTTGCACATCCCTTCCTTGCCTAGATGAGTCAGCCCGTGAGCTGCTTCAGCCAGACATGGAAGATATGCTCTGGGGGCCACTGGTTTACCATGTCCATCCGTCCAGAGTCCTGAGGACTCTTGGCTACATCCCTTTGCCTTCCAGACTGCCTTTTCCTGTGTGGAACACAAATTTTGCATTTCACACAACTTCTGTGTGTTAATGGTATTAAATACCATCAATTGTGTGGTGTCTGTCTGTATGGGGGTAGCAGCTGCTAACTTAGCAGCTTCGTCTGCTCGGCTGTTACCAAGTGATACCGGGTCTTGACTATATGTATGTGCTTTACATTTGATAACAGCCACTCTGTCGGGTTCCTGTATCGCTGTTAGAAGCCTTTTTATGTGAGCTGCATGCGCTACCGGTGTACCAGCTGCCGTCATGAAATTTCTGAGGCGCCATAGGGCTCCGAAATCATGGACTACTCCGAATGCGTATCTAGAATCGGTGTAGATATTGGCTGACTTACCCTTAGCCAATTCACATGCTCTGGTTAGGGCGACCAGTTCAGCAACCTGGGCTGAGTGAGGTGGGCCTAGCGGTTCCGCTTCTATGGTGTCTTGGTCATCTACGACTGCGTATCCAGTACACAAGTCTCCCGAGTCTGACTGTCTGTGACAACTACCGTCCGTGTAGAACGTGAGTTCTGCATCTTCCAGTGGGTTGTCACTGATGTCAGGCCTTGCGGTAAAATTTTGGGTCAAATATTCCATACAATCATGTGTATCTTCCTTTGTATTGAATCCTCCTTCCCCAGCACTCTCACCTTCCACCCTTTGTGCCTGACCAGGCACACCTGGGAGATATGTTGCAGGATTTAATGCACTGCATCTCCTTATGGTGATGTTTACGGGGGCCATTAGTGCCAATTCCCATCTTGTAAACCTCGCTGATGAGACGTGTCTGGTTTGGGCAGAATTCAATAAAGCTGATACTGCATGTGGCGTATGGATTGTGAGGTTGTGGCCTAGCACGACGTCTTCGCTTTTTGTCACTAGCAATGCTATCGCAGCAACGCTTCGCAAGCATGTGGGGAGGGATCGCGCTACCGTGTCTAGCTGAGCGCTGTAGTATGCAACTGGCCTGCTGGCATCACCGTGTTTTTGGGTTAGTACACCTGCTGCGCAACCAGCACTTTCTGTTCCGTATAGTTCAAAGGGTTTCCCATAGTCTGGCATACCTAGCGCTGGCGCCTGCGTTAGGCACTGTTTGAGTCTCTCAAATGCTGTTTCGGATTCGTCTGTATGCAAAATCCTATCAGGTTTGTTTGAGGAGACCATTTCCTGCAAAGGTAGCGCCAATATGGAAAACCCTGGGATCCAATTACGGCAATACCCACACATTCCTAAAAACGTTCTGATCTGTTGCTGGGTTTGTGGTAGAGTCATGTCTCTAATTGCTTGGATTCTATCAGCGGTCAGGTGTCTCAGTCCTTGTGTTAGACAGTGTCCCAAATATTTTACCTTAGTTTGGCATAATTGCAACTTGTCTTTGGACACCTTGTGTCCGGTGTCTGAAAGATGAAACAGGAGCTGTTTCGTATCCTTCAGAGATGCTTCCAGTGAATCTGAACACAGTAATAAATCGTCCACATACTGTATCAATACTGATCCACTGTCTGGTTGGAAAGACTGTAAACAATCATGCAAAGCCTGAGAAAATATACTTGGACTATCTATGAAACCTTGGGGCAATCGAGTCCACGTGTATTGGACTCCTCTGTATGTGAATGCAAACAAATATTGGCTGTCAGGGTGCAGAGGTACCGAAAAGAAAGCGGAGCAGAGGTCAATAACAGTGAAAAATTTGGCAGTGGGAGGGATTTGCATTAGGATGACAGCTGGATTTGGCACTACGGGGAACTGACTCTCAACTATTTTGTTAATCCCCCTTAGATCCTGCACTAGCCTGTAACCCCTCCCCCCACTCTTCTTAACAGGGAAGATGGGACTATTGGCAGTGCTGGACGTTCTTACTAGAATGCCCTGTTGTAGCAAGCGCTCTATTACTGGGTAAACTCCTAACTCCACCTCTGGCTTCAGAGGATATTGTGGGATTTTTGGAGCTATCCTACCATCTTTTACTTGTACCACTACTGGAGCTACGTTTGCCATTAATCCAGTGTCCTGTCCGTCTTTTGTCCAAAGTGACTCTGGTATCTGAGATGTCATCTCTTCTATTTGGGATGGATTCCTATTTGTCATAATGGTATGTGACATTAATTTTGATGGGGAGTCTAACATGTCTCGCACTTCCTGAGCGTGTTTCTCAGGTATGTCCAAGAATACACCTTCAGGAGTACAATAAATGACGCACCCCATTTTACACAGTAAGTCTCTTCCCAGGAGATTGGTTGGTGCCGATGCAGCCAGCAAAAAGGAATGCTTGGTATGCAAAGGCCCTATTGTAATCTCGGCTGGTTTGCTAACAGGGTAGTGCTGGACTACTCCTGTTACTCCCATGGCTGGAATTGTCCTACCAGTGGTTCTCATGCCCACTGTCGAATTTATCACTGACTTGGCCGCCCCTGTGTCTACAAGAAAGTTTAAAGTTTTACCAGCTACATTGATTGCGACCTCGGGTTCACTTTCAAGGTTGGCAATTAATTTTACTGGCTGCAGATTACAGGTATGGCCACACCCCTATTGGGTATGGTGACCTCCCTGAATCCCGCTGGCAGCAACTACTTGTGAGGGAGATAGTTGGGAACTACCAGAGGCATGCCAGTCTCTGTTTGGGGGATATCTTTTTGTTTCCCCTGTATGTGGCTCATAACTCCGTTTCTGCGGACCTTGCTCCCAATGTCGTGTGTCGTGTCGTTGTCTAGGGGTTTGGTATGAGTTTCGTGGATTCTTTAATCTACAATCTCGTGCCATGTGTCCCTGTTTGTGACAAGAATAACAAGTAACCATACTTGACTTACCCACAGGATTTGGTGATACAAACAAAGGCTGCCTTGTGGTCAGAGCCTGTATACTTACTGACATTAATTTGTCACCTTGTTGTTCCCTGTGTCTGGTGATGTTTCTGTCGTGATCAATAGCAGCCTCTCTCAAAGTAGCCACAGACAGACCTCGCCAACAAGGTTACGTGGTTTGTACCCTAGTCTTCAATGACTCTTTTAAACCATCCATCAGTACCGATACTGCTACTTCCCGATGGTTTGTGTCTGTTTTAATGTCCTCTATACCTGTGTATTTTGCCATTTCTAATAATGCTCTGTGAAAATACTCTGCAGCTGTCTCTGACTCCTTCTGTTTAATGGAGAATATCTTATTCCATTTAGCTACTGCTGGGAAATACTCTTTTAGCTGCAAGTTTATTCTTTTCACATTATCTTGGTTGTACACATCTGTAAGAGGTACATCATGATCTAGTCCGCAATCAGCTAAAAATTGAGTTGCGTCGACATTTGAGGGTAAACACGCTCTCAGCAATATCTGCCAGTCTTTATTGTTGGGCTCTACAGTGTTACCTAAGTCTCTGATGTATTTTTGACTGGCAACTAAGTCTTTTCTAGGGTCAGGAAATTCAGACACTATGGTCCTTAATTCCATTCGGGAAAATGGAGTGTACATGGCGATGTTCCTAATGGGAGTGGCTCCTGATGCGTCTGTTTTCCCATTTGGCACTGCTATTACTCTAACAGGTGTAATTCTAACAACCTCATTCTGTGTAGATTCTACAGGCTGTGGTGAAATAGTTTCAGCATAATGCATGGTGCCGTACTTACCAGTTGATACGACCTCACCTATCCCTCCGCTAGGGACCTTTACTAATCTCGTGGGTGGAGCTGTGCCTACTGTGGTCTCTGCTATGGTGGCTGCTAGAGAGAGCGCTGAAATCGTTGCCGATTCGTCCTCTTGATCACACTCCTGAGGAAAGTTCAAAACAGGGTACAACTTGCACGGGTTAATACTTGCATGGGTTAATGGGTTAACATTATCATTAACATTTACACAGTTACTAAGTGATTTTGTGTTACACCTTAGTGCGTCTTTCTCCGTAATCAACTTCTCTCCTGATATATATGGTGGCGGCGGGGCCGTGGCAATTAGTTTTCTGTTAGAGCCAGATCCCGCCGCCTGAGCCAAACCTCTCTGTATCTCACCTTCCTGTTGCCACAACTGTAAATAATCATAATGCTGAATTCGTCTCTTTGTTGATTTTATGAGACATATCCTCCTCCTTAAATTTTGTAACACTTCTGAGCTGAAGCTCCCTATTCTTGGGAATTTCTCCCCGTCATGCACAGTCATTCTCTCCCATTCATCACATAAAGTTTCTGTGTGACTTCCATATTTCTCACACATGATATACCTGGCCGACCCAATTGGCCGGACCACTGAATCAACCCGAACCGAGGTTGATCGCCCCCTACCTGAACAAGTGGCCCCCATAGTTCGAAAGTGTTGCTTTATTTAGCCAACCCTTTACGAAAAACCAAATGCCAACAATAGGCTGACGGTGGCGGTTTACCGAGTACCCCACTCACTCGCCCACGCCGACCTATACGACCTGATCACACCGATATGGTGCTGGCGTACTCGACCTAGGGCCCCTGCGACCTGAACCTCTGTTTACTGGAACCTGTGAGGGTTATCCGAAGAACACTTACTCTTTCCAGTAACTATTGGTTGCTGGATAGTTCATGAGTGAGCAGCGAACTTCCCTTAAAATAAAAAAATTACACAAATCACGTTAGAGTGTACAGATAGCGTTTGTGACCCCTTTACTCTAATGGTATTAGGTCAGATTACTAACTACTGCACACACTTACGTGCGGTCCAGTCGTTCAGTACACAAACAACTAAGCTTATGTACGGAAAGACCAATGGAATCGAAACTTACGACTGCGAATTCCTTCAGCCAGAGCTTATATGGCCTATATGGGTGTTGCACCAACCCTTTTCGGTGTTGTGCCTGTGAACTGTATAGCGGACTTCCTTGTCGGCTGTACCTGGACCTCCTGGTCTGTTATGACCTCCTGGTCTTGTTACAGTATGACCTCCTGGTCTTGTTACAGTATGACCTCCTGGTCCGCTATACTCTAATGCTCAAAATTGTATTTAACCAGAGATGCCTCCCTAGCCACCGTGCACGTCACTTACACGCATGTACCTCACGAGTACTCGACTTTTCTTGTGGTTCAACCTTTAAAAATTGTAAAAACACTCACTCATCACATGTACACTTTTGTTTCTATTTCTATTTCTGCGCAGAAAATTTTCTTTAGCCCAGCTGTGTTACCAATTAGGAGCAGGATCTGTTAATTTAAATTTTTGGATTTCCAAAAATAGACTTGCGTTATTTACCGCCTGTTGCGCTATTTACCGCTTTGCGTTACTTATCACGTTGCGTTAAAAATCAACTTATCGTGACTTGAGCTACGTGGGCGTAACCGGACGCTACGTTGCGTAATGAACGCTGCGTGCGTCGGCCTTTGGATTGCGTACGCTAGTCTTTGTTAGAGACACGTGTACGCAAAACAAAGATCCACCGTAACACAATATACTTTTATCAATGTAAACGATCCCTGATCATCTACCGCGTACCCCACTGGCTTTGCCTTATCTCCCAGGCAAACCTGTGTGTTTGTCTACACTTTTAACTATTACCTCTATTCTTAAACTATGAAATAACAGCAAGTCTCTTTTAGCACTTTTCTATCAACTATAAAACTGGCAGACAGGATGGTGATATACGACAAATGAAATACACAGATGGAAAAGAAATGCAGATATATATATGTATGCGTGCGTATATACGCAAGACAGAAGAAAAATAAACAGTTTTAAAAAAACACAAGCGTTTTGTTCTTACCTCCGGTTCCCGGATTCCTTCAGCACTCGTTATCTAAGCGAAGCAGACGCTTATCCCGTCAGCACTACGAGACAACCTCCCGCCCTTTGCTGAGGGATAATGTCTGCTGATCTACCTAGTGCAGATATGTGAAGGACAGGACGAGCCGCCAATTGATAAAGCTAAATATTTATCGTATATACAACCCTTTATGAGGTCTAAGAACACTGTACGCTGTTTACTTAAGAAGTACCGTAAGGGTACGCAAGTTGCGTAACGATCGCTCAGCCGTAGGCGAGACGCTCAAGCGTCACGTTCGCTCACGGCCCAGAGATCACAGACAAGCACGCTGTTGGCTATGACTAACGTAATGATTCGCTATGGCGTAGCGGACGCGAGGAGATCACCAGCGGCGCAGACGCTCACAACGCTAAACCTTTATATCTATACCCTTAACAATGAAATACACAGTAAACCTTAATGTAGAGACAAAGTGTAAGTGCAACCTTGTGTAACCTGATTAACTACAAAGCTGTTTGAGCGTCACCGACGCTCAGAAAATTCTTAACACTATGAGAAAATACACAGATACTTGTTTAGGGTCCAAAGCCTATTAAATGTATTATAACTAATATACTTGTAAAAAAGGAATCACAGTACAAATAATACACTACAATATAACAGAGACTTCCTAACCAAATAACTACACTATAAATACAATACAATACAATCTAATCAAGGGAAAATACGAGAGAAAGAGTAGAGAGAGAGAGAGATAGAGATGAGAGAAATTGCTCACAGTAAGACAATGATTACGGAGAAAAACTTACGCACAAGGGGAAACGATCGCATGCGCCTGGACATCCAGCACCCGATTTTCAGCAATGAGAACCGTTGAAGAGTGAGAGCTGGATGTGGTCGGCCTGCCTATTTATGCCCCACACACAATGCAATCTAATGGTCCCTACAATCTGATCGTCCATTGGACACAGGAATTCGGCTTCGCATCATAACAAAAGGTCATAGGTTAATTCATACAGGTGGGCTGTGACGATTTCCAACTGCTCAGGTGGGAGGGAAACTGGGTTTCCCGCCGCATGGGTAATAAAGTGCAAATAAAGTAAATGTTCATAAACTTCTTATGTCCATAACTATTCGCACGAGCGATTGATCTGCTTCAAACCAACACCGGAATATTTCTAATTAAATATTCTTCCGATGGATACTAAACACCACTGTATTACTCCTGTCTGACCCTTCGTATCAAACAAAGAGGGATTCCTCTGTTCATAAACATTCTATATTAACCAAACTTTCAGAATCTATCAAAGGGACCATGATCTACAAAATACATTATTACTGAAAATATGTAACGATTGAGTCGCACGCTACAACCACATAAACTCTACCGTAAATACGCATACCATGCGCCTGCGGGTGCCCGCGACTGTGAGTATGCGCACGTACGGGAGAGCGTACGCATGCGCAGCACGGACCTGTGTGAGGTGCAAATATGGTAGTGTGCATAGAGATATTTTTCTGACTTTGACAATACAGTGCCCAGCCTGTATAATACCTTTATTAGCCAGAATGGGGGTCCTTATTGCTGCCCAGGGCGCCCCCCCTGCGCCCTGCACCCTTACAGTGACTGCCGTGTGTGTGCTGTGTGGGAGCAATGGCGCACAGCGTTACCGCTGTGCGTTACCTCAATGAAGATCTGAAGTCTTCTGCCGCCTCTGAAGTCTTCTTTCTTCACATACTCACCCGGCTTCTATCTTCCGGCTCTGCGAGGAGGACAGCGCGGCTCTGGGACGAACGGCGGGGTGAGACCTGCGTTCCGTTCCCTCTGGAGCTAATGGTGTCCAGTAGCCTAAGAAACAGAGCCTGACATTAAAGTAGGTCTGTTTCTCTCCCCTCAGTCCCACGATGCAGGGAGTCTGTTGCCAGCAGGCTCCCTGAAAATAAAAAACCTAACAAAATACTTTCTTTTCAGGAAAACTCAAGAGAGCTCCCTGTAATGCACCCAGTCTCCTCTAGGCACAGTAATAAAACTGAGGTCTGGAGGAGGGGCATAGGGGGAGGAGCCAGTGCACACCCATACCTAAAGTTCTTTCTTAGTGCCCATGTCTCCTGCGGAGCCCGTCTATCCCCATGGTCCTTACGGAGTCCCCAGCATCCTCTAGGACGTAAGAGAAATCAACAAGAAGGGGGCATAGCCTCACAGCAAACCACTATTTTGTCACTCTGGGGGCGTGCCCAGCGCTCCGGATGATACTGGGCTGCCACCAGGACCATTGCTGCACTGTGAATGAATGCTGTGTGCACGCACGCAGCATCTATTTAGCTCAGCCTGGTCAGCTGTGAATTGCAGCGCCGGTGATTGAGTGCTCCCCAAACCTTCCCCCTATCCGCGGGACACTGCAGCCCGTGTGGTACAACAGGAGAGTGTCCGAAAAGCATCTGCCTAGCCCTATCTCTTTGCACAGATGCAAACAGCAAGTTTTCATAAAAAACATGTGCAGAGGCAAAAAAAATTTTTTTGTCTGATTTGATACTGTGATCGCACAGAACTGTTCTGTCTCGTAGGAGTGCTATAGCAGTATCATGGGCACGTAGAGTGAATCCCTCATTTTACCACTTTGTTAATGATCCATGGGGTTAATTCCAAGTTGATCGCAGCAGGATTTTTGTTAGCAGTTGGGCAAAACCATATGCACTGCAGGGGAGGCAGATATGTGCAGAGAGAGTTAGATTTGGGTGTGGTGAGTTAAATCTGCAATCTAAATTGCAGTGTAAAAAATAAGAATTTACTCACCGGTAATTCTATTTCTCGTAGTCCGTAGTGGATGCTGGGAACTCCGTAAGGACCATGGGGAATATCGGGCTCCGAAGGAGGCTGGGCACTCTAGAAAGATCTTAGACTACCTGGTGTGCACTGGCTCCTCCCACTATGACCCTCCTCCAAGCCTCAGTTAGGATACTGTGCCCGGACGAGCGTACACAATAAGGAAGGATTTTGAATCCCGGGTAAGACTCATACCAGCCACACCAATCACACCGAACAACTCGTGATATGAAACCCAGTTAACAGTATGAAACAACAGAGCCTCTCAACAGATGGCTCAACAATAACCCGATTTAGTTAACAGTAACTATGTACAAGTATTGCAGATAAACCGCACTTGGGATGGGCGCCCAGCATCCACTACGGACTACGAGAAATAGAATTACCGGTGAGTAAATTCTTATTTTCTCTGACGTCCTAGTGGATGCTGGGAACTCCATAAGGACCATGGGGATTATACCAAAGCTCCCAAACGGGCGGGAGAGTGCGGATGACTCTGCAACACCGAATGAGAGAACTCCAGGTCCTCCTCAGCCAGGGTATCAAATTTATAGAATTTTGCAAATGTGTTTGCCCCTGACCAAGTAGCAGCTCGGCAAAGTTGTAAAGCCGAGACCCCTCGGGCAGCCGCCCAAGATGAGCCCACCTTCCTTGTGGAATGGGCATTGACAGATTTTGGCTGTGGCAGGCCTGCCACAGAATGTGCAAGCTGAATTGTATTACAAATCCAACGAGCAATAGTCTGCTTAGAAGCAGGAGCACCCAGCTTGTTGGGTGCATATAGGATAAACAGCGAGTCAGATTTTCTGACTCTAGCCGTTCTGGAAACATATATTTTCAGTGCCCTGACAACGTCTAGCAACTTGGAGTGCTCCAAGTCCCTAGTAGCCGCAGGCACCACAATAGGCTGGTTCAGGTGAAACGCTGACACCACCTTTGGGAGAAACTGGGGACGAGTCCTCAATTCTGCCCTATCCATATGGAAAATCAGATAAGGGCTTTTACAGGACAAAGCCGCCAATTCTGATACTCGCCTGGCAGAAGCCAAGGCCAGTAACATAACCACCTTCCACGTGAGATATTTCAGATCCACGGTTTTTAGTGGTTCAAACCAATGTGATTTTAAGAAACTCAACACCACGTTGAGATCCCAAGGTGCCACAGGGGGCACAAACGGGGGCTGAATATGCAGCACTCCTTTAACAAATGTCTGAACTTCAGGTACTGAAGCTAGTTCTTTTTGAAAGAAAATCGACAGAGCCGAGATCTGTACCTTAATGGAGCCCAGTTTTAGGCCCATATTTACTCCTGCTTGCAGGAAATGCAGAAATCGACCTAGTTGAAATTCCTCCGTTGGGGCCTTTTCGGCCTCACACCATGCAACATACTTCCGCCATATGCGGTGATAATGAGTTGCTGTGACCTCTTTCCTGGCTTTAATAAGCGTAGGAATGACTTCCTCCGGAATGCCCTTTTCCTTCAGGATCCGGCGTTCAACCGCCATGCCGTCAAATGCAGCCGCGGTAAGTCTTGGAACAGACAGGGCCCCTGCTGTAGCAGGTCTTGTCTGAGCGGCAGAGACCACGGGTCCTCTGAGATCATCTCTTGAAGTTCCGGGTACCACGCTCTTCTTGGCCAATCCGGAACCACGAGAATTGTGTTTACTCCTCGCTTTCTTATTATTCTCAATACCTTTGGTATGAGAGGTAGAGGAGGGAACACATAAACTGACCGGTACACCCACGGTGTCACTAGAGCGTCCACAGCTATCGCCTGAAGGTCTCTTGACCTGGCGCAATACCTCTCTAGTTTTTTGTTTAGGCGGGACGCCATCATGTCCACCTGTGGACGACCCCATTGATTTACAATCATTTGGAAGACTTCTGGATGAAGTCCCCACTCTCCCGGGTGGAGGTCGTGCCTGCTGAGAAAGTCTGCTTCCCAGTTGTCCACTCCCGGGATGAACACTGCTGACAGTGCTAGTACATGATTCTCCGCCCATCGGAGAATTCTTGTGGCTTCTGCCATTGCCATCCTGCTTCTTGTGCCGCCCTGTCGATTCACATGGGCGACTGCCGTGATGTTGTCTGACTGGATCAGCACCGGCTGGTGTAGGAGCAGGGATTTTGCTTGACTTAGGGCATTGTAAATGGCCCTTAGTTCCAGAATATTTATGTGAAGGGCAGTCTCCTGACTTGACCATAGTCCTTGGAAGTTTCTTCCCTTTGTGACTGCCCCCCAGCCTCGTAGGCTGGCATCCGTGGTCACCAGGACCCAGTCCTGTATGCCGAATCTGCGGCCCTCCAGAAGATGAGCACTCTGCAGCCACCACAGAAGAGACACCCTGGTTCTTGGGGACAGGGTTATCAAGCGATGCATCTGAAGATGCGATCCGGACCACTTGTCCAACAGGTCCCACTGAAAAATTCTGGCATGGAACCTGCCGAATGGAATTGCTTCGTAAGAAGCTACCATCTTTCCCAGGACCCGCGTGCAGTGATGCACCGATACCTGTTTTGGTTTTAGGAGGTCTCTGACTAGAGAAGACAACTCCCTGGCTTTCTCCTCCGGGAGAAAAACTTTTTTCTGGACTGTGTCCAGAATCGTTCCCAGGAACATTAGACGTGTCGTGGGGACCAGCTGTGACTTTGGGATATTCAGAATCCAGCCGTGCTGGCGCAGCACTTCCTGAGATAGTGCTACTCCCACTAACAACTGTTCCTTGGATCGTGCCTTTATTAGGAGATCGTCCAAGTATGGGATAATTAAAACTCCCTTTTTTCGAAGGAGTATCATCATTTCCGCCATAACCTTGGTAAATACCCTCGGTGCCGTGGAGAGTCCAAACGGCAGCGTCTGGAATTGGTAATGGCAATCCTGTACCACAAATCTGAGGTACTCCTGGTGAGGATGGTAAATGGGGACATGCAGGTAAGCATCCTTGATGTCCAGGGATACCATGTAATCCCCCTTGTCCAGGCTTGCAATAACCGCCCTGAGTGATTCCATCTTGAACTTGAATTTTTTTATGTATGTGTTCAAGGATTTCAAATTTAAAATGGGTCTCACCGAACCGTCCGGTTTCGGCACCACAAATAGTGTGGAATAGTAACCCCGGCCTTGTTGAAGTAGGGGTACCCTGATTATCACCTGCTGGGAATACAGCTTGTGAATCGCTGCTAGCACCGCCTCCCTGTCTGAGGGAGCAATCGGCAAGGCAGATTTTAGGAACCGGTGGGGTGGAGCCGCCTCGAATTCCAGCTTGTATCCCTGAGATACTATTTGAAGGATCCAGGGATCCACCTGTGAGCGAGCCCACTGATCGCTGAAATTCATGAGGCGGGCCCCCACCGTACCTGGCTCCGCCTGTGGAGCCCCACCGTCATGCGGCGGACTTGGAAGAGGAAGCGGGGGAGGACTTTTGTTCCTGGGAACCTGCTGTTTGCTGCAGCCTTTTTCCCCTACCTCTGCCTCTAGACAGAAAAGACCCTCCTTTTCCCCGCTTGTTTTTCTGGGTCCGAAAGGACTGAACCTGATAAAATGGCGCCTTCTTAGGCTGTGAGGGGACATGGGGTAAAAATGCTGACTTCCCAGACGTTGCTGTGGAAACTAGGTCGGAGAGACCATCCCCAAATAATTCCTCCCCTTTATAAGGCAAAACTTCCATGTGCCTTTTGGAATCTGCATCTCCAGTCCACTGGCGAGTCCATAAGCATCTCCTAGCAGAGATGGATAATGCACTTACTTTAGATGCCAGCCGGCAGATTTCCCTCTGTGCATCTCTCATGTATAAGACTGAGTCTTTGATATGGTCAATTGTTAGCAGAATCGTGTCTCTGTTTAATGTGTCAATATTTTCTGACAGTTTATCTGACCACGCAGCGGCAGCACTGCACATCCATGCTGACGCAATAGCTGGTCTAAGTATAATGCCTGAGTGTGTATATACAGACTTCAGGATCGCCTCCTGCTTTCTATCAGCAGGTTCCTTAAGGGCGGCCGTATCCTGGGACGGTAGTGCCACCTTTTTAGACAAACGTGTGAGCGCTTTATCCACCCTAGGGGGTGTTTCCCAACGTAACCTATCCTCTGGCGGGAAAGGGAACGCCATTAGTATCTTCTTAGGAATTACCAATTTCTTATCAGGGGAAGCCCACGCTTCTTCACACACTTCATTTAATTCATCTGACGGGGGGAAAACTACAGGTAGTTTTTTCTCCCCAAACATAATACCCTTTTTAGTGGTACCTGGATGTAAATCAGAAATATTTAACACCTCTTTCATTGCCTCAATCATGCAGTGAATGGCCTTAACGGGCATTAAATTTGACTCATCGTCGTCGACACTGGTGTCAGTATCCGTGTCGACATCTACTTGTGCCATCTGAGATAGCGGGCGTTTCAGAGCCCCTGATGACTTTTGAGACACCTGGACAGGCACGAGCTGAAGACTCGGCTGTCCCACAGTCGGCATGTCGTCAAATTTTTTATGTAAGGAGTCTATACGTGCACTCATTTCCTGCCATAAACTCATCCACTCAGGTGTCTGCCCCCCAGGGGGTGACATCCCTGCTAAAGGCATCTGCTCCCCCTCCACATCATTATCCTCCTCAAACATGTCGACACAGCCGTACCGACACACTCCACACACACAGGGAATGCTCAAACAGAGGACAGGACCCACAAAAAGCCCTTTGGGGGGACAGAGTAAGAGTATGCCAGCACACACCAGAGCGCTATATATATACAGGGACTAACTGAGTTATGTCCCTAATAGCTGCTTTTCAATAAAATATATACATATACTGCCAAATTTAATGCCCCCCCTCTCTTTTCCCTCTTACTGGTACTGTAGATTGCAGGGAAGAGCCAGGGAGCTTCCTTCCAGCGGAGCTGTCAGGGAAAAATGGCGCCAGTGTGCTGAGGAGATAGGCTCCGCCCCTTTTTCGCTGCCTATTCTCCCGCTTTTTATGGAATTCTGGCAGGGGTATTTACCTCATATATAGCCCCTGGGGCTATATATTGAGGTATTTTAGCCAGCCAAGGTGTTTTTATTGCTGCCTCAGGGCGCCCCCCCAGCGCCCTGCACCCTCAGTGACAGGAGTGTGAAGTGTGTGAGAGGAGCAATGGCGCACAGCTGCAGTGCTGTGCGCTACCTTGGTGAAGACAGAGTCTTCATGCCGCCGATTTTCCGGACCATCTTCTTGCTTCTGGCTCTGTAAGGGGGGCGGCGGCGCGGCTCCGGGACCGAACATCAAGGCTGGGCCTGCGGTCGATCCCTCTGGAGCTAATGGTGTCCAGTAGCCTAAGAAGCCCAATCCGGCTGCAAGCAGGCGAGTTCGCTTCTTCTCCCCTTAGTCCCTCGCTGCAGTGAGCCTGTTGCCAGCAGGTCTCACTGAAAATAAAAAAATCTAAGACTATTACTTTCTAAGAGCTCAGGAGAGCCCCTAGTGTGCATCCAACCTCGGCCGGGCACGAAATCTAACTGAGGCTTGGAGGAGGGTCATAGTGGGAGGAGCCAGTGCACACCAGGTAGTCTAAGATCTTTCTAGAGTGCCCAGCCTCCTTCGGAGCCCGCTATTCCCCATGGTCCTTACGGAGTTCCCAGCATCCACTAGGACGTCAGAGAAATAAAGAAGCCAGTATTTACCCTGCACAGAAACAAAATAACCCACCAAAATCTAACTCTCTCTGCAAATGTTATATTTGCCCCCCCCCCTGCAGTGCACATGGTTTTGCCCAACTGCTAAAAAATTTCCTGCTGCGATCAACTTGGAATTACCCCCATATGCATTTTCCAGGATTATAATGCTGCTTGTTCCTGCTTTCTTTAGAGCCACGATACAGTCTGATTGCATGAATCCAAGTAACATGTACTTTCACCAGTTCATACGTTTGACATTCATGTTTTGCAGAAGTTAAATAACAGAAACAATAGTCTGTGTACAAAATAGACCAAATGTTGTTACAAAATAATAAATCTAAGCGAACAATAGTCATACTGTAGGCTAACTAAAGCAGACAGAGGAAACATTGCTTTCCATTATATTATGTAACTACGGGAATGATGCCAGACTACCGCGTAGACAGCAGGCAGTCAGCAGTGATAGCCGAGGTCATGCAAGGTAAAGAGGACAAACACCTGCCTGGTCCAAATGCAAATATACCAGACCAAGCAAAAACTGCTGTCCGCAAGTTAGGACTATAATAAGAGCTAGATAATATATGAATCATTTCCTTATTTTTTATTGTTATGGTCCAAAATCTACATCACAATTGCCTCATCGTTTTACTACCAATATATAATTCTAGTAACGACAATGAAGCAGGTATGTGGATCGAACCTAATTGTGCAATGAGCTCAAATCCTCTTGAACAAAGTGTGTGTGTGTGTGGGGGATACACTATCCTATCCATCTCTGCATGCAGTCCTGTTGACACGCCCTCTGACATCAGCGGCTGGAGCAGATGTACCAAGCCTTGGAGAAGTGAAGAAGTGCCAGCCAATCAGCTCCTGTCATTTTTCATACATAGAGTCAGACGTACTAAGCATTGGAGAGAGATAAAGTACCAGCTAATCAGCTCCTGCAGCCATTCTGTGTGACCACATATTTACCCAGATGGTACATTATCTATGTAACTGCAACTAACTCTGCGTATCTGTATGCAGTTGCTTGGATATGCTTAATATATTTTCAGGTGGCTGTGGCATTAGCTTATTTTCGCACGGTAGCGACCACATCAGAATGAGGCCCAATAGCGTACCTCCCAACATTCTACATACCCAAGTCGGGACTCTTCTGCACGTCTGAAAAGGGTCATGGCCTCAGGAAAAGGGGGCCTGGCTTCACAAGAATACCATGCTTGCAAGCCACGCCCCAGTTTCCATCACTACGGGGGGGGCATGCCCAGTGCTTTGTGAGCTGCTGGCCACGCCCCCAGCCGCGCTCTCCCAGCCAATAAACGCACAGCATCTATTCACCACTGCTTTGCTAAGCAGAGTAGCAAGTGAGAGAGGGTTTCCCAACTACCCTGCCCCCCACCGCGGGACACTGCGGCCTGCGGGTGGGACAGCTGGACAGTCCCAGAAAACTGTGACTTTCCCGCCAAAAGTGTGATAATTGGGAGGTATGCAATAGCTTATGTAAACATTTCTCTGTAAATGTATAGAAATATACACAAAAAAATAACTGTTCCCAACAGTTTATAGTACTGTAATGTCTGTATATATCGTGCTGTAATTCCTCAGTGGAGTGAAAACCAATCCTCCATGTTGTTTGGACAGTGCATTTGTTGTTGTTTTTGTTGTTGTTGTTGTTGCAAGAATGCCTGCAGATAGCTTGAAGGGTTACTGTATGTAAGCAAAGGAAGGTAACATTTCAAATGTATAAGTAAATCTACTTCTCTTACGTCCTAGAGGATGCTGGGGACTCCAAAAGGACCATGGGGTATAGATGGATCCGCAGGAGCTTGGGCACACTATAAAGACTTAAACTGGTTGTGAACTGTCTCCTCCCTCTATGCTCCTCCTCCAGACCTCAGTTACACTTTGTGCCCAGGAGTGAAGGGACACACACTAGGGGAGCTCTACTGAGTTTCTCTAAAAGACTTTATGGTTAGGTTTTTTATTTTCAGGGAGACCTGCTGGCTACAGGCTTCTTGCATCGTGGGACTGAGGGGAGAGAAGCAGACCTACTTCTTCTTAGTTTAAGGGCTCTGCTTCTCAGGCTACTGGACACCGTTAGCTCCAGAGGGTTCGATCACTTGGTTCGCCTAGCTGCTTGTTCCCGAAGCCGCGCCGTCACCCCCCTCACAGAAGCCAGAAGACAGAAGCCGGGTGAGTATTAGAAGAACAGAAGACTTCAGTGACGGCAGAAGACTTCAGTAACGGAGGTAACATGCGGCGGTCGTGCTACGCTCCATGCTCCCACACACCAACGCACTCACAGGGGGGAGCGCCCTGGGCAGCAATGTTACTGAGGCTCTTTTACACAAAATAGGCTGGCTTGACTTGGTATTCGGTGCCCGGGCACCGTGTCCGCTACCCCCGCCAGCATGTCGCAGCGGTCCCGCTGCGCGCCGATGCTCCCGCACACCAGCGGCTGGTATCGGGTGCAGAATGTTTTACATTGTTTTTACACTCCCAGAGAACATATACAGTGGGTAGCCACTGTATATGGGGGGTCATTCCGAGTTGTTCGCTCGTTGCCGATTTTCGCAACGGAGCGATTAAGGTAAAAATGCGCATGCGCATGGTTCGCAGTGCACATGCGGTTAGTATTTTAACACAAAACTTAGTAGATTTACTCACGCCCGAACGAAGATTTTTCATCGTTGAAGTGATCGGAGTGTGATTGACAGGAAGTGGGCGTTTCTGGGCGGAAACTGACCGTTTTCTGGGAGTGTGCGGAAAAACGCAGGCGTTTCAGGGAAAAACGCGGGAGTGTCTGGAGAAACGGGGGAGTGGCTGGCTGAACGCTGGGCGGTTGTGTGACGTCAAACCAGGAACGAAACTGACTGAACTGATCGCTATTTATGAGTAAGTCTCGAGCTACTCAGAAACTGCTAAGAAATTTCTATTCGCAATTCTGCTAATCTTTCGTTCGCTATTCTGCTAAGGTAAGATACACTCCCAGAGGGCGGCGGCTTAGCGTGTGCAATGCTGCTAAAAGCAGCTAACGAGCGAACAACTCGGAATGACCCCCATGGTCCCCTGCCTGCATAAAACGTTTTTAATATAGTGGGCTACCACGCGCCGATAAGGGGCGGGGCTTAGCCCTCACAGCAAGAGACAGCGCCATTTTTATTCAATGTCCCCGCCAAAACATGTGTATAGCACAAACAAGGGGGGGCACATTTTGTTAGTGTTATGTAGGAATGTATAACACTATTTAATTGGAAATGGGCATGTACTCATGGTTGTGTATACTCTCTGTGTCCTCCTTGTCAGATATACACCTGTGTCGACATGTGTGAATGTTCTGTCACTAACGCCTCTGGAGTTAATTGTCGGCATCGCCGACGCCTGTTTGGTACTTGATACAGAGTCAACAGATCGGTTGTGTTATACTTGTTCATAGTAAACACTGTATGGGAGACACAGTAGTAGGTTGGTGACCCTGTCGGCACCAACTGTTATTACCGGGTGTAAATTGACATGCTGTAACTAACTTATATCTGTATATAAATTTATATGTATGTATATCGTTCGGTTCAGGGAGTCTGGGGCTCGAGCACAGACATGATTATATTTGTGGGGGAATGTTATTAAAATTATTTATGTATAATTCCCTCGGACCCCTCGGGGTCGCAAGTATGTTATTTTGCCTGGTGACTACTCTCTGCTGTCGACGATTACTCAGTTTTCTGTCGACTATAATGTTTCCTGGTAGAGCCACAACTGCGGATTCAGTACATGGTCATACACATTCAGAACACATTAATGTCACTTGGGTCCCGAAGGTTCCGGACAATCCGCTTATATGTATGTTATATGTATATATAGGTAGGATATGTGTGTTTATGTGTATTACAATATGTATATTCATCTTATGATTATAATGAATGCTAAAGTAATAGTATTCTTTCTCATGTGCTGGTCGCTCTGTTGATAAAGCTCTAGGTCGGCCGTGACGAGTGGGTCTCCCGTCCTCTCAAGGAGTCCGAATGTTTATTCTTTTCCTGCGGCGGAGTAGATACTGTGAAAGTCAACTTCTGGTCAACACTGCGTCCTGTCACAAAGGATAGGATACAGGAAGCTAAGTGATATTTTATTTCTATTCTTTGGATTTATTTGTATTACATGCACATGAGGGAGTGTTTATATTCGGAAGGACATCCGATGAAATTATCCTGCAGAGATAGGGTTTTCTCTATATATCGCGGCAGGCTGCAGTGCGTATACAGGAGGTAGCCGGGGAAATACTGTGGCTGACTCCGAGTGATACTGGAGTTTTTTCCCTGGGTCGGTGTACCGCTGTTTGGGGATGCCTTACTTCGGTCAATCTCAGCGAATGCTGCTGATAAATCTTACTTGGTGGGTTAGATTCCCTCACAACGGTTGGTGACGCATTCTTTTGTGGGATGCAGTCGATTTAACTAGTTTGATGCCGTTCTTTTTTCCTTTTCTGTGCAGATGGAGTGTGAAAAGGTAAGTGTTCTGCAGCCTTGTTAGGTTCGCAGAAGCGGATGTCGTTTTCTGTTTCTCACACATCCACCACATGGTGCTGAGTCTACCTGCCTGGACCCCACTCCGGTGGGGACTCGTCTACTACCTTTCAGTTGGTCCGGGAATAGACCAGGACCCGTGAGTTAATTGTAGAATACAGAGGGGGAATGTCTGGCGTTACAGATGTTTCCCCTCACTGTTTCCTAACAGATCTTACCGTTTCCCCTCTGGAAGGGGAGGTAATACGCGACGCCATATCAGAGGTGCGTCAGGTTCACGGCCTTGTTCTCCTGTCCCGGTTATATAAAAAAAAAAAAAAAGGGTTTATGTGCGTTGCGCATTCAGATTACCTGGAGGGATAGCCAGGATGGTCTTTGCCATTTCACTGGAGTGATGGTAGTATGATGGTATTCTTTCAATAGTAAGAGCCATTGTTATTCTGTAATGAGAGGTTCGCCTGATTGAGGCGAGGTCAAGAAACAAGTGGTACAAATCGTTGTTTCTTTCTCTGACTGTTCTTCAACACAGGGAAGGGCTGTTGTTCCCAACGACGTAGATGTCGGAGGTGGTATCAGGGTAGATACTGAACGATTGAGGTTCTGTGTTTCCTGTGAAAAGAGGTCTGAGGACCCTGAGTCGGATCAGATTTGCAGTGCCAATCCATCTATATGTTCCATTGATGAAGAAGTTGGGTGCGGCCTAAGAAGCCTTTTCGGTGCGCAGGTCAAATGCCGGAGTGGTTTTCACGGGACCTGTTGGGAATGTGGTCCGGGTCTCACCGGCACATACACCGGAATATAATTCTAATGGCCAGGATATCGCTCCTGTGGCGTCTGCTCAGTTCTCACCTCCTAGAGGGACGAAGGTTCGGGATCCAGGATTAGATCCTGGTATCCATGTATGCGGATCTCCGAGGCTGGGGAGCAGTCCTTGCATGGGAAGTAGTTCCAGAGGAAAATGTCAAGCTGCGAAGCTGGTCTACAATGAGCTTTCTTGAAGTAAGAGCTATTTTTAACGAACAAATTCTTCGTGATCTGACCGTGTTCATTCTGTCGGACGACTTGACAGCAGTGGCGTAAGTAAGCCGCTAGGGCGGAACAAGGAGCAAAGTGGCAATGGCAGAAGCTGAAATAGTTTTCCGCTAGGTGGAAAAACTGGTAAACGTTATATTAGCAGTCTTAGTTCCGGACGTAAACGACGGAGAAATAGATTTCCTCTGCAGAGACGCGCTCTCTATCCGGGAGAAATACTGTCGTCATCGAGAAGTTTTACAGAACTGACAAGTCTTTGAGGAGTGCCTCAATTGGGCATGTTGGCGTCTCGCCTCAACGAGAGACCTCAGGAATATGGTTCCAGGTCAAGGGACACTCAAACTATAGCAGTGGACGCCCTCGTGACACCTTGGGGGTTTTCAGTCGGTCTATGTGTCCCCTCCCCTTTCACTCTGCTGAAGGTGATAAACGTAAGGAGAACAGAGGTTCTGGCGATCCTCATTGTTCCGGTCTAACCAAGGAGGGCTTGGTATCCAGATCTTCAAGATTTATTCATAGAAGATCCCTGGCCTCTTCCTCTACGGGAGGAACTGTTACAGCAAGATCCCGGCGTGTATCAGGACTTACCGTGGCTGCGTTTGACGGCGTGGCGGTTGAACGCCATATCCTAGTTCGATCGGGTATTCCCAGTGAGCTCATTTCCGCACTTCTTCAGGCTAAAAAATTAAGTAACGGCAAAGCCTTAACACCGTACATATGTGTCTTGGTGTAAATCTAAGAAGCTTCCTACGGCGGATTTTCAGCTGAGTCGCTCTTCTCCATTCTTTGCAAGCAGGTGTGGATGCAGGACTACAGTTAGGCTCCGTTTCAGGGCAGTTTTGGCCTTGACGTGGTGTTGCGTTTCTTGTGTCTCACTGATTGGGACCTTTATTAAAGGTTGGGTTAAAATTTCTCTCTTGGAGAGTGGTCATGGTTTTGCTTTTTGGGCAACCGCGGTTGTCGGAAGTAGCGGCTTTGTTTCACAAGAGCCCCTGTTTGATCTTCCAAGTGGATAGATTTGAGAACTCGGTTAGCAGTTCTGCCGAAACGGGTTTTCGGGGTTTATCAAAAACCTGCCTGGTTTATGCCTGCGGTAACTTCAGCATTGGCTGATTCAATGTCTCTCGATGTAGTCAGCGCTTTGAAGATTTATGTCGCCAATTGGGCTCAGTTTGGGAAAACAGAGGCTCTGTTTGTCCGGTATGCTCTCAGCGTGCTTGGGGAGCCTACGTCTCTGCAGTCTGTTACACGCTGGATCTGTGATACGATTCGGTGTGCTAGTTCTACGGCTGGATTGCAGTTACCGGAGTAGGGGGAGACCCATTCTACTAGGAAGATGGGCTCTTCTTGGGCGGATGCCCGAGGTGTCTCGGCGGGTTAACTTTGCAGAGCGGCTACTTGGTCGGGTTTCAAACACCTTTGCTAAGCTCTACTGGTTTGATACTCTGGATGATGGGGACCTCATGTTTGCTCAATCGGTGCTGCAGAGTCGTCCGCTCTCCCGCCCGTTCTGGAGCTTTGGTATAGACCCCATGGTCCTTTTGGAGTCCCCAACATCCTCTAGGACGTAAGAGAAAAATAAGATTTTACTTACAGGTAAATATATTTCTCGTAGTCCGTAGTGGATGCTGGGGACTCCGTAAGGACCATGGGGAATAGACGGGCTCCGCAGGAGACAGGACACTTTAAGAAAGAATTTGGATACTGGTGTGCTCTGGCTCCTCCCTCTATGTCCCTCCTCCAGACCTCAGTTAAAGAAACTGTGCCCCGAAGAGCTGACAGTACAAGGAAAGGATTTTGGAATCCAGGGCAAGACTCATACCAGTCACACCAATCACACCGTATAACTTGTGATAAACTTACCCAGTTAACAGTATGAACAACAACGGAGCATCAGATCAACCCTGATGCAACCAAACATAACCCTTATTTAAGCAATAACTATATACAAGTATTGCAGAAGAAGTCCGCACTAGGGACGGGCGCCCAGCATCCGCTACGGACTACGAGAAATAGATTTACCGGTAAGTAAAATCTTATTTTCTCTAACGTCCTAGTGGATGCTGGGTACTCCGTAAGGACCATGGGGATTATACCAAAGCTCCCAAACGGGCGGGAGAGTGCGGATGACTCTGCAGCACCGAATGAGCAAACACAAGGTCCTCCTCAGCCAGGGTATCAAACTTGTAGAACTTTGCAAAAAAGTGTTTGAACCTGACCAAGTAGCCGCTCAGCAAAGCTGTAATGCAGAGACCCCCCGGGCAGCCGCCCAAGAAGAGCCCACCTTCCTAGTGGAATGGGCCTTAACTGATTTTGGCAGCAGCAATCCAGCCGCAGAATGAGCCTGCTGAATCGTATTACAGATCCAGCGAGCAATAGTTTGCTTTGAAGCAGGAGAACCAAGCTTGTTGGAAGCATACAGGATAAACAAAGATTCTGTTTTCCTGACCCTAGCCGTTCTGGCTACATAAACCTTCAAAGCCCTGACCACATCAAGTAACTCGGAATCCTCCAAGTCACGAGTAGCCACAGGCACCACAATAGGTTGGTTCATATGAAAGGATGACACCACTTTTGGCAGAAATTGTGGACGGGTCCGCAATTATGCTCTGTCCATATGGAAAACCAGATAGGGGCTTTTATGTGACAAAGCCGCTAATTCTGACACACCCCTAGCTGAAGCCAAGGCTAATAGCATGACCACCTTCCAGGTGAGAAATTTTAATTCCACGGTTTTGAGAGGCTCAAACCAGTGTGATTTCAGGAAACTCAACACCACGTTAAGATCCCAAGGTGCCACTGGAGGCACAAAAGGAGGCTGAATATGCAGCACTCCCTTTACAAACGTCTGGACTTCAGGAAGAGAAGCCAGTTCTTTTTGAAAGAAAATGGATAGGGCCGAAATCTGGACCTTAATGGAACCCAATTTTAGGCCCAAAGTCACTCCCGACTGTAGGAAGTGAAGGAAACGGCCCAGCTGGAATTCCTCCGTAGGGGCATTCCTGGCCTCACACCAAGCAACATATTTTCGCCATATACGGTAATAATTTTTAGCCGTCACGTCCTTACTAGCCTTTATCAGCGTAGGAATAACCTCATCCGGAATGCCTTTTTCTGCTAGGATCCGGCGTTCAACCGCCATGCCGTCAAACGCAGCCGCGGTAAGTCTTGGAACAGACAGGGTCCCTGTTGCAACAGGTCCTGTCTTAGAGGCAGAGGCCATGGGTCCTCTGTGAGCATTTCTTGCAACTCTGGATACCAAGTCCTTCTTGGCCAATCCGGAACAATGAGTATTGTTCTCACTCCTCTTTTTCTTATGATTCTCAGCACCTTGGGTATGAGAGGAAGAGGAGGAAATACATAAACCGACTGGAACACCCACGGTGTCACTAGTGCATCTACAGCTATCGCCTGAGGGTCTCTTGACCTGGCGCAATACCTCTGTAGCTTTTTGTTGAGGCGGCATGCCATCATGTCCACCTGTGGCAGTTCCCACCGACTTGCAATCTGCACGAAGACTTCTTGATGAAGTCCCCACTCTCCCGGGTGGAGGTCGTGCCTGCTGAGGAAGTCTGCTTCCCAGTTGTCCACTCCCGGAATGAACACTGCTGACAGTGCTCTTACGTGATTCTCCGCCCAGCGAAGAATTCTGGTGGCTTCCGCCATCGCCACCCTGCTCCTTGTGCCGCCTTGGCGGTTTACATGAGCCACTGCGGTGATGTTGTCTGACTGAATCAGCACCGATTGGTCGCGAAGCAGGGTCTCCGCTTGACTTAGGGCGTTGTATATGGCCCTTAGTTCCAGAATATTGATGTGAAGGCAAGTCTCCTGACTTGACCACAGACCTTGGAAAGTTCTTCCCTGTGTGACTGCCCCCCACCCTCGGAGGCTTGCATCCGTGGTCACCAGGACCCAGTCCTGAATGCCGAATCTGCGGCCCTCAAGAAGGTGAGCACTCTGCAGCCACCACAGGAGAGACACCCTGGCCCTGGGGGATAGGGTGATCAGCCGATGCATCTGTAGATGTGATCCGGACCACTTGTCCAACAGATCCCATTGAAAGGTCCTCGCATGGAACCTGCCGAAGGGAATGGCCTTGTACGATGCCACCATCTTTCCCAGGACTCGCGTGCAGTGATGCACCGACACCTGTTTTGGTTTTAAGAGGTCTCTGACCAGTGTCATGAGTTCCTGCGCCTTCTCCGTCGGGAGAAAAACCTTCTTCTGGTCTGTGTCCAGAATCATGCCCAGGAAGGGCAGACACGTCGTAGGAATCAGCTGCGACTTTGGAATATTTAGAATCCAGCCGTGCTGCTGTAACACTTCCCGAGAGTGTGCTACACTGATCAGCAAATGCTCCCTGGACCTCGCCTTTATGAGGAGATCGTCCAAGTATGGGATAATTGTGACCCCCTGCTTTCGCAGGAGCACCATCATTTCCGCCATTACCTTGGTAAATATTCTTGGTGCCGTGGAGAGACCAAACGGC
Organism: Pseudophryne corroboree; assembly: GCF_028390025.1. Lineage (NCBI taxonomy): Eukaryota > Metazoa > Chordata > Amphibia > Anura > Myobatrachidae > Pseudophryne > Pseudophryne corroboree. The sequence goes on along the minus strand of NC_086448.1, from coordinate 731,127,627 downwards.
AACGTCTGGAATTGGTAATGACAATCCTGTACCACAAATCTGAGGTACGCCTGATGAGGTGGATAAATGGGGACATGAAGGTAAGCATCCTTTATGTCCAGAGACACCATAAAATCCCCCCCTTCCAGGCTTGCGATGACCGCTCTGAGCGATTCCATCTTGAACTTGAACCTTTTCAGGTATATGTTCAGGGATTTTAAATTCAATATGGGTCTGACCGAACCGTCCGGTTTCGGTACCACAAACATGGTCGAATAATAACCCCTTCCTTGTTGAAGGAGGGGAACGTTGACCACCACCTGCTGAAGATACAATTTGTGAATTGCAGCTAACACTATTTCCCTCTCTAAGGGGGAAGCTGGCAGGGCCGATTTGAGGTATCGGTGAGGGGGCATCTCCTCGAATTCCAGCTTGTATCCCTGAGACACAATCTCTATAGCCCAGGGATCCACCTGGGAGTGAACCCACTTGTGGCTGAAATTTCGGAGACGCACCCCCACCGGGCCAAGCTCCGCCTGTGGAGCCCCAGCGTCATGCGGTGGATTTAGTGGAAGCCGGGGAGGACTTCTGTTCCTGGGAACTAGCTGTATTGTGCAGCTTCTTTCCTCTACCCCTGCCTCTGGTCAGAAAGGACGCACCTCGGACTTTCTTGCCTTTTTGTGATCGAAAGGACTGCATTTGGTAATACGGTGCTTTCTTAGGCTGTGAGGGAACATATGGCAAAAAATTTGACTTTCCAGCCGTAGCTGTGGAGACCAGGTCCGAGAGACCGTCCCCAAACAATTCCTCACCCTTGTAAGGTAAAACCTCCATGTGCCTTTTTGAGTGGGCATCACCTGGCCATTGCAGAGTCCACAGGACCCTTCTGGCAGAAATCAACATTGTATTTATTTTAGAGCCTAGTAGGCTAATGTCTCTTTGAGCATCTCTCATATATAGGACAGCGTCTTTTATATGCCCCAGGGTCATTAATATAGTATCCTTATCCAAGGTATCAAGCTCCTCAGATAAGGCATCTGTCCATGCTGCTACAGCACTACACATCCAGGCCGACGCAATCGCCGGCCTTAGTAAGGTACCTGAATGTGTATAAATAGACTTCAGGATACCCTCCTGCTTTCTATCCGCAGCATCTTTTAGGGTGGCCGTATCCTGTGACGGCAGGGCTACTGTTATGCACACCAGTGCCTGCAGGAATGTACTGGTGTCAGAACTGTTATGCACTCCAGTGCCTGCAGGAATGTACTGGTGTTTGAACTGTTATGCACACCAGTGCCTGCAGGAATGTACTGGTGTCTGAACGGATAGGTATGCAAAACAAATGAACTCACAGACAGACTGGGGAATATGACATTACATACACAGAAGGTGATAGGGTAACAAAATACACACAAAGTGAACAGAGAAGCCCAGAGGCTAAGGAACTGGGTGTCTCCCTAGTATTAGTAATGCTCAGATGGGAAAAGCAAGATGTTGTGTTTTAATACGTAGAGAACCCGAAATGCTGTTGCTAAGGGCAACAGCAAAACCCTAAAGGGTTACCAACGGGTGTGGCAGTAAACTCCTTGGTCAGAGATGGAATGATAGACACAAGGAGAGTCTCCACAATCCTAATTCTCACTTGCAGTGCACAGGTTCAGCTTACTGCCACTAAGCTGACACCTGACACCTTGCACAGTGAGACAGGATTTAGGCAGGTAAGTCTTAGAATACAGCCGCAAACTTGCTAAGTTCACAGAGTAGTAAAAGAACCCCAGCAAGCTAAACGACTGACTCCAGTCTTACTGCTAGGTCTGGATTGGCAGAGTGTAGTACCAAATCCCCAGGCCTATTTGCAGTAAGCAACAATAAATACAAAGCTACACAGTACTGGCTAACTTTCAGGAACTGACTAACCAACAAAGATTCAGCAGCATCTGCTTAACCTGAGAAGAGGCCTTATAAAGCAGGTGCTGTCCACGCCCCACTCAGACCTCACAGACTGTGAGCACAAAAACCAGCACCGGATCCCCTGCCGTGCACAGAGCCTGTAACCACTGCACAGCAAAAGACCCGAACCGGCGTATCAGCTGCGCTCAGGTTACTCCGCTAGCACTTGTCTCCCGGTTGCCATGACGACGTGGCAGCACAGGGCAGGAGACCCTAACAGCTACCCTCTTGGATAAGCGTGTGAGAGCTTTGTCCACCCTAGGGGAGGATTCCCAGCGTAACCTGTCCGTTGGCGGGAAAGGATACGCCATAAGCATCCGTTTGGAAATCTGCAGTTTTCTATCTGGAGATTCCCAAGCCTTTTCACATAACTCATTTAACTCATGTGAAGGGGGAAAGGTCACCTCTTGCCTTTTTTCCCCATATATATAAACCCTCTTGTCAGGGACTGGGGTTTCCTCTGTGTGCAACACATCTTTCATTGCTATAATCATGTAACGGATGGCTTTAGCCATTTTAGGCTGTAACTTTGCAAATCATCGCCATCGACACTGGAGTCAGAATCCGTGTCGATATCTGTGTCAACAATTTGGGATAGTGGGCGCTTCTGAGACCCTGACGGCCTCTGCGACATAGGATCAGGCATGAGCTGAGACCCCGTCTGTCCCAAAGCTTCAGCTTTATCCAACCTTTTATGCAATGAAGTAACATTATCATTTAAAACCTTCCACATATCCATCCAATCGGGTGTCGGCGCCGTCGGCAGCGACCCCACATTCATTTGTTCCCGCTCTGTTTCCACATAGCCTTCCTCGTCAAACATGCCGACACAAACGTACCGACACACCACACACACAGGGGATGCTCTATTTGAAGACTGTTCCCCTACAAGGCCCTTTGGAGAGACAGAGAGAGAGTATGCCAGGACACACCCCAGCGCTATATGTCCCAGGAATCACACAGTAACTTAGTGTTAACCCAGTAGCTGCTGTATATACTGTTTTTGCGCCAAATTTATGTGCCCCCCCTCTCTTTTTACCCTCTTCTACCGTGATTCTGCAGGGGAGAGCCTGGCGAGCTTCCTCTCAGCGGAGCTGTGGAGAGAAAATGGCGCCGGTGAGTGCTGAGGAAGAAGCCCCGCCCCCTCAGCGGCGGGCTTCTGTCCCGCGTTTTAGTGTAAAAATATGGCGGGGGCCCATGCATATATACAGTGCCCAACTGTATATATGCCCCTTTTGCCAAGAAGTCTCTAATTGCTGCCCAGGGCGCCCCCCCCTGCGCCCTGCACCCTACAGTGACCGGAGTATGTGGGTTTAGTGTGGGAGCAATGGCGCACAGCTGCAGTGCTGTGCGCTACCTCATATGAAGACTGGAGTCTTCTGCCGCCGTTTTCGAAGTCTTCTTGCTTCTGTCACCGGCTTCTGTCTTCCGGCTCTGCGAGGGGGATGGCGGCGCGGCTCCGGGATCGGACGACCAAGGGTGCGATCCTGTGTACGATCCCTCTGGAGCTAATAGTGTCCAGTAGCCTAAGAAGCAGGACCTATCTTCAGTGAGTAGGGCTGCTTCTCTCCCCTCAGTCCCACGTAGCAGAGAGTCTGTTGCCAGCAGATCTCTCTGAAAATAAAAAAACCTAACAAAATACTTTCTTTTTAGCAAGCTCAGGAGAGCTCACTAAGTAGCACCCAGCTCGTCCGGGCACAGATTCAAACTGAGGTCTGGAGGAGGGACATGGAGGAGCCAGAGCACACCAGTATCCAAATTCTTTCTTAAAGTGCCCTGTCTCCTGCGGAGCCCGTCTATTCCCCATGGTCCTTACGGAGTCCCCAGCATCCACTAGGACGTTAGAGAAATAGGATTTTAGTACCTACCGGTAAATGCTTTTCTCTTAGTTCGTAGAGGATGCTGGGCGCCCGTCCCAGTGCGTACTGTGTCTGCAGTTATTGATTTTGATTGCACTTTGTGGTTTTCTTCTCTGTCAGGCTATCGCTGACGTTGTTCATGCCATGGCATGTGGTTTTTTATTGTTGGTAGGCTGACACACAGGTTGCTTTACATATTCTCTCAGCATATGGCTGTATGGTTTTCATACCGTGGGCTGGTATTCTGTAGAAGGCCATGTCTTGCGGTATGTTCATGGTGTGAGCTGATATAACACTCACTGTGTTTAAATTATAAATTCTTTTCTCGAAATGTCCGTCTCTCCTGGGCACAGTTTTCTAACTGAGGTCTGGAGGAGGGGCATAGAGGGAGGAGCCAGTTCACACCCAGTTTAAGTCTTTATAGTGTGCCCAAGCTCCTGCGGATCCGTCTATACCCCATGGTCCTTTTGGAGTCCCCAGCATCCTCTACGGACTAGGAGAAAAGGATTTACCGGTATTACCGGAAAGTATTAACCAGCAGCTTAGAGGTTCTTGAAGAACGCAGGGACTTGGAAATTCTTTCTTGTTTCAAGATTTTTTTTAATGCCCAATAATTGTGCAGATACTAGCGTTGCAAAAACACAACCAATCCCGCAAGCAGATGTGAATTCTACAGGATTAGAATCTGACAAAGGACTAAACTGGTTGCTTGCAAGCCTGCCCTAAAGCATTACGCAGCAGCACAGACACACCCATGCCATAATTATCTTATTCGCGAGTGAAAGGCGTCAGCAGGTGGAATGCAAAGTTACTGAATGTAGGAAATGGATTTGGGCAACATAATACAAAAAGCCACTCAACCCTGAATACATGTTTGTTATTCCAATATGAAAGATACACAAATGTATACGTAAAAGACCCCCAACAGCGTAACAGGAGAGGAGTGGAGGGGACTGCAGCATCTAAGTGGATGGTTGTGGCTACTGTCCAACCAGCTGCTGAGGTCGTGTCTGCTTATGAATGCTATATCACGCCTTACTCTTTTCTCCAGAACTGACAGTTACTGTACCTATTCTTTATCAGGGAAATGGTACAGTCCAGTTACTCTCACAAAGGGGCATAGTTATCACACTCCGCCTTTTAAATGCCAGAGTGATAAATATTTTGAATCTAAAATTGCAATGTGAAAATTTATATTTTCATGTGAATTTAACAACAAGCGCTCCGAAAAGATGATTCCTCTCTGAAAGAATTTGCAGTAAGTAGCCCATAGGCTACTATAAGCTACCAGGGCCAAGCTCCGAATCCTTTGCATTCCTAAGCTTAGTAGTTAAACTGTATAGCAGCCCTACGGGGGCTGCTTTGCATCCGAAATGTAGGTGCCGCAGCTGATACCAGAGATGTTTGTTGCAGTCCCCTTATGGTAAATCCCAGGTATCCTTAAAATGGGTACACACTGGCCGATATATCGGCCATTCTATTGAATGTTGTTCACAGACGTATCGCGTCGGCCCCGCAGCACAGCCGACGACCAATATATATACCGATATATTGGCGCTTCGCTGTGTGTGTACGGGCGATCAGCCAACTGCCCGTACACATGCTGCGGCGGTCGGCGGTGATTAACAGCTGAACTTGGCAGGAGTGTGTACACGCCCGCCCAGTTCATGACGTCAGTCCCCGACGGATCGAGCAGTGTGTATGCACAGCACACTGCCCGATCCGTCCATAGATACATCTGCAGATCAATTGATCTGCAGATATATCTATCAGTGTGTACCCACCTTTAAAATTTGCAGGCACCTCCAGAAAATGGGTGTTTTTGGCGGATAGCTTGCAAATATTGTTTAATAAATAGGCCACAGCTTTATCACACGACTATTCAGGGAGATTTAGCAAAATTCTCACTCATGTCCTAGAGGTCACATCCATTCCGCATACTGGTCACATTTCCATATTCCTCTAATGGGAATTGTGATCATCCTAGATTTAACAGGCTTCATCCATTTCGGACCAAGCACTTCTTCAGATGGTGTCAGGAGAGGCTTTGGCCCATTTTCACGGAGAAAGAAGGATCTTTGGAGACTCCTTCCCCCATTCTGCTGCTCTGCCCCCTGCCTCCCAGCACTACAAATACCAGAGCCAATGTACCTCTATGATAAA